>NC_068566.1:7468361-8093361 GCF_025698545.1 Gossypium raimondii | reverse complement strand
GAGTTGTTTTGGGACGGAAGCAGATTAGTGGTGCTGAACCACTCAAGCCAGTCCCGTAAGAACAAAATAGTGAATTCTAAGCAAAGTCAGAACGCAATTTCTACAAGGAAAAACAATTGTTGTTGGGTTTTTTCCCTCTTCATTTTAGCTTCCATTTTTTGATTAATGGTCGTATGGTCATTAAAATGCTGTAAATGTGAGATTGTGGTAGTATAATTGTTAGAATTAAGTGACCTAAATTCTTATTTAAATTAAATACTGTGGTAAAATAAAATAAAAGTAAAATCCTTATAGAATTATACTTCTTTTATTTTATTTGAAAATAAGGTTTTTTAAACCTTATTAAACTCCATCTATTTGATATTATTAGAATAATGAGTTTCACTCCTATAAGAATAAGGTTTACAAGCCTATAAATAGGCATAGTCTACTCCTATTGTAATTAATTCGAATCTGATATAGTGAATTTTCTTCTCCTCTGCCCGTGGGTTTTTCCCGAAAGGGTTTCCACGTAAAATCTGTGTGTTCTTTATTTTCTATTTCTTTTTTTTGCGATATATTGTCATTACCGACATTATATTTTTCTCAAATTGGTATCCGAGCTTCCGGGTTGTTCATCTCAAATCATGGTAATGATGTCTTTGAAGTACGAAATTCCACTATTGGATCGCAACACCAGATTTGCGTTGTGGCAGTTAAAGATGTAGACAGTTCTTGCACAGATAGACTTAGAGGAAGCCCTGCTAGAGGTAGATAATATGCCTTCAACATTGACGGAGGAAGAGAAGAAGTGCAATGACACAGTTACATCTGCATTTGTCTAACGAAATTTTACAGGATGTGATGAAGGAGAAGACTGCCGCTGGATTATGGAAGAGGTTGGAACAAATATGTATGTCGAAAACTCTAATTAGCAAGCTGCATATGAAGCAGCGTCCTTATGCTCATCGTTTGGAGGAAGGTGCATTTGTGCACGAACACGTAACAGTGTTTAAAGAAATTCTCTCAAACTTGGAGGCCATGGAGGTTCAGTATGATAAGGAAGATCTAGGGTTGATTCTACTTTGTTCATTGCCCCCGTCTTATTCAACCTTTAGAGATACGATTTTATATAGCCGCGAGTCTCTCATAGTTGATGAGGTTTATGATTCTTTAACCTCGTATGATAAGATGAAGCATCTTGTGGTTAAAATCGACTCACAGGGAGAGGGTCTTATTGTTCGTGGGAGACAAGATCGGAATGTTGATGATGATCGTGGAAGGACACATGAACGAAATCCTCGCAGTAAATCTAAGGGTAAATCGAAGTCTTTAAACAGAGGTAAAACTTGTAACTTCTGCAGGAAGAAAGGACACATGAAATCTGAGTGCTATAAGCTACAGAATAAGATCAAAAGGAGGTCATGAATCAAAATGAAAACAACTAGAAAATTTCGGTAAAGGCGATGTTGTAGAAGACTACAGTGATGGTGAACTTCTAGTCGCTTCTGTCAATAATTCTAAAGCGAGCGAGGAGTGGATCCTTGATTCGGGTTGCACCTTCCACATGAGTCCCAATCGGGATTGGTTTACAACTTACAAAACAGTGTCTGAAGGTATTGTTTTGATGGGAAATAATACTTCATGTAGAATTAAAGGTGTTGGAACAATTAGAGTTAAGATGTTTGATGGAGTCGTCAGAACACTTAGTGATGTACGACATGTTTCGGAATTAAAGAGAAATTTAATTTCGTTGAGTACTCTTGATTCAAAAAAGTATAAATACACAGCTGAAAGTGGGATTTTGAAGATTTCCAAAGGTTCCCTTATTGTGGTGAAAGGGCAGAGAAAGACTGCCAAGTTATATGTTTTGCAGGGTTCTACTGTTACTGGTGATGTAGTTGTCTCATCCTCTTCCTTATTAGATGATAATATTACTAAAATTTGGCATATGCGCCTAGGGCATATGAGTGAGAATGGTATGGCAGAATTAAGCAAAAGAGGACTTCTTGATGGGCAAGGAATTTACAAACTGAAGTTCTGTGAGCACTGCATTTTTGGGAAGCAAAAGAGAGTTCGATTCACCAGAGGAATCCATAACACGAAGGGAACATTGGAGTATATTCATTCTGATCTCTGGGGGCTATCCAGAATGCCTTCAAGAGGTGGAGTTAATTATATGCTAACTTTTATTGATGGTTTTTCCAGAAAAGTGTGGGCGTTCTTCCTAAGCAGAAAAGCGATGTGTTTTCCGCATTTAAGTTTTGGAAAACCATGATTGAAAAATAGACGGGAAAGCAAATAAAATACCTCCGCATAGACAATGGCTTAGAGTTCTGTTCTGATGAGTTTAATAAATTGTGCAAGTCAGAAGGGATCGTGAGACACTTGACAGTTCTTCATACTCCATAGCAAAACGGTGTTGCAGAACGAATGAACAGAATGATCATGGAGAAGGTTCGATGTATGTTGTCAAATGCCAACTTAATAAAGTCATTTTGGGCCAAAGCAGCCTCTACTGCATGTTTTTTGATCAACCGATCTCCATCCGTTGCCATTGAGAAAAAGACTCCACAAGAGGTATGGTTTGGCAATCCTACTGACTATTCTGATTTCAAGATTTTTGGTTGTCTTGCGTATGCTCATGTTGATAATGGAAAATTAGAACCAAGATCTATTAAATGTGTTTTTCTTGGTTATAAAGCTGGTGTAAAAGGGTATAAGTTATGGTGTCCTTAAAATAGAAAAGTTGTGATTAGCAGAGATGTTTTTGATGAAACTGCTATGCTATCTAACTTATCTCTTAAAGACTCTTCCAATAAAGAAAATCAAAAGCAGGTGGAATAACAGATTAATCTAGAATCTACAACAGAGTCGACTACTAAAGTAGTACAAAAATTCAAAATAGAGTTGCTTCTTCACCACAATACGCTATTACCAAAAATAGAAATAGAAAAGAAATTAAACCTCCAAAGAAGTATGCCGAGGCTGATCTAGTTGCTTATGCTTTAAATATGGCTGAAGATATAGATGCAAACCAAGAGCCATCTAATTATTTTGAGGTGGTTAGTTGTGAAGACTTAGAAAAGTGGATGTTTGCTATGTAAGAGGAGATGGAATCACTACACAAAAATAAAACATGGGATCTTGTGAAACTTCCTAAAGGTAAAAAGGTTGTTCGTTGTAAACGGGTGTTTAAGAAGAAAGAAGGGACTCCAAGAGTTGAAGAACCCAGATATAAAGCAAGGCTTATTGCAAAGGGTTACAGTCAAATTCCAGGAGTGGACTTCACAGATGTGTTCTCTCCAGTTGTGAAGCATAGTTCAATTCGAGCTTTTCTTGGTATTGTCGCCATGAATGATTTAGAGCTTGAGCAGTTAGATGTAAAAATTGCATTTTTGCATGGAGAACTTAAGAAGGATATTTATATGCAATAATCAGAGGGTTTTACAGTCTCAGATAAAGAGGACTATGTTTGCTTGCTGAAAAAGTCCCTTTACGGTTTGAAACAATCACCAAGACAGTGGTATAAGAGGTTTGATTACTTTATGACTTCTCATGATTTTAAAAGAAGTAGCTTTGACAGTTGTGTTTACTTTAAGAAAAACAGTGATGATTCTTTTGTGTATCTACTCCTTTATGTTGATGACATGTTGATATCAGTGAAAGATAAATGAGAGATAAGAAAGGTTAAAGCCCAACTAAATGAAGAATTTGAGATGAAAGACTTGGGGTCAGCAAAGAAGATACTTGGTATGGAGATTCTTAGAAATAGAAAAGAAAGTAAATTGTACCTAAGTTAGAAGGGGTACATTGAAAAAGTTCTTTGCAGATTCAATATGCAGAATGCTAAGCTTGTTAGTACTTCTTTAGCAGTCTATTTCGGATTTTCATCGACTTTGTCTCCACAATCAGATGATGAGAATGAGTACATGTCACATGTTCCATACTCTAGTGCAGTAGGATCTCTCATGTATGCCATGGTTTGTTCACGTCCAGATTTATCATATGCAGTTAGTGCAGTTAGCAGATACATGGTGAATTCTGGTAAAGAACATTGGAAAATAGTTCAGTGGGTTTTAAGATACTTACGAGGTACTACCGATGTTTGCTTACAGTTTGGAAGAACTAGAGATTGAGTCATTGGGTATGTTGATGCTGATTTTGCTGGAGACCTCGAAAGAAGAAGATCTCTCACAGGTTATGTCTTTACAATCAGAGGTTGTGCAATCAGTTGGAAAGCCACTTTGCAAGCTACAGTCGCTTTGTCTACCACTAAAGCTGAGTACATGACGATTACTGAGGCTTGTAAAGAAGCTATTTGGTTGAAGGGACTCTTTAGTGAACTCAATGAAGACCTTCAAATCAATACGAGATTTTGTGACAATCAGTGTCATCTTCCTTACAAAAGATCAAATGTTTCATGAGAGAACAAAACACATTGATGTTCGGTATCATTTTGTTCGTGATATTATTGCTCGTGGTGATATTGTTGTGAGAAAATTAGTACTCATGAAAATCCTGTAGATATGATGACTAAGTCACTTTCTATAACCAAGTTTGAGCACTGCTTAGGCTTGGTTGGTGTTCATTGTTGAAAATAAACCCTTAAGGGGTTTTATGGAAGAGGTGGAGAAACTTGTTCGTTAAGAGTTCGCGATGAAGAACTTGTTCATTAAGAATTCGTGTCAAGGTGGAGATTGTTAGAATTAAGTGACCCAAATCCTTATTTAATTTAAATACCGTGGTAAAAATAAAATAAAAGTAAAATCCCTATACTTCTTTTATTTTATTTTAGAATAAGGTTTTTTAAACCTTATTAAACTCCATCTATTTGATATTATTAGAATAAGGAGTTTCACTCCTATTAAAATAAGGTTTACAAGCCTATAAATAGGCATAGTCTACTCCTATTGTAATTAATTCGAATTTGACATAGTGAATTTTCTTCTCCTTTGCCCGTGGTTTTTTCCCGAAAGGGTTTCCACGTAAAATCTGTGTGTTCTTTATTTTCTATTTCTTTTTCTTTGCGTTATATTTTCGTTACCGACATTATATTTTTCTCAATATTTTTTGTTGGTTTTGTTAGTTTGCATGAGAAACTGATTCAAGTATAAAAAAATTTACACCAAAAACATCCCTGTTTAGTAGAAGCGCGTGTTTTGATTTTTCTCCAAGATTTTGAAGCATTCTGTTCTTGGTTCAGTGAGTGCGGTGTCCGTCTTTATTCCTACTAAAAGAATAATTGGATGTTTGAGTGAGGGGGTTATCCTTGCATATGGTGGGGTTTTAATTTTGTAGTGGTGGCGTGCCGCTCAAGGATGTACGGTCGCTATATACATGGTTGGCCCTGAACTTCATAGCCTGAATTAGGCCCTGCTCATTGGGAAAGAAAGTCTTTCTTGTAAAGGTTTTGTTGTTTCTCTATCATTATTAACTCTTCTCCTTAAAGATATGTAGGTTTGCATAGTTTTGTACGTTTATCCTGCATGTTTCTTTGTTCGATTTTCCTTGGCATGCCGTTAATGGCATATTTTCCCTTTGACTTTTTTACGAAAATATTAAATATGATCATTCTCTTCCTATTTTCATAGAGTGCATTTATTTTACGTGTTTTTCTCGTTCTCTTGTTAGGTTTTCTATCTTTTCTTGTTTTTTAAGTTTATGTAAGGTTTGGTAGTTTTCTGCATGTTCTTTTTATCATCATTCTTATTATTTTTGCTTGTGTCCGTCTGCCTGGGTATTGGGGATTTTTTTTTCATGCCTTAGTGGAAATGAGAGTTCGTTGGGGTGCTCGCAGGGTTTTGGGTGAGTTTCTTTGCGACTTGGCTTCTTGGCTGTGTTTTTAGTATGGTTTGCGTTTCTTTATCTTCTTATTTTCTCTTTCCTTTCCTAGCCCATGATCTTCGTTCTTATTATCTTTGATTTTTCTAGTTTCTTTTCAATTATGTTGGTTCCTGGGTATTTTTGGTTGCTACTGCTTTTATTTTCCTTGATTTGTTTCTTCGCAGAGTTCTTGAATCCATAGTGGTTGTTTTCGTTTCTTTGGTCTAGATCGTGGTTTACCATCCCTTCTTGGGTGTATCTGTGGGTGCCAGAATGTTAGAAGATAATAACGAACTCTTGGAGAGGTTAAATTTCTCAGATGAAGAAGCTACAAGGGTCGTTAGTACAAATTTGGAATCCAATAACTCCCAGGGTTTTGAGGCATGGGCTATTGGGAAAATAATGTCAAGGGAGAAGGTTAATAGAGAAGCGATGTATTAGGTGTTTAAGTCACTATGGTTTACTATAGATGATGTTAATTTCGTGGCCCTAAAAGAAGGTGTGATTTTGGTGAAGTTTGGCAACGTGGAAGATAGGAAGAGGATACTGAATCTTTCTCATTAGTTGTTCGACCAGTGTCTATTTGCCATGTTACCCTATGTCAAAGAACAAGACGTGGAGTCTTATGCTTTTAGCCTTGCTCCGTTTTGGGTAAGAATCTTTAATTTACCCCTAGAGTACATGGACAAACAAGTTGCTTTGGATGTAGGCAAAGAGATTGGGGAAGTTGTTGCCATTGACTGGCGTGAAAGAGATGGTGGATGGATAGAGTACATTTGGTTAAGGGTTATAATAGATTTTCTCAAACCTCTGTGAAGGGTGGTTCAGTTTGTGAATAGCAAGGGTGTTGAATTTGTTTGTGCTATTAAATATGAAAGACTGCCCAGCTTCTGTTACATTTGAGGTCTTATAAGTCACTCAACACAAAAGTGTGATAAGAAGGAAGAAATAAGCAAGTCAAACAACATAAGTTTCCAATATAGAAACTGGCTTAGAGCTCCTATAGGAATGCTAAATTAGAATCGTCGTTACTGGAGAAATGGGGTAGAAGTCATTATAGATAAAAAAGTCATGGGGTGTAAACTGAAAAGGGAGAATCAATGAAACATGGAGGTGAATGAATCAACAAAACTAAAGGGTAAAAAAAATCAAACATATTGAGGAAAATTCTGAATCGAGTTCTTCAATGGAAAAAAACGTCCTGCTAAGTTGACTCGTAAAGGTTTTGGGAAAATAAAAAGTAAAATAAAGAGGACAAAAGGAGGTAGTGGGGAGTTAATTAAAGAGAGCCCAAATAAAAATATTCGTAGGAAGCTGATAGATTGTTTATCACCCTCAAAGGCGACGGCTGACGACCAACCCCGCCAAGAATAATGAAGTTCCTATGTTGGAATTGTCGTGGGTTAGGGAACCCCGCAACAGTTTGAGAGCTTAAGTAACTCCTAGTCGCTAACTACCTCAATATTATTTTTCTTAGTGAAACAAAGATGATTGCTAGTGATTTCCATTGTGTTCAAAATAAATGCAGGATGCAAAGTGGTTTAGCCGTGAGCTTTAAGGGTCGTAGTGGTGGTCTTGCATTGATGTAGAGGAAAGGGGTGGATGTTGTCATCCAAAACTATTAGAAGCACCACATGGACTCATTGGTTCAGTTGGAGAATCATAGCAATATTAGATTTACTGGCTTTTACGGTCATGCGAATCCAAACCTTAGAAGTAGCTCGTAGGACATGTTGAAAAGGGTTGGTGGCTCGGTTAGGGAGGACTGGATGGTTGGGGGAGATTTTAATGCTATTCTGAATGATGCTGAAAATGAGGGTAGTCGTAGGAAAGCGCGGGTGCAGATGAACGAGTTTAAGAACATCATAGATGTGATGGCTCTCGTGGACATTAAACCCAATAAAGGGTGGTTCGCTTAGGTTAACAATAGGAGTGAGGGTAGCATGATTAAAGAAAGGATAGATATGTTCTTAACATCAGTGTCCGTGATTGAGAATTTCCCTAATATGGCAACTTGTGTGGTGTGTCAAACAAAGTCTGACCATGATGCAATTATGATGGACATGTGGGGCCTTAAGCCGAGAGAACGTCTCAAAGACCTCAAGCTGTACTTTAAGTATGATGAATGCTAGGCTATAGACAGGGAGGCTAAAAGCATTATTAGTAGTGCTTGGAATAGAGGTGTTTCGAATTTTGTTGATAAGCTTGATAGAGTGCGCTCGATGCTTGGCCCATGGCAACGTGATAAATATAGTAAAATGAAAAGAGAAATTCGGAGCTTGAGCATAAGATTGACAAGGTTATTAACTCTTCTCAAAGGAATGATAGTGCGAATGCTTTGAAGGAGACCCGCTGTAGACTTATTCATCTCTATGCTAAAGAAGAGAAATATTGGGCTCAAAGGTTCAGGTCTCAATGGCTTAAGGAGGAAGACAGGAATACGCATTATTTTTATGTGAGAGCCACTTGTCGTCTTAAGAAGAAAAACATTGATAAGCTTAAAGACTTGAATGAGAATTGGGAGACTGACAACAAAGACATTTGCAACATGGCTAAAGATTACTTTTGTAGGTTGTTTCGGTTAAATATTCAAAGTGTTGGCAATTATGTTATGAACTATATCCAAGAGTGTGTTACTAAGGAAACCAACGAGTGGATTGTAAAAGACTAAACGAAGAGTGAGGTTATTCAAGCTATCAAACAAATGGATCCAAGAAAAGCCCCTCGAGTTGATGGCCTCTTGGAGAGTTTTTTTTTATGGCATCTTGGAGAGTTTTTTCAAGCATAATTGAGAGATTGTGGGAGATGATACTATTTTGTTCTGCTTGGAAGTTCTTAATGGAAGAAAATATATCTCTTGTTTAAATGATACTATGATCATTCTTATACCAAAAATTCGTGACCCGAGTGATATTACTAATTTCCATCCTATTAGTTTATCAGTCAAAACCAAAGCGCCTTCGTTCTAGGGAGAATGATACATAACAATATCTTGATCGCCCACGAATTATTACACTACCTTCAAAGTTCTAAAAATGGCCATAATAAAGGATTTGTTATCAATCTCGACATGAGCAAGGTATACGACCGTGTAGAATGGAATTTCATGGAGGGGGTCATAAAGAAGATGGGCTTCGTTGACAAGTGGATTGATAAAATAATGTACTGTGTTCACTCTATAAGATATGTAGTTAAATGCAATAATATTTTGTCGGATGTTATTATTCCTGAGAGGGGACTTCGTCAAGGGGATCCCCTCTCCCCTTATATGTTCTTATTTTGTATGGAAGCATTCTCGAGGATGATTATTCATGTGAGGGATCCTAGCCAGTATAAATGGCCCTTGGATAAATCACATTTTTTTGCCGATGATGCCCTCCTTTTTGTGAGAAATAAAAAAAGTGATGCTGAGGTCCTTGTTAATATTCTTAAGGGTTTTGCTAATGCTTCTGGTCAAGAGATTAATTTTGATAAATCGATGGTCTTTTTTAGTCCTAACAGTCCTAGGGTGCAAAAACAAATATTTGGCAATTTACTTGGTATGAATGTGGTGGAAAAATCGGCCAACTATCTTAGACTTCCTCTTTCGGTTGGTAAGAAGAAAACTTTGGCTTTCCAAGAGATCACTAATCGATTTTCTTGTAGGATAAATAGTTAGACTAAGAGGCTCTTATCCTTTGGTGGTAAAGAAATCTTTATCAAAGCTAGCAATATTCAACTCTTCAATTTCGTATTTCTTGGGCGTCAAGTATGAAGAGTTATAAACATAAAAGACACTTTATGTTACAAAATGCTAAGTTCAAAATATTTTCTCGAAGGTGATATTTTTCATCCTAAAAGATTTGACAAAGCATCTTTCACATGGTCTAGCATTGCGGCTGTGGCTAAAGCTCTCAAGGACGAGTTTGGTTAGCATGTTGGTAGTGGTGACCGTGTCAACATTTGGACCGATAATTAAAGGTTGGAAGGTTTAAACGGTGGGGTCTTAATTCAAATTTGCTGAACCCTAATGAGTGTAGTGTTAAAGACCTTTGGCTCGAGGATTGTAGAAGACGGAACATCGATAGAGTTCATGAGCTGTATGGGCAAGATTTGGGAGATAAAATTTGTAACTTACCGATTGGGGGAGAGAGCCAATGTGATAGAGCGGGGTGGTTTCACAACCCTCATGGCTCGTTCATGTCAAAGTCAGCTTATTTATGGTTATTGTTGAAGCAAATGGGGTTTGGCCCTCATAGGTTCTTTTGTAAAGCTATATGGAAGCTCGACACCATCCCTAAGATTTGGGTTTTCACTTGGTGAGTGGGATATGAGATCCTCCTTACTAAAGTTAAAATTGCATTTATTCGACGTGGTTTTAGGCAGGAATGCCCTAGGTATGGGGCTGAGTACGAGACCCTTATTCATGCCTTTAAAGATTGCCTTACTTATCGGGCGATTCTCTCAATTTGTGGTCAGGATAATAGCACCATTTCAAAGGAGTACGAGTGTTATATCGATTGGTTGGAAGACATGATGAGAGTTCTTGATAAAAAAGCTATGCCTGACTTTATGACTACCTTGTGGAATAGCTGGAATAATAGAAACAATTTCACATTCAGGGGAAAAAAAGATGAGGCACAAGTTATTTGGGAGAAGGCTCAAACCCTTAGTCAAGAGTTTCGCATTTGCAATTTGATAAATGATTCGTTGCTTTCTACCAACCCTACTGTTAAGAGATGGGAAAAACCTCCTAAGGGTTTTGTTAAAATAAATTTTAATGCATCGGTTTGTAATAATAGATTTGGCTATGGAGTTATAGTAAGGGATGAAGATGGGTTTGTTTTGAGTTGTGGCAGGGACTTCAAAGAAGTGTCATTGTCTGTGGAAGAAGCCGAATGTAATGCGTTTGAGGAAAGCATCAAGCTGGCGTGTAAGCTCAACATTAATAATGATGTGATCTTTGATACGGACAATTGCTGCCTTGTCAACAAAGTGAAGTACCAACGTACATATATCACGATTATTGGCACGCGGATCAAGGAGTACACAAAAGCCTTTGTTAAATTTAAGTCAGCTGATTTAGTTTGGACAAACCAGTCTTGTAATTTGGTTGTTGATTTAATTTGGTAGAAAATGTGTACGGAGGCTTATACTTGTTTCTTTGACGTGGACTATCCGTTGGATATCCATGATGTTGTTATGTGTGATGCAATTTAATAAATGGTTGACCATTGTTGTCGTTTTATTTTTAAAAAAAAGTCACACCAAAAACAAAATTATTTCATCAAATATATCATAAAATTTATTGAAGTCAATTTAATCAAGTTATCAATTTTCAAGTTTGGAAAATCAATTAACTTGTGACGAATTTTTGGATGAGCCCCAAGCATTTCTGGGTTGAGATGATTGCATAGCATTCAAAGATCTATCTCTTATTTTCGAAACACACTTTGAATCACTTGTTTTCGAGTCTAAGAACTTAAGTTATGACCATTTTACTAAAGACCGCACGAACAGAATTTTTGGACGGGATTATTACAGAAAATTACGAGTTTCAGGTTTTAATTTGAGTTTAAATCATATTGGATTTGAGTTTAAGGTTTAATGTTGATTATATATGAGCCAAATATTGTATTTATTAGGTTTTATTATTTTATTATTTGTTTATTCCGAATTTTAGGATATTTTTAAGTATTTAAAATTGTTTAGGAGTTTTATGCTTCTTAGTCAACAAGAAAGTTTAGTTTTACTAAAACTACTTATTTAGATTAATTAGAGTTTCCTCATACTTGAGAGTTTTATTTAGATGAAATTAACTAGCCTAGATAAAGGCCTCTTTATTATTCATTGAAGGCATTTGCAACTCTTGGAGTTAATTTGTTTGTACAAGATTGCTTTCTTGTAATTTTTAGAAGTGGTTTTTCTTCCGGATTTTCTTCAATAAGTCGTGAAACTCCATTTTTCATCCTTCAATTGCAAGGATTATCTATTTGAGGGTAGATTAGAGTTATTAATTGAATTTGTTGGGGTTTATATCTCAAAGGGTTCAGTTAAACAACCATCTTCTATCCTTATTCATCCGTTTATTTAATTCAACTTTCACTTTTTAATTTTTGTTTTCTTTATTTATCTATGTTTTAAATCTTTCTTTTATTCTTAAATTTCTTCTTTTAGTTGTTTTCATTTTTTTTGTTTCTAAATCTGTTTGTTTCTTCTTTTGGGTCAAATTCAAATTTTTTCGAGTCAAATAATTTGAATACGATCTTGATCCTCTGTCCCTATCACTATAAAATTCGTTCTAGTGTGACGAAATAAAATTTTATAATTTTATCAAAATTTATGATTTTATATATATATATTGTATTATAATAATATTATTTAAATTATTATATTATATAAATGTCAAAATATTAGTAATTTATTTTATCATAATTTTGATACTTGTCGAAACTTTTTTTTTTGGAAATCAACTTTTTTATTTTAAAACGAAAATGGAGTCGCCACCAACCCTTTTTATTTCTGTGTGATTGGATGACCTCAAAACTTAGTCATTTTAATAAAGCGTTAGATTTACTAAAACAATAATATTCGATCTTACAAATCAGGAAAATAGGTTCGAGAGTCGCTTACGTATGAGGAAGGATTAACACCCTCATAAAGCCCAAAACTGGTACCTACTTGATGTTTTGATGTTGGAAGTTGAAAATTTAGAGAGAAATTAAAATACGTTCCCTCCTTGCATGATGTTCTTTTTTAATTAAAATCATTTAACTAAATTAAATTCTACGGAAAGACCTTATTTTGAGTTAGTCGAGAAGAAAAGATCATGCTCCGTAAGTTAGGACACGATGCTTTGAATCCTTGAGAACAAGAATAGTCATCTTTTGATCATTATTTAAATCTTGTTTTTATTTTAAATAGGACATTTGATTACTTTGGTTCTAGGAGGATGTCATACACCGTAAGTTAGGAGCACGACTCCTCGAATCCCAAAAATAATGAATGTTGCCTCGGTTTCAAATATTTCCTATACATTAGGTAGAACGAATGTAACCTTTTGAAAATGATATGCTTTTTAATTTGTCTAGGCCTAGTAATAAAATGGATAAATATATTTTAACACGATACACGACATAAATATTAGCAAAATAAAGTAACATAGTAATGGGTAAAAAATGAAATGATGATATTAAAATGATAGATAAATAAATAAATAAATAAAATAAAAGATAAAATGAAAATGTTATGCTAGTGAGTAATAATAATGCAACATAATGATAATAAAATATTAGTTTATAGTAATAATTGCGATAATCATGTCATTATTACTATCATAATATGAATATGAATAATAATAATCATCATAATAAGAAGGGTAAAAAATGCATAATAAAAGGAAATATAAATAACATAAGTTTTAAGTATTAAAAAAGTAAAGAAATAATAAAATAAATAAATAAAAACAGTTCATAAAGGGGTGAAATTAAATAAATGAAGGATTGAATTGAAGTTTAAATGAAATTAAAAGCATGAATAATATATAAAAATAAAAAAACAAATAAATAAAGGACTGAAATAAAAAATACGAAAATAAACAGGGACCAAATGGGTAATTATTCCAAACCCCAGGACATGCGTCGTTCCCCAGAGGGTCAGCAAACTGAGGATCAAACTGAAAGCGAGTCAAAATTAAATGGTATAATCTAAAAAAATAAAAAAATGAAATTAGGAACACATTAAAAAGGGTTCAAATGCAGATGGACTGAGGCAGCAAATAGACCATTCCTACGAAAACACGCATCCTAGGGGATCTGGATCAGGTCGGCGAGTCAGGCCTAAAATGACGCCATTTTGGGACTTCTGAAACCTGGCCAAAACGATGTCGTTTGATAATATCTATATAAGCCAAATTTTTTTTTAAAACTTTCATTTGCACACAGTTTTTTTTTTGAAAAAAACTAAGGCTCTGTTTTTTGTATGGAGTCGTTCCCTATCTGGTCATAGGGCCGTCGTGGCCACGGCGACGGCGACCGTTACCTGTGGTGGTCAGAGTTAAAAAAAAACTTTTTAGCCCTTTTTAACCCCTAGGACCCTAATTTGAAGTAAAACGACAAAACCCTAAGAGATTTTTAAGAAACCTTTAGGTTTCTTGATTTATTGAAGGGTCACTTTTATTTTCTCATCCAATGAAACTCAGACGAGACTGTCTTTCATCGGAGACAGTGGCATTGGCCTCCCACGGCGAAGAACGAAGCGAGGCAAGTAAGAAATAATAATTTTTATTTATATTTTCACGAAAATAAAATAGATAAAACGAACTACCTTTTTTTTTTTTAACTTGGTGCTTTTTTTTTGTATTTGATTTCTTTATGCGTCCGTAAAAATACAATCTGTTCATTAGGCTTTTACAGTCGATTACATATATTTTTTCTTTTCTTTTTCGTTATTTTTTCTATCTCTGTCCTCTGTCTCGTTTTTTTCTTTTCAGGTATTCGTTGCAAGGTCAACGGCGCTGGGGGCCACGCCTTGCCATTTAGGTGAAAGGAGGGGAGAGACCTCGGGCGGCGTGTCTGCTGACGTGGCGAAAGAGCGGGGCCAAAGCTCTTAGGATGAAATTAGGGTTTTTGTTAGTTTAGGATAGTTGGGCTATTGGGCTTTGGGTTATTGGGTATTAGGTTTAGCAGATGGATTTGGCTATTGGGCTCTTTTTTATTTGGGCCAATCTATTTTTGTAAATGCACTTGGACTTTTTATTTTTGGTTTTATTTTGGGCCGGATGAATTTGGGCCACTACAGTTGCCCCTCTTTGCTCATTGTCGTGTAATGGAAAGGGAGCAAAGACCTTAAAAGAGGACCAATTCTATCCGGTCTTGCTGAATTTTGACTTCTTTGGTGCTTTTCTTTCTCAAGTAGCCCACTCTTTCCAACCTATTGGTTACTCTTATTTCGTCATATCCACTTCGCTATACAGTTTCATACTGCTTCATTGCAACTTCAAGGAGATAAAATTCGCTATTGCGATTTCAATCTATTCCGCTGCAACTTCAAGAATATAGGATTTGTAGCCTCATCTTGCTCCACTACAACTTCAGGGAGATAAGATTTACAACTGCAACTTCATTCCACATCACTGCAACTTCAGGGGCATAAGATTAGTAGCTTCATCTTGTTCCACTGCAACTTCAAGGAGATAAGATTTGCTATGGTAGATTCAATTAGACCCACTGCAACTTCAGGGGTATAGAAATTGTAGCTTCAATCAGATCCACTGCAACTTCAGAGAGATAAGATTCGCTATGGTAAGTTCAATCCAACCCATTACAACTTCAAGGGTATAGGATTTGTTTCACTGATTTATTACACCGCTCTCTAGGAACAGGACTTGTAGAAGCCATTTCATAGGCCTATATTTTATGCCAAGCGATTAGGATGTTATTATCAGAATGAATCAAATGCTCCTAACTACACGCATATGAATGATATTTGTATGAATGTAGAATGTTATTTTCGAGAATGATCCTCTTTTTAGTGCTTAGTTTGACATTACTCATTTTTCGTCGAGGTTTAAACACTGATGTGTTACCATGTCTTCTTGTTCAGATCTAGTATTTTGATAGGGAACTCGAAGAGGTAATCACAATATGGACTATCCATTCCAAGATCTTTCCAACCTTCAAATTTGGTTAATTCTAATTAGTGGTCTTGTTTTAGGTCCTTATATTATTTAGAAGTTTTTCAGAGGGATGTGCAAAAATCCTTTTACTTGAATATTGTTAGTCCATTGATCGTTATTTCAATGCAAAAATGCTTGAAAAAGGTCGTAATAATGGATAAAACTAAAATTTATTAGGAGAAAAGCTTTAAATGAAAAAGTTAATCAAAATAGCAGACATTGCTAAAACACAAAGTGAGTAAAATGAAATTAGGATCCCCAAATATCGCAGCATGAGCTTCTTCGCATAAACTTCTTAAGGACCATTTTGAGCCTAATATGTGTCTAGGGGATCTAGAGTACTTTGTTGATGCTTCAAGATGCAAAGTTTCTCCTGCTTTTTACTTCTAAGGGGAGAAAACTACCACATGCCCCATCTTTGATAAAAAATTTAAACCGCCCTTTTCAGGGTTTTCAACTCAAAACCCCTTTGGTCTTAAGGCGCCCTTCGCAGGTTTTCGCCTTGGCCTCTCCCCTCTTTTCTTTAGGTAAAAAATTTCTTGACTAAATCTGATTTCACGGGATTAGGCAGGTTTTTTCTATCCATCTCGGTGAAAATCAATGTTCCTCTAGACAAAGCTTTCTTTACCACATAATGTCTTTTCCAATTTGGCATCCATTTTACTCTGAAGTCTTTTTGTATGGGCAAGATCTTTTTCAATACAATGTCCCCCTCATGGAATTCTCTAGGGCGAACCTTTTTGTCATATCCAGATTGGATCCATTTTGCTTCATCTAACTTCAACTCTGATAAAACTCGGAGAGAAAGAATCTCGACTTCAATGGGCAAGACTGCTTCCATTCCATAAACCAATGAGAAATGTGTTGTCCTAGTGGAGATTCTGATCGATGTTTGATAAGAATAGAGGGCAAATGGTAACTTCTCATGCCAATCTTTATAAGTCTCTATCATTTTCCTCACGATCTTCTTAATGTTCTTATTGGCTGCCTCCACTGAACCATTCATTTTTTGGCGATATGATAACGAATTTTGGTGTTTTATCTTGAATTGAGTACAGAACTCTACTATCGTGTTGTTTTTCAAATTTAATCCATTTTCAGATATGATCCTTTTTGGCATTCCATATCGACATATAATCTCTTTCTTCAAGAATTTTCTAACTGCCGACTTTGTGACATTAGCATAAGAAGCGATTTCTACCCACTTGATGAAGTAGTCGATGACCACAAAGATGAATTGATTCCCATTGGAAGCTTTTGGCGAGATCGACCCAATGACATCCATGCCCCCACATAGAGAAAGGCCATGGAGAAGTCATAATATGAAGAGGTAAATGAGGCACATGAATTTTCTCTCCATAAATTTGACACTTATGACATCTCTTGGCATAATTGATACAATCCCCTTCCATGATGGACCAAAAATACCCGAATCTTATGATTTACCTGGCCATAGTAAAACCATTAACATGTGTTCCACAAACACCCTCATGGATTTCTTCCAAGATTTTCTTGGCCTCAACAGCGTCTACTGTAACGCTGGGGTTTATGCAAGTGTACACAATCGTTATTAAGTAATAAGTAAGTATCAAGTTATCGTCTCCACAGGGATTGTATTTATGCTAAGTCAATTTGTAAAATTATATTAACAATTTGGTAAATAAAAACACAAAATAGTTGAGAAGTGGTGATTAAAATATATTAAGTTAAATGCAATGATCCCTAAATGAAATTATCCTAAGTATGCAAACTATATGAATGAAATAGATTTTAGTAAAATTAAACACAATTTGCAACAATTATAAGATAAATAAACTAGGACAATTACTTTAATTAAACTCAATTTATTATCAACATGCTTAATAACATTCGAAAAAACATTCCATGGCAACTCGATCTTTCATGAGTTTGGAAACCACATTAGGTCATTTCAGAATCCTTTACTTAGTAAATATGCATTTTACTGATCCTTATTTACTAAGGGTTTCTTAGCATTCGTGTGAGGTAACATGGCCGTGTTAGGTTTGAAACAATTTAATCACACAAATCTAAAAACTATGCAGATAACAGAGCTTGGTTAGAGCTGTTATGCAACCTATAATTCAATCAGGTTAGGATCTAAATTGAGCATGCACATTTGAATTATGTGTCCATTAGCCGTCGTCTAGTTAGGATCGCTCAGCTAATTCAGGTGCATTTCAATTACGTACGAACAAAATACATACTTGATTTTAATTGAAAACATGATCGATTGAGGCACAAACATTATAAGGATGAATCAAATAAATATTATTTAATCAAAATAATCATCCTAGCTTAAATAAAATTAAGCTATCATTGTTGTAAAAAAGAACAAAGAACACATAGAAACATCTTTAAATTAAATTTAAAGAAAAGAAATATTAAACCCAATTCAGAGTGGCTGTCACCCAAGACTTTGACTGACGAGGCTCCTTCGCTTCTTTGCGTTGCTCCTTTACTGATGACTCTCCAAGGTGGCCATCAAGGGTTCTTTAAGAGACTTAATTGCTAAAATCCCTATGCAAGGATGATGAAGGGGAAAGATAGCTCAAAGGGTTGAGAGAATGATGAATGAGTGAGAGATGATGGGATGAGGGATGATTCAAAAAGTGAGAAATGAGCTCTTGTTTATAGGTGAGACAAGGGAGCTAGTTTGCTAAAAATAGGAGTGTCCATCCTTTGAAACTTCCTCCAAGAGTGTTCGGCCATGAATTGAGGAAGGCGGCTGATTTTTCCTTGATTTTTGGTCAATTTGAGTGCCAAAACAACTCAAGAGTAAGACTCGTTCATCAGCAAATCTTCGGGAAAATCTTCGATTTCTTTAACACTTCAAGGAATTTGTATAATTAAACCAAAAAATGGTTTATGACATCCATGTGCAGCCAAAAATTGGGTTGACTTGGTCCCCAATTTGGATGGTTTTGCAATTAGAAGAAAACTTTCAGACCTGTCCAAAAATAGTAGATAGTTCTGAGGACCAAATAATATAATTTAACCACTTTAATTAATCAATTTACTTAATTAATTAAAACCCAATTTATTAATAAAATATTAAAAATGAATTATTAAATATAACTTTATATTTTTTTATTTAATTTAATAATGCATGGCCCACTTTATAGCTTAAAAATATAATATGCTCAAATTCATATAAAATAAGCCATTTTATGCATGAAAACTATATAATAAAGTATAAAATCACATTTTAATAATTTCTATGTCCTAATTTCATATTTTCGCATATTTCATTAATTTGTTAAATAATTACTTGGTTTTAACAAAAAATTTAAGTAAAAAGTTAATGAATTATATAGGAAAAATCCTATATATTTTTTAGTTTACACACACCTAAACTTAAATCATTGCCCATCTCGAGTAATGTTCATGCACAACACAAGGTCTTGCTAAGGCAAATTTTACGAAGAGTGTAAGTAGCATCAATCTTTGTCTCATTATCATGCATCAACAAATTCATGCTCATAGACCTTCTTTATTAACAAGTAACTCATATACAAACATTTTGAAAATTTTATTCTAAGTTTCCAGATATGCCAACATGAATCATAGCTTGCATGTATGTCACGGCCATAGATAATATTTTTCATTCAACACAATTTCTCATCAATCAAACAAAACAATCATAAGGCTTATTTATGATCTTCATATGTTGAACTTAATACTTCCTCTCCACTAATGTAGGTGACATAATCATCAAATCAATAGGTCTTTTATAAGGTTGTAATGGGGATCGGTTAAAGGTGGGGATTTTAAGAGATGGGACATTTCGGTTTCAAAATCTTAACCTTTAACTTGTCTTGGATTTCTCGAAATTTAACAT
This sequence comes from Gossypium raimondii, assembly GCF_025698545.1. NCBI lineage: Eukaryota > Viridiplantae > Streptophyta > Magnoliopsida > Malvales > Malvaceae > Gossypium > Gossypium raimondii. Next base: position 8,074,042 of record NC_068566.1, on the reverse strand, counting down.
TTTTCTTCAAGTGAACCTGTGGAACTCCCCCAAATTATTTTGGACTCATACTCATACATTTTATTTTTGGAGACTAAGCAAATTTTTCTTCACTCTTTCTTTGTCTTTGTTGTTGTTTTTTTTTAAATGAGCACATACATCTTTATTAAAATTTCCTCAAATGTTGATTCCTAAGACAACTTTAGTTAAGATAGGTGCACAAAATTAGGATAATTTTAAAAAGATGGTACTGGCTTATAATGTAGGTTTATTACAATGAACAGGCCTCTTATAATGTATGTTTATTACAATGAAAAAGGCCTCAAAATTATAGTTTCAAGGGTCTAATATCATAAGGTGGGCTTGAAAAGGCTTAAACGATCCAAAAAAAAATGGTGTCTATATCATTTTAGATTTTTATGTCCCATAGGATTTTGCCTCAAGAAAGTTACTAAGTCAGTTCTAAAGATATAAACCTTCATGCATGTCTAATCTCAAGAGAAACTAAGTTTTCATGGCAAACATTACCTAAGACTAAGATCATAAAAACATTCCATTTTTCATGATAACATATAATCACTTAGATAAAATCATCATTCATGCTTGCAAACAAGCTATCTTATTAAAAATAATTTCTCTAAACATTCATTTATTAAGACATACTTATGAAAGAATGATTTGAAACATACTTGAAAATTTTAAAAATTTGAGCAATTTGCCTTACCCCTTTAAAAAGAAGCAATGTCCTTAATGTGATAATAAAGTAATGAATGAAAACTGAACACCAGATAGGGTTGTAAAGAAAGAGAGGTGAGTCATTAAGACTGCTTAAATACCAAGTCTTTCCTAATAACCCAATCCTAGACATGTTCATTCCCATTGCCACATCACTTAATCTTTTTCATTCTAAAGAAGTATTTATTCATGCTTGCTATGTTTTATTCTGTAGAAATTAAATCCTAATTAAGAAAGAAATAAATTCTTAAAGACCTAAAAATAATTAAATAAATAATAGGACAATAATCCCCCATTTTATTTTTTTGACTTATTCCCCTTGTCTTTTTTAGCTCTATCTTCACTTGCATCGTCAGTCTCTTCCGTCCATGTCTCAAAGATAGCATCTTTGCTACTGGTTTCAAGTATTCTCTTCGATAAGAATAACTCTCATACTTTATTATAATCCATTGGGATCCGGATTTATCACAGCATCAAGCACTTGTTGAAGAAAATCCCAATTGATATTGTTCATCATAGGGTAGTACTCATTTTCTTCAACATCAGGTAAATTAAACAAATCATTGATGGACTTAGAAGTAAGAGTAACCTTTTTCTTTCGAGCGATGACTTCAGTAGCATCTTGCGTAGTCAAAATAGCATAGAATTCTCGAACTAGTTCATTATCGGAAAGTGAACGAGCATCACAGAATTGTTCCCACTTGAGAGCATTTATTATCTTTCTAATTGGCACAGGAACAACCATCACATCATTGCTCTTTAGGTTAAAAATTTTTTCTAGCATCATAGGTTGATGCTTGAAAATTGAATCAAATCGCTCTTTCACTTCTTCATCAACCACAATTGGGTTTTCAAGAGTAGTCTTTGACGATCTAGTTCTTTTGTGACACATGGTACTTTCTCAAAAATTCAGCAGAGTTTCTGCACAAGAGAGAAAAAAGAAATCGACAAAGTTGGTATAACTTGTGACAAAAAAAATATTGCGATAGCAAGGATGGTGCGGCGACGATCTTTTTGCGGCAGCAATTGGGAATTTTGGCAAAAAGAAAGAAAAAGACTAGGGTTTCTTTCAGGATTTGAGGTTCACGGCACAAAGAAGAGATTTAGGGATTTTTGGGGTGGAAGCAAATTGCTTTGAAAGATATGAAAATTAGTAGAATGAAGAGGGGTTTATATAGGGAAAAATTAGGGCAACATGTAGTAAAAATTTAGCTACATTAAAGTTACTTGGGCGGCAAGTAATGGGTGTAATGACAAGGCCTAATTTTTTCCCTCCTTTTTGCTGTCTTGGGCCTCAAACTCAGACTGTATCTTTAAAAAAAACTAATTAGTACTTGGGCCAAATTTGACCCCCTTTATTAACATAAAAATTTAAAATTTAAACTGAACAAAATAAAACTTAAAAATTTTAATTAGAAAATATCTTCTTAACAAATTACATTAAATTAATTCCCAAGATAGGTTGGAGGGATCACAACGGTCTTGCTTAAGTTCCAATCTCCTTAGACAGAATTAACTAAATGTAATAAATTAAGAAAATATGTTCTAATTATTTATTTATTTACATAATGAGTTCATGAAAAATTAAGGGTCTGCTAAGATGAGCGAGGATTCAATTCACTCAATTTCACCATCCCAGTAGTGTTTGAGACGTTGACCATTAACTTTAAATGTACCTCCATAATTGTCGTATAATTCAATAGCTCCGTAAGGATAAACTCGGTAGATGGTATAGGGTCCTTTCCATTGGGATTTCAACTTCCCAGGAAATAACTTCAGCCTTGAATTAAACAACAACACCTTCTGACCTTCTTTAAACTCGCGAAGCTGTATATGAGTATCATGCCATCTCTTTGATCTTTCTTTACACATTTTGGCATTCTCAAAGGAAAACAACCTCATCTCTTCCAAGTCATCCAGTTGTAACATCTTTCTCTCACCAGCCTACTTTAGATCAAAATTTAACTGCTTCAAAGCCCAGTGAGCTTTATTCTCCAACTCTAATGGCAAATGACATGCCTTTCCAAAGACTAATCGATAAGGAGTCATTCCTAACGGAGTTTTAAATGCTGTTCGATAGGCCCATAATGCATCATCGAACCTTCGAGACCAATCCTTTTTGCTAGGGCGTACTACATTTTCAGGGATACCTTTGATTTCACGATTCACTCTTCCAACTTGCCCATTAGACTGGGGATGATAGGCAGTAGCAATCTTGTGCTTCACATCATATTTTTCAAGCAACCTCTTAAGCCATTTGTTCATAAAGTGAGAACCTTTATCACTAATAATATCCCTTGATGTCCTAAATCGTGTAAACACATGCTTATGTAGGAATCGCATGACTACATTAGGATTTAACATCTGATCCAAAAAATGGTCCTTTCGAGTGGCTTTGTTCAAGTTTCTGTAATCAATACAGATTCTCCAATCGATAACAGTTCTCGTTGGAATTAACTTGTTATGCTCATTTTCAACAATTGTGATTCCACCTTTCTTCGGCACACACTGCACCGGACTTACCCACGAACTATCTGAGATAGGATAGATGATTCTCGCATCAAACCATTTGATCACTTCCTTTCTCACAACTTCTTGCATAATAGGATTGAGCCTCATTTTCCCATCAATCCAAGCTCTTTCACCTTCCTCTAAAATAATTTTGTGCATGCAAAATGAAGAGCTCATACCTCGAATATCAGCTATGGTCCAACCAATTGCTTTCTTAAATTTCTTTAGAACAGCAATTAGTTGCTCCTCTTGATCTTTCGTCAGTTTCGCTGAAATAATCACAAGCAAAGTAGAACAGTCACCTAAATAAACATATTTCAAATGGGAAGGAAGTACCTTTAGTTCGAGTTTAGGTGGTTCTTAGATTGACAACTTGGGTTGCATAAATTCTCTGACTTTCAACTCCAACGGTTCAAACCATGTGGATTGAATAAAATTTCTCAGATTGGCTTCCATCAAAGCCATGTTTTTTTCACCTTCTTTATGCTCCAAAGGGTCAAACTCTAAGGCTTTCTCCAATGGATCATCCTCAAAATTACTTTCCATAGAAACCAATGTTTCTATATCTTCCATAACTGAACACTCCTCTGCCAGGTCGAGAAATTTCATCGCTTTAAGAATGTTAAAGGTTACATGATCGTTTTGAACTCGTATGGTGAGTTCTCCTTTCTGCACATCAATTAACGTTCTTCTCATGGCTAAAAAAGGTCTCCCAAGGATGATCTGCACTTCCTTGTCTACTTCAAAATCTAAAATAATGAAATTAGCAGGAAAAATAAATTTATCGACTCTTACTAAAACATCCTCGATCCTTCCTTCGAGATATTTTAACGATCGATCCGCTAGCTGAACCATCACAGTTGTAGGTCTCACTTCACCTATCCCTAACATCTTGAAAATAGACATAGGCATCAAGTTGATACTCGCTCCTAAGTCACACAAAGCTTTACCACAGTAAGATTCACCAATGTTACAAGGTTTAGTAAAGCTTCCGGGGTCTTTCAATTTCGGGGGCAGTTTGTTCTGCAGGAACGCACTACACTCATTTGTCAAGGCAATAGTCTCATACTCACTTAATCGTTTCTTCTTGGACAGTATATCCTTCGTAAACTTCACATAATTCGACATTTGTTCTAAAGCCTCTACCAACGAAACATTGATGTGTAACTACTTCAGAACATCTAAAAACTTATTAAATTGCATCTCCTATTTCTGCTTGTGTTGCTGCAATCCAAAGAAGATGTTAAAGTATGGAGGTGATGGAACTTTCGGTTGAACCAGACAATTTTTCTGAGTAGGTAAATCTGCATCCAAAGAATATGTTAAAATATCTGAATTCACTAAGTCAGGGGTTACCTTGTCAGACTTTGCAGATTCTGATTCCTTTGGTGTACGAACTTCAACATCTGGTTGACTTTCCTTATTTTCAACATGCTCATATTCAACATCAATCAATCGGGGTTCCAGAGTCTTACCACTTCGCAATGCAACTACCTTGATATGATCTTTACCCAAATTCCTTGTATTCTCATTATTGCTCGGCAAAGTTCCTTACGGTTTATTACGAAGCTCCGTAGCCAACTGACCCATTTATTTTTCCAAATTTTTCAGTGTTGCTGCTTGGCTTTGGATCAAAACGTCATTCTTTGCCATGTACGCTTCCAAAAAGTTCTCTAAATTGTTTGATGCCTCAGCTTGAGGTGGTTTTGGAGCTTACTGATTAAACCCTTGAGATTGGTTAGGTCTTTGCTGTAATAAGTTATTGTTCGGTCCATTTCCTTGGTTGCTCCAAGAAAAGTTAGGATGATTACGCCATGAAGGATTGTAGCAGTGGACTGAGGTCCTTGTCTACTCCTATTTTGATATTGGTTCCCCACATAGTACACTAACTCGGGATTTGATGGACAATTCTCAAAAGAATGACCTTCCCCACAGTACACACAGGAAACTACTTCAAACGGACTTAGTGGCTGAGCTGCAAAATTATTATTACTATTAGTTGTTAACTGTTTTAACACAGAGGAAATAGACGATACTTGAGCTAATAACGAAGTGAGGGAGTCAACTTCATGAACTCTAGCTATGCGTCTTCCTGAAGCTGTTCGATTTGTTGGCCATTGATAGTAATTACTCGTGATCGTCTCGATGATGTCATAAGCCTAATTATAAGACTTAGAAAAAATTACACCATTCGCGGAAGCATCTACCATCAATCTTGTATATGCATTGAAACCATTATAGAATATCTCTAACTAGATACAATGAGAAATCTCATTATGTGGACACTTACAAAGTAACTCCTTGAATCGCTCCCAAGCCTCATACAAAAACTCGTCATCCAATTGTTGGAAAGTTGTGATCTCGTTCCTCAACCTAGCATTTTTGCTAGGCGGGAAATACTTAACCAAGAATCTCTCTGCTAATTCTTGCCATGTAGATATGAAACTTAGTGGCAATGGATTGAGCCATGCTCGATCTCTATCATCGAAAATGAGGATAGGATTTCATATAATATCGGCTTCATTACCTTGGTCCTGATTCTAATTTCCAAGGTCCATCCCGACTTGTCTTTGAGCTGTTCGTTCACGTCTTCTTTGTCTAAAAGTTCACTCAATATCAGGGTTTACAGGGAGTAAATCGACAATTCGATTTATGCTCATAAACACCTGAGAAGACAATCACGAAATTGGGTTGACTTTGACCCCAATTTGGACGGTTTTAACTCTTCAAGTACTTTGTATAATTAAACCAAAAAATGGTTTATGACATCCATGTGCAGCTGAAAATTGGGTTGACTTTGTCCCCAATTTGGACGGTTTTACAATTAGAAGAAAACTCTCAGACCTGTCCAAAAATAGTAGATAGTTTAGAGGACCAAATAATATAATTTAACCACTTCAATTAATCAATTTACGTAATTAATTAAAACATAATTTTATTAATAAAATAATAAAAATGAATTATTAAACATAAATTTACATTTTATTATTTAATTTAATCATGCATGGCCCACATTATAGCTGTAACGCTGGGGTTTGTGCAAGTGTACACAGTCGTTATCAAGTAATAAGTAAGTATCGAGTTATCGTCTCCACAGAGATTGTATTTGTGCTAAGTCACTTAATTTGTAAAATTATATTAACAATTTGAAAAAATAAAAACAAAATATAGATGAGAAGTGGTATAAACTAGATGCAATGATCCCTAATGTAAATTATCCTAATATGCATACAATATTAATGAAATAGATTTTAGTAAAATTAAAGAAAATTTGCAACAAATATAACATAAATAAAATAGGGCAATTACTTTAATTAAAGTTAATTTATTATCATCATCCTTAATAATATTCGGAAAAACATTTCATGGCAACTCGATCTTTCATGAGTTTTGGAAACCAAATTAGGTCCTTTCGAAATCCTTTACTTAGTAAATATGCATTTTACTGATCCTTATTTACTAAGGGTTTCTTAGCATTCGTGTGAGGTAACAGGGACGTGTTAGGTTTGAAACAATTTAATCACACAAATCTAAAAACTATGCAGATAACAGAGTCTGGTTAGGGTTGTTATGCAACCTACAATTTAATCGGGTTAGTATCTAAATTGAGCATGCAGATTTCAATTATGCGTCCATTAGCCGTTGTCTGGTTAGGATCGCTCAGCTAATTCATGTGCATTTTAATCACGTATGAACAAATACAGACTTGATTTTAATTGAAAACATGATCGATTGAGGCACAAACATTATAAGCATGAATCAAATAAATATTATTTAATCAAAATAATCATCCTAGCTTAAATAAAATTAAACTATCATTGTTGTAAAAAAGAACCAAGAACACATAGCAAACATATTTAAATTAAATTTAAAGAAAAGAAAGATTAAACCTAATTCAGAGTGGCTGTCACTAAAGACTCTGACTGACAACGCTCCTTCGTTTCTTTGCGTTGCCCCTTTGCTGATGGCTCTCCAAAGTGGCCGACCAAGGGTTCTTTAAGAGGCTTAATTGATAAAATCCTTATGCAATGATGATGAAGGGGAAAGATAGCTAAAAGAGTTGAGAGAATGATGAATGAGTGAGAGATGATGGGATGAGGGATAATTCAAAAAGTGAGAAATGAGCTCTTGTTTATAGGTGAGGCAAGGGAACTAGTTTGCTAAAAATAGGAGTGTCCATCCTTTGAAACTTCCTCCAAGTGTGGCCGGCCATGAATTGAGGAAAGGTGGTTGATTTTCCTTGAGTTTTGGTCAATTTGAGTGCCACAACAACTCAGGACTAAGACTCGGTCATCAGCAAATCTTTGGGAAAATCTCCGATTTCTTTAACTCTTCAAGGACTTTGTATAATTAAACCAAAAAATGGTTTATGAAATCCATGTGCAGCTAAAAATTGGGTTGACTTCGTCCCCAATTTGGACGGTTTTACAATTAGAAGAAAACTCTCAGACCTGTCCAAAAATAGTAGATAGTTTAGAGGACCAAATAATATAATTTAACCACTTCAATTAATCAATTTACGTAATTAATTAAAACCTAATTTTATTAATAAAATATTAAAAATGAATTATTAAATATAAATTTATATTTTATTATTTAATTTAATCATGCATGGCCCACATTATAGCTGTAACGCTGGGGTTTGTGCAAGTATACACAGTCGTTATCAAGTAATAAGTAAGTATCGACTTATCGTATCCACAGAGATTGTATTTGTGCTAAGTCACTTAATTTGTAAAATTATATTAACAATTTGAAAAAATAAAAACAAAATATAGATGAGAAGTGGTATAAACTAGATGCAATGATCCCTAATGTAAATTACCCTAATATGCATACTATATTAATGAAATAGATTTTAGTAAAATTAAAGACAATTTGCAACAAATATAACATAAATAAAATAGGGAAATTACTTTAATTAAAGTTAATTTATTATCATCATGCTTAATAATATTCGAAAAAACATTTCATGGCAACTCGATCTTTCATGAGTTTTGGAAACCAAATTAGGTCCTTTCGGAATCCTTTACTTAGTAAATATGCATTTTACTAATCCTTATTTACTAAGGGTTTCTTAGCATTCGTGTGAGGTAACAGGGACGTGTTAGGTTTAAAACAATTTAATCACAGAAATCTAAAAACTATGCAGATAACAGAGTCTGGTTAGGGTTGTTATGCAACCTACAATTTAATCAGGTTAGGATCTAAATTGAGCATGCACATTTCAATTATGCGTCCATTAGCCGTCGTCAGGTTAGGATCGCTCAGCTAATTCAGGTGCATTTCAATCACGTATGAATGAAATACAGACTTGATTTTAATTGAAAACATTATCGATTGAGGCACAAACATTATAAACATGAATCACATAAATATTATTTAATCAAAATAATTATCCTAGCTTAAATGAAATTTAAGCTATCATTTTTGTAAACAAGAACATAGAACTCATATCAAACATCTTTAAATTATATTAAAGAAAAGATAGATTAAACCTAATTCAGAGTGGCTGTCACCTAAGACTCTAACTGACGAGGCTCCTTCATTTCTTTGCGTTACTCCTTTGCCAATGGTTCTCCAAGGTGGCCGACTAAGTGCTCTTTAAGAGGCTAATTTGCTAAAATCCTTATGCAATGATGATGATAGGTGTGAGAGCTAAGAGAGTTGAGAGAGAGGATGAGAGATGAAAGGGATGAGGGATGAGGGATGATTGAAAAATTGAGAAATGAGCTGTTATTTATAGGTGAAGCAAGGGAGCTAGTTTGCTAAAATTAGGAGTGTCCATCCTTTGAAACCTCCTCCAAGAGTGGTCGGCCATGAATTGAGGAAATGTGGCTGATTTTTCCTTGATTTTTGGTCAATTTGAATGCCACAACAACTCAGGACTAAGACTCGGCCATTAGCAAATCTTCAGGTAAATCTCTGATTTCTTTAACTCTTCAAGGGACTTATGTAATTAAACCAAAAATTGGTTTATAATCAGCCATGTGCAGCTGAAAATTGGATTGACTTGGTCCCCACTTTGGACAGTTTTGCAATTAGAAGAAAACTCTCAGACCTGTCAAAAATAGCAGATAGTTTAGAGGACCAAATCAATTTACTTGATTAATTAAACCCAATTTTATTAATGAAATATTTAAAATGAATTATTAAAATATAAAATTATATTTTATTATTTAATTTAATCATGCATGGCCCACTTCATAGCTTAAAAATATAATATGCTTAAATTAATATAAGATAAGCTATTTTATGCATGAAAACTATATAATAAAACATAAAATCACATTTTAATAATTTCTATGTCCTAATTTCATATTTTCACATATTTCATTAATTTATTAAACAATTACTTGGTTTTAACAACAATTTTAAGTAAAAAGGTGATGAATTGTATAGGAAAAATCTTATATATTTTTTCGTTCACACACCCCCAAACTTAAATCATTGCTCGTCCCGAGTAATGTTCATGCACAGCACAAGGTCTAACTAAGGCAAATTTTGCTGAGAGTGTAAGTGGCATCAATCTTCGTCTCATAATCATGTATCAACAATTTCATGCTAATAGATCTTCTTTATTTACAAGTAACTCATATACAAACATTTTGAAAATTTTATTCTAAGTTTCAAGATATGCCAACATGAATCATAGTTTGCATGTATGACACAAGCATAGATAATATTCTTCATTCAACACAATTTCTCATCAATTAAGCAAACAATCATAAGGCTTATTTATGATCTTCATATGTTGAACTTAATACTTCCTCTCCACTAATGTAGGTGACATAATCATCAAATTAATATGTCTTTTATAAGGTTGTAATGAGGCTTGGTTTAAAGGTAGGGATTTTAAGAGATGGGACATTTCGGTTTCAAAAATCCTAACCTTTAACTTGTCCTGGATTTCTCAAAATTCAACCTTTTTCTTCAAGTGAACCTTTGGAACACCCCCAAACTTATTTTGAACTCAAGCTCATATATTTTTCCTTTTTGAAGACTAGGCAAACTTTTCTTCGCTCTTTCTTTGTCTTTGTGATTTTTTTTTAACATTAGCACATACATCTTTATAAAAATTTCCTCAAATGTTGATTCCCAAGACACTTAAGTTAAGATAGGTGCACAAAATTAGGATAATTTTAAAAAAAATGGTAATCGGCTTATAATGTAGGTTCATTTCAAAAACAAGCCTTAAAGCTCAAAATTGTAGTTTCAAGGGTCTAATACCATAAACTGGGCTTGAAAAGGCTCAAACAGTCCCAAAAAATAGTGCCTCAAGAAAGTTACTAAGTCAATTCTAAAGATATAAACCTTCATGCATGTCTGATCTCAAGAGAAACTAAGTTTTCATGGCAAACATTACCTAAGACTAAGATCATAAAAACATTCCATTCTTCATGATACCATACAATCACTCAGATAAAATTGTCATTCATTCTTGCATACAAGCTATCTTATTAAAAATAATTTCTCTAAACATCCATTTATTAAAACATACTTATGAAAGAAATGATTGAAACATACTTGAAATTTTTAAAATTTGAGCAATTTATTTGTCTTACCCCCTTTAAAAAGAAGCAATGTTCTCATTGCAAGAACAAAGTAATGAATGAAAACTGAACACCAGGTAATGTTGTAAAGAAAGAGAGGTGAGTCATTAAGACTGCTTAAATATCAAGTCTTTCCGAATAACTCAATCCTAGACATGTTCATTCTCATTGCCACATCACTTAGTCTTTTTCTTTCTAAAGAAGTATTTATTCATGATTGCTATGTTTTATTTTGCAGAGATTAAATCCTAATTACTAAAGAAATAAATTCCTAAAGACCTAAAAAACAATTAAATAAATAACAAGACAAGAATCCCCCTTTTATTTTTCTAACTTATTCCCTTTGTCTTCTTTAGCTTCATCTTTGCTTGCATCATCAGTCTCTTCCGTCCATGTCTCAAAGATAGCATCTGGGAACTTAGGAAAAAAAGTATTAGATATATTCTTAGGAGTACTTTGAATTAAACCATCTCTAATTTTTGCATATTTCCAATAAATTTGTTGTTTATTGTGCATGAACTTGCACATATCCATCAAAATTGACAACTTTGATTTTCTTGAAGTACTTGCAGAAGTCGGCATGGGAGTTGTATATTTAGGTTCAACACTTAGCTTGACTGGTTCTTCTTCTGGCTCAACCCTAGGTTCAGGGTTTTTAGCTCCTTCAGCTGGTTAAGGACTATTTGGTTCCTTATCAGATTCTTATTCTTCAGCGTCTGTAACTGAATCAGCTTCAATTTTAGTTTTATTTGTTGACTCTTCGGTTTCTGGCTCAGTTGGTTCCTCTTGCTCGCCTTGGTTCAGCTCATGCAGTCTCTCAACTAACCTTTCAAGATCATGACTTGTGATGCACCCTTGGACATACTGCCCCTTCAGTTTTGCTTGTGTTTTAACACGGACCCTTAAGCAAAGTGAAGTTATTAATGATGGGAAATAAGCACTTCCTGCCTTCTTTTTAGCACAATCGTGAATTTCTTTGAGGATAATTTTCCCAACATTAATGGACTTTTCTATCAAAACTGCATATAACAAGAGCATTTGTTCCATCGAGATGGTGGAACTATATGAGATAGGCATAAAACTGTAGCGAACAAAATAAAACCATACATTTTCTACTGGTTTTAAATATTCTCTTCGACAAGAATGGCTCTTATACTTTCTTATAATCCATTGGGATCCCGGATTTGTTACAACATCAAACACTTGTTGAAGAAAATCCCAATTGATATTGTTCATCATAGGGTAATACACATCTTCCTCAACATCAGGTAAATTAAAAAAATTATTGATGGACTTAGAAGTAATAGATACCTTTTTCTTTCGAACAATGACTTCAGTAGCATCTTGTGTAGTCAAATAGCATAGAATTCTCGAACTAGTTCATCATCGGGAAGTGAACGAGCATCACAGAATTGTTCCCACTTGAGAGCATTAATTATCTTTCTAATTGGCACAGGGACAACCATCACATCATTGCTTTTCAGGTTAAAACCTTTTTTCGGCATCATAGGTTGATGCTTGAAGATTGAATCAAATCGCTCTTTCACTTCTTTATCAATCAAAATCAAGTTTTCCGAAGTAGTTTTTGACGATCTAATTCTTTTTCGAGACATGGTATTTTCCCAAAAATTTGGCAAAGTTTCTGCTTGCAGAGGCAAAAGAGAAATCGGCAAAAGAGGGTGGATCTTGTTTTGGCAAACCTTGCGACAGCGAAAGATTTGTGGCAGCAACAGTAATGTGCTGCAGAAATGGTGGTATGCGGCGGTAATAACGATTGCGTGCGGCAACGACGTGGATGCTTCGGCAATTCTCTTGTGGTGGCACTAGGTAGTTTCGACCAAAGAAAAGAAAAAAGTTAGAGATTCCTTTCGGGATTTGAGGCTAGCGGCACAAAAAGAGAGATTTTAAGGAATTTTAGGGTGTAAGCAAATTACTTTGAGGGATATGAAAATTTAGTAGAATGGAGAGTTGTTTATATAGGGAAAAATTAGGGCAACATGTAGCAAAAATTTAGCTAAATTAAAGTTACTTGGGCGGCAAGTAATGGGTGTGACGGCAAGGGTTAAATTTTTCCCTCCTTTTTGCTAACTTGGGCCTCAAACTTAAACTGTATCTTAAAAGAAAACGGATTAGTATTTGGGCCAAACTTGACCCCCTTTATTAACAATAACATTTAAAATTAAACAAAATAAATTAAACTAGAAAAAAAACATTTTAAAACTTAATTAGAAGATTTCTTCTCAACAAATTACATTAAATTAATTCCCAAGAAAGGTTGGAGGGGTCACACCGGTCCCGCTTAAGTTCCAATCTCCTTAGACATGATTAATTAAATGTACTTAATTTAAGAAAATAAATTCTAATTATTTATTTACTTACAAAACGAGTTTATGAAAAATCAAGGGTGTGTTAATTTGAACGAAGATTCAACTTGCTTAACTTCACCATCCTAGTAGTGTTTGAGACGTTGACCATTAAATTTAAACGTACATCTGTAATTGTCGTACAATTCAATAGCTCTATAAGGATAAACTCAGTGGATGGTATAAGGTCCTTTCCATCGGGATTTCAGCTTTCAAGGAAATAACTTCAGCCTTGAATTAAACAACAACACCTTTTGACATTCTGTAAACTCGCGAGGTTGTATATGACTATCATGTCATCTCTTTGATCTTTCTTTAAACAAGCTCAGCTCTTCCAACTCATCAAGTTGTAAAATCCTTCTCTCACCGGCTTGCTTAAGATCAAAATTTAACTGCTTCAAAACCCAGTGAGCTTTATTCTCTAATTCTAATGGTAAATGACATGCCTTTCCAAAGACTAATCGATAAGGATTCATTCCTAATGGAGTCTTGAATGATGTTCGGTAGGCCCATAATGCATCATCGAGCCTTCGAGACCAATCTTCTCTGTTAGGGCGTACTACCTTTTCAAGGATACCTTTGATTTCACGGTTCACTTTTTCATCTTGTCCATTAGACTGGGGTGATAGGCAGTAGCAATCTTGTGCTTCACATCATATTTGTCAAGCAACCACTTAAGCCAATTGTTCACAAAGTGAGAAGCTTCATCACTAATAATAGCTCTTGGTGTCCCAAATCGTGTAAACAGATGCTTATGTAGGAATCGCATGACTACCTTACCATCATTTGTGGGGTATGCTTCAGCTTCAACTCTCTTGGATACATAGTCCACAGCAACTAAGATGTATTTGTTCCCATATGAAGAAGGAAATGGGCCTAAGAAGTCAATTCTCCATACGTCAAAAAATTCAGTCTCCGAAATGTTTGTCAAGGGCATCTCATTCCTCATTGATATGTTTCTGATTCTTTGGCACTTATCACAGTTCTTCACATCAGCGTAAGCATCTTTAAATAGTGTAGGTCAAAAGAAACCTGCTTGCAAAATCTTTGCTGCAGTACGTGAACCACCAAAGTGTCCCCCACTTGGAGATGAATGGCAATGATATGAGATCTCAGCAATCTCACTTTCAGCTACACACTTTTGAATTTTATTATCTGCATACTGTTTAAACAAAAACAGATCCTCCCAAAAATAATACCGACTATCATGAAGGAATTTCTTCCTTTGTTGGTATGTCATTTCTCGAGGAATTATTCCACATGCAAGATAATTGGAAAAATCAGCAAACCAAGGTATTTCATGAATTTGACTTACCTCAAATAAGTGCTCATCTGGGAAATTCTCGTTGATAGGCACACCAGACTGGGTTACCTTATCTTGCTCCAACATCGACAGATGATCAGCTACTTCATTTTTGACACTTTTTCTGTCTTGGATTTCAAGTTCAAATTCTTGGAGTAAAAGTATCCAACGAATTAGCCTTAGTTTTGCATCTTTCTTCGTGAGCAAGTATTTAATGGTCGCATTGTTAGTAAATACTATAACTTTGGTACCTATAAGATATGAACGAAATTTGTCAAAAGCAAAAACTATAGCAAATAGTTCCTTTTCAGTTACCGTATAATTGAGTTGGACTCCCGTCAAGGTTCTACTTGCATAGTAAATGGGGTGGAATACTTTATTTCTTCTTTGACTCATCACAGCTCCAATAGCATAATCACTTGCATCGCACATCAACTCAAAATGTGAGTTCTAATCAGGTGTAACGATTATTGGGGCTATAATTAACTGATTCTGTAGATCTTCAAAATCTTCCAAACATGTTTTGTTGAAATCGAACACTATATCTTTCTCTAACAACAAACACAACGGTTTAGAAATTTTGAGAAATCTTTGATAAACCTTCGATAAAAACCGGCATGCCCTATGAAACTTCTGATTCCTTTCACATTAATTGGGGCTAGCAATCTTTCAATTATGTCCACCTTTTGTTTGTCGACTTCAATTTCTTTCTTTGAGATCTTATGACCTAAGACAATTCCTTCATTGACCATAAAATGGCATTTTTCCCAATTAAGGACAAGATTCGTCTCTTTGCATCTTTTCAGTACCATAGCCAAATTACTCAAACAAATATCATAAGTGTTACCAAAAACAGAAAAATCATCCATGAAAACCTCGACGAAATTTTCGACCATATCAGTAAATATTGCCATCATTCATCGTTGAAAAGTAGCAGGTGCATTGCATAAACCAAAAGGCATTCGCCTAAAAGAAAACATACTGTATGGACAAGTAAAGGTTGTTTTATGTTGGTCTTCTTGGGCTACAAATATTTGGTCATATCCCGAATAGCCATCTAAAAAACAATAAAATTCATTACCTGCCAGTCGATCTAACATCTTGTCCATAAAAGGCAACGAAAAATGGTCCTTCCGAGTGGCTTTGTTTAGATTTTTGTAATCAATACAGATTCTCCAACCGGTAACAGTTCCTGTTGGAATTAACTCGTTACGCTCATTTTCAACAATCGTGATTCCACCTTTCTTCGGCACAGACTGCACTGGACTTACCTCCGAACTATCTGAAATAGGATAGATGATTCCTACATCTAACCATTTGATCACTTCCTTTCTCACAACTTCTTTCATAATAGGATTGAGCCTTCTTTGCCCATCAATTTGAGCTCTTTCACCTTATTCTAAAATGATTTTATGCATGAAAAAAGAAGGGCTTATACCTCGAATATCAGCTATGGTCCAACCAATTACTTTCTTAAATTTCTTTAGAATAGCAATTAATCGCTCCTCTTCATCTTTTGACAGTTCCGCTAAAATAATCACAAGTAAAGTAGAGCAATCACCTAAATACACATATTTCAAATGGAAAATAAGTACCTTTAGTTCGAGTTTAGGTGGTTTTTCGATTGAAAACTTGGGTTGCACAAATTCTCTGACTTCCAACTCCAACAGTTCAAACCATGTGGATTGAATATAATTTTTCGGATTGGCTTTCATCAAAACCATGTTTTCTTCACCTTCTTCATCCTCTAAAGGGTCAAGATCTAAAGCTTTCTCCAACAGATCTTCCTCAAAATTGCTTTCCAAAGAAACCAAGGATTTTATCTCTTCCATAATTGAACACTCCTCTTCAAAATTGGGAAATTTCATTGCTGTAAGAATGTTAAAGGTTACCTGATCGTCTTGAACTTGCATGGTGAGTTCACCTTTCTGCACACCAATTAACGTTCTTCCTGTGGCTAGGAATGGTCTCCCAAGGATAATTGGCACTTCCTTATCTACTTCACAATCTAAAATAGTGAAATCAGCAGGAAAAATAAATTTATCGACTCTTACCAAAACATCTTCGATCTTTCTTTAGGGATATGCTAAGGATCGATCCGCTAGCTGAAGAGTCACAGTTGTTGGTCTTACTTCACATATCCCTAACATCTTGAAAATAGACTTAGGCATTAAGTTAATACTCACTCCTAAGTCACACAAAGCTTTACCACAGTAAGATTCACCAATGTTACAGGGTATAGTAAAGCTTTCTGGGTCTTTCAATTTTGGTGGCAATTGATAATCGTTTCTTATTGGACAGTATATCCTTCGTAAACTTCACATAATTTGGCATTTGTTCTAAAGCCTCCACCAACGGAATATTGATGTGTAACTACTTCAGAACATCCAAAAACTTCTTGAATTGCACCTCATGTTTCTACTTGTGTTACTGCAATCTTTACGGATATGGAGGTGATGGAGCTTTCGGTTGAACCGGACAACTTTTCTGAGTAGGTAAATCTGCATCCAAAGAAGATATTAAAATATTTGAATTCACTAGGTCAGAGTTTACCTTGTCAGACTTTGTAGATTCTGATTCCTTTGGTGTAAGAACTTCAACATCTGGTTGACTCTTCTCAACGGGCTTATCTTCGACATCAATCAATCAGGGTTCTAGAATTTTACCACTTCGCAATGCCACTGCCTTGATATGTTCTTTACCCAAATTTCTTAGATTCTCAGTATCGCTTGGCAAGGTTCCTTGTGGTCTATTACGTAACTTCGTAGCTAACTGAGCCATTTTATTTTACAAATTTTTCAATGTTGCTGCTTGGCTCCTGATCAAAGCGTCATTATTTGCCATGTACGCTTTCAACAAGTTTTCCAAACTGTTTGATGCATCAGCTTGAGGTGGTTTTGGAGCTTGCTGATTAAACCCTTGAGATTGCTTGGGTTTCTGCTGCAATAAGTTGTTTCTCGATCCATTTCCTTGGTTGCTTCAAGAAAAGTTAGGATGATTACACCATGAAGGATTGTAGAAGTTGGACTGGGGTCCTTGTCCACTCCTATTTTGATATTGGTTCCCTACATAGTACACTAACTTGGACTTTGATGGACAATTCTCAAAAGAATGACCTTCCCCATAGTACATACAGAAAACTACTTCAAACGGACTTGGTGGCTGAGCTGTAAAATTATTAGTAATATTAGCGGTTAACTGTTTAACATAGAGGAAATAGATGATACCTGAGTCGATAACACAGTGGGAGAGTCAACTTCATGAACTCCGGCTATTCGTCTTCCAGAAGCTGTTCAATTTGTTGGCCATTGATAGTTATTACTCGTGATCCTCTCGATAATCTCATAAGCCTCTTTATAAGACTTAGCCAAAATTGCACCATTCGTGGAAGCGTCTACCATCAATCTTGTATGTGCATTGAGACCATTATAGAATGTCTCCAACTAGATACAGTGAGGAATCCCATGATGATGACACTTACGAAGTAACTCCTTGAATCGCTCCCAAGCCTCAAACAAAGACTCGTCATCCAATTGTTGGAAAGTTGTGATCACGTTCCTCAACCTAGCATTTTTGCTTGGTGGGAAATACTTAACCAAAAATCTCTCTTCTAATTCTTTCCATGTAGATATGAAACTCAGTGGCAATGAATTGAGCCATGGTCGTGCTCGATCTCGCAATGAGTACGGAAACAACTTCAACTTCAATGCATCTTCAGTCACAACGACTATCTTGAATGAATCACTCACCTCCATAAACAATCAAAGGTGGAGATGTGGATTTTCCGTGGGCATGCCACTAAATTGGCCCACCGTTTGTATCATTTGAAACATCACTGGTTTCAATTCAAACTGGGTTACCTCAATATCTGGCCTTCTAATTCCTGGGTTTAACTCTCTAAAAAGTGGCACAGCATATTGTCTGATGCATCGATCCCCATCAGCAATGAGGATGGGATTTCGTACATAATTGGCCTCATTCCCTATGTCTTGATTCTGATTTCCAAGGTCCATCTCAACTTGTCTTTGAGCTGTTCATTCACGTCTTCTTTGTCTAAAAGTTCACTCAATTTCAGGGTCTACATGGAGTAAATCGATAATTCAATCTATGCTCATAAACACCTGAACTGAAAATCACAAAAATTAAAAAGAATAAGATAGTAATATTAGAAATAAATCAAATTGAAAATAAATAATTTCACGAAAAAAATGGCTATGGCAATAGTTGACAATCCCCAACAACGGGGCCAAAAACTTGTAACGCTGGGGTTTGTGCAAGTGTACACAGTCTTTATCAAGTAATAAGTAAGTATCGAGTTACTGTCTCCACAGGGATTGTATTTGTGCTAAGTCACTTAATTTGTAAAATTATATTAACAATTTGAAAAAATAAAAACAAAATAGAGTTGAGAAGTGGTATAAACTAGATGCAATGATCCCTAATGTAAATTATCCTAATATGCAGACTATAATAATGAAATAGATTTTAGTAAAATTAAACAGAATTTGCAACAATTATAACATAAATAAACTAGGACAATTACTTTAATTAAAGTTAATTTATTATCATCATGCTTAATAATATTCGAAAAAACATTCCATGGCAACTCGATCCTTTATGAGTTTTGAAAGCCAAATTGGGTGCTTTCGGAATCCTTTACTTAGTAAATACGCATTTTAATGATCCTTATTTACTAAGGGTTTCTTAGCATTCGTGTGAGGTAACATGGATGTGTTAGGTTTGAAACAATTTAATCACATAAATCTAAAAACTATGCAGACAACAGAGCCTGGTTAGGGTTGTTATGCAACCTAGAATTTAATCGGGTTAGGATGTAAATTGAGCATGCACATTTCAATTATACGTCCATTAACCGTGGTCTGGTTAGGATCGCTCAGCTAATTCAGGTGCATTTCAATCACATATGAACGAAATATAGACTTGATTTTAATTGAAAACATGATCGATTGAGGCACAATCATTAGAAGCATGAATCACATAAATATTATTTAATCAAAATAACCATCCTAGCTTTAATAAAATTTAAGCTATCATTGTTGTAAACAAGAACATAGAACTCATATCAAACATCTTTAAATTAAATTAAAGAAAAGATAGATTAAACCCAATTCAGAGTGGCTATCACCCAAGACTCTAACTGATGAGGCTCCTTCGTTTCTTTGCGTTGCTCCTTTGCTAATGGTTCTCCAAGGTGGTCGACCAAGTGCTCTTTAAGAGGCTAATTTGATAAAATCCTTATGCAAGGATGATGATAGGTGTGAGAGCTAAGAGAGTTGAGAGAGAGGATGAGAGATGAGAGATGAGAGGGATGAGTGATGAGGGATGATTGAAAAAGTGAGAAATGAGCTCTTATTTATAGGTGAGGCAAAGGTGCTAGTTTGCTAAAATTAGGAGTGTCCATCCTTTGAAACGTTAGGACTAAGACTGGTTATAGGATGTTTCAAAGGACTAAGACTCGGTCTCTCATCCTAATTTTTCCTTGATTTTTGGTCAATTTGAATGGCATAACAACTTAGGACTAAGACTCGGTCTCTAGCAAATCTTCAGGTAAATCTCTGATTTCTTTAACTCTTCAAGGGCCTTATGTAATTAAACCAAAATTTGGTTTATAATCAGCCATGTGCAGCCAAAAATTGGTTTGATTTGGTCCCCACTTTGGACCGTTTTGCAATTAGAAGAAAACTCTTATACCTATAAAAAATAGCCGATAGTTTAGATGACCAAATGAATTAATTTAACCACTTTAATTAATCAATTTACTTAATTAATTAAACCCAATTTTATTAATGACATATTTAAAATGAATTATTAAAGTATAAAATTATATTTTATTATTTAATTTAATCATGCATGGCCCACTTCATAGCTTAAAATATAATATGCTTAAATTAATATTAAATAAGCCATTTTATGCATGAAAACTATATAATAAAACATAAAATCACATTTTAATAATTTCTATGTCCTAATTTCATATTTTCACATATTTCATTAATTTATTAAACAATTACTTGGTTTTAACAACAATTTTAAGTAAAAGGTGATTAATTATATAAGAAAAATCCTTTATATTTTTCCGTTTACAATAGCTTAAAAATATAATATGCTCAAATTAATATAAAATATGCCATTTTATGCATGAAGACTATATAATAAGGTATAAAATCACATTTTAATAATTTCTATGTCCTAATTTCATATTTTTTCCATATTTCATTAATTTATTAAACAATTACTTGGTTTTAACAACAAATTTAAGTAAAAGGTAATGAATTATATAGGAAAAATCTTATATATTTTTCAGTTTACATCTACACATCTTAGTAGCACCTGATCCTTTCTACTTTTGTATAGGATCTCCCAATCTAAGACATACTCGTTGGCCAGCCTTCTTAGCATCCTTTTATCATTCTCGATTGCCTGATCAGGGTTTCCACAATTCTTTACATATTGCAATATGTCATGGTACTAAGGGTGATCATCCTTTTCTTCTTCCTCTATGTTGTAACAATGGGCCGGAGCCTCATAAATACTCATCTGGATAGGTTTTATATCCTCTTTTTTGTTTACTTTAACCATGGAAGCTAAGGTAGCCAAGGCATCAGCCATCTAATTTTCATCTCGCGAGAGGTAGCAAAAGGTGATGTCATCAAACTCTTTAATTAACTTAAAACCAGCCTTCGATAATCAATTAAATTGGGATCTCTTATCTCCCATTCACCTTTGAGTTGATAGATCACTAGTGCAGAATCCCTATATACCTCTAGTACATTGATCTTGCATTCTATGGCTGCACAGATGCCCATGATGCATGATTCATATTCTTCCATGTTATTTGTGCAATCAAAATTAAGTTTACTGGTAAAAGGATAATGATCTCCATCTGGAGATACTGGGACTGCCCAATTCAGTTACTCATAACGTTTGAGGCCCCGTCAAAATTTAGTTTCCAGGGATGTTCTTCTGGAGCACCTTCTTCAGTGGTTGCAACATACATCAGATCCTTATTCAAAAAATCATACTTCAAAGGCTCGTAATCTTCCAGAGCTCTACTAGCTAGAAAATTTGTTGTTGCATTCCCTTTTAATGTATTCTGGTTCACATAGATTCTATCAAATTTGGATAGCAGAATTTGCCACTGGGCTATTCTTCCATTTAAAGCAGTCGACTCCATCATGTACTTTAGAGGGTCTATTTTTAAGATAAGCTAAGTCATATGGTACAACATGTATTGCATCATTTTTTAGGTTATCCAGATTAAGGCGCAACACAACTTCTCAATTGGCGAGCATCTTGTCTCACATTTAGTGAACTTCTTGCTAAGGTAATCTATTGCTCTTTCTTTCCTCCCTGACTCATCATGTTGGCCAAGCACGCATTACATAGAATTCTCAAATACTGCCAAGTATAATATTAGTGGTTTATCTGGGCTAGGCGACATCAGCACTGGGCATAGGACAAGTAATGTTTGACCTTGTCAAAAGTCTTCTGGCATTCCTCATCCCATACACCTAGATTATGTTTCTTAAATAGACGAAATATGAGGCCGTATTTCTCGGTTAGTTGTGAAATGAATTGGGCGATGTAATTTAATCTTCCTAAGAGAACCTAGACCTCCTTTTGAGTGCGCAATGGAGGCAAATCCTGTATAGCCTTGACTTTATCCAGGTCGATCTCGATCCCTTTATCGCTGACTACAAATCCTAGCAATTTTCCTAATGTTGCCCCAAAGGTACATTTTGATGGATTCAGCTTTAGCTGAAATTTTTTCAACCTTAAAAATAATCTCTTCAAGACTTTCGCATGTTCTTTTTCTGTTCGGGATTTTTCAATCATATCAATAACATAAACCTCGCTTTCTTTGTGCATCACATCATAAAACAAAGTTACCATGACTCTTTCATATGTTGTTCCCCCATTTTTAAGTTCGAGTGCCATCACTTTATAGTAAAATGTTCCCCACATTGTTAAGAATGTGGTCTTTTCCATGTCTTCAAAATGCATCTTTATCTGGTTGTATCCGGAGAAGCCATCCATGAAGGAGAACAGTGAATAATTTGCCGTGTTCTCCACTAAGGTATTGATTTGAGGCAACCAAAATTGTCCTCCAGGCTGACTTTGTTTAAATCCCTGTAGTCTATACACATTCGTACTTCCCATCTTTCTTAGGGACGAGGACTATATTGGCTACCCACTCCGAGTATTTAACCACTTGTAGGAAACCAACATCGAATTATTTCTTAACCTCTTCTATTATTTTCAACAGGACGTCGGGCCTTATCCTTCGAAGTTTCTATTGAACTGGCTTGCATTTTTCCTTTATAGGAAGCCAGTGTACCACGATATCAGTACTTAGACCAGGCATTTCTTGATACGACCATTCGAAAACATCTTTGAATTCTTGGAGTACCTCAATGAGGTCTCGCTTTGTCTCTGGAGTGATGCAAGCTCCGATCTTCACCTCTTTCTTTTCTTATTTGTCTCCTAAGCTCACAATTTCCACTGACTCTTTGTGAGGTAGGATCTGTTTCTCATATTATTCTACCATCCTTAACAAACCGGGAGATAAGTTACAATCTCGATCATCTTCCAAGTCTTAAGGTTCCTCTGGACACATATCTTACTCAAAAGGAGGCTCTGAGTTACCAGCAGTGTCGCTCATATCATTGATATTCGGAGACCTATTATAGGAATAAAAGAAGACCCAAAGAAAAAATAAATTTAAGAATAGTTATCTGTGTGGTATGAGTATGAATGAAATGAAAAAAATAAAAGAATATTTTCCAAATGAGACACAAAGATGCATTATTTTATTGAAAGAAAAATAGTGGGCATGTGTCTTTTTCACAAAAGGATTCTTATTACTCCCAAGCTTAAGGCAATAAGTGTGTTTTGAACATTACTCTGAAATACTTCAAAACATTACATGGATCTCTTCTGCAGTCCAATTGTTCAAAACACTTCCAATGATATAAGGACAAATGCCTGACAGGTTTTTTTTCCAATTCTTTCTTCAGATATGGCATTGATGCTTAAGTTTCCCAAAATTCCTTCCATAGTCTTTGTTAACGGGCTCCCTTTTTCTACAATTTTTCGTTTAAGATAAATGATTTCTCCTTTCACAAATATTTTAGATATATGGGGAAAAATCACTGGTTCCTATTTGACCTGTCCCCCATTTAGTCGTGTTCTTCTTCTTTCTTGTTTCTTTTCCAGTTCCTTCTTCTTCTATCTCACATATGGCTTGTACCCCAAACCAAAGCAGTCTTGTTTGTCCATCAGCATTAGTGTATCGACTCTTCCTTGAAGATATTTTTCGAGTCCTCTTCCAAGTAAAGCTCATTTCCTAATCGTCAACTGCAGACCCATCCTCGTGGTTTTGGATATTTTTGGCACTAGTATCTTATTTCCTTCAACAATGAACATTGCATTAACAAATTCTAGTGATAGAAAGGAACATTCTATTGCCTCTTCATGTGCTCCTATCTACGGTGCGCCACTCGGTACAGATGCAATGATATCCTCTTCAGCGTTTATCTTACCAGTCAACCCTCTGTTACCAACTTTAGTTTTTGGTGCAGTGAATATGACACTGCACTAGCCGAATGAATCCAAGGCCTACCCAACAAGCAGTTACAAAAGGCTTTGATATCCATTACCACAAATTCTACCTCATATGTGTTCGAAAAAATTAAGAGTGGTATTTCAATCCTCCCCATCACATTTCTTTCTGCCCCATCAAATGCTCTCACTATATCATGGCACGCCTTCACGTGAGAGCTATCCACTGGAAACCTATTCAGTGTGGATAGAGGCAAGACGTTCAGCGTGGATCCATTATCGATTAACACTCTTGGCAATGTATATCTTTTGTACCAGGTAATGATGTGTAGAGCCTTCGTGGATCCCATTCCCCCTGGAGGTATTTCATCATCATTGAAGAAAATGAAATTGTTGGCACTTAGATTGTTAACTAAACGATCTAGCTTGTTTACTAAGATATTATCAGTGACATAAGTTTCATATAACACATTTATCAATGTGTTACGATGTGTCTCTGAGCTCAAGAGTAAGACTAATACTGATATGTGAGTTGGTTGATTGTGTAGCTGTTCTACTACACTATACTCGCTATGTTTCAAGAACTTCAAGAATTCTTTAGCCTCGTTCTCACTTACTGGCTCATTGACAAGTGATTCAAGTCTAGCCATTTTTCTTCTTATGCTCGAATTCCAAGGTTTTTTCCTTAAAGGGCTCAATCCTTGCATTTGCCAGGTTATAGCACTTCCCACTGCACTTGAAGAAACTAATGCCAGGTCATAGCACCTCCCACTGCACTTGAAGAAACTAATATCCTGGCCCCTTTCTGTAGTGCCAACCGAGTTCTCCTCCCCAAGGACCAT
The DNA here is from genome assembly GCF_025698545.1 of Gossypium raimondii. NCBI lineage: Eukaryota > Viridiplantae > Streptophyta > Magnoliopsida > Malvales > Malvaceae > Gossypium > Gossypium raimondii. Next base: position 8,049,174 of record NC_068566.1, on the reverse strand, counting down.
CACGTTGCAATCATAATTCCATGGAACCTTTTTGCTATTATTGTAGGGAAAAGCCATGGGTTTCTGAATTATGACTCTTGGCATAGCTTGTGCTCCCACTTCATTGCTTCTTGGCCGAAAAATAATCACCACTGGATGGTTGACCTTGTAAAGCTTCTCCATTGATCCTTCTTCTGAGGCGTAACATCTCCTACCTCTGAGCCTTTGACATCTTTAAAGAATTCCTATTATTTGTTATCCATCAGACTTTGCACTAGAGTTCTGAATTCGATACACTCCTGGATCTCATGACCTTCTTTAGTGTGGAACTCACAGTAGTTTCTCACTCCTTTGGGCATCTCTTCTGAATCTTGAATGACTTATCTCACGTCTATCATTTTAAGTCAAACCCATTTTAGTGGGGATTTCACCTCGTAACATCAATTTTGGTCCTCTTTCTACCACTCTCGATTATCGCGTTTATCCCTTGGTTAGAATGATTGGGTAACAGATTTCCTGCCACATTAGTTCTTGAGAGATCATTGAACCTTACAACCCCATCTTGTGAACATCTTGATCAACTTCTTGAATATAGTGTAAATCTCAATCGAGTGTCTTGTTATTCCTGCGTGGTACTCGCATTGAGCATTAGCATCATACCACTTTGGGAATGGAGGTTGCATGGGTTTTAAGTAAAAAGGAGATACTACATGCACGTTAAACAAATTCTGATATAACTCTCCATATGTCATCGGGATAGGTGTGAATTGGAGTTTTTTCGTGTTTGGCCTTTAGTTAGATTCTTGCCTCGAAGAGACTTGATGGCTGGTTGTCATGGACTTTGGTTGACCTACAGTAACCGATTTTGAATAGGTCTTGTTATACACACTCTCAGTGTTTACTTCATTTTCTTTTTTTCTCAAGGCAGACCTTTTAACATTTTCCCCCACGTCTATTTTCCCACTCCTTGCTGCATTCTCAATCATTTCTCCAGACATTACTATACCTAAGAAGCTCTTGGTAGCACTACCCAGCATATGGTTAACAAACGAGGCTTTCAAAGTGTTTATGAAAAGTATTGTTGTCTCCTTTTCCAAGAGGTGGCTGAACTTGTGTTGCCACTTCTCTCCATCTTTGAGCATATTACCAAAAGCTTTCACTTTGCTTCTTCTCCATGTTTTGTAGCATGATTCTATCGGGTGTCATGTCGGTCACATGGTTGTATTGTTTCATGAAAGCCTATGCCAAGACTTTCATGAATTGATTTTGGCACAGCTTAGCTGATTGTACCATTTGGTGGCCGACCCGATCAAACCATCCTAGAAGCAATGGATTAACAATTAGTCATTATTAACGTATCCCGTCATTCTTCGGCAGAACATTGTGATATGGGCTTCAGGGCAACTAGTCCCTTTGTATTTTTTGAATTCTAAAGTTTTGAATTTTGGTGGAAGCACTAGATTCAGGACTAAACTCAATTCCTTGGCATCGACCCTGCAAAGGTAGTCAGCACTATCTATAGCTCCAAATTTCTCCTCTAACCACTTGCACCGATCTTCTAGCTATTTTGGCAATTATACTCTTTCTCTATCCATTTTTGCCATGTCGTCCAAATCTAAAACAACAGGGTTAGCCAGATTATCTCTGGGATTGGAACCTAAACCCGTTAGGTAATTCATCGGTCTTGAGATGCCGGCCTGGTATTGTTTTAGTTTTATGGTAACGGGTACTCTTCATGGATATGTATCTGGTTGGAGTTGGACATTCACTGGGGTGAAGCCTAAGTTAATCACAGTACTATTCCCCTTTGCAATCGCTCTGGCCAGTAACTGGGTTAACTAACTTATTATGCTTCGTTGGGACTCTTGTATTTCGTCATTCATGTCTTGTTGTACCTTAGCTAATTGGTCCTGCAGCTGCGCTCGCAACTAATCTTTCATGTCTTTTTGAATTTGTTCTAATCTCTCTGAGCTTTGATCCATGGCTTTGGTTTTACTGCGGGTACCGTAACGATATTCGATTGGTAGATTCTTGTTGGTTTCCAGGGTAACTGTCATAATTTCGATTAATTAGTGTCTTTTTATGAGATTTAATGCATGTGATGAAATGTGATGCTGATGAATAAAAAATGAATGCAAAAATTGGTATTGAATTCTAATTCAATTCTATTAGAACAACTTTACTAGAAAACAAAATTCTTTACATAAAACGGATACATTTTACATATACGGTCTTACCCTAATACTCAAAGCCTTGACTTTCCAAAGAAGCCAAGCTAATTCTTGACTCCGATCTGATTCTAATTCGTATCTCAAGCTCAGCATGCCAGCTTGAACCACTAGGGTTTGCAAATGGTGTGCTACTTCTTGTACTTGAGTTAAACCTCCACCCATGATGTGATCTCTATCCCTAATCTGACCTTGAGAGCATTGGAGTTGCTCTTTCCAATGTTCATTGTTCCTTTCACGAAGTTCAACTCGGAGTTCACAATTTTGTAATGCGGCCTCGAGCTCTTCTATCTTTCTCTTCAACTCTTCAATCTTAGTTAGCCTTGCTTTCAAATCATCAATCTTAGTTAGTCTTGCTTTCAACTCAATCATAGAGTTGCAACCATGATGTTGGTGCAGAGACCTTTCTAATTCTGCTATCCAGGCTCTCAATCCAACTTTTTCATCTCGGCTATCTAAAAAAATCATTTTTTAGAGCATCTTCTCGGACTTGAGCATCTTGGAATTTCTTTTACCACTGATCAGCTCTAATATTTTCTTCTTGGATTTCTTGCCGCCATTGTTCCGATGTTTTACCCAACCCGGCAGTCTTCATTGACAAACGTATTTTCTTATAATTTGTTTTTAAGTTGTCCAAGTCTTCCTCAGCTTTGTTTTTTCCTTTTCTCTTTTTCTCAACTTCCAACTTTTGGACATAAACGTCTAATCCTAACTAAATCTTTTCCTCTTCCAACTTTTTTGTCCTTTTCTCCAACTCCCAACTCTTCTTTTTACAGTCTTGCTTTACGATCTCTAATTTAGACGGGATCACTTGCAAGTGTTCTTCTATTGGTCGGGTACTTTCTTAGCTCACCAAAGAGACATTATCATTGATTTGTTTACCCCACCACCAATAATATTCTGGGGTCGTCATGAGATTTGTGGAAAATCTCTTCATTTTGTGAGTTTGATTCCATGCATTCGAAATTTCACGAACCTTCTTTTTGTAATTATGACCTTTGTATGCAAACTCACATTCAGCCAGCCATTGCGTTACTGGTATAAATTGCCTAGACCTATATTGTCTCGATACAAGTAGAGGGTTATATCCAATAGCTCCCCATATCCCGAGTAGAGGGATCTAGTCAAAGTCTCCACATTGATACAAAATTTCATCAGGGATCATCCAAGGGGCCCTCCATTCAACATATTCATCTTGGAGACTTTGGAGAACTGCCATCCACTTTTCTTCAGAAATGTTGTCTTATCTTAGGATAGCCACAAATTCTTTCAACAGAAAATAATCCCCGGAGAACACTTGATAAAAGACTTTTTCTACCTTCCTAAAGTGGCTATGGAACCAAACTAGCAAAAGTTTTGCACATCATATAAATCTTCCTTTACCCGCTCTCCAACATGAGCTTAAAGCTCTAAAAGTTTCAGCCAAAATTACCGGGACAGGAGTGACCTTTTTTCAAGTCAATCAAATAGATCTGAAACTGTATTATCTACATACCCCAGTGCTTTGGAAAAGATGATCAACCCGTAAATACTCAAAGTGAATACGTCAACCCTTTTCCTCTTGTCCAGATGTGCCAAGATCAAATCCCGCAAAATTTTTCAAGGGATGCATTTACTATCTCCTTTTTGTTTAAATTGGGCCACGATCCATTGCTCGCTCATCCCAATTATGCTTATTAGCCTTATTAAGAAAGTCGAGATGTTGGCATCTCTAGAGTAGGCTTTGTCAACTTGGACCTTCGAGCAACAGAGAAGAGTTGTGTACTCTTCTACGGTGGGCACCAAGTCTACCTTCCCAAAAGTGAAGCAGTTGTAGGTGGGATTCCAATACTAGGCAAGAGCTTTGAATAGGTACTTATCTACTTTGACATCGAGTAAATAAGGTAAATCACCATATTCACAGTAGAATAACTACTTGATCTCGTCATCCCATCGGTCTCATATTTCTTTCAACTCTTAAAGATTATTTTGAGTCACACTAATGCAAGTGAAATCCCATAATTTCGACATGTACCCCTCCGTATAGGCTGTCGCCTTTCTCTTTTTATCTTTTATAGGACCATATTCGCACAGCCACATTGTCTTCCACTTTATCAAGAAATCTCTTTTCCATGACAAGCTCTCTATTTAGCAACTGAACACGAATCAATACACTTTTCTATGATAAAAATACGATGCAATCACAGCCAGGAGAAAATGAAACAAGTCAGTACATTTTATATAAAGCACGAATATAAAGAAAGAAATAATAAATAGAACATCTATTCGGGTGACTACTAAAAGTTTGATATGGTTCTACCTAAGGTGGGTTCTTAGGGTTCATTATATGCGGTTTGGTTCTAAAGTAATGGTACCTGAACCAGTGGATTCCTTAATCCTTAACAATTATAGTTTCATAAAGACTGAGTTCAGTTCAGGGGAATACATTTCCCTATGTCCGTACGGAGGTGAAAACCTCATGAAAACATAGGTATGGATGTATCCCGAAAGCGATCCACTATCCTATACGAAGGTGAAGACCTCACAAAGTAATAGCTTCCCACTCTCACTTAAAAGGGGTAAAATGGAATGATTATACAATGCAATATACAAAGAGAAACTTTTGAACCAATAAAACTGTAACACCCCTTACCCGAGACCGTTTCCGGAGTCGAGCACGAGGCATTACTTAACTTATCTTACTAATTCGGAGCATAAAAATTTACTTTTGCAAATTATTTTCACTATTTACAGCAAAGCTGTCCAATTGCGCAGCGGTCACTAAATTAATTATAACTTGAGCTACAGAACTCAAAATTTAACTCCGTAAATTTTCCTTGAAACTAGACTCATATATCTTCCTACCATAAAATTTTTAGAATTTTTGGTTCAGCAAATTAGTACAGTTTATTAGTTAAAGTCTCCCCTGTTTCACCATTCGACTATTCTGACCTCTTATTACTAAAAATAACTTTTCTTGTTATAGGATTTTCATATGCTATTCCCACTTGTTCCTACAGAAAATAGACTCATTAAGGAATCTAAGAATGTAAATTTCAACTCATAACCATTTTTGTACAATTTTTAATGATTTTCTAAACTCAAAACAGGGGACACCAAAACTGTTCTGACCCTGTCTCACGAAAATTCACATATCTTAAAATATAAAATTCCTTTCGCTACACCGTTATTTTTCAATGAAAATAGACTCAACAAGCTTTAATTTCATATATCATTCACCCTATAATTCATTTTATACTATCTTGGGTGATTTTTCAAAGTCATGTCACTGTTGCTGCCTGAATTCTGTTTCTTTGCAAAATTTCATCCTTTCATGATTTCCATACATAATTTATCACCTAGACTCTTATAACAACAAATACCTTCATACTTAACCATTTTAATAACCATACATCATCAAATACTTACACACCATTTTTAGCAAAATCATAATCACAAACATACAAAATAACTAAATCCCTATACATGCCATAACTCAAACGTGATTCGATATAAAATACCGAAAGCGGTTGTGGTTGATAGTGTGGACGATCTCCGACTTCTTTAGGATCCTTGAAGTAGCTTTGCAATACTATAAGAGAAAGAGAAATAAAAGAAGTAAGCATAAAGCTTAGTAAGTTTACTAGCAAATAAATAACAACATTACACACAAATAATTAAACTCAAGTGACTATATCTCTAGTTTACTCTTTAGTTAATCTCATACTAGTTCTCTTACTTGTTTACTTAGAATACTTGTGTGCATAACTTACTCAACTCTTACTGCATCGTTGAACATCAATTGATAGTATAATAAGTTCTTAAGTCTTACAACTTACCTGAGCTTGCCATTTATGCTTTAAACTGAACTTTCATGAACATGATTCGTTTACAAGCCCGTTGAGCTACATTGGAATAATAAGGATACTCGGGTCTCTTCTGATAATAACATGCCAAAGCCATGTCCCAGACATGGTCTTACATGAGATGTTCTCATATCGGTGCCCATGCCATGTCCGGACATGGTCTTACTGGGACCTCTCATCTCGAGTATAACGCCATGTCCTGCACATGGTCTTACATGGGACCTCTCGTCTCGGTGCCAATGCCATGTCCTGACATGGTCTTACATGGGACCTCTCATCTCGGTGCCAATGCCATGTCCCAGACATGGTCTTACATGGGACCTCTTTACCCAAATGTCATGACATTCGTATCCAGTACCATCCTTATGTATCAACGGGACTTTTTAATTTTAATTCTCTATCATTTCATGCTTAGATCATCATCAAATAAATTCATAAAATAAATTCATAGTTGCTGGAAAATAACAGCATTGATAATAAATATTGAAATATTGCATTTATTTACCGTAAACTTACCTCGGTACCAATTATAGCCAAATTCACCAACTTAGTCTTCAACTTTATTCTTCCCTTTGTCTAACCTCGAGTTTCGTACTTCTTGATCTAAAATAGTAAATTTAACTTATTTAATAATCACATTCATCAAAACAGCCTCGACTCTAACTTTTTCAAAATTACAATTTTGCCCTAAACTTTACATAATTACATTTTTGCCCCAAGGCTCGGAAATTAAACTTCATCTCTTATTCTTATGTTTTATAACATTCTGAACATTTTTCCTTCTATGGTAACATCAAATTCCCACTCTAACATGTACTTATGAACATTAGGTATTTTTACCTATTATGTCGTTTTACTCGTTTTCACTTAAAATCGCTTAGCAAAAGTTGTTTAACATAATTTCTAGCTTCATATTGTATCATAAAAATCAAAATAAACACTTTTCACCTATGGGTATTTTTCCAAATATAAACCCTAGGTTAAATTATTGCTAGAATAAGCTAAATTAAGCTAGGGACTCCAAAAACGTAAAAACATTAAAAGCGGGACTTGGGATCACTTACTATGGAGCTTGGAAGCTTGAAAACCCTAACTATGGCTTCCCCTTGCTGATTTCGTCCTAATGAAGAAGATGATGATTTTGCCATCTTTTTCCTTTTAATTCATTTTAATTACTAGATTACCAAATTGCCCCTAACTTAAAAATTTTCTATTTCACTTATCTCATGTCCATTTTTGTCTACCAAGTTACCGATGGTATAATTACCATATAAGGACCTCCAATTTAAAGTTTCATAACAATTGGACACCTCTAACATGTAGAACTCAACTTTTGCACTTTTTACAATTTAGTCCTTTTGACTAAATTGAGTGCCCAAACGTCGAAATTTTCGAAGAAATTTTCAAAAAATCATTTTGTGAAATTGTAGACCATAAAAATATAAGAAAAATAAAATTTTTCTCATCGGATTTGTGGTCCCGAAACCACTGTTCCGATAACCTCAAATTTGGGCCATTACAAAAACAGATATACTAGATCGCTATGAAACCCGAGGTAACAAAGACAAAACATGAAGGACGAAATAAAATGAAGGGATCGTTAATTTAAGCCAAATTATCAACTTTCAACAAAAAGACCAAAAAGTAATCAACTCGTGGCTTGACTCTCTTATTAGTCTCCGGTGGAGTTGCCAAGCTATCGAAACCTTTTTTTTTGGAAATAGACTCTTTTTTTTTAAAACGAAAATGAAGTTACCACCAAAACTTTTTATTTAGGTGTGATTGGATCATCTCAAAACTCGATCATTTTAATAAAATGTTAGATTTACTAAAATGATAATATACGATCTTACGAATCTGGAAAATGGGTTCGAGAGTCGATTACATATGAGGAAGGATTAGCACCCTCATAACGCTCAAAATTGGTACCTACTTGGTTACTTAATGTTTTAATGTTAGAAGTTGAAAATTAGGAAAGAAGTTAAAATACGATCCCCCCTTTCATGATGTTCTTTTTAATTAAAATCAATTAACTAAATTAAATTTTACGAAAAGGCCTTATTTCGAGTTAGTCGAGAAGAAAATATCATGCCCGGTAAGTTAGGACACGATGCTTTGAATCCTCAAGAATTAGAATAGTCACCATTTGATCCTTATTTAAATCTTGTTTTTATTTTAAATAGGACATTCGATTACTTTCGTTCTAGGAGGATGCCATACTCCGTAAGTTAGGAGCAAGGCTCCTCAAATCCCAAAAATAATGAACGTTGCCTCAATTTCAAATATTTCCTATATGTAAAGTAAAACGAATGTAACCTTTTAAAACAATATGCTTTTTAATTTGTCTAGGCCTAGTAATAAAATGGATAAATATATTTTAACACGATACACATCATGGATATTAGCAAAATAAAGTAACATAGTAATGGGTAAAAAAATGAAATGATGATATTAAAATGATAGATAAATAAATAAATAAAATAAAAGATAAAATAAAAATACTATGCTAGTGAGTAATAATAATGCAACTATAATGATAATAAAAACATCAATTTATAGTAATAATAGCAATAATCATGTCATCATTACTACTATAATATTAATATGAATATGACTAATAATAATAATAATAATAACAAGGGTAAAAAATGCACAATAAAAGGAAATATAAATAACATAAATTTTAAGTATTAAAAAAGTAAAGAAATAAATAAAATAAATAAATAAATAAAATAGTTCATAAAGGGGTGAAATTAAATAAATGAATGATTGAATTGAAATTTAAATGAAATTAAAAGTATGAATTATATATAAAAATAAATAAACAAATAAATAAAGGACTAAAATAAAAATGCGAAAATAAACAGGGACCAAATGGGTAATTATTGCAAACCCCAAGACACGCGTCATTCCCTGGAGGGTCAGCAAACTGAGGACCAAACTGAAAGCGAGTCAAAATTAAATGGTATAATCTAAAAAAAAGAAAAAAAATAGATTTTAGGACCACATTAAAAAGGGTTCAAAGGGGGAAGGACGAAGGCAGCAAATAGACCATTCCCACGAAAACACGCGAATCCCAGGAGATCCGAATCGGGTCAGCGACTCAGGCCTGAAACGACGCCGTTTTGGGACTTCTGAAACCTGGCCAAAACGATGTCGTTTGATGATGTCTATATAAGCCAATTTTTTAAAAAAAATTCATTTCCACTCAGTTTGAAAAAAAAAACCTAGGGCTCACTTTTTTCTCTTGAGTCGTTCCCTATCTGGCCATAGGGTCGTCGTCGCCCCGTCATGGCCACCTATCATCAGCGACAACGACTGCCACCTCCGGTCGCCGAAGTTACAAAAAAATTACTTTTTTAGCCCTTTTTAACCCCTACGGCCCCTGTTTGAAGTAAAATGACGAAACCCTAAGAGATATTTAAGAAACCTTTCAGTTTCTTGATTTATTTTCTCATACAACGAAACTCCGACGAGACTGTCTTTCATCAGAGACAGTGGCCTCAGCCTCTCATGGTGAAGAACAAAGTGGCGCAGGTAAGAAATAATAATAAATTTTTTATTTATATTTTTGCAAAAATAAAATAGATAAAACAAACTACCTTTTTTTAAAATTGTTGCATTTTTTTATTTGATTTCTTTATGCATCCGTAAAAATACAATATGTTCATTAGGCTTCTATAGCTAATTACATATATTTTTTCGTTTCTTTTTCGTTGTTTCTATTATCTCTGTCCTCTGTCTCATTTCTTTTTTTTTCCTTTGTAGGTATTCGTTGCAAGGTCAACGGTGCTAGGAGGCCTCTCCTTGCCATTTCGGTGAAAAAAAGGGGGAGAGACCTTGAGCGGCGTGACCACTAACGTGGCGAAGGAGCGGCACCAAAACTCTTAAGGTGAAATTGGGGTTTCTGTTAGTTTAGGATAGTTGGGCTATTGGGCTTTGGGTTATTGGGCATTAGGTTTAGCAGATGGATTTGGCTATTGGGCTCTTTTTTATTTGGGCCAATCTATTTTTGTAAATGGACTTGGACTTTTTATTTTTGGTTTTATTTTGGGCCAGATGAATTTGGCCCACTACAATACTAAGATATGTATATCATGTAAATCCTTCAACCTGATCTGATTCATTGGGTCCAGATGTTGGGTGTTACCACATTAATCACTTAACAAAATTTAGTAAAATAGTTAGCAATTTCCCTTACTTAAAATATTTATCTGTTTATTTTATTGAAAAACTCCATATAAAATAACAAAGGAAAGTAATTAATTAAAAATATACATATTGCTTTGATCTTGGTACAATTTATTGTAACACATGGTTTACAAAAGACAATCTCTTACGGTGTAGTCCTACTAAATGCCAATTTTTCCAAAACACCCATGTATGCATTGTATCCCCGTTGGCATCATCTCTGGCACATTCCTGGCGTTGTCTCTCCTAACCCTCTCACTTAAACAACAATACCTGAAATATAAACATATCACTAGTAAGCTCATAGGAACTTAGTGAGTTTTGATCACAATATGCCTTTTAACCTTTCTTGATAAATTCTTCATCTTGAATGTTGAATCTCCCTAAATATATATATATATATATCTTTGGCGGATACCTTCAAACTATCAGTTATATAATTTCGTACTTATACCCTACTTATCATTTATGTCATATCGCCATTCATCCAACTACTTGGCTGACTTCAGGTCTTGACAGTCGATACTATCTTTTTTCTTTTCTCGTTAGACAACTTTCAACAGTTATTTTCGAATAGAAAATCACAAGCACTATTCTTGGTGGATACCACTTACTGTTCATACTTTTGGTGGATACCCATACTGATTTTGCTAAATCAAATCATAATTTAGACAATACCCTGATTCAACCCAACTCATACTCATATTGATGGAGAACCCTCTAGATCGTTCAGAAGAATTATACACATTTTTGTTACAAGGCATATGTAACACCTCTAACCCGTAACCGTTGCCAGATTAGGGTTACGAGGCACTACCTAACTCAATACAGTCTAACACAGTCATTTATCACAATTCATGTCTACTAATCATATTTCATATACAAACCATTTTTTTTGAACCAACTAAATCATTACTCAAGCCGAATCTTATAACCAAACATTATCATACATATATACTTCGAAACATACTTCCCAAAAGAGCTTATAACATGACCAAATATATATAATAATTAGTATTTCTAACAAGCCATTTCGCATGGCCACTTATATACAAATCAAAATTAACCATAGTCTATACATGTTATATGCCATAATATCAAGCTCTGGCAGGTGCGCGAGCTTCAGATCTATCAGCAGTGTCTTTAGTTCCTTTCTGGCTACTACTCACATTACCCATGTTTCTGGGTGGTCAACCTCTAGCTATCATGTTACTCGGTCTCATATTCTGTACAGTTTCTTTTTCAACCAACTCGAGACAATCACGAATGAAATGATCTAACGATCTATATTTAAAACAGCCCCAATCATTCAATCTACAATCACTGGGATGACGCTTACCACAATGTCTGCACTCGGGTCAGTTAGGTTTGATGTTACCAACACTAGCTATTGAGGTCGCTTTCAAACTCACAGGTGGTCTGCCTCGATCTCGTCTAGAATAACCCATAGCAGCCTTTGAATGGCTAAAATCATCTCAAAACTTCTTTGATGTCGACTGAAATCTTACTCGATGATCTTTTTCGTGAATCTCTAGCTTCAAAGTCAGCTTTTCTTTTCTCTTTCCTGAGTTTTTCAACTTTGCATGCTCGCTCGAAAAGTACCACAAACTCTTTGATTTCCAGAATCCCAACTAATAACTTGATGTCTTCATTTAAACCATCCTCAAACCTCTTACACATAATTGCTTCGGTCGATACAAATTCTCGAGCATATCTGCTGAGTCTCACAAAATTCCCTTTCATATTCTGTCACTGTCATGCGACCCTATTTCAACTCAAGGAATTCTTTACGTTTCTGATCTGTAAATCTCTAACTGATATATTTCTTCTGAAATTTAGTCTGAAAGAACTCCCAAGTAACACGTTCCTTAGAAACCTTACAACCTGAGAGATATATAGCTCAGCTAACTTATCAAGTGAATAATCCATATGTACCGGAATGAAATGAGCCGACTTAGTCAATCTATCGATAATTACCTAGATCGCATCTTTCTTACTCAGTGGCAGAGGAAAACCTGATACAAAATCCATCGTGATTCTATCCTATTTCCACTCGGGAATCATAACCGGCTGCAGTAACCCAAACGGTACCTAATGCTCAGCTTTGACTTGCTAACAGATTAAACATTTCGAAACAAATTCCGAAATATCATGTTTCATGTCATGCCACCAATAGAGCTGTTTCAAATCATTATACATTTTCGTGCTTCCTGGATGAATAGAATAACGACTACTATGTGCGTCATTCAAAGTCATCTGAATCAATTCTAAATTTCTCGGAACACATAATCGACCTTTAAATCTTAAACAGTCATCGGAATCAACTTGAAACTCTGAATCAGGGTTTGAATCACATTGAGCTCGTTTTGCTAATATTTCATTATAAACTTTCTGAGCTTCACAAATCTACTGCAAAAACAACGGTCTCACTTTCAACTCAACTACAACCGAGCCATTGTCAAATAGAGTCAACTGAGTATTCATACACGTAGAGCAAACAAAGATTTCTGGCTTAATGCATCAGCAACGACATTTGCTTTTCCCGGATGATAATCAATTACTAACTCATAATCTCTTAGCAACTCTAACCATCTTCGTTGTCGCAAATTCAAATCTCTCTGAGTCATTAGATATTTCAAACTCTTGTGATCAGAATACACATGACATTTCTCACCGAACAAATAATAGCGTCAAATCTTCAATGCAAACACAACGGCTGCTAACTTTAAATCGTGTGTCGAATAATTCTTTTCATGCATTTTCAACTGTCTCGAGGCATAACCTATGACTTTGCCTTCCTGCATCAAAACACAACCCAGGCCACTCAACGATGCATCACTATAGATCACAAATTCTTTATTCGATTCTGGTTGTACTAACACTGGAGAGCTTCAGTTAACAGGGCTTTCAACTGATCGAAACATTTCTAGCATTTCTCGGACCATTCAAATTTTACATCTTTCTAAAGCAATCTCGTCAACGAAGTCACAATCATTGAAAAGCCTTTCACAAATTGTTTATAGCCTGCAAATCCCAGAAAGCTACGAACTTCAGATACATTTGTTAGAGTTTTCCAATCCATTATTGCAGAAATTTTGCTCCGATCGACTCTTATACCCAATGCTGACACTATATGTCCCAGAAAACCAACTTCTCGTAACCAGAATTCACATTTACTGAACTTTGCAAATAATTGTTTATCTCGCAGAGTCTGCAACACGATTCTCAAATGCTCGGCATGCTCAATTTATCTCGTGAGTAAATATATCATCAATAAAGATGACAACAAATCGGTCTAAGTACGGTCTAAAAATTCGATTCATCAAGTCCATAAAGATTGCAGGAGCATTCATTAATCCAAAAGGCATAACTAAAAATTCATAATGTTCGTACCTCGTTCAGAAAGTGATTTTTGGCACATCGGATTCTCTTACTCACAATTGATAGTAACCAGATCTTAGATCTATTTTTGAGAACACAGTAGCCCCTTTCAACTGATCAAACAAATCATCTATTTTGGGCAGAGGATACTTGTTGTTGATTGTCACTTTATTGAGATGTCTATAATCAATGCACATTCTCATAGTTCCGTCTTTCTTTTTCACAAATAATACCAGAGCACCCTAAGGAGAGAAACTCAATCGTGCAAATCCTGTATCGATTAATTCTTGCAACTAAGATTTCAAATTCGGCAATGTATAAAACATATACATTTAAATTCAAAAATATTTATTTACTTATAAACTTACCTCGTATGGAAACGAACGGATCAGATCAACTACTCGTCAACTTTCGATTTCCCCCGATCTAAATTTGATTTCTTTCTTTCTTGATCTATACGAATTCAAATTTAGCTCATTTAATCACCTATTCATTCAATTTCATCCACAAATACCTATTTGGACATTTTTGCACTTTAGCCCCTAAAGTTTCACATTTATTCAATTTAGTTCCCATTTTACAAATACACAAAATTCACATAATTCAATATAACCCAAGCTTATCCAAATTGCTATAGTGCCCCTAGCAGCCCAAAACTTTCATTATTTAACATTTCAACCACTCAATTTGCATATTTCACAATTTAATCCCTTTTTGACATTTTGTCAAAAATTACTTTACAAAACATATTAATCTATCAACAATTATTCATTTTCCATCATCAACATTCAAAAGCATCAAGCTATCATCAATGGAAACCCACAAATTCATCAACCAATTCAAAAATTAGGGCATGGGTTAGCTAGAACACGAAGCAACAATCTCAAAAACATAAAAATAATTAAAAATAGGACAAAATATCTTACCAATCGAGCAAAATAAGCATGGCTGAATTCTAGCTATGGTTTCTCCATGTTAGAACTAGTTGAAGTGTTTTTGTGAAGAAGATGGACATATAATTCTTATGTTATTTTATCATTATTAATTATTTTACCTTTATAACCTTATAAAGTATTACTAATTTCAAAATTACCAAGCCAACACATTCCACTATCACCATTTATGGTCTAATTACCATATAAGGACTTAAACTTTAATGTTGTATAGCTATTAGACACTTTTAGCTTATAGAACACAACTTTTACGCTTTACGCGATTTAGTTCTTTTTACCGAATTAAGCATTCAAACAGTAAAATTTCTTTACGTAACTTTCACACATATATAATCACATGTTGTAAATACCAAAAAATATTAAAATAATTTTCTAACTTCAGATTTATGATTCTAAAACCACTATTCTGATTTAACTAAAATTGGGCTGTTATAGCACAAGACATCCAATATATTGAACAACTCAAATTTCATTAGGGCTCAAAACAAGACATAATACTATGCAAATACAATGAATACCAGTTAACTCAAACTTTCACCTTCATAGCATAATAATTCAAATTGACGGACTCTTATATCAAATACGCCCATTTACTATACTGACAGATAATAATGGCAGATACCCTCTTTGGACATGCTGAATCATACTTCTTTTCAAGAAACTTCCTTTAAAACTTATTCAATTTATCACAAAACTTTTAACACTAAAGTTTCGGATAGATCATATCCTTAACATAAACTTACCAGAATATGCCACTAGCGCTAGACAGAATACGCCACAAAGGCTAACATAATATCACAAAAGGCTAACATAATGCCACCAAGGCTAGCAGAATGCTACAAAGGCCCATCTAGAATACGCCATAAAGGCCAAATTAGAATACGCCACAAAGGCTAACAGAATACCACCAAGACACCCCATAAACTATTGTATTTGTGATATGGATTTGCCTAAACTCAAATTGTGTGAGGTTTTCCCCTCAACACCCTAGGACACGCAGAGAACCCCAGTCGATAAATGTGACTCAGCCACCCTTTTTAGAATACGTCATGGCCATGGACTTTTCTTCAGAATTTTCATATCAGAATTCGTGTTTACTGTCTCAACGGACTTCATCGAATACCACCGCGGTGTCCAAACTCACATCACAACCTCTCCACACTCAGATACACCCCACTCCTAAACATTTTCAATCTTACATAACATATCCAATTTAAACCTATATTCAAGTAGGCTAACTCATTTTCTTAATCAAATCGTACCTCAATACATGCTTCAAATGCATCAACACAATCACATCACACAGTATACATTCCAGACATAAGTTTTTCAGTATCACATACACTCATACACACAATTCATCATATTCTAGACTCACAAAGACTTATATTAAGAAATACATTCTTATTTTTCAGCAATCATTCATGTACTCATACACTATTTTCAGGAATATCAATCACAAACAATATACTTATATGAACTTTTATGAGTTGATATTAGAGACTCACTTGAAACTCACTTTGCAAAATATCAAAATCTTCAATTTTGAATGTCTTTCACAAACTCGTAGCATCAATTGCTTAAAAGAACGTGGGTTAACCATTAAAAATCATTTATAAACATATTGCTAACATCACATCTACAGATAACCCCCATGCATGACCTTTTAATCATAGCTTACTGCATGTATATATCATAGTACCCTTAATCTTAACATGCAAAGTTGTCAGACTTACCAGGAGATAGAACATCCTCTGTTTATTCTTAAGAATCCTTACCTTCCAATTTACATAAGAATAGCAACCACCAAAAACATTTTATATTTAAGAATTTAAGAGTCATTTTTGAAGGAAGAAGAAACTTTCTCACTAACCCTACTCACACACACATATATATAATCCACTTCTACTTAGTAGAATTTGACAAGTGTTAAGAAACTTTAAAATATACCCTTCTTAATGGGTTACAGAATCCGGAAGAATCATAAATGAGAGTCTTTTCCAAAAACTATTTGACCAATCAGTTTAATTGCTTTATAACCAGATCTAGTTATCAAGACTTGCTCTTCACAGTGCTTGAACAAACTAGGCAAATTATACATTTGGCCGTAACCTACAAGAGCTTATTTTTCTTTTACTGAATTCTTTCTTTTATTGAAGAACACGTCAAAAACTAAATCCTGATATACTTCCATGGGCAGATACTCAATTTGCCAAGAAATAAATTCGCCAGAATTTATAGTTTGGCGAACTAACCACCAGAGTGTGCCAGAATAGACAACTTTACGTAAACACGCCTTCAATTCGATTCATCTAGATTTGGGGTGTGACATATCATATATGGGTGCGAAACTTTCCAAGTTGTCTCCCTTTACTAACTTCGAAAAACACACTAGAGTTTTTTAGATTTCAACTATGTAATTTTTGGAAAGGTTAAATCACTATTTGGAAACTAAATTGGTAACTATTTTTATATTGGGATTTGAATTTTTTTTTTTTAAATTAGTTCTTGAATTTGACAATAATTTTTATATTGAGACTTGAATTAGGTAATTATTATTGTATTGAGGCTTGAGCTTTTTTTTTCACGTTAGTCTTGTACTTAATAATTGTTCACACATTAAGGTCTAAACTTAGGGTTTTCAAGAAAATTTCATTGACTAACTTGGACAAAAAAAGATCAAGCTTTAATGTGAGAAAAATTACCAAATTTAGGGATTAAATTGAAAAAAAAAATTCAAAACCCAACATGAAAAAGAAAAAAATTGTATTGACCCTCTTTGTAAATTAGGATCCACACAAAGCTCAACCAAGCTTCCAGTCGAAATGAGTGGATGGTAAGGATGACAAAATCCGATCCTCCCCATGGATTTCAAATTTGGAGCGAATTTTTTTGTTTGAAAAGTGGATGCAGGGCGGGCAAATTTTTTTTCTTTTGGATAGTGGTATAGAGCAGTTATGGTAATTGCTTGTCTTGCTTCGACCCGTTCCACTATATACACTTACCATTTTATCCTTGTATATATAAACTATTAAAAAGTTAAAAATGTAATAACGTAATATATAAAAAAAATCTTTCATTTTATGTTTAAATATTTTCTAGAGAATTATATTTAAATATTTACTTGACTTTAAAAAAATTAAAATAAATTAAAAATAAGTAGTAACAATTAAATTGGAGTGGAGCAAAATGGGGTGGGAGGAGATGAATGTATCTAACATTTGTGGAAATAATAATAAATTTTAAAATTATACATATATAATGAAACAGGACAGATAGCAAAGTAAAATATATCAATTGTAGAACGATAATAAATTTAACAATATTCACTTCGTAGCACTCTTTTACCGTCTCCGATGGATGGGGTTATAACTCACAACATGAACTTGACAGGTATTTTTTTAATATATTTCAAGGACAGGAAGCGCTTATGTTTGGTTGGTTTGATTGATAGCTACCACAGAAAATTTTAAGGATGTCTGGGAATTTGAATCCTTAAAATTAGTTGTCTTTTTGAATAATTTATCCACAAATTCTACCTTATAAATACCCATCACCATCTCCCCTGTTTCAATCATGTCGTCTATTTGAGTTAGAACATCATTTAGACTAATAAATAAATAAACAAACCCATCCGAATAAAGATTGTGAATAATGGGTTCTTCTTCTCTTTCAACCCGCCTCCTTGCTCTTGCACTTTCAGTCTCTCTTTTATTCACTTCCTCCTCCGGCCATGGTCACTCTTGGGACCCCTATACCGATAAGGCCAAAATGATCCACCATGATGGTCCGATGCTCACTGGGAACGTTAAACTAGCCTTAATGTGGTACGGAGATTGTGGAAAAGACATAAAGAATACGATGAGGAATTTCATAAAATCGTTGGAGTTGCCAGGCAAAGACCACCTTCAACCTCAAGTCACCCGTTGGTGGGAAGTGGTGGAAAGTTATCAAGCCATGATGCCAGGTGCAAAGCCTGGGAAAAGCCCCAAAATCAAGGTGGAAGTGGTGAAACAATTGACTAATAAAGCATACAAACATGGAAAAGTCTTGACTTTGCAAGCACATATCCCAATTCTTATCGAGGAACTCACTAAGGGCGATACTAATGTCCTTCCGGTCATCGTTGCCGCAAGAGATGTCTCCATTCAAGGACTTTGCAATGGAAAGTGTGCCGATCATCTACTTACTGGTAACCAATTTCCTTTTCTTCCTTTGAATCTCTTTAAATATTATTATTTATTGGTTATAATGTTTTGGAAATTACAGAGGATCCCAAGCCGCGCCCATACATCATCGTCGGGAACCCAGAAACTGAGTGCCCTGAAGAATGTGGATGGCCTTTCGTTCCCGCTAAACCTGGCTCAAAAGGACCAGTCCTTAAACCACCAAGTGGCAATATGGCAGCTGATGCTATGGTCATTGCCTTCGCCAGCGCTTTGGCTGATGCGGTCACAAACCCTATGGAGAACGGCATCTACCATGAGAACAGCGCCACTCCTATGGGTCCTGCCGCTGTTTGCAAAGGCATTTTTGGCCCTGGCGCTGCCCCTGGAAACCCTGGCAAGGTCCAAACCGACCCCAAAACTGGTGGAAATTTCAATGCTCATGGCAATAATAGAAAAAGATTCTTGCTTCCTGCAATCTGGAACCCCGCTACTAAAGCTTGCTGGACTCTCTAAGGGAGGTGGTTATGCAAATTGAAGTGGTTATGCAAATTGGAGAGAAAATATTAAACCCACCCACCCAACACACCCAACACACACAAACACACACACACACACACACACAAAAAGAAAAGTTTTTTTGATGTTCTAATTCTTTTATATCTTTGTTCTATTTCTAAATATTAAATATTTATTTTATGCTTCTATCTTTTTTTTTTTTTTAGCTTAACGGCAGAAGCTTCCCTCCAACATTTTCAAAAAAACAATTTCACTTAATCGAGTAATTAAATTTTTAAAATGCGTTTTTGTTAGGGATCGACCCGGTTAAGCAACAAGTAACAAAAATAGCAGAATAAATTGAGAAATTGAACACACAAATTTAACGTGGAAAAACTCCTCCAAAGAGGATAAAAAACCACGGGTTAAGATAATTTTATTATAATGGAAAAAGAACGAAGAGTACAAAAGATGGAGATAAAAACTAAACCCCGAAAACAAAGAACTCTCAAAACGTAAACACAAAATTCTCTAAATGTGTTATGAGTTCTAATCTCTAAATGGGTGTTATTACTAAGGTTGTAAAAGAGCCTATTTATAAGATAAATTCATATGTCAAATAATAATAAAATAATCTAAACTAATTAGCGTTTGACTGAAACAAATAAACAGAGTTTAACTAAAAGATTATTTCTCAAATTTGATTGAAAATAGGAGTCATACTTAACAAATCTCCACATTGATTCATATTTCCACAACGCCATCTTTGCCAAAACCCGCCACGAGCCTATCTTGAACTATGCAGGGAATTAACTAAGTCGAATCTGTGCTTAGAAGCTGGAAGACTTCTATCCTTTGACTTGTACACTGCCAAATCAAAACTAACCCGGGTCTGATTTTCACGAACTCAGTGCCTTAACTTTTCAAAACCTGCATCCAAAAGAGAACCTCTCTTCAACGAAACGGTCATACATTTTTCCCTCCTATGACCAAGTTGTCTCCGCTCCAAACAACTTGACTTCGACTCTGTAATGGATGAGGGACGTCCGATTTCATCAGTCACTGTAGAACCTTCCAGAATATAAAGACTGCCAGTTCTTTTACCTTTTAGCAAAACGAGAGCTCCATGAGATACTTTAATACCGCTCGACTCGATGTTGATTCTACATCCTTTCAAGTCTAAATTACTCAAGGAGATGAGATTCTTTCGTAAATCAGGTACATACCTGACATCTGAGAGTGTCCTAATTGTCCCATCGTGTGTCTTGATTTTAATAGTTCCAATACCAACTACCTTACTAGATGAATAGTTTCCCATGTGCACAACTCCACCTTCAACCGAACTATATGTAAAGAACCATTTTCTATTGGGACACATGTGGAAAGAACATCCCGAATCTAGGATCCACTTGGACGTGAGCTTGGAGTTATCGCTCGTTGACACTAACAAGAAATCATCACCGCTTTCATCGGCCAAATTAGCACCAGCTACATCTTCCACTACACCAAAACAGGCTTTTAGCGGCGTTTTTAGCTGCGTTTGGACAAAAAAACGCCACTAAAAATCGAGCATTAGCGGCGCTTTTACAAAAACGCCGCTAAAGGTAGAGTATTAGCGGCGCTTCTCCAAAAACACCGCTAAAAATAAGCATTAGCGGCATTTTCTGAAAAGCGCCGCAAAAAGCCTAAGCCAAACGACACCATTTTCTGAGTTTTTGGGGCCTTTAGTGGCGTTTTTGAATAAGCACCGCTAATGCTCTGGCCTTTAGCGGCGTTTTTGAATAAGCGCCGCTAATGCTCGGGCCTTTAGCGGCGTTTTTGAAGAAGCGCCGCTAGTGTTCGGGCATTTAGCGGCGTTTTTGAAGAAGCGTTGCTAATGCTCTAGCCTTTAGCGGCGTTTTTGAAGAAGCGCCGCTAATGCTCAGATCTTTAGCGGCATTTTTAAAGAAGCGCCGCTAATGCTCTGGCCTTTAGCGGCGTTTTTTAAAAAAAACGCCGCTAATAATAATAAAATCTAAAACCATTTCAATTATCTCATTCTTTGATATATTCTCAAGTAATGTTTCAATTATATTTTTTTATTATAAGTTGAAAAAATTGATATTTCGTTGTATTTATTATATATTGGTCAAATTTACATTTAAATGATAACAAATAATATTGTTTAATACAAAATGTTTTTATTAAAGAGAAGTCCTAATCCTAACTATTTATTATTATTTTTCAATCACAGTTTATTTAAACTACTTTACTAGAAAAATATATTAAATTATGAGTAAAATAAAATATCATAAAACTTAAATTGATCGTTTGATTAAATAAATCAAATAAAGTAAATATAAAACACCACATATGGTGATAAATAATATTATACATTGATAATTTTATTACCAAAAATAATTTTATATTTAGTTAATCAAACATGAACACAACAATGACCTAATAGTACCTACTCAAGAGTAAGAACTAAAATGAATGAAAAGGGACAAATGAAATTAGAGTATTAATTTTAAGTATTAATTTCAAATATAATTGTAAAAGATACGATAGTATTAATTTTAAAATATTTAATTTAATTATCATTATAGTTTAGGGTTTAATATATATGGTTTAGAGTGTATATATATGGTTAATTTAGGATTTAGGGTCAGTTTAAAAGTTACAATTTTAAGGTTTATAGATTATGAAATTAGGGATTATGGATTAGGGATTCTAATTTAAGGGTTGTGATTTAAAGTTTATAGGTTAGGGGCTAGGGGTTAGGGGCTAGAGGTTAAGATCAGTTATGGATTTAGGGTTTATGAATTTAAGGGTTAGAGGTTAGGGGTTAGGTTTAGATTAATTAGTGTGTTTTAATTTATATATTAAATAATGTTTAGGGGTTATGGATTCTGGGTTGGGTTAGGGTTTAGGGATTAGAGATTCAGGGTTGGGTTAAGATTTAAGGTTTAGGGGTTAATAGTTAAGGATTTAGAGTTTAGGATTTCATGGGTCGAGTTAGGGTTTTGGGTTTAGATTAATTTTTTTATTTATATTTTAAATATGTTTTTAAATTTATATATTAAATAATTTCATATATAATTGAAAAAGATAAGATAGTATTAATTTTAAAATATTTAATTAATTATCATTATAGTTTAGGGTTTATATGGCTTACGGTATATGGTTAATTTAATATTTAAGGCCAGTTTAGGAGTTACTATTTTAAGGTTTGGGGATTATATATGGATTTAGGGATTATGGTTTAAGGGTTGGGATTTAAGGTTTAGGGGTTAGGAGTTAGGGAGTTAGGGGTTAAGAGCTAGGGATTTAGGGTTTCAAAGGTCGGGTTAATGTTTAGAGTTTAGATTAATTAGTTTTTTATTTATATATTAAATATGTTCTTATATAATTTTAAAATATATAATAATAAATTTAATATATTGAAATTATGAGTATAGTTTATATTATTTAAGAGATATATAATAGATAGACTTTATGTATATTGAATGGTTAATTTAAGATTTAAGGTTTATTTGAGATTTGTTAAATGATACAATTTTATACAATTAATTAATGCTTTTATATTTAAAAATATTTAATCTAAACCATTTGATATATTTAATATTGATAGATAGGTAATTATTTAATTCGGATAGGACCAAATTATAAGAAAAAATAAAATACAAAAATAAAAATGAAATAAAAAAATGAAATTTATAATTTTTCTAATTCTTTTAAATATTACTTAAAATTTTAATAATTCTTTATGTAAAATTTATATGAAAGATACAATAATTGAATATAAAAAAATATGCGAGCTTTAGCGGCGTTTTCAGCAAAAAACGCCATTACTATGTATTAAAATTTCCCAAAACGGCGCCGTTTGGGTAGAAAAATTTAAATTTTTTAGTGGCGTTTTCAACAAAAATACCGTAAAAGGTAGACATTACCGGTGTTTTGATAAAAACGATGCAAATATGTATTGTAATTTTCAATAGATCAGTTTAGGTAGTGACGTTTTTTCTTTAAAACGCCACAAATGTGGAAGAAAATAAAAGATAATCAAAATCCCGCTCACTTCTAAAAAAAAATTTGGTTAGCCGCTCATTACTCCCACTTCTTCTCATCTCCGTCGTGCGCCCTAAATCCCCCAAATAAAAGTTTGTTTTTCTTCAGCTGAAATCCCCAAATTTCCCATTTCCAACAACAGACTTGAAGGAAGAAAACCAGAAGATGGGATGGAATCACCCAGACATATCGCTGGAAGAAATGATGAAACTGATAGAAGGGTTTGTTGATATCCTGGTTTTTTGTTTTGTTTTATTTTTTTAATTTTATTTACTTTTGGGACTTTTTAAGGAATGACAAGAAAAAAGAATCTGGCGATGACAAGTTCGACAAACCCATATCAGAGACTAGGGTTTCAAGGGAAGAATGTGGTTCAAATGGGAGAAATCTAAATAAGAAGAGAAGTTATGCACAGTTTCATTTAGAGTTAGGTCAATCTGATTTTCTTCTCCATGCCTGTAAGTCGACTAAGCGGAGCGGCACATTCCAGCCCGTAAGTCTAAGGATTCCTCATCATCTTATCTGACGTGCTGGCTATCTTATCCTTCCTCCCATCCAGGGTGCCTTACTTTATCGCGTCTTTACAGTCTTTTAAGATTATCTGCTCATTAAGAACTTTTACCTGCTTTGAAAGATCGGGGTTTTTGTGGTGGCATCCGTTGGTTTCTAATACTGCTCGACTCCTCTGTTTTTCCATGTTCGGCACCGGAAAATCTCCCCCTGGCATAAACGATCAGTCAAATGGAAGCAGATTCCTAAAGATTTCAAAATCTTATACACAGTGAATAGTAAGTTCCCTGAACATATATAGTTTTAATTTTCTTTTACACAACAAGTTCATCAGCCACAGCTAATTTTTTTTCTTGGTTTCTGCATTTATTATGGATTAAGTTCTATAGAAGAAAATTAGTGCAATGCCTACATTCCCATATCTGAAACGAACAGAACAGTGGAATTTAATAAGCCGTTTAGGATTTATGATGAATTCTCCACTTGTTTGTGAAATTAAAAACTCTATTGTCCGTGTATGATAATCAAACCATCGAAAAGAAAATAGAATTTCCCTTCTGGTGTCGGCATTATCAGATATTGACAGCAAAATTGGAAATATCATTTCTTCTTCAATTTCAATCACACTCAACGAGTTGCAATTATGCATGTTAGATTTCAAATTTTAGACAGTGCAGAAACTAGCATCTATTGGGGCCTGAAATCCAAAAGGATTTAAATATATATGTTCCCTAATGGTATCCAAAATCCTTTTTCACATTACCTGAATGAAAGAGTTGTGTGTGGTGTTGTGTAGGTCATGTGGAGCAAGTGGAGTTGAGGGGGAATATCTGTGAGTATCAGTCCTCCCATGATACCATGCTCGCTGAATTTCAACGTAACGTAAAGCCTATTTTGATTCTTCCGTCGTCAGTAGCCTTAAACATACCTTATGATGATGACCCGTAGCTGACATTAGTGGCTATGTTTAGGGTTGAGATCATAAGTTTTTTACTGCTTAGTTCAAATGCTTAGGAAAGTGATTTTCTATTCTATTTAGTATATATATAACTTTAGTAATATCTTTACCTTTTTATATAAATTGACTTTATATATTTTCTCCCCTAACTACTGTAAAATTTCTTATTTTGTTTGGTTCATGTACCTTTTGCTTTCGGTCAATTAATTCAACAATTCCATACTACTAGTTCTCCGTTGTAATTTACTTATTTTTTAAAATTCTTTCAAATTGTATATATTGGGTTTTCTGGAGTTGATTATTTGTTGTCCTACAAACTTACAGGTATGAATATAGATGGGCTGATGATGTGCAAATCAAGAAGCCTATCGAAGTTTCTGCTCCAAAGTACGTTGATCGAATCACAGCTTGATTATGAATCCATATTTCCTCAAAAGCTTGGTAATATCTATCACTAGTCATGTGCTTAATCATCTTTTAATTCTCTATGGTGAAGTCTTGACATACTGTCACTAGAGAAAGGTAGCTGTTTGTCTATGTACAATGATGATACTGATGAATACTTCTTTTTTCCTACTTGTATCATGCTCAATACTTTTCTATATTAAATTGCATCTTCCAAATTTGCTAGGCGCACCGTTTCCTCCCAATTTCAAGGAGGTGGTGAAGACAATATTCAAAAAACTACCTGAGTTGAGCCTCAGGTTAATTTGTTTGTTGTTTTTGGTTTATTTTGCATCTGAAACATGCTTTCTAGGATATGCAAGAATGGTTAGTTGAGTAGGAAGTTGTTAAGGTCAAATGAGGCTGTTGTTTTTACCATGTGCAGGAATTTAAGTGTCTATATTCTGTATTCAAAGTCTGCAGTTTACATGAGCCAGTTGAGTGCAATTCTTTTTCATTTTTTACAACTTTTTCTGACCAACAATTTATTTGTTACATATATGTTTTATTTTATTTTAATCGTTAGTTGTATGTCAGTAATACTTAATTGTTATAATTTTTGACAACTAATGTTTTTTTTTTTTTAACAAATAGAATAGCATAAATGTTAATAATATAAATTTCTTATTCCTTAATGCCATCCTGATATTTGTTCATTACCCAACCCACTCTTCCTTGCCATTACCTCTTCATTCCTTACATTTCTTATATTAAGTTTGATACATCAACCAAATTTATTTATTTTAAAATATTAAATTTATATGTACGGGAGGGTTAGATTTGGACTCCAACCTAGTCTATTTTATATTTAATAATATATTGTTTTATTTTATATGTGATGTAATTTACATTAAATTAAATTAAATATATAATATTATAATGCAAAATTAATATATAATATTATAATATTATAAATTTAGGATTTGGTTTTTACTAGTTTATGAGTTATAATTAATTTTTGTTCATATCTATTATATTATTGATATTTAAATATCTTTTGCTTTAATTATGAAATTTTCAAACTTACTAAATATGAGATTCGTATTGATAGCTTAGAATATTTGTCTTGTAAAGAAGAGTTTATGTATTTGTATTGATATTTAAATATTTGTCTTGTAAAGCAGTGCTTCGTGTGACAACAAACATCGCTCGGGAAGGTCTCGTTATTGGTTCCTAACGGTGAGTTTTATATCGACCATATATCAGTTTGTAGCTTTCCGTGTTTAAGAAATAAATTCAATTAGTTACAGATTATATGTTGTTCTTTGAATCTGGTCAATGAAGTTAATATAAACCATGCTAAGCAGTGGAATACATTCAGCTAGCCTTGTGCAGACCCTTTAACCTTCTTTTTCTTTTTTACTTTGTTGTTTAATACAGTTTATAGGACTAATGGTTTTGGGTTTGATGCAGTTTTTGCACTTATGAATGTCAGTGAAGATGAGAGTCAACTTTCTGCTATAGCTAGGTATGGCCTTTTTTACTTATAGAGATGCAAGAATTTTAGTTGTAATTCAATTGATGATTTATTGATTTTTTTAAAAATATTTTGTAGGCAAGGTTCAGGTAGTGCTTGTCGGAGTTTGTTTGGTGGATTCGTTAAGTGGATTATGGGAAAAGTAAGTTCTTTCTGTGTGTGTTGAACGGTTCATTTCTGCATGTATTTAACAGTTCATCTTTCATCAGGAAGGGTAGTACCTTTGAGTAACCAATTCTTATATTTTCTTCTTTTTTAATACCTCTAGGAGGATGATGGAAGTGATAGTCTTGCAATTCAACTAGTAGATGAAAAACACTGGGAAGATCTCTTCATCATTATTGCTGTGGTGAGTATTTTCTCCAATCCTCATGTTTTACATTTTTCCAACGATAGGTTTATGGTTGTTACTCTGCAGGGAGATAATTTTTCCCCACAAGAACATGAAATATACTTACGATTAGATTTTGCAAGATTCTGTCTCAATTAATCTGCATCCTTTCTCGTGGTTTGGTATTATTGATTGCTAAGTGTTTTAGATCTTGAAAGAATGCAGGCAGCATATGAAAATCAATAGTCTGACCTGCATTATTTTGATCATTTGAGAATGCGTAATCTCAGATCACTTTCTTCCCATGCTTTGCATCTACAATTTATTTTCCACTTAGTTTCCACATATTACTTCCAAGCATCTTATTGTTTATCTTGAATATGAGGATGAACTTGCTTGTTTATCTTGATTACAGAGTATAAAACCCACTTGCCTATGCTTATTTATCTTGTGCCCATTAATATGAGATTTTCTTTCTGATGAAAACGAAATCAAAGACTTTTAATTTGTAAATACCAGAGATTCTCTGCCACTTTACCTTGATATAAAATTCCTCCTGTGATATGTCTTTAAGTCTGGGAAATCTATAATCCTACTGATTTGCTTTACAGAGCTATTTTAAATATATTATCGTCGGAGAATGTGAAGATTTTGACATATTTCAATTACAAGATGGTAGGTAAACCACTATTTTGGTCTCATATGGAACATTTAGGGTTAGAGCATCAGTTTTTATTTTTCTCATAATCTCGATTGAACAGATATTTTATATGAGCACCTGTTTCTTAACTTTGCCATGGCTGTACTGGTGTTCACTTGAGTTCATGTTTGGAGGAAATTTTTGACAGTATATTACATATGTTGTGCATGGTTGCAGAGCAAGGAGTGTTTAGAGAAAGTTACTCAAACAATATCTTTTCTTGCTCAACCACGAGAATCTCACTTGCTTTTGCTTACGGGTAAAGCTTTTACTTCCTTTCCAACTGAACATAACTTGCAATAAATGCTGTGAGTTAGTCATCTTTACTGCCGTATATGGATAACTCCAATATAGTGCAGAATATAAGTATAGATGTCAATGGTTGTTTTAGTGGCTTTTCTTTAAGTAAAAGCTAAGAGAATGACTTGCTGGAGAGATGCAGAGTGATAGAGCTGCAGAGCTTTTGGGTTTGCGTGCATGCAATTTTCGGCCACGACACTCAAGCAAACTTGGAAATGAGTTTCGGGTGTTCACAAACTATGACCCTGGGGAGAGATTAAGAAGTTATTCCAAACCGCACAATACAGATGGAAGAAGCCATACAAGTTTCTCATATCTATTATTTATTTTAGTTTTGATTCTAAATTTTTATTTTTACTTTAATATTTACAACAACTTGAGTTTTAACTTTTGGATTTTAATTGTGTTATTAAATAATATTTTTTTATTTATCCTTAAAAGTATATTTAAAGTTCAAATTTAAAAAATAAAAACATAATATAATATTTATCATAAAAATAAATATAATTTGATTAAAATATTTTTTAAAGGTTATGTTTTTAGCGGCGTTTTTGAGAAAAGCGTCGCTAAAGGTCATGGTCTTTAGCGGCGTTTGTGGAAAAAGCGCCGCTAAAGGTCTTGGTCTTTAGCGGCAATTGTGGAAAAGTGCTACTAAAGGTTTTGGTCTTTAGCGGCATTTTTGGAAAAGCGCCGCTAAAGGTCTTAGTCTTTAGCGGCAATTGTGGAAAAGTGCCGCTAAAGGTCTTGGTCTTTAGCGGCGTTTTTTGTGGCGCTTCTCAAAGCGCCGCAAATACTTTTAGCGACGCTAAAAAGCACCGCTAAAGGCCTAAAAAAGCGCCGCTAAAAGCTTTTTTTGGTGTAGTGTTCTTCGTTACTCTCAGCAGTTCTTTTATTTCGCAGTTTATAACAATCTGCTTTGACGTGACCTAATTTTTTACAATAGCGACACCTTTTGTCTTGTTTCTTTGATGCTACTAAAACGAAAGCTTGCCTATTTGCCTTGCTATCCAAATGAAGCTCATTGTCGAGTTTGTCTCTACTCAACAAATGACCATTCACATCTTCAAACGAGATTTTGTCTCTGCCATAAATTAGGGTCTCCCTGAAAGACTTGTATGAATGGGGTAATGAGCACAATAATAGCATAGCTTGATCTTAATCATCAATATGAACCTCAACGTTCTTTAAATAATTTAAAAGAGTAATGAATTGATTGATGTGATCTCTAAAAAGCTCACATTCGTTCATGCGAAACGTAAATAGACGTTATTTCAACACTAAACGGTTAGCCAGAGACTTAGTCGCATAAAGAGTTTCTAATCTTTTCCACAATGCGGATGAGGTCTTCTCCATCAATACCTCCTGCAATACCGTATTTGCGAGGCACAACTGGATTGCAGGCAAGGCCTTTTCATCAAGCTCTTCCCATTCTGTTTTATTTAGATTCTCAGGCTTTTTCCCGGTAACAACCTTTTTCAAACCGGATTAAACTAGAATTGCCATCATCCGAACTTGCCACAGATTGAAATTTTTCTCACCATCGAACTTCTCAATTTCAAACCTTATTGCTGCCATATCTGAATGGGCTGATTTATGAAAATTGAACTAGCTCTAATACCACTTGTTAGGGATCGACCTAATTAAGCAACAAGTAACAAAAATAGCGGAATAAATTGAGAAATTGAACACACATATTTAACGTGAAAAAACTCCTCCAAAGAGGATAAAAAACCACGGGCAAAGATAATTTTATTATAATGGCAAAAGAACGAAAAGTATAAAAGACGGAGATAAAAACTAAACCCCGAAAACCCGAAAACAAAGAACTCTCAAAACATAAACACAAAATTCTCTAAATGTGTTATGAGTTCTAATCTCTAAATGGGTGTTATTACTAAGGTTGTAAAAGAGCCTATTTATAGGCTAAATTCATATGTCAAATAATAATAAAATAATCTAAACTAATCAGTGTTTGACTGAAACAAATAAACAGAGTTTAACTAAAAGATTATTTCTCAAATTTGACTGAAAATAGGAGCCATACTTAACAGTTTTTAATTTGTTTTTAAAAAAAGCAACTAAGCCCCTACTTCTTTTTTCACTTAATAAGATACTTAAACTTTTAAAATATATCAAAAAGACCTTCAAACTTTTTCAAAAAAAGCAATTAGACCATTGTTTTTTTTTGCACGCAATTAGGTATTTGAACTTTCAAATGCATTAAAAAAAACCCTCAAACTTTTTTAAAGAAAATCAATTAAGTCCCTGATTTTTTTCACTCAATTAGGTACTTGAACTGTAAAATGCATCAAAACGGTTCTTTAACTATTAACTTTAACAATTGACCATTAAAGTTAACTACCCATAATTTTTTCGGTTAAAATCACCCCGTGTCACAACCACGGTGTGACATGTGGCAAAAATTTTAAAAAATAAAAATTAATAAAATTTATAAAAATTATTAAATTTTAATAAAAAAATTAAAAATTATAAAAATTTATTAAAAATTATAAAAATAGAAAAATTTTATAAAATATTGTAAAATTTTATAAAATATTGTAAAATCCATCAAAAAGACCCTTTAACCATTAACTTTAACTGGTGACCGTTAAAGTTAACGACACCCAATTTTTTTAGTTAAAGTCATCATGTGTCGCAACACAGTATGACATGTGGCGAAAAATGATAAAAAGAATAAAAATCAATAAAATTTATAGAAAAAAATATAAAATGCTTCTTTTAGTACAATAATTTTTATAATTTTTTTACTAATTTTATATTTCTTTACATTTTTATAACTTCTTACGACTTTATAAAATTTTATAATTTTTCTATATTTCTATATTTTTATAAAATAAATTTACGATTTTATAATTTTTTTATAATTTTAATATTTTATTAAAATTTAATTATTTTATAACTTTTATTGATTTTTATTTTTATTTTTATTTTCACATGTCACGTTGTGGTTGTTACACGTGGTGGTTTTAACTGAAAAAATTAGGGGTGGTTCAAGTACCCAATTGAGTGCAAAAAAAAAGTAGGGACTTAATAGATTTTTTAAAAAATTTTAAGTGTCTTTGTATGTATTGTACAAGTTAAAGTACCTAAGTGAGTGCAAAAATAAAAAATAAAAAAGGAGCTTAATTGCTTTTTTTGAAAAAGTTTAAGGTCTTTTTACACTCTTAATCCTTTTTTTTTTATGAATTATGAGGAAGGCAAATCCCTAAAACTAATACGACTAGCGCGACTCAAGCTCAAACCACATATTGAGCGATGAACACCCTTACTGTAAGACCAACACACGGGATTATATATTCTTTTTTAAACACAGCAATTAGACTATGCAAACGTAACTAAATATTTGAATCTCTCACTATTCACTATTTGCTTCAAATAATATATATTTAGAAAATAAAACAATTATACTATGTAAATATGATAATAAAAAGTTATTATAGTACCCCACAATATTAAAAAAATAAGGCTTAATGATAAATTTAGTCACTAACATTTGTATTTTTGTCAAAATGGTCCTAATTATATTTTTGAGTCCTTTTGGTCAACTTTTAATTTTTTTCAAACTATATTTTTAACAGGTTTAATGAATAAATTCAAGGTTTTAAATTTGTTAGAAAAAGCAAATTGAAAAAAGAACAAATGTTAATGGCTAAAAATAAAATTATGGCCATTTTAAGAAAACATATAAATGTCGTGGCCAAATTTGTGATTAAGCCAAAAAGTAATATAATATGCTAACATATTCAAACTTCTTATATAATATAATACTTGGAATGCAAATAAAATTTAAGTCCAAAATACCCCTTGTAGTCATTTCCTATAGTAATTTTGCTTTTAACCCTTTTTCTAAATTGCTTGAGCTTTTGAAATTCAATTAAGTCGCACTGTTTATATATTTATTAAAATTTTATGTAAAAGTTTGGATTAAAATAATGAAATTAAATATTTAAAATGTAAATTTTATTGATTTTATATAAATAATAATAATCTCATGATAAAGTAATATAGTTTTGTGAAAATAATATTTTTTTAAATTATTGGAAAAATATGTAGCATTTAAAACTTATGCTTTTACCTATCTAATAACTTGTAGTGGGTCAGTTTCTATTAAAATAATTGGGCTTAGCTTTCTTTTTTCCGGGCTTGGCCCAAATAGTTTAATCTAAGACATAAAAATCGATTCAACTAATTTTTTTTTTTTTTTTGGATTTGCAGTCTAAAAGCGATTTTCATTGGTTGACGGCTCAACGATTTTTTATTAATCGGTTCGATGACTCTAATCCGCTTCGATTTTGAAAATACAATAAAATAAAAAAATAATTTTACAGAAATTTAATGTTTAATTTTTATTTTATTTTTGTCTCAAATTTTGCAAACCACCTCCATTAAACAGTCCAGCAAGATTTAGTTTTGGGGTTCCAGATGGCTGGAAGCAAGAATTTTTTGTTCTTATTTCCGTAGGCATTGAAATTTCCGCCGGTTTTGGGGTCGGTGAGAACTTCGCCGGGGTTGCCAGGGGCAGCACCACGACCGAAAATGCCTTTGCAAACGGTGGCTGGGCCGAGTTCTTTAGCCTTGTTTGAATGGTAGAGAGCATCGTTCATTGGGTTGGTGATTGCATCAACCAATGCACCCGCGAAGGCAACAACCATAGCATCTGCTGCCATGTTGCCGCTTGGTGGTTTAAGGACTGGTCCCTTTGGACCCATGTCAGCCGGGAAGAAAGGCCATCCGCATTCTCCAGGGCACTCCGTTTCTGGGTTACCGACTATGATGTATGGTCGCGGATGGGGATCCTCTGTAATTTCCAAAAGCGTCAATCATCATATGCAATAATCTCCAAAGGACCTAACTATCACAACCAAAAATAAAAAAGCTTACCAGTAAGTAAATGATCCGCACATTGCCCGTTGCAAATTCCTTGAATAGAGACATCCCTTGCAGCAACGATGACCGGTAAGAGTTCAGTATCGCCCTTAGTGACATGCTCGATAAGCTCCGGGATATGCCCTTGCAAAGTCAAAACTTTCCCATATTTATATGTTTTCTCTCCTGATTGTTTCACCACTTTGACCTTGATTTTGGGGCTTTTCCCAGGCTTTGCGTCTGGTATCATTGATTGGTAACTTTCCACTACTTTCCACCAACAGGTAACTTGAGGTTGCAGTTTGGCTTTGCCTGGGACGGTCAATGATTTAATGAAGTTTCTCATGGTGTTCTTTATTTCCTTGCCACAATTTCCGTACCACATGATGGCTAATTTAACGGTCCCGTTGAGCATAGGACCACCGTGGTGGATCATCCGTGCCTTGTCGTTATAAGGATCGTAAGTGTGACCATGGCCGGAGGAGCAAGTGAATAAAGCAGTGACGGAAAGGGAAAGAGCCAGGAGGCGGATTGAAAGAGACGCCATGGCAGTGGCTTCCCAATCAGGTGGTTGATGTTCTAACTCAAATTAGACATGATTGAATCCATGAGATTGTGATATGTATTTATAGCACTGAATTTGAAACCAAATCTATCTATTTTTGAGGACTCAAATTCATATCCTTAAGAGTTCTCTCAGACAGCTGCCTAATTTTAGAATTTCTAATAAAAAATAATGTTATTTTTTTCATATCAAAGAATACATGGAATTAGTCTTTGCATCAATATCATCAAGCCTAATATTATTGATTTAATCAATTAATAATGTAAGGAAAAATATGAGTAGAAAATTGAGAATATTATTTTATTATTTTCTCTCTTTCCCTCCCTTCCAGTCAACTTTGTTTTTTCTTTTCTATTTTTCCGCCCTTTCTTTTTCTCTATTCTTCTTCTCCCTCCATTTCTCTTCTTTGATTTTCGAACCATGTTTTCTTTGATTTTGGAGTCTTTGCTTTGTTCTTATTCTATATTAAAAGAATGCAAGAGACTGAGAAGTGAGAGTGGAAGTGGATCTCAACAAAAAAAAAAGGCTTGAAAGAGAGAAAAAAAAAATTGGTTAAAAATATAAAATTTGCCTTTTTATAATATTTTACATTATATATATTTTATAATTTATATATTTTAAATATTTTTAAGTGATTTTGAAGAAAAAAAAAGGTGATTTTACTTAGGCGTGTGACGTAGTAGTTTCTAATTGGTTGGAGGAGGCGACTGGTTTTTATTAATAGTGTTAACACTTTAGGATAAATAGTGTAGCAGAAATAAAATTTAAATCTTGAATCGTTGTGCAGAATTCTTTGAAGTACCAAATTGAGAAAACCAATTTATTTTAAGGAATAATTTGTCCATTGCTTTTTCTCTTTTACTTTATAAGCAATAATGTCCGTCTTTGGGTTGATCACCGTTCGTCTTTTTCTCTCCCACCAATTCTCTCCTTCTCTCTTCTCTTCATTCACTTCATATGCTTTCTCTCTTTTCAGTTTGTAGATTTATTTGTGGGTATCTTTGTTGTTTTCATAAGTTATGATGGACAGATGATATGTCTATCGTCACTAAAACTCCACTAACCATTAGCATTTTTTTTGGAAAGTGGGCAGCTTTTCGTCAACTTCTTAGGGTCTGTTTGATTGGCAGTAAAATGTTTTCCGTAAAATGATTTCTGGAAAATATTTTAATTTTCTGTAAAATGATTTACTGGAAAATATTTTTTGGTGTTTGATTGAATCTGTGTAAAATATTTTCTGTTGTTTGACATATTTCCTAAAAATATTTTCCGGAAAAGTTGTTTTTACATATATTAATATATATTAATAAATTTTATATTTTAAATTATTTTTACATATATTGCAATGATTTTATTTATAATAATACTCAATTATTAAGCTACAATATTGATCGTTATAAATTGAAAAAACTAATATCAAATAAATTATTTGTAATTGTGTTAAAAAACAAGTATTGAATAATTGTAATTTATTTTAGCCAAAAATATATGTTACTTTTGAGAAAATATTAGTTAGTATGTAAAAATAATTGTAATTTATTTTAGAGAAGCAAGTAGGCTTGGATATAGATTTCTTATTCATCTCGAATTCTGGATTGATTAAGTAAATTTCCAAACCTTTCAATAGATGAAATTGTTTCAATTATCCGAATTGATTAACCATGATGAGTTTATAGCAAAGACTCCATCAAAAGCAGATTAACCCCCCCAAAAAAAGCAAAAACAATGGAGGATCAAAAACAAAGCTCGCAGCAATTACAACATGGTAGATGCCTAGATATATTTACTTTTTAAGAAAAATAAACTCTCAAGTCTTAGTGAAGATAGAATGGAAATGCCTTATAAGCAGCAGAAGAAATATATTATCATCTAAATGCCAAATGAATAATTTGACATAAAAGTTAGCTCAACCTTACATTATTCCAAAATATTTGATGATATACAAGACCAAAATCGAAGACAGATATAAAGGACTTGGACAAAATGTAAGCTCAACACAATAATTAGCTTGTAATGATACTGGCGAGAACATCGGTCTTACCTCTTGCATAAATTGTGTAAACTAAGCGGATAGCATCAAGCCATCCGTTTAGAGATTCCCATGAGTCGAGAATCGAAAGGAAGAAGACAATACTCACTAAAGTTGGATTGCTATTCGTATATTGCTAAATAGCATAGTTGTCAAGTTTTACGAAAGTGTGAAAGATATCGTTCCTTTAATAAAAGCATGATACTTACGGAAAAATGGACCATGGGTAGTATCAATGCAGAGGCTCACACTGGTGGTAGAGTCGATCGACATGATGATACGGACATAATATCTGGAATCTCAACTCGATAGTGAGTTTTCTTCATTTGTTACTACGCAATTGTGCGGAGAGGCTTGAGAAACTTGTTTCTCCTCGGCTTTGATGACCGCTCAATTGGAAAGCGAAGAGGACATAGAGGAAGAAAATGAAAGTCACGAGGATAAACCAACATAAACCAAGAGTATCTTGAATCGACTCTGCATAGCGGTTTACATTGATTTTGCCTTGCATGCATAACATCCTAGAATTTATTATGATAGTGATCTACAACAAATATATTTTTGTTCATACTCTATGATTCATTCCATTTAAGTTCGGACATTAAATATCAAAATTTGCTTGAAGAAATGAATCCCTTGTTCCGGAAAAAGAGAAAATTGAACTTGATATTTAGTTGCAATAGACAACGAAAACCAAAACCAATCACTTTTTACTGTTGAAGTGCTTCATGATTCAAAAGAACTCGTTCTCTTCCAATCACGATCTGAGCAATTGCGTTTTCTCTTGGTGGTGCGATCATATTTCCCTCTTTGAGATGGGGTAAATGTAGTCATCAAAAATATTGCCAAAAATAATAGAAAATATAGTGAACCGATAATTGGCGCTTTAAAACAAAGACCGATTCAATCGACGAAAGAAATATGAAATGCATGGATTACACTAAAATATATTACTCCAATAATAATCTTAAAAATCCGGAAAATGCTAATTAACCAGGAAGCGAGTAAGATATTGTTCTCATTGCCACAGACTCAACAATGCTTACGGAATGTTCAATCAATTTAGAAGAGAATAAACCTCAAATATAAAGTTCAAAGATCAATCTGACCATTGAACGAACAAGCTTCAAGGCTTCTTTGTAAACTGTAAAGTTTAAAACGTCAAATAAGAAGATATCCACAAACTGAGAAGTCAAATTGCATAACCTTGAAACTTTAAATTAAGGAGAAAAAGAGGTATATCATTATCTTTCTTGTAAATTTATGCCGAAAGTTTTCATTTTCCAATAATTATGCCACCTATATAGCCTAAAAGTGATATTAAATCTAACCAAAACTTTGTGGTCCAAAATAGAACCAGACCCGATCTCATGTCTTCAAGTTCTGTTTTAGAAACAGATGAACTGATCTAAAAATCAAGAAAAAATAGAACCAGACCCGATCTACCATCTAGCAAGAAAAAAGCAAGAACTAGACTCGATTTAGAAATCAAATAAGTGAAAATTAACAGAAAAAATACCTGTTGATGACAAAGAGAGAACTATATGGAAATCCCAACAGCAGAGAACCAATTCTTCCAAAATTGGAAAACAAATTACATGAACAACTAATTAACAAAAAACCCCAAATCCTAATTTCAGCACCCAGATTAACCTGAATTCTCATGAGAAGATCAGAACTATGTTTTTATGGAAACGGTTATCCCGAAAACTCTGATGAGCCATTTCCACCTTAGAAAGCTCTTCCGGGTTCTGATTTGAGCGAATTCCAGACTTGATGAACGCCGGTGTCCGGTGTTAAGAATCGGTGTTGGTGATGGCAAGCGTAAGATCGGTGTCAAGGATAGAGGAAGGGAAGGGAAAGGGAAGGGAAGGGGAAGGAAAGGAAAGGAAAATTTTCCTGAAAATGTCTTACCGAATTAGAAACGGTAAGACATTTTCCAAAACTAAAGGCTTCTTTTTCCCGTGTTTGTAATTGATTTTACATGAGGAAAATATTTTCCAGCAAACAAACACCGGAAAATGTGGAAAATCAATTCCGGAAAATATTTTCCCTATCAAACAGACCCTTAATTTGTTTTTTTTGTGAATATTTCAGAATAATTAATGGTTTCATGAGTTGGTTTGGACCTATGTTGTCTTAAGTTTTTTATGTATATATTTTTGTTTTTCATTATTTAATAAGCCTTCACTTTTAGAAGTTTTTAGTTGTTCTTGTAGTACAATTTTTTTATCTTACTTATGCATGTAGTCTTGCTTTTACAAGTGATCTTAGAGATAGTTTTGTCATCGTCCTTTCCAGTTTGGTGGATGCTCAATTCTTTTTCCAATTTTTACCCATCGCTTTGGGTCATCCGGGGATGATTTTCTCACCATATTAAGTGCTTGTAATCACTCCAAATTTGTTGTGCTTAAGTTGCGACAGAGTGTTATGCTGAGACTAAAGCCTTTTTTGTGTTGATAGAATTTATCTTTCATCACCTATGACAAATATCATATCATATGATCCAATTCACAGAATAAATTGATAAATTTCCCTTTCAAAAAAACAACAACATTGTAGATGTTTGGCCGTCAATGTTTATCAGCTAGCTCTTTTTTTTATATGATTTGGCAGGTGAGATTAAGAGGGAAGAAAGGAAAGCGTAAAAAAGATAATATCATATTTAGTCCCTGTATTTTGTCATATCTTCTAATATGGTACAATTAATTTGAAAATGTCTATTTTAGTATTTAAAATTTTACTTTGTTTATCAATATGGTACCATATATAATAGGACATTTGGCCCAATTATAGGGTGATATGTCTCACTTTTTGCTAGAATTTTTTCAAAAATAGAAGAGACCTCAAATTAAATAACCCAAAATTATTCTAACATAAAAAAACAAATAGAGGATGAGAAAACAAATAGATTCCTAAAAGATTTGGCCACTAAACATGTTTTTTTATTATCTATTTTGAAATTGGTATTCGTTTTCTTCAATATTACGATGATTGTATTTGTTCTAAGTTTTTTTATACAAATATATTACAATCTAATGGGATTTGGATCAATTTTCAATTGAAAAAAGAAGTTGCGTTCTACAAATTTTACTCCTACTTCAGTTGTTCCTTAAAAAATATCGTTGTTTATTCAATCTTTAAGCGATCCCTATTACAAAATTTTCTTGAACCAAAGACTCAACCTTGGAATTGAATTCTGTTATATAATTAAAATAAAATAAAAATGACCCAACCTGGGGTCCGACCTAGGATCTGACCTAACATAATAAAAGGAAACCTTAAACCTTAAAGTAGGGGGCTCCTTCTTCTACTTCCATTTTTCTTCTCTAAAATAAGAAAACATCATTTTCTCTCATTTTGGGACCTCCATCTTTACTTTTTTTGATTCATTGTATCAACAATGGTGCGGTGAGCGTGGATCGAACACACGACCTTTAGATCTTCACCTGAGACCCAAAATGCACTGGGAGTTGCATTGGTTGCAGGTATTGCTGATTTAAACCAGGATTTTACAGTATAATATATTTGTAGCAAAACGTGTGATGAACCCTCCAAAGCAAGTTGTTTACCCAAAGTAATGGAATCAAAAATGGCATATTTGATTAATTTAACAATTTATCTATTGTATACCAAAAGGTAACTACCGGCTTCTTCTTCTTCTTCTTCTTCTTCTTCTTCTTCTTCTTTTTCTTCTTCTTCTTCTTCTTCTTCTTCTTCTTCTTCTTCTTTAATACAGTAGCTGCTTCTTTCAACTTCATGTTATAGGGCACTTTTTTTTTGAGTTAAAACAACTCTTAAAATTCCTGTAACTGGTTGTTAATGTATCCAATCTGCATATTAAAAAGGGAAAAGAAATTAAAGTAAATACAAGGCATATGCCTTAGCTAGTTACGTAGTTTATTGTTTCAATTAATCAAAGTTAATGAGTTAAAAGGGTTAGGTTCCCCCACTTCTTTTAGAAATATAAAGATGTTAGATCTGGTTGTTCAATATGGTATCTATTACTATTTCAACTTTTTAGGTTGTCCAAATTTCTTGCAAGGAAAATGCTAACCATACATCATAACTTAAAAAGAATATGCCTTGGGATAAGTACATAGTTTCTTTTCTCTGCTATTATAACAATATTGTGCTTCTCCAAGAATTTTATTAATTTTACTCAAAGGTTTGAATTGATAATTGTTTCATTAAATTGGGTTATCAATGAGAGCACCAAACATGGAAACAATCACAGAATCATTAGAGAGATCCTTACAAAGCTCTTCTTTGGACCATAAAAAAAACAACCAAGATGAGGTTGAAAAAGGGATAATAGGGAGGTCTTCCACTCCAGGTGAAAGTAATTGGTTAAATTTAGGTGAGTAAAAGGCGGCTACATTAAGCCATTTGGTTTGAAATGTAACATCCTGTTTTCAATGAAATTAAAACAGTGGTTTCGGGACCATAAATTCGAAGTCAAAAAAATTATTTTATTATATTTTATGGTCTACAGCATGATAGTATTACCGTATAAAAATTTTGTTAAATTTTTTTTTACCATTTACATGCTTAATTTGATAAAAATGACTAAATCGCGTAAAGTGCAATAGTTGTGTTCTAATAGCTAAAAGTATTAAATAGCTATAGAACTTTAAAGTGGAAGTCCTTATATGGTAATTAGCCCATTAATGAGATAGTGGATGATAATGGTTTGCCAATATTGAAATTTGAATGAATTTTAAAGGTTGATTTTGGAAATAAGTAATTAAAGTTAATAATAAATAAAACCAAATTAAAACATCATTTTGCATCATCTTTCCCAACCGAGTATCAAAAAAAAGAAAGCCATTTTTGGGAGCTAGGTTTCAGCAAGCTCATTTTGTTCAATTAGGTATGAACTTTTAATATGTTTTAATTATTTCTATGTTTTCAAGATCATTGTAGCTTAATCTAGCTAGCCCGATGACTAATTTGTGAAACTGTTAAACTGTTAGGGTTTTACCATTGATGAACATGCTTGAGTTTTGAAGTTTGATGATAGAAAATGAATGGTTGTTGTTAGATAAACAACTTTTGTAAAGGAATTTTTAGTACAATTGTCAAATAATGGCTAAATTGAAAAATAGGAAATATTACATGGTGAAATTGTGAAATAATTGAAGTATAGTGCATGCTAAGGACCTATTTGATATTTGGCCATAGTGAGTTGTGGTTAAATTGTGTAAATTTCTATTTTTATGAGTTAGGGACTAAATTGCAAAGAAGTAAAAGTATATGGC
Organism: Gossypium raimondii; assembly: GCF_025698545.1. Taxonomy (NCBI): domain Eukaryota; kingdom Viridiplantae; phylum Streptophyta; class Magnoliopsida; order Malvales; family Malvaceae; genus Gossypium; species Gossypium raimondii. The sequence continues at coordinate 8,008,421 of NC_068566.1, read as the reverse complement.
ATTTTGCCAAAAATATGTTTTGGATTAAATTGAATGAATTATATGTTGAATTAAGTTAAATTTATGCATATAGATCCAGTCAGACATCATACGGAGTTAGATCGAGGCAAAGAGAAAATCTCGGATTAATCGCTTCTGTATCTACGTATACTCGTCGAGGTAAGTTTGTGTAATTAAATTGCGTATTTATATTTTTAATTGACTTATATGTGTGTGATTTGTATAATTTCCATGTATAAATATCGATCGCATATCCAACGATGTATGTCGATTACTGAGTCCGGTTTGAACCTTAGGAATTCGTAGGATACAAATGACATGTCATTAGGGTTACCGATTTGGTTGAGGTTCTGCATGTGTTGCGGACACATCACAGCTCGTATGAGCTTACCGATTTGTAGCTTGTGAGAGCATATAGATTCATAGCTTGTATGAGCATACATTTACAGGAATTGATGGATTACAGTTTAGCACACTATGTGTGAGCTATCTCGAGTATCCAATAATATTCTAAATGGTTCAACGGGCAATGTTCTGATAGGATAAGACATGAGTTTGATACAAACTATTACAGATATACATATGAATTACATGGAAAATGATATTACATGGTATATAGGTATTTGAACTGGATGATACAAGTATATGGAATTTGATTAATTGTTGAGCTCATCCATGACTTATTTTATATATGTGTTTACATGACTAACATGATTGATGTATATATGCTTAGGCATTTGGCCAATATATGTTGGGATATGCTTTGTTTACTTACCTTATATGTGAATAAATGGTGAGTTAAATTCTATGTTATGCGAACTTACTAAGCTTAAATGCTTACTTTGTGTAATTTATGTGTTTTATAATGATTCAGAAGCTTGTTCGGGTTGGAATCTTGTCGAAGCTATATCACACTATCCATCGGCTCTTTTGGTACATTCGATTTGTTTAATTTTGGTTATAATGGCATGTATAGGTTATTTTGGCTAATGTTAGTTTTGGTTGCAGATATGAGCATTTGGTTTGAATATGCATTTTGTGTAAGCCTTGAATGGTTGTGAATTGGTACTTGTTTGAATGACTTATTTGGTGTTTTTAGTGCACAAGTTATATGTAAATTATATGACCATTTGGAGCTAGTTTTTGTATGTCATATATAGTACATTTTGATATGTTTTTAAAGAGTAAATCAAGTGGCATAATATAACTTAGTTTTGATTAAGCCTTTGTTAGTTAAATGATCAAATCGTGTTTATATTTGCACATGTTTGAGACTTGCCATTTGAGGTGCCTAAAGGCATATTGGTTGTATTTGAATATACTACATGTTTAAGGATTGATTTTTCTTGTTTTGGATGCATTAATATGGCTTGTTTATATGCACAATGTTGAGTGTAGGTTGATGCCAAATTGGGTGAGAAATATGGCTTGTAAAATAACCTATTTTTATATACATGGGCAGAGACACGGGCGTATGTCTCAGCCGTGTGTGACACATGGCTAGGTGACACAGCTGTGTGTCCTCTGTAGTTTTCAAAGGGTTGCAAGTCAAGCTGTTACACGACCTAGCACACGGCCTGGCACACGGGCGTGTGGCTTGGCCGTATGTCCCAAGTTAGTGAGTTACACGGGCATGAACATGGGTTGGGACATGGCTGTGTGTCCCTATTTTGAATGCCCACACGGCCTAAAACACGGGCGTGTCTCTTGGCTATGTGACCCATGCAGCTTTGAAAATTTTCAACGTTTTCTGAAAAATTCTCTGAGTTTCTGATTTAGTCCCGACTTGTTTCTAATACATACTTTGGGCCTCAAGGGCTCGTATATGAGACAATATGAATGATTTTGATTGGTTTTTGATATGTTATGAAATGCTCGAATTTCTGTTTGTTTGAACTGTAAACTCCGGTAATACTCCGTAACCTTATTCTGGCGATGAATACGGGTTAAGGGTGTTACATGAAGTCGCTATCTTTTTCTGATTTTCTTCATTACTGGTTATCATCTTCAATTGAACAAGTTAGTGAGGAGAGATTTGATTAGTCTTGGGTTGTGACTTAAGTCATTTCATCACGCTTTCAAAGGTAAGATTCCTAGTTCTTGTTGAATATAACATCCATTTTAGTTTTTCTGAGATCATGTTCTAATATTTCATGTATATATTTTGTCTGAAATTTTTCATGTTCTGCTTTCAAACTCATTTATGTCTGAACTCTAAACTTTCAGAAGGATTAAAACTTTGGGATTTTAGGAGAGTCCTCTAAGATCTTGCTTGTTTTTTTAACCTTCGACTTATCCTTCACCTTTCTTACTTAGAAAATAATAATGATAATAGTATACATAGTTTCAAGTATTTATTTCTAACACGAATATCATAATTAAGTAGATTAAAAAGCAAATTTGATCTTTTCGGTATTATTTTTTAACATATATTTTCTTTTAATCAACTAGAATTTGTTTCTCTAACAATATTATTATTTAAATAAATAACAATTTTCAAAATCAACACTTAAATTTATTTTGTATATTGTTAGTTTGCATGATGCAAAGATTTTTTAAAGAGTGATTTGCAATTATTGTGACTAGTTTTTGTATTTAGTATAAGACGTTTAACATTATGGTAATGATTGATGGTTTGATTAGAGCATATGATCATAGTTATATGAGAAATAAAAAGCATAAAAGATCCAATACTATATTATCATCGTGACTACTTTGGACATTGATAAGCCTAAATACATATTAAGGAAGAATGAAACTGCCATAAATGTTTTAGGGGTTTGTTTATAAGATATGCAATTTATGCATACCTTACTTAGACAGGAAGGATCTATTGCAAATTTCAGAGTTCTTTGAGATGCAATATTTGTAAGAAAAAGATTAAGAGTTCAAAAGGTTGTCTTGTTTAAGGATGATTACAACCTTTGTCAAATCTAAACTCAAATGTGTACGTGTGTTTTGCAACAAATTTAAAGGGCTCACTTTAATTTTTTTTAAGAATTAAGATTTGATTATATTAGCTAGTTTGCTACCTTAATCTGTTCATGAACTGCTCATTTATTCATTTTTCTTTTGTCTTTCATCTTATTTAAAATTTATTTATAAATAATACTAGTTCTACCCTATCTTTATAACTGCCAATGAGAATTACCACCTTAGATATTTTAGTGGATCTGTCCCTTTTATAGAGCCAATACAGTTGTACTTGTTCTTTAGTTCTTGACTTGACGTTATAAGCCCACGTCGAATCCTGTAAAATGAAATTCATATCTCTCCCCCTTTTACTCCCCACTTCCTACTTGCTTCCTCCAGATTCTCTCCTTTTTTACCATCACTTCTAGCGATTTTCCGCCTCTTCTTAAGTTAGGTGAATCGCCTACCACTACCGCATTACCACCCTTGTTAGATTCTTATATCAACAATTGGTGCAGTGAGCATGAAACATTTCCTCCTCCCTAAATTTTAATAAACTCCAAATGGAATACCCCAATAACAATACTCCTTTCGGTCAAAATCATGGTCAAACATAAGACCATGGTTAGAATATGGCTCATGATCAAACCAACCTGAACTAAGGAGGTTACTATTATAACCTGTACTACTACTACTATGCTCAATATTACCAGCAACAATAATACCAATACCCTCAAGCTTAATCCAACCAAAACCCAGACCTTAACCTTCAACAAATATCAGTGCTTTAGGAACAATTTAGGGTGCTCCAAGAGTAATACCAAGAATCGCTAAAATCCCAGCAACACTAGTATTAGACATACTGGCAACAACAAAAATAACTATAGTACATTATGCAAGAGCTCTTGAATGGCCAGAGGCGAGATAAGGGTTGATGGGAAGATGAAAAGGAAAGAGTCTCTTTGATTAGACAAGAGCATAATGTGAACAGAGGAATAACTTGGCCAAAAGGGGCTGGAGTTGACCTAAGAACTGTTCGTAATGTACTACCAAGAAGAGACGAAGAATATGTGCCCGAGCTAGTTTCAACTCGAGAAATGGCATGGAGAAATGAAGTTGAAATCCTCATAAAAGAGATGCAGGATTTGCGGATGGTTCATTTAGGACACGTGAAATAGATTCTAGAAGCCAATGACCCCTCGGCCCTACACATTGTCACCATAGGATGCCCAACCAATTTCAAAGTCTCAAAGGCTAGGTATAATGGGAAAAAGGACCTCAGTGATCACCTTGTATAGTTTAAGAGCTAAAGGGAAATCTTGGGAGCCTTCGATGAATTGAAGTGCAAGGTTTTCCCCTTAACTCTATAGGTCATGCTATAAACTAGTACAATTCACTGCCGCTGAGTTTTGTAAATAGTTTCAATGAGTTAGCAAAGATATTTGTGATGGATAACTTGATCACTATTTGATAGTAATTGACTTTTCATGAAGGAAGATGTAATGGTTACCATGAGATAAAATTGGATCATATTAGAAGAACAAATATTATCCCAAAGAGATCAAGCATATCCTTTGAGGGTAACACACTTATGACAAGGTCATTGGACGAGCACTGAGTAGTTGCTTTCATAATGGTATGTTGTTGAGGAGAGCTCGGTCACGATACTATAGTGGAATGAATTCATGACTAAATGTTTTCATAATTAATAGGTGAAAAGTCAAAACTTAATTATAAATCATTTGAGCCTCAACTATATATGTCCAATCGGTCCCTCTGCTAGCTCGTTGAAACTAGAAATGAATTACGTGTTTGAATAAAAATGAATGGAATGAATGGAAAAAGAGAAATGAGAAACATTTAGGAATGATTATGGTTTTCTCCGAAATGGAAAAATGAAATCATTTGGAAATGAATGTAGGTTTTCAAAAATGGAAATTTGCAATCCTATATAGGATTACTTAAAAAATGATGGAAGAATGAGTTTATGTTTTTGGACTATTTTGAAGCCTGGAAATGAAAATAAATTTTATCAGGGGTAAAATTGTCAAAATTTTACCAATGGTAAAATTGTCAAAATTTTATCGGGGGTAAAATTGTCAAAAATTTATTTGAGTAAAATTGGGATGGGAAATTTTTTAATAAGTAAATATTAAAGTTTATTTTGGGAAATAGAAAATTTGAATCGAGTTGGATCACATTACAGAGTATTAGGTCAAAAAGGCCCAAGAAGTACTCGTAATTGGACCTGATGTGAGAGAGGCCCAATACCCTTCATATAACAAAAAGGGGGCGACAACCCTAGTAGAAATACGAGGGTGAGTTGTTCTCCCCTCTCTTACTCTAAGTAGGATGTTGTTTTTCTATTTAAAATAAACCTCTATAACTTTACAAGGATTCTACTTTCTCTTCCTATAAATAGATGGCACCAGTAGAGCTATTAACACAATTTTTGAGAGATTGTTATTCTGCCAAAATATAGAGAAAATTTATTCCCAACTTATAAACATATTTTTCAGAATAACAATTTTACCAGTTTCTATTGAAAAAGAGAGAATTTCATTTTCACCCCAAAAGGATAACTTTTTCTAGTTCTATATTTTGATTCAATTGGTTCGAGCCCACACTCAAAGTAATTTATGGTATGAGAATATTGGAGAAGATCATTTGGTTGAAAACTAAAAAACATCAAGGATCCGCTTATCCAAAAACACATGTATGAATTCGGTTAAGGTTTATTGCTATAAATATCACAAATCGGGTCTGTTTTCAAAATTTTAATTTTCCGTTGTGTAAAAAAACCATTTTCAAACCAGATTTTTTCCTACACTATGAAAATGATAATTGCATAAATTTATAAATGGATCTAAGATCTATTCTATGAGAGTCATGTCCAATGTACTGTCAGTTGTGTTAGTCACATCTATATCTCTATCTTCTAGAAGTCATTTGTTCCAATGCACATGGCAAAACATCTCTCTAGTTGGACTTGATAAATGGCATAGTAGTCTTTCAATTAGTTTGATCATTTCCAACTAGACTAAGGACATGTTTAGGTTATCTACTAATACATGTTGTCTTTTTGTATTACAATCCGACTACGTAATACCGCTTAGTATTAGTTAAACGTTAGATAATTAGTGAGCTAATATTTGCTTCCATTTTATTTTTGCATGCAAAAAATATTGAGGACAATGTACAAAGAATATTAATGTAATCAATGGATATTTTATTAAACCAATATGTTCGAAAAATACAAGTATACATTGACGAAAATATTATATTAAGGATACTAGATCCCAACAGATTGTGCTGCTCTACCTTCATATGCATATTCAAAGGCATATGCTTAGAAGATTAATCATTTGAAGATGGCTAAAAATTATCAACCTCCAAAATTACAACAGTTCAATTGTGAAGGAAATTGATGTCAACATGTCGCTTACTTCGTGGAAACCTATAATAACACCAACACTAGTGAAGATCTCATGGTGAAGTAGCTCGTCAATCATTGAAAAGAAATGCTTTTGATTGGTACATTGATCTTTAGCCTACAATGATTGATAGCTAGGAAGAACTTGAATGAAGATTTCTCAATCAATTTTATAGCACTCGTCATATTGTTAGCATGATTGAGCTCACAAGCTCCAAATAGTAGAAAAACGAGCCAATCATCAATTACATCCACCACTAAAGGAATTTAAGTCTAAATGGAAAGAAGAAATTGCTAGAATCCTTAGCCATTGATATGTGCATACATGGCATGAATTAGGGCTTGGGCTACATTCTTTAAGGCATCAAGCCAAAGCCCTTTGAATAATTAAGTACTCAAGCTTACGACATGGACTTGAGTATGGAAATTGCTGCAAATCAAGAACCTTTTGAGCAAGTAATCCATAATGGGCGCAAACTTTAACTGATGATGAAGATGTCTATCAGTCTATTGTCGTACATGTGAAGCCCTTTTTCTGCTCAAGTCAAAGGTACAACAAAAGCCACACCAAAGGAGAGGAATGAAAATAGTATCCTTTCCTTGATGTTGATGTTCCAAACATGCTTGAAGAACTTTTAAAAGCTATGTTGATTTGGTTGCCAAAAAATGAAGCAACTTGAAGAAGTCGGTCGAATAAATGATCTCAAGAAGTGCTTTGTGTTGAAAGACAAAATTATTCAATTCTATGAAGAAGGGAAAATCGAGTTTGAAGAAAAAGTAGCATCATCAAACTTGAAACCAGCCACTATGGTTTCTGAATTCAATATGATGGATAGAACTATAAAATTTGGCTCTTTGGATCCTATTACACCAATTCCAAGAACAAGGAAGATAGTGGATTTCCAAAGGACTGGGGGCAATTGTTTGTTTCTTGGATATCAGAATGATCACGATTGGGCTCTAGCCACATATAAAAAAAGCCAATAAAAAGTAATGCTCCTGGGCATGAGATTAAATTGTCACATTGCTCTAAGTACAAGTTTAAATTGTTCATCCAAAATGTTGATGCTTTTAAACACGAGTTTAAACTATTCAACCTAAATGATCATGTTCTGAAGCATGAGCTTAAATTGTTCATCCAAAATAAATGATGATGCTTCTTAACACGCTTAAACTGTTCGCACAAAATAAATAATGAACCTTCTAAGTATGAGTATAAACTGCTCATCAAAAAAATGATGCTCTTGAGTATGAGCTTAAATTGCAAATCCAAAACGAAATTGAACTACGTTATGACTTGGTCCTTAAAAAATGAGGGTACGTAGACTTCTTTGTTTCATTGCCAAGTTCCATCCAAATGAATATATATATTGATGGCATCCTTTGTAAAAGATCTTCAAAGCTGAAAGCAAAAAAAATTAAGACTTATCTAGAAATTTTGAACCAATCAAAATTCATCATTTGTCATTATTGTTTATCTTTAATTAAATTTAATTTAATTATTAAAGAAATAAATCAAAAAATTAAATCCTTTAAAACTCATTTATAAAGAAATCATATTCTTTTAAAATTATTTTATCTCTAATTAATTAAATTAATATAAAGTAATAATAATAAAAAGCATATATTTTAAGATTTGTGTTTTATAACGACAAAGGTCATAACTACCAGAAGAATTGACTTAATTGGGTGATCTATTTCAAGGTAGCATGAATTGATTAAAATTTACATAAATTTAATTGGGACTTAAGGTTGTTCGAATTTGGGGATGTTAAATTTAGTGTGAATTTAGATGGACGGTGAGTTACACCTGTGGTAGTGTAAAAACAGTGGTGGTGGTTGGATTAGATATTATAGCAATACTGTAACGTGAGACAAAAAGTAAGCTAAACATACTGCATCGCCCATCCAAACCCATACTTAAGAGATAAGGTTCTTCTTTGAAATTCTTTAAACATTAAATGTGTTTTTCAATAATTTTTTAGAGTACTTTTTTTAATAATTAAGATTAAAATATTGTTGAGTTTATATTAAATTTTAAACATTTAAATTACATGATATGCCATGTAATTACTTAAAATTCAATTAATAGATTTTTGTGTAATTTTAAAAGTTTTTACATGACATTAAATCCAAATTGTCAAAGTAAAACTCCACATAATTAGCAATTAACCTTAGAAAACTAACAAAAAAATATTTCTCTTATTCGTAATATACAAAGATTAATTTACTCATTTTTTTAATTAAAGAGATCGACTTGCAATACAAAATATAATAAAGAGACTTTTATTATATTTTTACCCAATATTTTTAAAATTGGACCGGTGGTTGAACTGATTCGTCAATTTAACTGGTTCGACTGATTTTACCGGTCTATCTGATTAATTAAATAAATTATTAAAAAAATAATAAAAACTAAAAAATATATTAAAAATATATTCAATCCACTTCTCCAAACTAATATTTTGACAAGTTTCTGATTGTCCAAATGGCCAGGTCAGTTTAAACAGCCTTCCTTTTAGGTCAAAATTGTCATTTCCGTCAATTCTATAAGTAGATTTAAAAAAAACAAAAAACCTTAGCGGTTAGTTAAAGCAAAAGGAAAAAAATGGCGAGGTTGGGAAACGGTTAGAAAATGGTTTTACAAAAAGCAACGTGTCGGTCAGACTAGTGTTTCTCCTCCTTTTCTTCTTCATCCTATCCTTCCCAAACAATAAAAACAAAGCCACCCTACTATTACAGTACCCTTTTTCTTCTCTCTCTCTCTCTCTCTACAGAATCTATAGCTTCCTTCCTTCACTCCCGTTCCATGCCCAATCGCCTCACATCTGATCTTTAAAACTAATATTTCCCAATACTTGTTTTCTACTTCTTTATTTTTTTTATTTTAAAAAAAAGATAAATGGATTCCCTTCATGATTCAATATCAGCGGCGAATGCCGTCGCCACAAACGGCAACACGGTGCCGCCGTTCCTCAGCAAAACCTACGACGTGGTGGATGATCCATCGACCAACTCCGTTATCTCGTGGAGTAGCGCTAACAACAGTTTCGTTGTCTGGAAAGTGCCGGAGTTTTCAAGGGACCTTCTGCCTAAGTATTTTAAGCACAATAACTTCTCCAGCTTTGTCAGACAACTCAATACTTATGTGGGTATTTCTTTGATTTTGTTCTTTTTGTTTTTTTTTCTTTTCTATCTTATTGTTATTGTTATTAGTTTTTAGACTTCCAATTCTTTGAACATATGTAGGCTGATTGATGTGTGATTTCTTGAGGTGAATTACGATTTTGAGGTTTAATGGGGTTCTGAATTCGTTTGGATTTTCACGGTTTTGGTTTTTTCTTTTAATGGAAACTTGGGTTGCTATTATATGGCTTCAAGAAATATACATAGATGAGATTGAAATGAACTGTGAATAGTTTTAATGATGAAGTTTCGTGGGAGGAGAGATTTTAGAACCATATTGGTGTTGGATCATGAATTTATGGTATAGTAATTGTCTAAACTGAATTAAATTGGGATATCGATTTGAAATATAGGAACTGGGAATTGCAACCGTAATGTGCTGATTATTTTGTTTAGTATTAATATTAATAACAACAATCTTAAATATTACTTAGTGCATTTCGAAATTGGATATTGGGTAGCTCTTAGCTTATGCAGTTCCTGTTGTTATATAGGATTGTCAATGGCATGCGGATGATTGGTTGAAAACCATTTTCCATGGAATGCACATGCATGCCCAACTAACCATTTTTATATTTTGACCAATTTTACTATCATATAAAATGATACTACTTATTGCAGTTCTTTCCTATTAATCTTATATGTTGAATTTGAATTAAACAAAGTATATTCATATATAGTGTTTTTGCTCTCAGATCAGTAGCTGAAATGTCTTGCGTTTGTTCCATGTGTGCTTTTTATATTGATTTCATGTTTTTGAAACAAATTCTATGTCTTTAATGATGTTTTTTTTTGTTTAAAATGCCATCAATTCTGGAGATGCATATATATTCCATGTTTTTACCGCTGTTGATTCTTTTTCTTTGTTCTTGCCATGTTTGATCTAACTACATTTGATCTGAGTAAGATGCTAAATTCAGGGGATTCAGTAAATTGACAATTCATTTCCTGATTTCCTCATGTTAGCTTTTCTTCTTTTGATTTTTCTTTTTCCAAGTTCTTTTGGCTCTGAAAATGTTATTTTAACCAACAAGTGAACTAAAGCATGATCGAGAAACTAGGACAGTATTATTTGTCAGCTTATGTGTTGGAGAGGGTGGATGTTATGGATTGAATTCTTCTGATCACCTTTTCTTCTCCTTGATCTGAAGAACTCATCGAGTTGTAATTGTGTTTGTTATCTGCAGGTTTAAGTTTATGCTTGTAATTACTAACTGATTGTGGTCAGGCATTGGGGCTCAAACAAGACGGATGATATGTGATTCAATTAGATATTAAAATTCAACCCTGCTTTACACATATGTGGGCTTGCTATTGTATGGAAAATATATATGTGATAACTCGTGTCATTGATCATCATAACTTTTTTCCTTTAGGGTTTTAGGAAAGTTGACCCAGACCGTTGGGAATTTGCAAATGAGGGGTTCCTAAGAGGTCAGAAACATCTCTTGAAAACTATCAGCAGGCGGAAACCTGCTAATGTCCATGGTAATCAACAACCTCAAGTTCATAGCTCGGCAGTTGGAGCTTGCATTGAGGTAGGGACGTTTGGGCTCGAAGAGGAGGTTGAAAGGCTTAAGAGGGACAAGAATGTTCTCATGCAGGAACTTGTTAGGTTGAGACAGCAGCAACAAGCCACAGATAACCAGTTGCAAGCTGTTGGCCAGCGTGTACAGGTGATGGAGCAGAGACAGCAGCAAATGATGTCTTTTCTTGCTAAGGCCATGCAAAGTCCAGGTTTCTTAAGCCAGCTTGTACAGCAGCAGAATGAAAGCAACAGACACCTTACTGGTGGAAACAAAAAGAGGAGACTCTCCAGGCAGGATGAAGAAAATTTAACCGGTGAACATGGTACCATATTTCCTAATAGACGGATTGTAAAATTTCAGCCTTCATTGAATGAGGCAGCGAAAGCAATGCTGCACCAGATATTGAAGATGAACACGTCACCTAGGTTGGAACCTTCGATAGATAACCCCGATGCTTTCATGATTGATGGTATTCCTCCTTCCAATGCATTAGACAGCAGGAGCTGCTCCAGTCGAATTTCTGGAGTGACACTGTCAGAAGTCCCACCAGCTTCTGGACAGTCTTATCTGCAAGCAGAATCAGGTTTTCCTAACAGTTGTCCGTGTACTGCCACTCATTTAACAACTGAGAGTACTAACTCGGGTAAAATATCTGATATAAATCAGCATAAATCACAAAAAGCAGCAGTCTTTCCAACTGTCCCTCATATGCAAGGGGTTGTGACTGATAATGATGTTGGCTTTACAAATGCAAGTTCGGGAGGAGGGTCTCAGAGAGTGAATGCAGAGTACATTGACCCTGTGTCAGCCATTTTGAATGGTGCAAGACCAATACAAACGGATGACTTTTCTAGTGATCGTGATATGGACATGCTGCTGGATGGAACCCCCAAGCTTCCAGCAATTAGTGATGTTTTCTGGGAACAGTTTCTTACAACAAGCCCGCCCAGTGGGGACTCTGATGAAATTAACTCGAGTTCTCCAGAAAATGGCGCAAGTTGTGAACCTGAATTACTGTTGGGGAAGAATAATGGGCGGGATAGGATTCAACATACGAATCATCTCACAGAGCAAATGGGCCTTCTTACAACAGATAACCGGAGAGGCTGATGCCCTACAAATTGTGTATGTGTATGGTTCTAACTTTCTGCATCCTTTTTTTTATTTTTCTGTCATCGTGATAAGGTCATTTCTTAATAATAATAATAATAATGCTCTGCATCATATTCGGCTCCTATTGAAATAGATAGTGTCATCCTCTAAAGAAATTGCCCTTACGATGAATAAAAAATTTATTAACATGTATTTTGTATTTTTACTAATTTAATCCTATTTGTTTTAACGTATGATAATTCCTACACTTCATTCTTACTGCACATACAAGGGCAAGGACTTGTTCAGAATCCCTTTATTGTTTTGATCTTCAGGCTGTGGATAGTTGTCTCGATCTTTGAATTCGCTACAACTTCTTTTGAGTTTTTCAAAAAAAATTCTATGGTCATTGCAGAGGTTAATGCTGCTGCTGATGATAATGATCTGTGAAGTTGGGTAGAAAAGAGGAACTTTTGTTATTAAAAGGAGTTATTTACAGTGTCATTGTTCTAATAGCATAACAACATGTCTTCCAAATGGTTGTTATCCAATGAAACACCCACAATAGTAATATATATCATTTAAGAAGAGTATGTTATGGGACATCCCTCTTTTAGCCATAGATGAATTTTAGGATATAGATTCTCACTTGTAGAAAATAATATCTGGGTATTGCTCTCTTTTTGCCTTTTCCTTGCTTTATATGCTTACAAATGTTTGATTGAAATGGTCGCAGCTGGAAATTGTGATTAGATAATTTTCACTATTTGTTATTGAGATCCATCTTCTCTGGACTCCCGTAAAGTGAATTTGACACACTGGGACATGGAATTATGGAGGTATGATACTGGTAGTTGGTATCGAATCATTATTTGATTGTTCAAAAATTAAAAGGTACCAACATTTCTGTATCCATATTTGAACAAATTAAACTGAAAAGTAAATAATAAGGATAAAATATCTAATTGAAAAGTTAGGCACATTGTCACACTGGATATCAGATATGACAACTCATTACCTCATTTTTGTATGATGAAAGGATATTCAAGATGGAGGTTTTAAGAAATAATCTTTTAAAAATTTTCAATTGATATCGGAATATTCTATCCTGGAATTTCTTTTCAAGGACGAGATTAAGAGCTGGAGGAAGATTGGGTGGAGGAGACTTTGACCTTTTAGAAGTGGATTTTTTCGAAGCAGAGGGATTGTGCATCATGATTTTATTTGCAAGAATATTAGTTTTTCCTTTTAACATGTTTAGTATCAAAGGATAACTTAGAGAATCACAGGAGCTGTGGGTGAGGGAAAATTTTTTGCTTGAGTTTTAACATTTGTGTACCAAGAAACGATGTCTTAATAGATGAAATTTAAATTTTGAGATACAAGGAGGAGTGGTAATGGATTGAATCTTCACATAAATGTCTCATTTAATTCTTCAAAAAAACAAAAAACAAAATTGCACTCCAATATTTATCGCTAGCGTTTGTCTAAATAATTCTTTTTCCACCAGAAGGTGTTTGCAATGGTGGCAAATCCTAGAGACTTTGTTTAAGCTTCTGGACTGCTTTTGTTTGAGCTTCCTTCCATGGAGGGGGATCTTTTTTCAACATCTTGCTCAAAGGTACTTGAAAAATTTTGGATTAAAATCTCTAAGATAATTGACCATCCCTAGGAATTGTTTGATTTGTTTCTTTGTCAGATTTACATCAAGAAATTTCAATAATCTTCTTGTGCATTATGGGGACCAAGTTGATACTTTACTTCTCTAATGTTCATCCCTAAGAATTTTATCTCAGGTTTGTCGGTCTGCATATTTCTTTCTGACAGCATAATTTCATATTGAAGGACCAGCTGCTTTAACTAATTTATAAGAGCAATATGGGCTTGTTCATCTGAACTATACAAAAGGATGTCATCAATATATATCAATACATTATCCTAGAAAATCTTGATCATGGCCTTTTTTAAATAGTGATGGAGCTGTTTTCAGACCAAAAGGCATTATTGACCATTGATAATGTTGATTTGGTATGCAAAAACTTGTCTTGGGCCTCTCTACTGCCTCTGTTCCAGTTGCCAAAGTCCAGCTTTGAGAATAAACTTAGAAAAGATCTTAGCTTTTTCTAAATTGGAAAACAATGAGTTTCGATTCGGTAATGAGAATTTATCATCTTGAAGAAAATGATTAAGTGGCTGATAGTTGATCTCCAATCTAAGTTTTCCTCTAGCTTGCTCTGCTCTTTTGTTGACCTAGAATGCTTCACATCCCATTAGGGATTTGAGGGTTCAATCAACCTTTCTTGTTGAAGCTCTTTACATTCTTGTTCAACTAGCTTTTGATGATCATAATTAATTCCTATATGGCTTGCCTTTGTGGGATTGATATCTTCATTTCTTTTGAAATGAAGTGTGATGAAGAAATCTGAATTCTTCCATAATGACCCATCACATTTTCATAAAAACTCAAAATATGAGTCCACACAAGCTTCATCTTTGAGCACCTAGACAATCTATTGGATTTTTTTTTGACTAAATGTCAAACAACTTGGAAATTGAAACAAAAGGTTTAAACATCTTGAATTGGACTCCATCAGGTAGATTTCTTAGATGTTGAACGTTGGTGTATAAATCAAAGCCTACAATAATATCTTTATCACCATACTGGAAACTATACAGGAATAAGAGTGCAAAGAGCTTAAACAACAAGGGTTGATTGAACCCTTAAATTCCTAATAGACATGTGAAGCATTCTATGTTAGGAAAATACCAGAGCAAGCTAGAGAAAAATTCATATTGGTGATTAATTATGAACCACTTAAATCATTTTCTTTAAGATGATAAATTCTCAATACCCAATCAGAACAAATTATTTTCTATTCTAGTTAAAGATAAGACCTTTTCCAAATTTGATCTCAAAGCTGGATTTTGGCAATTGGGAATAAAGCTAGGCCCAAAACAGGTTTTTGCCTACCAAATTAGCATTATCAATGGATAATAATGTCTTTTGGTTTGAAAACAACTCTATTACTATTCCAAAAGGTCATGATCAATAATTTCTAGCCCATCATGAATAATGCATTGATATATATATATATTGATGACATCTTTTTATATAGTTCAAATGAACAAGCCCGTATTGCTCTTCTGAATTAGTTCAAGTAGTTGGTCATTCAATATGGAATTATGCTGTCAGAAAGAAAGATACAAACTAACAAATTTGAGATAGAATTCTTGGGGATGAACAAGACAGGTTTCTGCCTACCAAATCAACACTACCAATGGATAATAATGTCATTTGGTTTGAAAACAACTCTATTACTATTCCAAAAGGCCATGATCAATATTTTCTAGCCCATCATGGATAATGCATTGATATATATTGATGACGTCTTTCTATATAGTTCAAATGTACAAGCCAATATTGCTTTTCTGAGTTAGTTCAAGGAGTTGGTCATTCAATATGGAATTATGTTGTCAGAAAGAAAGATACAAACCAACAAATTTGAGATAGAATTCTTGGGAATAAACATTAGAGAAAGAAAGTATTAACCCAGATCTTATAAAGTACACCAATTTTTGAAGAAGATACTGAAAAAAGATCCCCAAATTGTCATCTTCATGGAGACAAAAATTAATTCAAGACAAATGGAGAAAATCTGAAGGAAAAGTGGTTTTCTGAATGGGATTGACGTAGTTGTTGATAGCACTCGAGGTGGTCTTTGTATGTACTAGAATATGGACAATATCATAACTCTTAGAAGCTTCTCAACAAATCATATTGATGTGGAGGTGAAAACAAGTGGAGACAATATGACTTGACGACTTACTGGGTTCTATTGTTCACCCAATCTGCGATTTAAAGAAGATTCTTGAAATCTTTTGAAAGAGCTTGGACGAGACCAAGGTTTATCGTAGATGGTTTGCGGAGACTTCAATAAGATCCTTTATTCTTTCGAAAATAAGGGAGGTCTACTGCGGGATGAAGGACAAATGAGAATTTGTTGGGATACTCTAACTGACTATCAATTATAGGATTTAGGATATACGAGGCCTTGGTTTACATGGAAGAGGGGGAATTTACCAAAGAATAATATTCGGGAAAGGTTGGATAGAGGAGTTGCAAACTCGACATAGTGTTTGGCTTTTTTGAATTTCTCAATCAAGCATCTATTGCATTCGTTCTTTGATCATTGCCTGCTGCTCATATATACCAGTCAAGAGGAACAAAGGTTGTCGAAATGCATTTTAAGTTTAAAGCATGGTGGAATCAAGAAGAATCATGTGAAAAGTGATATTAGACAATTGTGGGAAGGCAACCAAGGAAATATACCAGATAGCCTTAATAAAATTGGAGTGGGCTTGCAAGAATGGGTGAATCTGTTAAGGAAAAGATAAAATGGGGTTTCGAGGAGGCTCCATGTGTGGTTAGAACAGTTGAATGGAGAGGAGCGAAATGATGACATAATGGGGAGTTGATTGATACAAAGCTACATTTGAACATGGAGATTGATAAAGAGGAGCTTTATTAGGAGAAAAAGGGCCTGTGCAAATTGGCTAAAGCTTAGTGGTCACAATACAACTTTTTTCCATAGATTTGCTTCTCAACAACGAAGAACAAATTAAATTCGGGGTTTGTGAGGAATGGATGACCAGCTTGTTACGAATAAGGAGGACTTGGCTAAGATTGCGAAAGACTACTTCCAAGGATTATTTGTGACCCAAGGCGCTGGTAATCCTGAACGCATATTGGCAAGAGTAAAACGAAGTATTTCAAACAGCATGAATCAAATCCTTACGATAAAACATAGGTTGGAGGAGGTTTATATGGCTTTAAAAGATATGGCCCCAACAAAAGTACCAAGAGTTAACGGTCTATCTGTACTGTTTTTCCAAAGATACTGGCATATTGTGGGTTAGGAATTTGGTCAATTTTGTTTGAATGTTCTTAACAAAGGCACTTTGGAATTTTTTAATTCTTCGCAGATAATTTGTTACATTTTTTACCCATCAATTTATGTACAGTAATTTATAAAATAATTTCAAAAACAGTTGCTAATTGCTTCCAAAAAGTGTTAAATGTTTGCATAGATGAATCTTAAAGCGCTTTTATCCCGAGAAGGCTGATTATAATTAATGTATTGTTGGCTTATGAAATTCTCCATGCATTCAAGCAGCACAGGGTTGGGAGGAAAGGCTACATGGCACTCAAATTGAATATGATTAAAGCCTACGATAGGGTCGAATGGGCTTTTGTACGAGATATGATGTTAAGAATGGGTTTTGCGGTGTCATGGGTGGATTTTATCATGCAATATGTTACCACAGTGTCTTATTCAATTTCAATAAACGGTGAAAAAGGTGATTTGTTTAAACCGAAAAGAGGTATTCGGTTAGGGGATTCACCCAGCCCTTGTCTCTTCTTGATTTGTATTGAAGGGCTTTCATCACTGATGCGTTTGGCAAAGGAGGAATGTCTAGTAAGGGGTGAAAAAGTATGTCAGAGGGGACTAGAAGTTACTTACTTTTTGCAAATGATTGTATCCTTTTTGGTGAAAAAATTGAAGGAAGTGTTAGTGTCTTGCAAGAGGTTCTAAAAGAATATGAGATATGCTCTAGACAGTGTGTTAATTTTGATAAGTCCCTTTTATTTTTCAATTCAAATGTTATTGAAAATGTCAGATATTTAGTGTCACAAACGTTGAAGGTTCGATTTTTATCAGACCCAAAAAAGTATTTTATGCTTCTGAACATGGTTGGCACGAAAAAGAAAATTACTTTTTAGATATTGAAAGATAGACTGATTAAAAGAATTAATAGTTGGTGTGTTAAGCCCCTCTTTCAAGGTGGAAAAGAGGTGTTCATTAAAAGTATGTTGCAAGCCATACCAACTTATTCAATGTCATGTTTCTTAATGTCTGTTTCTCTTTGTACGGATATGGAATACATTATAAGTAGATTTTGATGGCAAAACTTTAAAGGAAAAAGAGGCATACAGTGGTGTGAATGGAAAACCTATGTGAGTTAAAAGAGGATGGCGGTTAGGTTTTAGGAATTTAGCAAAGTTTAATGTTGCTTTGCTTGCGAAGCAATGATAACGTTTGGTTAATTACCTAAATTCTCTATTGGCGGGCATGTTGAAGGAAAAATATTACCCAAATATTACATTTATAATATCGACTTTATGGAACAATACATCTTATACCTGGAAAGAGCATTTGGGCCACCAAAGGAGTGTTGCAAGAAGGTATGTGTTGGCAAGTGTGAGCAAGGACTAACATCTCAGTTTGAGATGATGCGTGGCTATTAGGATCTGTGGATTTTAAAGTACGCAATAGTGTTTAGGAATAGTGAACTGAATGCAATTTTAGACTTAATCGATCAAAGACAAAGATGCTAGAAAGAAGATCTTATTGCTAGATATTTTTCCCTGAAAGAGGCTGAATGCATCCTTTGTATTCTGTTATCTCGACACCCTCAAGAAGATAGGATGGTTTGGTGGAGTAAGGCAACTAGTGAGTATACAGTGAAGAGTTATTACAAATGCTTATTATAGGGAGGGGATACACCTGAGCCTAGGCACTACAATAATGATTACACCACATTTTATAAGAAATTGTGGCAGATAGACTTGCCATGTAACAGCCCGTTTTCAGTGAAATCGAAACAGTGGTTTTAGGACCACAAATTCGAGTCCGAAAGAAAAATTATTTTAATATTATTTTATGGTTTGTATTATGATAGGAATATCATAAGAAAATTTCGTTAAAAAAATTTACTAATTTTATGTTCAATCTAATAAAAAGGAACAAATTACATAAAATGTAAAAGTTGAATTCTAGTAGCTAAAGGTACCAAATAGCTATGAAATTCAAAATTGGAGGTCCTTATATGGCAAATAGACCATTTAGTGGAATTAGTAGATAAGGATGATTATTTCTCATTGGAATTTAGCAAATTATTAAGGGTTAAATTGGAAAGATGATAAAATAAAATGATAAATGAATTAAATAATAAAAATATCATCATTTTCATCATCTTTCCTAAAATTAAAAACATGAAAACCCTAGTTACAAGAATTTGAAGTAAGCAAGCTTATTTGGCTTAATTGGGTAAGTATCTTTGTCCAGTTTTTAATAATTTTTATGTTTCTGAGATCGTAATAGCTTAATCTAGCTATTTCGGGGATTAACTTGTAAAGTTATTAAAGTATCAAAGTTTTGTCATGGACGAGTATAGTTGAATTATGAAGTTTTATGGTAGAAAATGAAGGGTTGTTGATAGATAAACAACTTCTGTAAAGTGAATTTTGATGAAATTGTGATTTAGGGACTAAATTGAAAAGATAAAAGAACTCATGGAAAAATTCTGAATTTTATGAAATACATGGGCTGCAATTGTTACATATGAAAATCGGCTAGGCTTGGAATAAGGATTAAATTGTATGGATTTCATTTTCTGAGCCTAGGGACAATTGTAATTAATTAGCAGTATAGAGGCAAAATAGTAATTTTGTCAAAGATGTGTATTGGACTGAATTTAATATAAATTATATTAAACTGAGTTAAATTCTTTCATGTAGATCTGGATAGACCAAATACGGAGTTAGATCGAGGAAAAAAGAAAGTATTAGATTAGTAGCCTACGAATTTACATACACTTGTCGAGGTAAGTTCGTGCAACTAAATCAAAATATTTATATGCTTTGAATTGAATATTATTATGTATGTGAAATATATAATTGTCATGTATAATGTACTGATCATATATTCGACAAGTACTGAGTCTCGTTTGAACCTTAGAAAATCGATGGATACAGATGACATTGTCATTAAGGGTTTCTGATTGGTTGTGATCCTGCATGTGTTGCGGACACACCACAGCTAGCAAGAGTGTCCCATTATTCGCTCTCATGAGCATCCCAATATTGTCTCTCTTGAGCTTCCTGATATTTGGCTCTCACGAGCTTCCCGTTATTTAGCTCTTATGAGCACCCTAACATATGGCTCTTACGAGCTTCTTGATTAAAGGCTCTCTCATGAGCTTCCCGATTAATGGCTCTCTAGAGCTACCTAATTGCGGCTCTTATGAGCTTCCCGATATACGGCTTACATGAGCTTCCCGTTATATAGCTCGAAAGAGCTACTTGTTTATATGCTCACATGAGCATCCCTAAATATGAATTGACGAATATTATATGAATTGATGGATTATAGTTTTGTACACTTAGTGTGTATTACCCGTGTATCCATCGATATTTTAAATGGTTCAACGGGCAAAAAATTCTGATATGAAACAATATGAATACGAAATGAATTATTACCCGTATATACCTGAAATACATGAAAATGATGTTACTTGATAAGTTGAAAAATGATATGAAAGATACATGTGTGTGAAACTTGCCTGATGACTATGTACAATTGTGATTATAAGTTATTATATTAATTATATGACTAACATATTTGATGAAGATATATGTTTAGGCATTTGGCCAAATTGGTTTGAGCATGTTTAGTTTGTTTACCTTAAATGAGAATTAATTGGTAAGCTAAATTCCATGTTATACAAACTTACTAAACTTTAAAGCTTACTCTGTTTTATTTCTCATGTTTTATAGTAACTTGGAAGCTCGTTAAGGTTGGAAGCTGGTCGGAGTCACATCACACTATTTATCGGCCTTTTTTGTATATTTAATAAATCAACTTTGGTTATAATGGCATATATAGGTTAATTTGGTCATTTATGGTATGTAAATGTTTTGTTGTGATTAGCCATTTGAATGGCTTATGTTTGATACATTTTGACATATAAGTATATGACCTTATTATGGTTGATGTGTGTTTTGGTATGATTGAATAATGGTTTACTAATAGGCATATTGAGGCATGGGTTGATTTGGTATATTTGGTACAAATATGCTTATATATTTAATTGATCAATTTGATAAGCATGTATACTTGGTCATATATGATGATATGTCATATATAAGACATGGTTTTGGCTTGGTTTAAATATCTTGTATTGGCTTGTGAATGTGTTAAAATGTTAATGTAGGTTGAAGATAAATTGGGTTAGAAATATGGCTAGAAAAATGACCTATTTTCGTCTACATGGGCGTGTGTCTCAACCGTGTGTCCCCTGCATCTTTTAAATTGTAAAACAAAATACTCAAATTGTTCACATGGCTTAACATACAGGCGTGTGGCTTGGCCGTGTGACCCAAGTCAGAGAGCTCTCAATTTTGGACACAGGCTAGGACACGGCTGTGTGTCCCTCTTTCGAGTGCCCACACGGCCTGAGACACAGGCGTGTCTCTTGATCGTGTGAGCCATACGGCTGACTACACGGGTTTGTGTCCCCTGCATCTTTGATAAATTTTAATGTTTTTCGAAAAAAAATTTGAGTACCCGATTTAGTCTCGATATATTTCTAATGTATATTTTGGGCCTCGAGGGCTCATATAAGGGACATTATGATTGATTACTGATATAAATGCTATATGATATGAATTATCTGTTTATTTGATCTGTAAATTCTGGTAATGCTCCGTAACCCTGTTTCGATGACAAATACGGGTTAAGGGTGCTACATGCCATCTAAAATAAAGATTACAATGTGGAGGCTCTTTAATAACTACATTCCAACGTACAATATTTAGTTCATACAAGTCTCAAAGATTGACCAAATTACCCTTTGTGGCAAATTTTCCATTTTATCTCTTTTGTCCCTTTTTATGATTTCCTCTCAAAATTAAATATTTGAATCAATTTAAATTATTAATTCATATATAGTTCTCAATATAAGTCCTTGTATGGTGAGAATTATAGTTTTTCCCTTTTCCTAGTGGAAATGGGAAAGTTACAATTTACTCCCTTTATTTTTTTTTCAATTTAGTCCCAAAAGTGATTTCCATCTCACCACATCGCATCCCAATCCATTCAATGTAAAATAATCCATCCTAACTCATGTTTTCCATTTTTGTATAATTTTGCATATTAGTCCTCAACTTTTCAAAATTTACAATTTGATCCTTTTGTCATATTTTCCCTTTTATGACACCTTTCACATTTTTCATATCCAATTCATTCCAAAAATTTTCTCATAATTTCCTCGATATTTGAGTCTGAAATTATGTTACATGTTATATCAGAATTTTCGGGGCGTTACAATTTGTCCTTAACAAATGATCTTGACCACATTCCTTTTTCATAATCTATGTAATGCTAGTGAGAGGACGTCAATTACCTTTTGAACGAGCTATAAATTTCACTGTTGTAAGTGAAGCCATGCACATGTCATACATAAGTTATATACCCCACATATCAACTTTCGACTCTGGCATCAAATGAGCTCAAGCTTTTAATATATCAAAGTAAATGAGTTACATAGGCATAGTTAGTCACTTACTTAGGATTGAGGTAACTCACACTACAAACGTCACAATTAATTTATCAATAAACGGATCAGGATTAATTCAACTTGGGTCATGTCCGATATATTGTTAATCTGGACAATCACACCTATGTTTTTATCTTTCTAGGATTCATCATGCACAGATACCCAAGACAATATATCTCATCAATTGTGATAGACAATATAATAGTATCTTGAATTATTTGCTCATTTTTATTTCTTAGACTATGTATATTACCAACTATCTAAGTTGTCTTCTCACATATAATCTAACTCTATGATGCAACTTAATATTAGTTGATCCTGTGTAATTAATTACTCAGTATTTCCTTAGTTCATTTTGCTTGTTGTGCAAAAACCAATGAGGACAAGATACGAAAGATAATAATTTAACTATGGAATTTTATTAATCAATCTGTTCAAAAAAATTACGAGCACAAATGATGAAATAACTTCACTAAGGGCTCAAAATCCCAACAGCTACAACTTCACTCCTATACACAATCTAGATCCCTCTCTTACTAAGTCTTTCCCCCTAAAAAACTTAGTTGTAAATTGATCGACAAGAATAGCTCACTTATAAAATAATTTGCACTCAAAGTAGTTTCAAAATAAGTTCCTCATTTCAAAAAGTTAAAAATACAAATATTTAAATATGCATTATGGTACTTTGTAGAAGAGCAAGTGTGATATGAATAAATCTTTTAAATTTTACCCCAATTAAATCACTTATTATAGAATATGATATAAGAGAACTTTTTCAAAATCAACATCTCTTTAAATAAATTGATCACACTAGAACTCTTTGAAAACATTTCTTGTTTAATCCAATCTTTTATCCAAACATGCCAACAACTAAAATATGTACATAAATAATTAAGAAACCTTTTCAAACATGCCAACAACTAAAAAAGTTAGAATGTTCTGTCAGCTTTTCTATAAGGGTAAACCTATAACTTATCCCCAAGTTATACCTAAATATCACTTTGGTACTTGAAGGTTCATTTGTATCAATTTGGTACATAATGTTTCAAAACATTGTACCCATTACTCCAATACCCGACTTTGTTAAAAAATTGATGTGGCGCACTTCAAGCTTGCCATGTTGCTCGTTTTGAGAAAGAAATCCAAAAATTGGATTTTTTTTTTTTAAGAAACAAAATAGAAAAATCCCCCCCGAAAAAAAGGAAAGAAATTTTAAAAATTATATAAAAACATCAGAAATTATCAAAAAAAGTACTTTTCTTTTTAAAATACATAAAACTCAAGAGCCAAAATTCAAAAAATATAAAAATCCAAAAATAATTATTTATTTTTAAAGCACATGGAATATATTTTCTAGAATTTCTTTTTAAAATTTTAAAATTTTCCCCAAATTTTAATAGTTTTTGAGATTTTTTTCTTTTATTTTTCCTTTTCCCTATTTTCGAATTTATTTTGAAAAAATTTAGAGTAACGTCCCAACCCCCACTCTTTTAAGTCATGAAACGTAAGGCAAGGTGAGGATGTAATAACTTAAAAGGCAGTCCATATCCAAATAATTAGTGTAGACATGAAATTAGCTTATAAGCCACTCTACTCTACATGTCAAATTGAAGAGATGCCTTATCATAAAACCTAATATTGAGCCCTTGTTCATTGCCCTTGAGATTATAGAATTGAATCACACACACACACACACCCCAACACTTTATGCCAATTGTTACAAACAATTTGAATATACAATTTTTCACTTTGAAATTTTATTACACGAGGCAATCTATTTTACATGCTTTGCTGCAAAACAAAGAGCCTCCATAGAGGATCTTAACCTACAGCATAAAAAATTAGTATTACAGATTATACATATGACTGTATGATTTGGACGGCATACCACCCGACTCACTGCTTCGGAGAACTTTTAAGCTCGAGATGCCAAATCTGTAGGCTTAAGCCACAACAACTATGATGAAAATAAGGAGAATGATCCCAAAGATTAACACCAGCAAACACCTCTGCATGAAAAACAGTAATTGTATAATTGTATCTTTTTTTTAATGTCACAGATTTGCTCAAAACTTGCAAAAATTGATCAATATGCCTTATCCTATAAGAAGTTTGAATTATCATCCACTATGAGAGGAAAATGGGGAACTGAAGAAATGTGTTATGTGAAACAACTATAAGTATGACTAAAAATTTGTAAACAATCAACCATTGGCAGTTACAAATTGATTGAAAGAGCTGATTTCTTTAGCTCATAAGATTGTCATTTTTGCTTTTATAAATTCAGTTAAATTTTGCTCAAGTGGTAAATGAGTTGTTCAGACAATTCAACACTTCTACACTTAATGGCAATTTAAGGAACTAGCACTCATAGAAGTTATTGTGCTGCTAGAGTCAAAGAACAAGAACTAATACCTTCCACTTAACTCCCATAAATTACTCCAATAAATCAAAACATCAATACACTAAACCGGGAAAGATAGTTCCATATTGATCAAGGAGGGAAAATCAGATATATTAAACTTACTGTTGATGAATTTGCTCTCTGGATCTTGGATGCCCTTTTAAGATGTGAAGTAGCTTGCACAGTTGCAGAATGGGAATTTTCAATATTCGAACCAATGTCATCTGCCAAGAGTAAAATTTCAACAGCTTGGAAAGTTAGCAGGCAAAACATGGAGAATCTAGAGCAAGAAAGAGAAATATTCCACTGGAAGTACACAAAGGACACAAGTATTACCAATCATGCCCCCTTGCACATGTACCAAATCTGCTAGATCTTTGAAAATCTCATTCACCTCACTGATCTGTTGCTGAACTTCTTTGATCCCCTGCTCTCGTTCTTCAATAATAGCTTCATTAAATGTGATTTCATTCTCCAACAGTACAACTTCTTGTCTTTTAACACAAAAAATAAATTGACAGTTAAAAGCATTTCCAGGAAAATGAATTGATGAAAAATTCAAAGGAAATAAATATAGCTTTACCCCTTGAATGGTCGATACAATAACCAAGCATGTAGATCACATGGATGAAAAAGAATATTTGAAGCCAGGCTATAATTGTTTAAAGCCTCAAAGAAAAATACTGCACTAATCCAGTGCAATTGTTTTGGCCGAAGTTACTCAAGAAAACCATTAAAATGAGTCTCATAATAGCAACTTCTTAAACATAAATAAGGAGGCTGATCAATTCTGGAAGTGGCAGTCCACACTTTAGAATGAGGAAGAAGAAAGGTAGAGATCCATATAAACGATTATGGAATTAGAAACCATCAAACAGGATTTCTTGAGAATCAGCAACAGCATTCACGGAGTTAAGATGAAGAATTTCTCAATTTAACAAATCTTTCTTCTACAATATAAAGGGGAGATGAAAAGCTGCCACCTCAAAAGTATGAATCGCAAAGGCAATGGAGAAAACATTTTTTTCTAAGCAAGAAGCTTAAAATAATAATAAGGTTAAGTCATAACAGTGCTAAAGATTCTCCACTACACCAATAGAAAAACCTTAGCTAAAATCTAGAAAGTTATTGCAAATAAGTAATAGCCCCTTAAGAGAAGGTTATAGCATCAACATACTATGTAAATAGAAAACAGCTCACCTTTTTGTAACCAGAAGATTTTGTTGTTCAAAACTCTTAGATGAATTGTTCTCCACCTCATGGGCAGCATAACTGCATATGTTTAATAAAAGTGTAACACAAGAGTCAAGTACAAAGGATAACAGCTGAGCAGTAATTAAATTATAGACAGTATGGTCAACCCTGTACTAGATAAAAGTAGCTTAAAAAGTAATATCAAAACCTTCCATGAGTCACACTATATTACATTCCAATTTAATCTTTTATATTCTTCAACAGAAATAGAAAGATTGCATAATTAAAAATATATATTAATATTAAAAGTAATAAAACATCAAAATCATTCACCAATATGCCTAATTTTTTAGAAGTCTTGATTTGATTTTCTTTTTTCATATTCTATAGTTACTAACTTACTATATGTGTTCAAAATTCAATAAAATTAAAATTAAAAAACATAAAAAGGTTGGTTAATGTTTCACTCCATAAAAGAAGTCAAGATGTTTGTACCCAGAACACAACCAACCTGAAATCACATTGAACATGCGCGGAAGCATGTGTATATTTGACAGATTCAGACAGGTGTTATCTTATACACAAGCTTCAGGGTATGTGTATTTATGCTGTATGCACATAAGAGTAATTTCAATGCTTGTCAACTGTAAAAGTTACCTGGAAGGAAGAACTTCTTTGGGAGCAGAAGGTGTATATGCTGTTTCTCTCTCAGCTGCAAGCCTTTGAGCCTTCTGGAAGTCTTTAAGAGCAGCTTGAAAATCTTTCGCAAGCTTAGCATCAGCAATCTTCTTTAAGGGCTGCAGTTCAACGAAAAAATTTTCAGGTGAGAAATGTAAGGCAATAAAATGACGGTGACAAATATAGTGGAGAATAAAAAATTTTCAAAAACCAATCCAGTAAAAAGATGAGAGAATAAAAGCATAAGCAGATAAAGAACGGGAAACCAACAAGTAAACCAATGTCATCAAGAATGAAATGAAGTGCTCGTGAGAGGTTACAGACACAATGGAAGTGTCTGAGAACACCCAAAATAGGACTGACTTGCATCCTCGTACCATAATTATTTTCATAAAAATATTACGTAGTTTTCTATTTTTGGAGAAAAGCTGAACAAATTAAACAAAATGCAGATTTAACATGCACAAACTTCTGCATCTTGATCAGCTTCACTTGCTTCCCTTAGTTTTGCTGAAGTCTCTTTGACCAGCTGCCCAATATGTAGCCTTGTCTTGTGCCTGCCAATGCAAACATCCAGATATAAGGACCAATGCCGAGCAAAACCATTGGTTGCATTACATATCATGTTGAGCAACAAAATAAGAGAGAAGTCGCTCTCATCCCATAAATTCCATCTAATCTATTCCGAGATTCATGTACAAGATATCTAAATTGAGTCCCAAGTGCTAATCGCAGGAACATGAAAGGTTAAATAGCATTAATCATGCAATCAGTCATTCATTCACTCAATTATTGTTAGTTGTACATGGCTAAAAAAATAATCCCACAAAATAACAAAAATTCAAAACTCCACAAGAAAATTGTCCAAAATCTTGAATAAGCGTAAAACAAAACCAAGGGCCAAATACAATTTGGCTCCATAATTATATGGTCAATTTAGTTAAAAAGGCTAATCAAGTTAAATTCTCCCAATAATAAATCAGAAAAACCCATCTTCGAATTGACCAAAAAAGGGGGGAAATTGTCAATTAAATTACTCGGTAGATGATCCAAGTACAGAAAATCCTGAAAGAAGGCCCAAATTTACCTTCTTTTGATTCGATGAAAAGTAAGCTTCAATTAAAACCAATACTCAAATACATTTATAGCCCAGAGAAAAAGAATCAAAATAAAGAAAACTGTTATTTGGGGGGGGGGGGGAGAACATACAACTTATCGCGTAATTCAAAGGTGTCTTTAGGGGTAGCGAGGGAATTAACAAGGCGATCAAAGGCCAAAAGAGCAGTTCTTAATTTGAAAATCCCGGCCGCCACCGACTGCGAAGGCGAAGTGTCTCCTATTTCTTGCCTCAGCTTTTGCTGTGAAGAATTCAAGTAATTACTAGGATGTGGCCTAGCGAACCCCGCTTCAAGATCCTGGAAACTCATCTTGTTTTTCTTGTTCCTTAATTTGGAAGGATTTAGGTTAGGTTGAAGAAAGGCAAAGGAAGAGTAATGAAGGATGAAAACTTGGCGTTGAGTTGTTGTTGAAGTCTTTTATTATTTTAATTTATAAATTAAAAACAGAGAAAAACTTGTTTGGCGTAGCCGCTGTTCAAGTCAAACTAAGACAATCTAATCTTCAAAAAAAAAAATCTGGAAGTTTCCATGAATTTGGACATCATACCAAATAAATTATGGCCATCCATATTTTAATTTTTTTAATAATTAAATGCGAAAAGTATTTGCTTATAAATTCTCATTATTTTTTAGGGTTCATATAAAGCGCTTTTGGCACTTGAATCCAACATTTATTTTTAAAGTATTATTTTTTAGTTAATATAAAAATAATAAAAGACAAAACCATTGTTATTACTTTATTACAAAATATTTTTAAGTTATTTTTATGATTAAATTAATTTTAAGTTGACACGTGACATCAAATTCATCAAATTTAAATTTTAATCTCGATTCTCTCTTAGATTTACTTTAAGTTTAAGTCTATCATATATAGATGTTAGCCTTATCGGGTCTTACATTGGTTTCATTCTAGTTATAGTTACTCAAACATATATTATTTGTTATTTTAAAGAACAACAATATAACACCTAATCATTGAGTAAAATAAAAAATAAAAAATTGTAAATAAATATTGATAAGTTTAATTTTATATTAATTATATTTCTTGGGTTTAAGTTTAGATTTTAAGTTTTCTATTGTGATTACAAGAGCGGAAAATATAATACATATCGTTAATATTTAAGTATGTTTCAATAAAATTATTAGTGTTTATTTAGGGTAAAAGAGACTTACCTCTCAAGTTTGGTGTAAAATATACTTTCTCTTATAGTTTGAAAAATATTGAATTACCCATTCGGTTTAGAGAAAACCACGTAAAATCCTTTAAAGATCTCTTTACTAAATAAATTTTAAATAAAAAAATTGGTAAAAGTACCAGGGAAGCTCTTGTATATAAGGGTGGATCGTATTTCAGCTCTTTTACTGAAAAAATGGGCAAATTAACCTTTAGACATTTCGAAACGTGCAAATTAACCCCTCTGTTAAATTTTATCTATTAAATGACATGGAACGTTATATTCATGCTGAAAATTATTTTTTTATGGGTAAACTGCAAAAATGTTATCAAACTATTAATTTTTCAATTTAGTCACTAAACTTTTCAAAATTAAATATTTTAGTCACTTTGGCCCGATATGGGCTTTTTTATTAGTCTAGTAACAAAATTAGCCTGTAATGTTTACATATTCTATCAATTTGCTCCTAAATATAAAAAATTCAACAAATTTAGCCTTCAATGTTTACAAAATTTGATATTTTAGTTCTAATTCTAAAAATTCAACAAATTTGGCCTCAACATTTACAAAATCTATCAAAATAGCCTTAACTCTAAAACTAAAAAATGTTTTTAACAAAATCATTTTAGCCCTTTATAACCCATCGACTAATCCATGTGAAATATTAGAATAAGAAAACCGGTACCCTTTTTTGCAACAATTTCTTTTACTATAAAATTAAGTTTATAAAAAATCATAGAACAAAAATATATTTTAAAACGTAAAACACTTGATAATAAAATTTGAAACGTATTAATGTAGAATAAATATTTTGT
The DNA here is from genome assembly GCF_025698545.1 of Gossypium raimondii. Taxonomy (NCBI): domain Eukaryota; kingdom Viridiplantae; phylum Streptophyta; class Magnoliopsida; order Malvales; family Malvaceae; genus Gossypium; species Gossypium raimondii. The sequence goes on along the minus strand of NC_068566.1, from coordinate 7,978,486 downwards.
ATTACTTTTTAACTCAAGGATCTGTTTTTGAGGATGTGGCATTTAAATAGTCTATCCATACATGTCATTCAAAAAGGTTATCCATGAAAACATTGTAACACCCTTCATCGTCCTAACGTATGTGATAAATGATAAATCTAACATATTTTAATTTCGTTCTTAATACATTTTTGGATGATTATTTATGCAAATTGATGAATTTGATACTTCTAATCCTTTGAATTCATGTTCCTATACTTAGGTGAGCATTTGGGAGCTAAAGGAGCGAAAATCGAACAAAAAAAGCAGATTTCAAGAGCCACACGAGCTGGACACACGGCATGTGTCAGACCTTATTGATTTTGCAACTTGCTTCCCAAACACGCAGGAAAATGCAATTTTTAGACTTTCTGAGTATTCTAAAGTCTATAAATACCAAATAGAAGAAGAGATATGAGCCAATAGAGAATATTGAAGAAGACAACTCGAAGAACACCATTGGAGCCAACTCTGAAGCAGATTTCCATCAAGATCGAAGACCTCCTTTTAATTTCTTTTGAAGTTTTTATGAGTTTCTTTATTTCTTATGGTTATTCTGACTTTGAGATGTTTTTATTTAGAATTATGAACTAATTCCCTAGATACCTGGAAAGATGAACCCTATGATGAATTCTATTATTTGATTTCTATTTTACGTGATAAATATTAGATTCTTGTTTTCAGTTATGTATGTTTATTTCTTGTTTTAATATTTTCGGGATATTAATTCATGTTTAATGTGCTTAAATCAGATGAGGAAAAATCCCTGTTTAAGAGTAGATCTAGCATAATTGAGTGGAGTTGCATGCAATCCTAGAAATAGGACGACATAAATCTACCGGATTAGAGTCAAATCTAATAAGGGAATCCATAGATCGAGTTAATTCAATAATAGGGGTTTTAATTAGAAAGAAATTTTAGTTTATTAACCTAGAGTTAGTTGCTCTTACTCTCGAAAGAGATTTTAGCATAATTTAGGGATTTCTACGAATCAAGATACCAACTGAATAAATTGTTTAACTCATATTCATAATAATAGATGAAGTTTAGGTGGATTCTTTCCTGGGCCCTGTCTCTCTTATTGGTTATTATTCAATTATTTTCCTGATTTATTCTCTGTTGAGTTCTTAGTTAAATTAGTTTAGTAATTTTAGTTTAAAACCCATCACTCTAAATTGTCAGCTAAACAATAGAAAAACGGTAATTACTAATACTTTTAATCCTCGTGGCTGCGATATCTCTACTTACCATAGTTGTATTATTTATCGATAGGTGCACTTGCCTTTGTCGTATTTTTAATTAGTTTCGTGATATATCAAGTTTTTGATGTGCTGTCACCGAGGACTAAAATATTAGGAACACTTGATTTTTATTAATTTAGCCATTTTATTTTATTTTATTTTTATATTTTTGTTTTAGTTTAATTTTTACATCCTAATTTTTCTTTTGTTTGCTTCTGGCAGGTTCTTTTAGTTCATGACTAAAGGAAACCCGTCGGGACCATTACTTTTCAATAGTGAAATTGAAAGTACTACTCGTAGAAATCGTAGAGAACCAAGGCAGAGTCGACAAAATATAGTAGACGAACAAGAGGACAACAATATTACTAAGGAGATGGGTAATAATCAGAATATTCAACTACCTCCTACAAATCCTGCCCATCGTACTATGTACGATTATGCCAAGCCTACTCTGATTGGGGCTGAATCGAGTATTGTGAGACCAAATATTGCTGCGAACAATTTCAAACTGAAGCCGAACACAATTCAGATGGTACAACAATATGTTCAATTCGATAGTTTGCAAGATGAAGACCCAAATACACATTTGACCAATTTTTCAGAGATTTGTGACACTTTTAAGATTAATAGCGCCGCTGATGACATCATTCGCTTACGGTTGTTCCCATTCTCGTTGAGGAACAAAGAAAAACAGTGGTTAAACTCTTTACCACAATGATTCATCACTACATGGGCTCAAATGACCAAGAAATTTCTGCTAAAGTACTTTCTACTGGCTAAAACAACCAAGTTGAGGAATGATATCTCTTCCTTTGTTCAGATCAATTTAGAGACTTTATATGATACATGAGAGAGATACAAAGATCTATTGAGACGGTACCCTTACCATGGGCTACCTTTATGGTTATAAGTTCAAACCTTCTACAACGGTTTGAATCCCTCAACTAGGCAATTAATTAATGCAGCAACCGGTGGAACACTAAACAATAAAACACTTAATGCGGCTTATGAGTTTATAGATGGCACTGAATAATTATTAGTGGTAAGTCATGAGGACAAAACTGATGAAAGTAGCCGGTGTTTTTAATTTAGATGTAACCACCATGTTATCAAACCAAGTAGAATTGCTAAATAAGAAAATTGATTATTTATATTTTTCTATGCAGGTGAATTCGGTGATGCAATGTGATACAAATTGAGGTGGAATGAATAACCCAGAATGTTTACCTTTCGGTCCTAACCTAGAGAATGAGCAAGTCAATTATATAGGTAATAATTCTAGACCTCAAAATAACCCTTATAGTAATAACTATAATGCAAGTTGGAGAAACCATCCCAATTTCTCTTGGAGTGATCAAGGAAACAAAGAACACAACCACCTCCAGACTTTCAGCAACCTTATCAGCAAGAGAAAAATCGAACCTTGAGGAGATGTTGACAAAGTTTACATCAGTGTCAGAAACTCGCTTTTAGAACACTGTGGCAGCACTGAAAAATCAGCAAACGTCGATTCAAGGACTCAAAATTTAAATAGGTTAGCTTGCTAAACTAATTTTGGAAAGACCACAAGGTAGCTTGTCTAGAAATTTGAAACTAACCCAAGGGAGTAGCTTCATGCAATTACTGTTTGGGACATGGAAGGGTTAGTTAAACTTGAACAAGAACCGAGGCAAGAAATTATGGTGAACAATGATGAGGTTGAGGAAGGTAAGGGAAAGCAAAAGCTGGTTGTCAAGGAATACAAACCTCGAGTGCCATATCCTAACGCGTCAAAGAATGACCACACGAACGAACAATATGGTAAATTTCTTAAGCTTCTTAAAAAATTACACATTAACTTACTGTTTGTTGAAGCTTTTTCGTAAATGTCAAATTATGTCAAGTTCTTAGAGGAGCTATTAACAAACAAGAGGAAGATAGACGATCCGTTGACTATGGAACTCAACGCAGTTTGCTTGGCCATTCTCCAAAATAAACTACCCAACAAACTAAAAGATCTAGGGAGTTTTACTATTTCTTGTCTCATTGGTAGTTTGAATATTGATAATGCTTTGGCTGATTTAGGGGCCAGTATTAATGTTATGCCCTACAAAATGATTCAACAACTTGGTCTTGGGAAACCCAAACACATTAGGATGAGTATTCAATTAGCGGATAGAACCATTAGATATCCTAGGGGTATTATTGAGGATGTGGTTGTGTAAATTGATAATTTTCTATTCTCTGTTGATTTTGTTGTTTTAGACATGGATGAGGATAGTAAGGTATCTTTGATCTTAGGTCGACCCTTTTTAGCCACTACTAGGACTATTATTGATGTTGGTATGGGTGAACTTGTGCTTCGTGTAAGTGACGAAAAGATTATTCTCCAAGCACGTGATTCTGCGAGAGTCTCTAGTGATTGAGATGATATTAAAAGCTCTATTAATGTTAGTAACCATGTGGCTCAACCTTCTTTGAAGGAAATCCCTCGTGAAAATGTATGAGAGTCATGTTTTGGTCGAGGTGACAAAAATAGAACAACTTCTGAAGAGCGAATGGTGCAACTCGATGAATTAGATGAATGGTAAACACATGTCAAAGAGAAACAAAAAAATGATGAAAAGCCAAAACGACGCCATGATGAGCATGTGAATGGAATAAACCAATTTAAGGTTAGGGATAAAGTACTGTTGGACAAAACGGATCCACAAATCTCCCCTTCAGAGCTCGAATCAAACGGATTGAACCCATGCACGGTACTAAACGTCTTCCCATACAGTACAGTCGAAGTAACTCATTCTAAGTTTGACACATTTAAGGTAAACAGTACTTGACTCAAACCTTATCTTGGTAAAATAATTGATAACGAGAAAGAGGAGCTTCGGCTTTGCGAACCACCGTGACCATGTGCATACAAGGTAAGTCGAGCTTAGACTCTAAATAAGTCCTTCTCGAGAGGCAACCCGAGTGTTTAACTTCTGCTAATTCTTTTAATTTTATTACATGCTAATTTAAAATTAAATTAATTAAAAAAATTGACCCACACGGCCTGGACACATGGGCGTGTCCCAGGCTGTGTGTGTAAACCCATAACCCATATCCGTTGCTGGAATAAGATTACGGAGTATTAATGAATAAATCATAACTTAAAACATTTAATTCTAAACATTTCATAATTCATAACAATTTCATTCAAACACATGCGTATTATCTCTTATTCGAGTCCTCGAGGTCCTAGAAACACTTTAAAAACAATTCGGGACTAATTCAAAAACATTTGGAACCTTAAAGAAAAAGATAGAATCTACATGGGTCACACAGCCGTGTGGCCAGGCCATGTGGACATTCAAAGTAGGGACACATGGCCGTGTCCCAGCCCGTATCTGTACCAGTGTAACTCTCTGACTTGGGTTACACGGCCAAGCCACACGCCCGTGTGCCAGGCAGTGTAACTCTCGAATGGCCTCAGACGCCCGTGTCCCAAGCCGTGTGCTAGGCCGTGTAACTGTCTGACTTTCAACCCTTTTAAACCTACAGGGGACATTAATTCATGTTTAATATTTTTGGGATATTAATTCATGTTTAATGCGCTTTAATCACAGGAGGAAAAGTCCCTATTTAAAAGTAGATCTAGCATAATTGAGTGGAGCTGCATGCAATCCTAGAAATAGGACGACATAAATCCACCGGATTAGAGTCATATCTAATAAGGGAATTCATTGATCAATTTAATGCAATAATAGGGGTTTTAATTAGAAAGAAATTTCAGTTAATCAACCTAGAGTCAGTTGCTCTTACTCTCGAAAAAGATTTTAGCGTAATTTAGGGATTTCTACGGATCAAGATACCAAGTGAATAAATCATTTAACTCATATTCATAATAATAGATGAAGTTTAGGTGGATTCTTTCCTGAGTCCTGTCTCTCTCATTGGTTATCATTCAATTATTTTCCTGATTTATTCTCTGTTGAGTTCTTAGTTAAATTAGTTTAGTAATTTTAGTTTAAAACCCATCACTCTAAATTGTCGACTAAATAATAGAAAAACGATAATTACTAATACTTTTAATCCTCGTGGATACGATATCTCTACTCACCATAGATGTACTATTTGTCGATAGGTGCACTTGCCTTTATCGTATTTTTAGTTAGTTTCATGATACATCAGTATGATACGAGTGGGAGTTGTTACCAGAGCACTTTCAGATTCGAATAAAAAATTTTCTTTTGTAAAAGTATTTATTTTGCATTAATGTTCTTTAAATCAAATTGGTGAAGTTTAGAAAAGTTTGATTAAAATTATAAATCATTTCGAGTCGTTAAAACATATACGAACATTACTAATTTGTAAAACGAGTATTCAAAGCTTTTTGACTTAAATCAAAGTCATACAGGTTGAGAAGAGTAGGAGTTTTTCAAAAACTTAAGATAATTTAAATAGAATTATAGAAATATTTTAAAATAAAATTGAAGGCTTTAAAATCATCTTAAAACCATTTATAAAATTTCCGTGGGTGATCGGAGGTGTTCAAGGTCAAATATGAGCTCTAGGGAGCTTAAAATGACCAAAACAGTGCAAGGGCTTTGTCCAATAGGCTAGGTATCGGTACCTATGCCCTAGGTATTGGTAACTAGGCCTAGAATTGTAGCATTTTGGCTATTGACTTATTTTGGCCGGATACCTACGATAAGGGTATCGAATCCTGAACCCCTGAAACTGAAAATAAAGACCAAAAGACATTTCAAAAACATCCACAATCAACACCATATTCCAACAATAGGTCCTAGATCATTTTAAACACATTTAAATGATTCAAAGACTCCATTCATTCATGAAAAAATATACAAAAATTTCAAGAAACAACTATAATTTATCATTCATCGAATTAAAGCCAAATCATACAAACTTATTATTGAATGAAACTCATCCTATGTACATGTCATGCTACAGGAGACAAGTGAAACACCCTTATACCCAACCCATTCGTCAGGTCCAAACACCGGAATGTAACATCGTTGTCGAAGCAACTTTAAAGAAATATAATTCAAATGCTTTTTCTAGTCAAGTTAACAAAATAATCTATAGTAAATATAAGGTTTTTGTTTCTATTCCAAGTTTTAATCGAGGTTTCGTTAGCTCCTTCAACAGCTTATAGGCCATTTAGGACTTATTTACAAACTTTTTAAACTTCAGGGACAAATAACAATGTCTCAAATATTTTATAAAGTACAGAACTAGTTCCAAAGGAGTCAAATATCGATACCCTCTATATGGTATCGATACCTTGACTCGAGTATGATACCCCTGCCTAGTATCAATACCAGTTCGAGCTTCAATGTTTAGAATTTAATCATAAGTATCGATACCTTCGTCAAAGTATTGATACTATGCCCTTGGTATCGATTCCAAAATATGGCTCGATGTTCTGAATTTAAGAGAAAATTCATTTTAGGACAATTTGAATCTTACACTCTGACTTCTCATAATTATTGCAATTAACCCAATATATATATATATATATTAAATTTGTTATAAAAATCATTACCCATTAACTTATTTATAGAACATATGATATTTTCTTAAAGAATCATGTGTAAATGTTGTTTATATCAAAGTTTATAAAATTATCACAATCATTGAAGTTTTACAAATAAGTCCATTAGAGGATTCACACTTTACAAAAATAGTTTACTCTTTCTATATACCTTCATTATGCCAACCTTTACCAATCAATTATCAATTAGGACTCCTTAATTTCTTTTATAACAATCACTCACTTAGTATTTCAACAATTCATCTAAGCTTCTTTTATGTATTAATAAATCTACCATTGCAGCAGCTTTCTTAATGTTATAACTCTTCTATTATTTTCCTCCTCCTCCTCCTCCTCCTCTTCATTCCACATCTTATATGTATATGTATTTATATAAAAATATTTGATTTTAATATGGCATGCTTATATGTAACATTAATTATTCTTCCACTATTTACACATATACTTTAACAAAGCTTTCTTCTTGAGTAGTAATTACTAAATTATTTATATCTTGACCTCTGTAATTCTAAATTAAGATTTTTTTGTTTTGTTTTTAAAACTAGACTCTATGAGGTTTTATCATAAAAATTCTAGAATTTCTACATAAAATAAATACTTTTTTCCAAATATTCTCTTGTTCTGTTGCTAGACAGCTCTAACCCTTCTTCAATAAAAATAAATTACCTTTCAGTACAAGACTCGTATTATATTTCCGTTTGTTTCCGTTGAAAATAGACTCATCAAGATTTTAGTATCTTGTCTCACAAAAATTATTATATCTCACAATCTACAACTCAATTGTTTTCACCATTTCTTCTATGAAAAACTAGTCTCGTTAATATTTAATTTCATAATTGATTCAACCTCTAACTCAATTTCTACAATTTTTGGTGAATTTTCAAAGTCAAGTCACTTCTTGCTATCCAAAAACTATTTTAGTGTTAATGATTACTTTTCATGGTTCTTTGCATTAACTTTCATTTAGACATACATAGTCATTACACTTTTATTATTATTCAATTTAATCCTTAAAATTCACGTATCATTAATATATAATTTCATCATAACTTCACTTATTTCAATTATAGATTTCACAACTTTACAATTTAATCCTTAGCATCATGAAAATTCATCATTTAATATAATTTCACTTTAATATCACTTTGTAATTTATCCTCTAACACATAACACGTAATTTAAACTCTTTTTCATAATACTTTATTTAAATAATAAAATTTTTCACACTTTACAATTTAGTCTCCATTTTCACAAATGCAAGTTAACTTGGAAATTTCACCACACCATCACTTTTGATGTAATCACTATATCATCACACTTCATTTATATTCTATTTTCAACATTCCATTCCACATATCTTATTTTGTTTACTTTACAACTTAATCCTTTTTCTACTATTTCAATGTAGTAATATAATTTCATTCATAATATTTGCACATTCATAATTAATTCAACTATTTAACATTCTTTATAGACTAAAATTAAATAAAGTAAAATCCTTAAAGTACATACCTTTTCTCTTAAAGTACATACCAAGATGGTATTCTAACTCTTTTTGGTATCTCTACTTCACTTTCCCTTTGAGTGGCTATGGAAATTATCAAGGAATTTGTAAAAAAAGTGGGATTTCATGATAAGGACCAAATTGTAAGAAAAGGAGAACTCTTCCCCTATTTATAATGGTGTCATGTTGAGTGAAAGGAAAATGTAGAGAATTTTCTTCACACTTCCATACAAATATCTTTTTAATATCTTAATTAAAATTTGAAAATATCTTATGATAATAAAATATTCAACCAATCATAATTTTACACTTTTCTTCCTTAATTATTACAAAATATAATTATCTAATTTGGGTGATGACCATTTTACCGCTCATATTTTTTCAAAATTCCAATATTGAGTCACCACTCACTTTTGGTAAAATTGTTACTTAGTCCTTCATATTTCTCCACTTATTCAATTTAGTCCCTACACGCCAATTTTATGTCATGAGGAATTGGGTTGTTTTCAATTTTGGTCCTTCAATTTTTCTTATATTTATATTTCAACCCTTCAAATTTTGAATAATTTTATTTGAACCTCAAAACTTTTAACACATTTACGATTTAATCCTTACTTTAATATAGTATCCCACAACATACTTCTCAATTCAATTTTCTTTAATACTCCTCAATATTCTATTTTATCATGTTTATATTATTTTCTCATTTACTAGAAAATCAATTATACACTATTCAATTTATTACTATCACAATATATCAATTTTAAGGGTGTTACAACAAGAACCAAGTATTAATATATAACTCTTTAACTTTTCAAATGTGATGGAGACTTATGAAGTGGATGTGACCTCGCGTAATGTAATGCCCTAAAATTTTCCAATGTTTCATACAATATTGTTCTGATAATTTTATTTATATATCCAATGAGAAATTTTTTTATTGGATTTAATTATTTTTAGACTACTAGGAGATCATTAGAATGCATTTTGAGACATTTTTAAAGTTTTAGGCCCAATTAGGTATAAATGCCAGTCGTGGAATTCATAGCCCAACTAATGAATAAATGATATCTTCTCATCGACATTAAATGATAGATGAAAAGTAAACATGGCCATGGGTCGTTTGTCTTTATGATAAATGACTTGATTACTATTTGGTAGTAATTGACTTTTCATGAAGAAGATGTAATGGTTACCATGAGATAAAATAGGATCATATTGGGAGACCAGATTTATCCCAAAGAGATTAAGAATATATATCTTATGAGGGTAGCACACTTATGACAAGGTCATTGGACGAGCACTTATTAAGTTGTTTTTGTAATAGTATGTAATTAGTAAGAGCTTAGTCACAATACTATAGTGGAATGACTTCATGACTAAATAAGTATATAATTAATAGGCGAAAAGCTGAAACTTAATTATAAATTATTTGAGCCCTAATTATATATGTCTAATCGATCCCTCCGCTAGCTCATTGAAACCAAAAATGAATTGCATGTAGAACCAAATGAATTGAAATGGTAAAGTTAGAGAAACGGGTGCATTCACAAATGAATGTATTTTCTCACTAAGTATAGAAATAAGTTGAGAATTAATTTAAGGTTTTCAATTATTATTTAATTAACTATAATTAAATAATTGAAGTTCAAAAATAGAATTAAATTAATTAGTCATAATGAATTTGTTTAATATAGAAATTAAATATATTTCTTCATAGATTATTTTACGGTAAAGTTTTCATGAGTTTAATAGAACTAGAATTGGTTTGATAAAATTATTTAATTGAGAAATTAATTTAGTTAATTAATTAATTAATTAATTAATTAATATTTATTTTGAGAAATAGAAAACAAATATTGGGTTAAATTAAATTATAAAGTGTTGGGTCAAAAATTCAAAAAGCACATGTAATTGGACCCAATACAAGAGATGCTCAAATCCTCTCATATTATATAAGAGAGGCAGCAACCCTAGTTTTATTATCTAAGGTGTGCCTCCCCCCTCTCTTTCATAGTTGGACTAAGGGAGTGTTTTCTATTAAATAAATATTATTTGTGCTATTCATTGTCAATAAGAATTCTCTTATCTCTCCCTATAAATAGATTATACTAGTAAAATTATTTACACTTAAGTTCCATATATTGTTATTCTGCTTGAAAGTAGTGGAAATTTATTTTCTTAGAATAAATTCTATTTTTTTTTGGAAATTACAATTTCTACGAGTTTATATTGAGAGAATTGCTTTCCTACTGAAAGTAATAAAATTTGTTTCTTGTTCTGTATTTGGTTCGTGTTGCTTATGCCCACACTCAACGCAATTCGGGGTACGAGAATAGCAAAAAAGGGGATTTCATTCAAAGCCAAGAACGATACAAATCCGTCTTGCACAAAGCATAGATACTTTTCGGTAAAACTTTATTGCTATAAATATCATAAATTGGCTCAATTTTCAAATTTTTTAATCTATCCTTTGTAACTAAAAATCATTTTTAATCAAATTTTTTCAACAATTGGCATCAAAGCCAAATTGTGCCATGCTTATATATAAATTGATATCGAATTTTCTTTATTTTCATGTTTGGTTAATTTGGATAAGATATTATATTTTTTATTATATGCATGTTTTTTATTACATATTTGAATGAATATATTTAATTATTTTATTATATATATGATGAAGTAATTTTGTCAAAGTTATCATTCCTAAAATTTAGATTGGGGGTAAATTTAGAATTTGTTAATTTTTAAGATATGTAATTAGATTGTGGGCTATCATCTCCACGTAGATTCTAATTTTAAATATTTTAGAATAAGTCATGTGAGCCAAAAACAAACTTATTTTTTGTAACCAATTTTTTCGACAAATCTCGGAGAACTAAGACACATCTAAAACTAATCAAGACGGCGCAAACTTGACCTAGCCAACCAGAAAAAGATCAGCAGTGAGCCAACCAATAAAAGTCGACGACGACTGAAGGTGGTTGGATGATCAACACCAGTGTTCGACGGTGACCTGATAGTGGCGACGATGACGATGGCATCAACGACGATTACAATGGTGAACCGTGGTGGTGATGTCGATTCAGTAGTAGATCCCTTTGGTGATTTTCAAGTCTTTTGGGTTTTGGGAAATCCAAAACTAGGATATTTTGCTTTCACCAAGAAGACCCAAAGAATGTTTTGGGATAATAAATATAAATTTTTCATTATATATTTTTTTAGAATGGAATCATGGAAACTTTGGCTAGTCAGAGTCATTTAATTTTGTGCTTTTATGTGATACCATGATGATATTTAAATTGACTGAAAAAGTATGTTACTGCATATGTATGATAAGCATGATATATAGTTTAGGAAAAGAATGTCACATGTACTTGTTATGACATTTTAATCATTCATGATTGAAAAAAAAATAAAAAACCTTATATGTTTTCTAAAAGATTGAGTGGGAAAAGGCCCTAAACAAGACCTATAGCTCCATCAATGGTCCCTTATGATGGCATGGCAATTTGTCGGCCCTAAAGTAGGTATTGTCATGTGGATTTCATTGAGGAGATTTCCTTAATAGAAATAACTATCCTGTGATAGCATATGATAATTTGTTAGTCCTGAGGTAGGTATTATCATGTGGATTTCACTAAAGAAAGGGGAAATAACTATCCTTCATATTACATGAGAGGGGCAGCAACCCTAGTGTTATTCTATAGGATGTGCCGCCCCCTCTCTCCTAGTTGGACTAGGTGAGTATTTTCTATTAAATAAATATTATTTATATTATTCTTATTCAACTAGAATTCTCTTATCTTTCCATATAAATAGATGGCACTAGTAAAACTATGTACACACAAGTTTCATATATTGTTATTCTGCCAAAGGTAGTGAGAATTTATTTTCTTAGGATAAATTCTATTTTCTGGAAATTACAATTTCTACGGGTTTCTATTAAGAGAATTACTTTCCTACTAAAATAATAAAATTTATTTCTTGTTTTGTGTTTGGTTCGTGTTGCTTGAGCCCACACTCAGTGTAATTTGGGGTATGAGAACAATAGAAAAGGTGGTTCGGTTGAAAGCTAGGAACAATACAAATTCATCTTCCATAAAGCATAAGTACTTTACGGTAAAAGTTTACTGTTATAAATATAAAAATTGTGTTCAATTTTCAAAAAAAAAAATTTAATCTTACGTTGTAACCGAAAATCATTTTCTTAATCGAAATTTTCCAACACATGATGCCTTCGGGCTTTTCACTTATATGCCTTGGTGTGGTGTAGTTCTGTGCTCTCAGGAGCATTCTTGGTGTAGTGGTGGGTTACCGTGTGTCCAAGCCCATTTTACTAAAATTACATTGGGTAAAAAGCTTTATACATATAAGTACTTGACTATTGCAAATGAATAGGAAATCATTGAGATACGGACTTGAATGAAATGTTAATGATTATATATGCCTTACTATGTGATAGGTGTAACGAAAGTTGAAATTGTTGACATGCTTATATGTTCTCATGCTTAATTTTTCTTATGTGTTGTAGTTGTGATTGTTAATAACATTGTTTATGTTCTTATGGAATTTGGTATGCTCACCTCCAACAATGTAACAACCCGATTTTCAGTGGTGACGGAACAGTGGTTTTGGGACCACAAATTTTCGTTGTGTTGACTCGAAAATATTATTTTTAAATTATTTATAGATTCATTAGAGTCGTATTAAAATTTTGGTTTAGAAATATTAACGATTAGATAGTTAATTAAAGAAAATGTACTAAATTGAAAAAGTTGCAAAACTTGCAAATTAAAGCAAATCAATAATAAAATGGTTTAATTAATGTTTAAGGAGGGACTTAGGTTATAATTATGCCCCAAATAATATAGTAGGACGGCATGTTAATAGAAAATAACAAAATAAGGTAATTATAATAGCAAAATTGTAAATTATTTGAAATTAAAATAAAACAAATTAGAAATTTAAGTTTCCTATTCATTTTCTTTATCATTTGGCCAAAATACCATAGGAGGAAGCTCTAAGTTCGGTTTCTTCTTTTTTATGCATGTGAGTTCAAGTCTTACCCGTTTATTGTAATTTTTATGTTTTTGATATCGTTATGACTAGGTCCAGCTAGTCTGTACCTTCGTTTTCGATTCTGTTAAAGTTTTTGGAAGTTTCCATTGATGAATATTGAATGTTTTTTATGAATACTATGTATTTGGAGTCTTTATTAAGCTATTTCATGAATTTGTAAAGAGATTTTTGTTAAAACTTGATTTTAGGATTAAATTATGGAAAAGTCAAAATATTACGGTTTGATAGTGAATTTTAGGTTTATTAGGGCTTTTTGAGGCTTAGAATATTTGAATAAATTATTGATTCGTGAAAATTAGTTAATTTGATGAATTAACCAATTAAGGGATTAAATTGCAAAATTTGTAAAATTTAGGGTAATTGTATAAATTTGAAAATGAAATTTTATTAATTGTAAAATGGATTTGAAATGAAATATATGCTAATAATTGAAAATTTTTACATTATAGATCAAGAATCCGTAGATATTCGAGGAAAAGGCAAAATAGCATAATAGTCCCTAAGCTTCTACAATTTCTACGATTCAATCCAAGTAAGTTCCCTATTTGCTTACTATTAATCTTATTGAATATTTGTACTATTTCATTATTAATTGAATATGGATTTTATTTAGTTATGTTTAACGAAATAGAAATCCGGTGATTATTCGGGCTATGTGCCTAGCAGGCTTTGTGGCGGTGATTATTCGGGCTATGTGCCTAGCAGGCTTTGTGCCGGTGATTATTCGATCTATGTGCTTAGCAGGCTTTGTGCTGGTGATTATTCGGGCTATGTGCCTAGCAGGCTTTGTTCTGGTGATTATTTGGGCCATACGCCTAGCAGGCTGTGTGCCGGTGTATTAAAAACTTACATTAATTGGATAGTCTTCGGTTAATTATTAAAGGGAAACTTATATCGAACTTACTAAGCTTGTTGATGCTTATTAGTTTGATTTGTTCTTGTAGGACCTTTGGAATCGTTACATTCAGTGGATCGACTCAAAAGCTCGCACACTATCATCAACATCTCTGTACTCATTTTAGTTCATACTAGTTGGTTTAAGTGGCATGTATTAGGAAAAGGTCTATAGTGCTTGAGTATTTTGTATGAATGTAAATATTGGAAGTAACTTGTTATGCTTGTTTCTAGTAAAGACAGTTGAACTTGTGTGCTTAATTAGTAATCCTTTTAGAACATATATAAGTAGAAGTTGTGTAAGTATTTTGGTGTCAAATGATGATGATTAAATACTTCAAGTATGTTATGTGAATTAGCTTAGTTTTAAGTAGTTATGATGTTTAATTTTTATAACTGTTTGACATGTTTAGAAATATGGAGAGATGGTACTCTGTTGTGAGTGACATTTATGAAAGTAAATGCTAGTAATTGAATGGCATATTTTTCACCATTTGGTATGTATTGGTAAGCAAATACAATGATATGTATTGTTGCAAATATTCTTAGAAGTTAGTTGATTATTTAGGCCCAAATTGTGTGCATGGTTATACATGTTTATATGTTGTCATTTGAGGTGCCTAAGGGCATATTGGTTGTATGATCTTATAGCATGTTTGAATAGCTAGAATATGCATGATTTTGGTGCCTTGTTATGACTTGTATATATGTGCAATTTCGTTTGTAGGCATATGCCAAGTTAATTGTTTATTCGAATAAAGACTTCAAGTATTTGTGTTTGAATAGCTTCAAATTTTCTTACTAGAATATTTGGATAAATTATTTATTCGAGAAAATTAGTTAATTTGATGGATTAACTAATTAAGGGATTAAATTAAAAAAATTATAAATTTTTGGGGTAATTGTGTAAATTTTAAAAATAAAAGGGTATTTATTGTAAAATAGATTTGAAATGAAATATATGCTAAGAATTTAAGAATTTTACATTATAGATCAAGAATCCGTGTATATTCGAGGAAAAGGCAAAATAATAGAATAGTCCTTAAGCTTCTACAGTTTCTACCATTCAGTCCAAGCAAGTTCGTTATTTGGTTACTATTAATCTTATTGAATATTTGTACTATTTCATTATTGGTTGAATATGGATTTTATTTAGTTATGTTTAACAAAATAGAAATCCGATGATTATTCAGGCTATGTGCCTAGCAGGCTTTATGCCGGTGATTATTCAGGCTATGTGCCTAGCAGGCTTTGTGCTGGTAATTATTCGGGCTATGTGCCTACCAGGCTTTGTGCCGGTGATCATTCGGGCTATGTGCCTAGCAGGCTTTGTGCCGGTGATTATTCGGGGTATGTGCCTAACAGGCTGTATGCCGGTGTATTGAAAACTTGTATTAATTGGATAGTCTTCGGTTAATTATTAAAGGGAAACTTATATCGAATTTACTAAGCTTATTGATGCTTATTAGTTTGATTTATTCTTGTAGGACCTTTGGAATCGTTGCTTTGATTGGATCGACTATGAAGCTCGCACACTATCATCAACATCTCAGTACTCATTTTGGTTTATACTAGTTGGTTTAAGTGGCATGTATTAGGAAAAGGTCTATAGTGCTTGAGTATTTTGTATGAATGTAAATATTGGAAGTAACTTGTTATGCCTGTTTCTAGTAAAGACAGTTGAACTTGTGTGCTTAATTAGTAATCCTTTTAGAAAATATATAAGTAAAAGTTGTGTAAGTCTTTTTGTGTCAAATGATGATGATTAAATACTTCAAGTATGTTATGTGAATTAGCTTAGTTTTAAGTAGTTATGATGTTTAATTTTTATAACTGTTTGACATGTTTAGAAATATGGTGAGATGGTACTTTGTTGTGAATGACATTTATGAAAGTAAATGCTAGTAATTGAATGGCATATTTTTCACCATTTGGTATGTATTGGTAAGCAAATTCAATGATATGTATTGTTGCAAATATTCTTAGAAGTTAGTTGATTATTTAGGTCCAAATTGTGTGCATAGTTATACATGTTTATATGTTGTCATTTGAGGTGCCTAAGGGCTTATTGGTTGTATGATCTTATAGCATGTTTGAATAGCTAGAATATGCATGATTGTGGTGCCTTGTTATGACTTGTATATATGTGCAATTTCGTTTGTAGGCATATGCGAAGTTGGGTGAGAAAAATGGCTTGTAAAATAGCCTATTTTCATCCACACGGCCAAGTGACATGGCCGTGTGTCCCTTGTAGCTTTCAAAAGGTTGCAAGTAAGGCTGTTACATGGCCTAGCACATGACCTGGCACACAAGCGTGTGGGGTTATTTCGAAGGGTACACAGCCTAGCACACGGGCATGTGGCTTGGCCGTGTGACCCAAGTCAGTGAGTTACACGGGTTAGGGCAGGGTCATGTGTCCCTATTTCGAATGCCCACACAGCCTGAGACACGGGCGTGTCTCTTGGCCGTGTGACCCCTGCAGCTTTGAAAATTTTCTTTGTTTCTTGAAAAAAAATTTGTGGTTTCGATTTAGTCCCGAATTGTTTCTAACATTTTTTAGGTCCTCGAGAGCCCGTATAAAGGAAAATAAGTATGTTTTGGTTTGGATTTAATATGATTTGAAATGTTTGAATTTATGTTTATTTGATTTGAAAACTTTGGTAATGTTCTGTAACCCTATTCCTACAATTGATACGAGTTAGGGGTGTTACATTTATTGATATTCGAGTTATGGTTTAGTCGGTTATCGGACTGAACATAGCATGTACAGAGTCTAGAAATACATGCTACTTGACTAACTGATGATAGTGTAATAGCTTTTGATTATTTTGAATTGTTCTTATATAGATAACAGGATGTCGTTGGGATCCGATCGAGCAGGTTCTGATAAGGTAGAAATTTTTACACCTACTGATGAGAAAAGTACGCAGAATGAACCTGGACCACAAGGATCTAGGGATGTCGCACCTGATGCATTTCTCCATATGATGCATGACATGTATGATGCGTATTTAAAGGTAAACTCTGTAGTTCCACAACCTCAATCTTCTCATCCGCAAGGTTCGAGTAAGCAACGTGTTCATAGAGTGTCAATTGATAAAGTTAGAAAGAGTGGAGCCGTTGAATTTTGTGGTAACGTGAGTGATGACCTAACCAAGGCAGAGTATTGGTTAGAACATACTCGGAGGGTGCTAGATGAAATGTTGTGCTCTCCTAACGATTGTTTACGGTGTATAGTATCATTGTTGAAAGAGGAAGCATTCCAATGGTGGTCCATACTAATGGCAGTGGTCCAAAAAGAAAGAATCAACTAGGACTTCTTTAAGTCCAAATTTCGAGAAAAGTATGTTAGCAAACGCTATTTAGAGCAGAAGAAGAAAGAATTTCTTGAGTTGAAGCAAGGAAGTAGGTCAATAGTAGAGTTTGAGAGACAATTTGTTCAGCTTAGCAAATATGCTTGTGAAATAGTGCCTACCGAAGAAGAGATGTATGTACGTTTTGAAAATGGATTGGAGGATGAGATTAAGATGCTAGTAGGAGCTTTAGAGATCCGAGAATTTGTGGTGTTGTCTGATAGAGCCTAGAAAATGGAAGAAATTTGTGAAAGTAAAAGACGAAACGAAGAAAAGAAGTAGGAATTTAGTAAACGTGGGGGATCTAAAGATTTCTCCAATTCTCCACCAAAGAAGATGAAGGAATCCAGTAATAAGTTTTCTACTCCGTCAGGGCTTTTGGAAATAGATCAGTTAAGACAGAATAGCAAGAGAACTCCGGCTCCTTCAGTGGCCTGTGTAGGAAATATGAAGAAGTCAAATAGAGCAGAGTTTAAGCAATATGAACGGATTCACTTTGGTGTCTGCAGAATTAACGACAGGGTGTGCTTTAATTGTGGATCTCCTGATCATTTCTAAAGAGAGTGTCTAAGTCTGAAAGAGCCTATTAAAGAGCATAACGAGAAACCAGGGACCACTTCTAATAGAGGTAGAAGACCTGGAAATAGTGCAAAGATAGGGGCCAACAAAGGTGGGGTTAAAGAATCAGTGACCAAATCTGAAGCTAGGGCTCCTGAAAGGACATATATCATTTGTGCGCGAGAGGAAGCATTGAATCCTGATGTTATTACGGGTACATTTTCTATCTTTAATGTTAGTGTGTATGCCTTAATTAACCTGAGGTCAACGCATTCATATATATGCACTGCGTTAGTGACAGAAAAGAAATTATTTGTTGAATCTACTGATTATGATATTCATGTTACTAATCCACTAGGTCAGAGTGTGATAGTTAACTTAGTTTGTCGTAATTGTCCACTGAAAGTTAGAGGCTTTGAATTCCTGTTGATTTGATGTTGTTACCCTTTCGGGAGTTTGATGTTATTCTGGGTATGGATTGGTTATCATTGCATGATGTTGTAGTAAACTGTAGACAGAAATGGATTGATTTGAAATGTTAGACAAGTGAGATGATTTTAGTGCAGTCTGAGAGTCTGAAAAATGTTGTTAAAATTATTTCAGCTTTTTCTACTTAGATATTGATAAGAAAAGGTAGTGAAGCGTTTCTAGCATATATTCTTGATACCAGAGATTCAGAATTGAAGCTAGATCATTACCAGTTGTTAGTGAGTTCGCTGATGTATTTCTTGAAAACTTGCTGGGTATATCCCCTGATCGTAAAGTTGAGTTTCTAATTGACTTGATTCCTGGAACTACACTGATATCGATATCACTGTACCGTATGGCACCAAATGAATTTAAAGGATTGAAAGTACAGTTGAAAGAGTTACTAAATCGAGGGTTTATTCGACCGAGCGTATCTCCCTGGAGTGCACCTGTGTTGTTTGTGAAAAAGAAAGATGGCTCTTTGAGATTGTGTATAGATTATAGATTGTTGAACAAAGTCACGATAAAAAATAAGTATCATTTGCCACATATCGATGATTTATTTGATCAATTGAAAGGTGCCACAATGTTCTCGAAAATAGATCTCAGATTCGGGTATTATCAATTAAAAGTTAAAGACTGTGATGTGTCAATGACGGCTTTGAGAACTCGTTATGGTCATTATGAGTTTCTGGTAATGCCATTTGGCTTGACCAATGCCCCTGCTGCTTTTATAGATTTAATGAATCGGGTTTTTTAGCCTCACTTGGATAGATTCGTTGTTCTGTTTATTAATGATATATTGATCTATTCCAAGTCAAAATGCGCAACATTTAAGGATCATATTACAGACTTTGAGAGAAAAATAGTTGTACGTAAAACTTAGTAAATGTGAATCCTGGCTTCAAAAAGTTGGATTTTTGGGTCACAGAGTATCAACCGATGGGATTTGAGTTGATCCGAGTAAAATTTCTGCTGTAATGAATTAGAAGACCTCGAAGAATGTTTTAGAAGTGCGAAGTTTTTTGGGTTTAGAAGGTTACTATCGACGGATTGTTAAAAAAATTTGATTATTGCTTTGCCAATGACCAAATTATTACAGAAAAAATATTGAGTTTGGTTGGTCCGATAAATACCAAAAGAGTTTCGGTCAGTTGAAGAAGGTGTTGACAGAAGCTCCAGTGTTGACTCAACCTAAAGCGGGGATAGCATATGTTGTTTTTAATGATGCGTCTCTAAATGGTTTGGGTTGTGTACTGATGCAGTCAAGAAAAGTAGTAGTTTATGCTTCTCGGCAGTTAAAGTCGCATGAAAATAATTATCCTACTCATGATCTCGAGTTGGCCACGATTGTATTCACTTTGAAGATTTGGAGACATCATCTATACGACAAGAAATATCATGTGTTCACAGATCACAAAAGTTTAAAGTATTTGATGACTCAAAAAGAATTGGATTTGAGATATAGAAGGTGGTTAGAACTATTGAAAGATTATGATCTCGTTATTGATTATCACCCGGGAAAGGTTAATGTAGTTGCGGATGCACTCAGTCGAAAGTAATCATTGTTTGCGCTTCGAATGTTGAACGCTCATTCAGTCCTGAATGGTGATGGTTTTGTATTAGCAGAATTGAAAATGAGACCCCTGTTCCTTTAGTAAATTCGAGAATTACAAGAGGAAAATCCAAAGTTGATTATGAAACGTCAGTTGGCTCAAAATAAATTGAGTTCAGAATACAGTGTTGATGATAATTGTATATTGCGTTATTATGATAGAATTTGCATTCCGAACAATTCCGTTTTCAAACATGATATTCTTTCTGAAGCTCACAGCAGTATGCACTCCATTCATCTCGGTAACTCGAAGATGTATTGTGACTTGGAACAGATGTACTGGTGGTTGGGTATGAAACGAGAAATTTGCGAATTTGTAGCTAAATACTTGATTTGTCAGCAGGTGAAAGTAGAACATCAGGTACCCTCAGTTTTATTACTGTAACACCCCAAACCCGGTCTAAATGTTATGACCGAATCTAGCGATGTCACATTGTAACATCCCTTACCCGTATTCGACGCCGAAATAGGTACAAGGCATTACTAGAAGACATACATCTGCATACGTATTAAACCAAGTTACAAAATTTCATCCGAATTAAAACTTTTAAATTATTAACGTGCTTTTATAATTCTTTACAACATATCCTCGGAATATTATATTCATAACAAATAGGGCCTACAAGACCCGATATTTACTCATGTAATTCAAAGCTTCATTTCCATTTCATTCAATTCACAATTTCTCATGTTCACAATTCAAATCAATTTATTAATCCAATATATATATATATATATATATTTCAATCATCTAAGAACATAATTCAAGTTACCCGAACTTACCAGGTTGAATTGCAGAAATACCAAAATTCGAGGATATTTTGGTAATTTTTATTTTCCTTCAATTTCCACTCAATCTTGATATAAATTAATATTTCATTCAATTAATTAATTTAAATAATAAAAAATTCATTTCATGCAATTTGGTCACTTTTTGAAATTTTTACAAATTTACCCTTAAAATATTACTTTTATTCAATTTAGTCCCTGAACCTAAAACATGCAAATTAGCCATTTTTAATAAAAACTCATGCTAGTTGAATAATCATATATTTTCCTCCTCCTCCTCTCCATTCCACAACCTTAATGTATATAACATGCTTATATGTAACATTATCTATAATTTCACTATTTATTTATTTGTTCATTCAAAGTTGTCCACTTGATTCATTATCACAAAATTATTTATATCTTAAGCTATATAACTCTGAATTAATATCTGTTAATTTTATCTGAAACTAGACTCATATATCTTCTTACTATAAAATTTTCAAAATTTTTGGTTTAGCCAATAAGTACATTTTATTCTTTAAATTCATCCCTGTTCTGCTGTTTGACAGTTCTGACCCTTCTTCACTAAAAATTAATTATCTCCATGTACAAGATTCGGACGATGTTTCTGTTTGTTTCCCTTGAAAATAGACTCATTCAGTATTTTAAACATATAAATTTAATCCCATAATTATTTTTCTCAAATTTTTGATGATTTTCCAAATTTAGAATAGGGGAACCCGAATTCATTCTGACCTTATCTCACATAATTTATTATATCTCATGATTTACAATTCCATTACTTAAACCGTTTCTTCTATGAAAAACTAGACTTAATAAGATTTAATTCCATATTTTTTCATCCTATAATTTAATTTCCATAATTTATGGTGATTTTTCGAATTTAGCCTCTGCTTTTGTCCAAAATTGTTTTAGTGCAAAATGTTGATTACTAAGTTTATAACTTCCTTATTCATTTTCTCTATAATATTTTCAATCACTTTCTCTTATTTCCTTCACTAATATATCAAGAACATAAGACTTCATTTAAGAAAACTCTACTATAACATCATTTACATGGTTTTTCAATAATAACAAACTTAAAAATATATTGAAATCTTGATGTTCTTACCTTGTCCAATTGATTTCAATCTTTAACTTGATTTTCTCTCTCCTCCAGCTTCTATTTCTTGAATCTAACTTGATATTCTAGCTCCCCATTGTCTCCTTGTTATCTTTCTCTCTTGATGGATATGAAAATTCTTTTGATTTCTAAGTGAAAATGGTGAATTTTTGGTGAAAGGACCAAATTGTATAGAAAGAAAGTTTTCTTTTCTCTTCATACGTTGGATGCATGGGAAGAAGATGAAGATTCTTCATCTTTCCTTTCATATATATACTAAATAGAATAATAATAAAATAATAAAATATCATTTAAAAATCAAATTAAAATATTAATAAACTAATATTTATTTATTTAATCTAAAATATCACCAACATCGTCATTGCCTTCTAGATTTCTCTCTCTTCTAATTGACTATTTTGCCCTTTATAATCTTTAAAAATTTCATCCTTGAGTCATCAATTAATTTGGTAAAATTGTGATTTAGTCCCTCAAAATTCTTCACCTTTTCAATTTGGTCCTAATTCATCCATTTTCCTTAGTTTCTAGATTATTCCACCCTTAAAATATTTACACTATTGGTCCTTCAATTTTTTCGCATTTACACTTTAACCCCTCAAATTTTGAGTATTTACTCTTGGGCAACAAAACTTTTCTCACTTTTGCGATTTAATCCTTTCTCGAATTAATATGTCATAATATAATTCCCAATGTTGCCATAACTCAAAATTTCCCTTTTTGTCACTTTATTTCCTTATTTTACTATCAAGGATACCTACTTTCTTATTGTAGTAATTTTCGGGGTATTACAGTAGTAATTTTCAGGATATTACAACTACAACCTATTATGATTCCTGAATAGAAGTGGGAGTGAGTTGCGATGGATTTCGTATCCAGTTTACCTGTAACTTCGAGAAAGAAAGATTCAATCTGGGTGATTGTTGACAGATTGACGAAATCGGCACATTTTATTCCAATCAGAATAGATTACACCCTTAAGAGACAAGCAGAACTATATGTGTCTGAGATTATGAGATTACACGGAGCTCCAACATCTATCATTTCAGATCGAGATCCGAGATTTACATCAAGATTTTGGAGCAAACTTCATGAGGCTTTAGGCACTAAGTTTAATTTCAGCACTGCGTTTCATCCTAAGACTGACGAGCAA
Organism: Gossypium raimondii; assembly: GCF_025698545.1. Lineage (NCBI taxonomy): Eukaryota > Viridiplantae > Streptophyta > Magnoliopsida > Malvales > Malvaceae > Gossypium > Gossypium raimondii. Next base: position 7,955,152 of record NC_068566.1, on the reverse strand, counting down.
TCAGAACGAGTGATTCAGATTCTGGAAGATATGTTGAGATGTTGTATACTCGAATTTGAAGGTAACTGGGAAAAATACTTATTGTTAGCCAAATTTGCATATAATAACAGTTATTAATCCAGTATAAAAATGGCACCATTTTGAAGCTCTTTACAGGAGGAAATGTAGAACATCATTGTATTGGTCAGAACTGAATGAATCCAAAATGGTCGGAATTGATTTGATCCGAGAAACAAAAGACAAATTTTTACTTATTTAGGATTGTCTGATAGCTGCATCTGATCGTCAAAAATCGTATGCGATTTTAAAATTAAAAGATATAGAATTTACGGTTAGGGATCAAGTATTCCTGAAGGTTTCTCAATGGAAGAAAGTGTTGCGTTTTGGCAGGAAGGGAAAGTTGAACCCGAGATTTATAGGACTGTACGAGATTGTTGAAAGAATTGGCCCTGTAGCTTATAGACTAACTTTTCCCTCTGAACTCGAGAAAATCCATAATGTATTCCACATTTCAATGTTGAGAAGGTACAGATATGATCCTTCGTATGTGATTCCTCATAGTGAAATTGAGTTACAGTCGGACTTAACGTACTCGGAAGAACCAGTGAGAATCTTAGCTTGAGAAGTCAAATAATTATAGAATAAACGAGTATCGTTAGTAAAAATCTTGTGGCATCGACACGGCTCAGAAGAAGCTACCTGGGAAACCGAGGAATCAATTAGATTACAATATCTGAATCTATTTTCAGGTAACAATTTCGAGGACGAAATTTCCTAAAGGGGGAGAATTGTAACAACCCGATTTTTAGTAGTGACAGAATAGTGGTTTCAGGACCACAAATTTCTGTCCTGTCAACTCGTAAATATTATTTTTAGATTATTTATAGATTCATTAAAGTCGTATTAAAATTTTGGTTTAGAAATATTAACGATTAAATAGTTAATTAATGAAAATAAACTAAATTGAAAAATGTGCAAAACTTGCAAATTCAAGCAAATAAGTGATGAAATGGTTTAATAATTATGCCATAAATAATATAGTGGGACGACACGTTAATAGAAAATAACAAAATAAGGTAATTATAATGGCAAAATTGTAAATTATTTGAAATTAAAACAGAACAAGTTGGAAATTTATGTTTCCTATTCATCTTCTTCATCATTTGGCCGAAATCACCATAAGAGGAAGCTCTAAGTTCTGTTTATTCATTTTTTATGCATGTGAGTTCAATTCTTACTCGTTTATTGTAATTTTTATGTTTTTGATATCGTTGCAACTAGGTCCAGCTAACCCGTACCTTTGTTTTCGATTCTATTAAAAATTTTGGGAGTTGCCATTGATGAATATTGAATTTTTTTATGAATATTATGTATTTGGAGTCTTTATTATGCTATTTGATGAATTTGTAAAGAGATTTTTGTTAAATCTTGATTTTAGAATTAAATTGTGGAAAAGTCAAAATATTAGGGTTTGATAGTGAATTTTAGGTTTATTAGGGTTTTTAGGGCCTAGAATAGTGAATTTTAGGTTTATTAGGGTTTTTGAGGGCCTAGAATATTTGGATAAATTATTTATTCAAGAAAATTAGTTAATTTGATGGATTAAATAATTAAGGGATTAAATTGCAAATTTGTAAAAGTTTGATGTAATTGTGTAAATTCAAAAATAAAAGGTTATTTATTATAAAATGGATTTAAAATGAAATATATGCTAAGAATTTAATAATTTTACATTATAGATCAAGAATCTGTAGATATTCGAGGAAAAGGCAAAATAGCAGAATAGTCCCTAAGCTTCTACAATTTCTACCATTCAGTCCAAGTAAGTTCATTATTTGCTTACTATTAATCTTATTGAATATTTGTACTATTTCATTATTGGTTGAATATGGATTTTATTTAATTATGTTTAACGAAATAGAAATCCGATGATTATTCAGGCTATGTGCCTAGCTGGCTTTGTGCTGGTGATTATTCAGGCTATGTGCCTAGCAGGCTTTGTGCCAGTGATTATTCGAGCTATGTGCCTAGCAGGCTTTGTACCGGTGATTATTCGGGCTATGTGCCTAGCAGGCTGTGTGCCAGTGTATTGAAAACTTGCGTTAATTGGATAGTCTTCGGTTAATTATTAAAGGGAACTTATATCGAACTTACTAAGCTTGTTGATGCTTATTAGTTTGGTTTATTCTTATAGGACCTTTGGAATCGTTGCTTTGATTGGATCGACTCAGAAGCTCACACACTATCATCAACATCTCGGTACTCATTTTGGTTCATACTAGTTGGTTTAAGTGTCATGTATTAGGAAAAGGTCTATAGTACTTGAGTATTTTGTACGAATGTAAATATTGGAAGTAACTTGTTATGCTTGTTTCTAGTAAAGATAGTTGAACTTGTGTGTTTAATTAGCAATCCTTTTAGAACATATATAAGTAGAAGTTGTGTAAGTCTTTTGGTGTCAAATAATGATGATTAAATACTTCAAGTATGTTATGTGAATTAGCTTAGTTTTAAGTAGTTATGATGCTTAATTTTATAAGTGTTTGACATGTTTGGAAATATGGTGAGATGGTACTTTTTTATGAATGACATTTATGAAAGTAAATGCTAGTAATTGAATGGCATATTTTTCACCATTTGGTATATTTTGGTAAGCAAATTCAATTATATGTATTGTTGCAAATATTCTTAGAAGTTAGTTGATTATTTAGGCCCAAATTGTTTGCATGGTTATACATGTTTATATGTTGTCATTTGAGGTGCCTAAGGGCATATTGGTTGTATGATCTTATAGCATGTTTGAATAGCTAGAATATACATGATTTTGGTGCCTTGTTATGACTTGAATATATGTGCAATTTCGTTTGTAGGCATATGCCAAGTTAGGTGAGAAAAATTGCTTGTAAAATAGCCTATTTTCGTCCACATAGGCAAAGATTATTTGCTTACTCACTGTTGTTTTTACTCGTAGATGATTGATTCAGGGAGTCTTGAAGCCTAGCTCAATCTGGGACATCACACAATCATCGAGACCTATAAGAGTATGAAAGTGACATATTTTTTGTTGTGGTATGTATTAGGTGTCTACATAAATAAATATGTTAATTTCATATTATTTGGTCCGTGTGTTGAATGTTGCTTAAATTTAAGCTTGGAAGCTAAATATGTTAGTTCAGTATCCTATTCTTCTTTTGGTTAAATAATGATATGCATGGTTACTTTACTTTGAAGACTATTGGTTGTGATTTTTAAAGTGTTTTATAATAGTTTTTGCATATATTTGAGAGATTTCTAAGCATGTTATATGTACATCATGAATAGAGAGACTTTGGGAAAACTTTTTGAAGTGTTTTGGCCATACTCAATGAGTCATGTCACAACCACAGAGTTGTGATGTCATGACTTCGATGTCTGACCTTGCTACTTTGCTTTCCTCACATTGCAACTTCATTACTCAGTCAATCATGTCGCTTCATCACGCCACTGTTACAACCCTGCACTATTTTAAGTTGTTTTGACTTGTGGGGCCCATTTTTGGTTTCAGTCAACTCCGAATAAATTCTAAATGATTTTAAATTATTTTTTAAAATTTTAATTTGTCTAAAGCATATTTTAATTATCTTATAAAAAAATTTTAAACTTTTAACTATTAAATAAATCCAAAATTTCTTACTCATACATGCTTCAATGGCATCTCTCATCTCCAAACAGGTGTAGGGTGTTACACGTAAACCACAATGAGTCTACGTGCAAGAAACAACTGCACGCTAAGAATAAATGCTTATAAAGTAAACAAGGAAAAAGTTAACTTACCTTGAGGTCTATGAGGTTTAATTCACCTTAAGGTTTTGCTCTCTCATTGCCAAATTACAATGTAGTTAAAATTTGTTATCATCATTGATAACTCTTGAAAAGAGTTATATTTCAGGCATATAGATGGAATTAATTATTTTTAATTAAGTAAATACATCTACATTTTTAGGATAATTTTAGAACATTGCATAACAAAGCTTGGATTACGCTATAATGGCCATTGTTTGTTACTTTTATCACTTGGGGAGGAAAGGTGCGGTTTCGTGTGAACACAGGTGTAGGAAGAAGAAGAAGAGGAAGAAGATGAAGAAGGAAAATAAGGAAATGAAAAATTGTTGCGGCAAATGGTAAGATTGATTGCTAACAAAATTGCCATGGAAATTCTGGGAAAATGACTTAGCACTCTAACCACGTCACTCTCAGCCAGTTGTGCGTGTACCAGAAAAACCAAACTGAAAAGAGGAATGAAAAATGTAGGTTGAGGTGGAATGGATTTACCTAATAAAAGAATGAGAGAGAAGAAGAAAGAGGGAGAGGAGAATTTGCGTGAGAAAAGAAAATCAGTGACAACAATTTTCTCTCTGCGCAGAGAAGAACTCCATTGGAAAATTCCAGAGAAAGAAGGGTAGCAACTAAGAGAGCAGAGCACATGCGTAAAGAAAGGGGAGAGACATGTACCCTGGGTTCATGAGCAATCTAAAGATCAAAGAGGATGTAACACCCCAAACCCGGCCTAGACATTATGGCCGAATCTGGCGATGTCACATGGAAAGGGATTTGAAGACAAGATTGTTGAGTTTAAAAACCATTACAGTAAGTTAGCTTTTATTTAATTTGAAAAAAAAAACTAGTTGATTTGCTTTAAAACTTATCTCTTAGCGGAAGCTTTTGTAACCAATTAATTTAGGGAAAATCGTTTCTATTAACGAAAAACCTTAGTTTTTAGAAAAAAAATCGTACTTTATGGAGTTGCTGTTTTTTAAAAAGATCCATAAAAAAAGTATAAAGTCTCAAATTTAAAACCAACTAGTCCATAGTCCAGAAGATACACCAAAAACCCCAAATAAGTAATAAATTCTAGGCATTAACGGAAAATAGTCTAAAATTTATGTGTGGCCACCTCGAGTCCTCCGCTGCACCGACCCGTCAAGTCTGGGGATTACCTGTACAGATTAAACAGAGAAAGGGTGAGTTTTCGCAAACTCAGTGTGTAATCCCCACAGAAAACATGCATACAAATAATTAACAGAATTCAGTTAGATACAGTCTGGGGCCTGTGCCCATCACAGAATTAGTTTAGGCCTCAGCCCATTTAGATACAGTCTTAGAAATACATTAGGGCCCTAGCCCATATCAGATACAGAATGCAGATACAGTAAATCAGAATCCTACCCACCAGCCTTTACACACCATCTCCGTCCAACCCTACACATCATATGGGGATTAAATCAACCCACCCATCCCTACACACCATGCTGTACCAAAATGCGGCACATAATCAGAAGGTTTCAGTTGAGCTACCAGATAACAGGCTTAATAGCCTTTCAAACACTTCCTCCAAATATCATTAACCCACCTCGATGTAATGCAACATGCAAAATATGTCATGCCATTATGCAATTAATAGTACATACATTCAGATATCATAAGTCATGCTCGGTATAGAAATCAAACAGACAAATCACACATATAGGGGTCTAAGTAAAGCTTACCGGCCCTATAATAGGTCCACAATCGACTTGGGCAACCCGTGCAACCTTACAGAACTTTTCAAAAAAATGGGCTCACACGCCCATGTGGCCTGTCCGTGTGGCCCACTCGACCCAAATTGGCCTTGGCCACGTGATCCATTTTTAATGAAACCTGTGCTAGCTAAATATTCATATATATTTTCACTAATTACATATATGTTCCTTCAAAGCTGTCTACTTGAGTCACTGTTACTAAATTATTTTTATCTTGAGCTACAGAATTTCAAATTAAGGTCCGCTTGATGTATTTGAAACTAGACTCAAATATCTTTCTACCATAACATTTTTAAAATTTTTGGTTCAGCCAATAAGTACAATAAAATCTTCAATCTTACCCATTCATTGTTCGATGACTTGACCTTTCTTTGCTAAAAATTAATTATCTCTTAGTACAAAATTTGGATTATGTTACCATTTGTTTTTATTGAAATAGAATCATTAATAATTTAAACATGTAAATTTTAATCCCTAATTATTTTCTCCAATTTTTGATGATTTTACTAATTCAAAACAGGGGAACCCAAATTCATTCTGACCTTGTCTCACAAAGTTTATTATACATCATGATTTAAAATTCTATTACTTACACCATTTCTTCTGTGAGAAACTAGACTCAATAAGATTTCCATAATTTATGGCGATTTTTCAAAGTTAGCCTACTGCTGCTATCCAAACAGCAAGCAATTTTGGCTTTTCGCTGAATCCTATTTTTTTGCATTTCGGGTACACAGCTGGTTTTTTTTTATGCTAAAACAATCCCTGAGCACTCCAAAGCCTATAATTGAACAAATAATACTAATTTAATCTCACATAACGTGATCCCAAATCGAACTCGTATCGAGGTTTTAACCCATAAGCGACTAAACCTTACCTTCAACCGATGAACAGTAATTCCCACACAAACTAAGACTTCAATTGGTGATTACGAGCCCTTGAATCCTCCCGTAATTGGCATAAACAAAACACTTTAGAAGAAATTTAACAAACAGAGACAAATCACTTATCTAAAACTTACCGAACAATCACAGACAAACGTGGGGCAACACGAGGTAAAGTGGGAAAAGAAAAATCAAGAAGATGAAAGGTGAGAGAGAGTAGAAATTCGGCAGCAATGAAGAGAAAACGGCAAGATGGTGGAGAGATTATGGGGAAAGTAAAAATAAAAAAGGGAAAAAGAAAGATAAACAGAATATTTGATAACCACCCCATTCCCTTATTTCTCTCCATCAAACTCCCCACTAAATCCACTACTCAGATTTTCAGTCCATCTCAAACTCTCTTGGACGCACGAGCAAAAATAATGCCCACGCCAAGATTCAAACACAGGACCTCCTTCACACCAACACTCCACTTATCCACCAGACCAGCAAGCCCATTTTGTTAATTATTTGTCAACTTTTATTTAAAAGCCTACTGACCAAACCAAAATTTGCCCCAAGTCCTGGCTTAAACTTAGGACCTCCCAAACACACCCAGAACACATAACCACCAAAGCAGATAGATATTTTATGTCACACATTCACAATAACCAAAATTAAAATTTTGGGGCGTTACAGAGGAGCTGGAGTGTGGCGAGAAATTCATGCATTTCTGCTTTATTTTCTTGATTTTTGTGATTCGAACTTATTTGAAAATGTTGATGAATGGTTTTATTTTGATGTTAACTTTTTCACCCATGAGCTAAATCCTTTCTAGGTTGGAGTTATTTTGGGTGAATGTTTTATCACATTTAATGCCCATGATTAGAGATTGCCTATATCACTGTTTCATTCGATTTATGCTTATTTTAAATACAAGCATGCAAGCTCTTGATTGTGTGTTGTGTTCTTAAGTATTTTTAATTCTGAAAAGGTTAAATATACTGGATCTTGAATCGTTTGATGCAAGTGAATACTCGACAGAATATTCATGGCACTCTAGACATAGATGTTGCGAGTTGTACAGAGAATAACGTTCGTTACGGTTATTAATCCAGAGTTTTGTTGACATACAATAACTTAGATTTCTAGCTTAAGATCTAGGTATCGACAGAGGCAGATCATAGTAGTGATTCTCTGGGTAGTAGATTAGACAATGTTTTTCCATGACATTATTTTGATATGAACATTTCACCTGAATAATTCCAACCCTATTCATTCAGCAGCAGAAACACTCTTGCTTTTCTCTGTAATTTGCCACAGCATTTTATTTGCCATATCAATTCTTTGTTTTTTTTTTTTTTTGCATTTGACTTCATTAATTCATTATTCAACATCTTATTCTACTTGAGAATATTTCCTGTTATTCAGTATAGTCACTAAGATTATAATAACTTACTTAATTTCTTACCAAATTTCGATCCCTGTGGAGACAATACTTACTTATCACTTTATTACTTGAATGACGTGTACACTTGCACAATTGCATTAGTTATTTACATACAACAATCATAATTTAGTTTTTAAATTTTAAAATTTTTGTGAATCGTGTTGTGTATTAGCTATATTGATTCTTAAATCATTTTTCTTTTCCTCATTTCCACATAGTTTCTCAATTCAAATTTCACTTATAGTTAACATAGCATACGGTCTAGTCATTTTTGCCTATAAAATTCATTTGATGTTTCATATTTAGTTCATTATTCTCACACTTTACATTTTTATTCAATTTATAGTATTTATCCCTTAGTAAAAACTAATAGAAGAAGCTTGAAGATTCATCCAAACACCAAAGCGCACGAAATGTTAAGCACCACAACACTAAGGGCACTGAAGTGCTAAGGTCAAGGGTTTCATACTATGCACATGAATGCAAGGTCCAAAGGCTAATAGAAAGTGCACATAATATGCGCAAAAGCCAAAGGCAATAGAACTCTAAATAACATGAGATTGGATTAAGAGAGGACATGTAATCTTAGAGAGGAAGTAAACCCAAAGAGGGCATAACAACCATGACAAAACCATGCGATAGTTCTTATTTCTTGGAGGCCTTGAGATCACCGATGCCAACCATAACTACCACACTATAACAAGTATACCTTAAGAAAATGAAATTAAAAGCTACTTGGCATTATAGTGAATAATGAGGTGCCACCCTCATAATTCAATTGGGACTTCATTAATCAAATTGAGAACACTTACTCAAACTTTCTTGTGCTTTCTTTTTTGTTATCTTGCTTGCTTCACTTATAACTTTTTAACGTCAGTACCTTAAAGAATTCTCTTTGAGATTCTTAGTTTTCGAGGGTTCAAGTTAACTTAGGCAAATTTGAAGCAAATTCACTGTCTAAGGCTGCACGATTTATTAAGATAAAGTCCAATGCCTTGACAGTTGGTAGTAAACCTAGATTTGTTAAGGTGTTGAGTTGAGATGATAAATCAAATAGATGATCAATCTGTCCCACCAAAGACCCGTGTGAGGGCTAAGAAAGGGAGTAGTTCGAAAGATACGCTATTGACAATGGATGGCAGGGTTGCCAAACTTGAGGAATCCATAGGTGATGTGAAGGAAAGTCTCAAGGTGATTGAAAGCAGCATCATAAAGTTAAACTTTAAGAGAGATGAGCTCAAGGAGCATGTGCAGGATGCTCTCAATGCCAATGTGAAGCAGATGCAGGGGGTTTTAAAAGAATCATAAAAAAATTCTTTCTAAAGATAATATCATAAGTTTCCCATCATGCATAAAGCTCTCATACATACAATTTAATACTTTTGCCATTAGAGCAAAAGATTGACAACTACGGGTTTGTTTTTAAAATCATGATTTCCATATATTCTAAAATTCATTTAAAAAATAATACTACAATTGTAATTATTTTAATTATATTTAACCATTTAAATAAATAACATAAAAAAATTTAACAAATTCTGAAAACATAAAATCAGGTGTAACAAGGTTGACATAAACAACCAGTTGTATAAATATTTACTTAAGTACTAAGTTAAATAGAGCTTTCAACAAAATGTAAATGATGTAATGAAGGGTATAGATTGAACCTCGATCGAACCCACATTTTTTTACTCATTTCCATGAAACAAGACTGAACCTCGAAAATGAAAACCTCATGACCACGTTCCTTCACACGTCAACCCTCCTCACCTCTTCAAATCTTCTATACCCGAATCTATCTAAACTTGATATAACCACGCTTCACACCTTGCACTTATATTCCCAAAATACCCTCAACGAATGATTCCAGCAACTATGACCACAAAAGTAATAGATCCATAACAAGGAATTAAGCACATATCCGCAGAGGATATTTTATGTTCAACCCCTTAATCCCCGCATCAATTTTCCCATTGCCTTTAAATTTTGTTGAAAAGAGAGGAAACACAAAATAGCATTTTTTTTCGGTGAAGAAAGATTCGATCTCTTTCGCTAGAAACGGGACTGAATGGCGGTTAGTACAATTTTTTTATTTTTTCTAACCATCTTGTTTGTTTGGTGAGAAAATTTATGACAAACAAGAAAAAAGAGATTTTGTATTTTCCAATTCAATTTCACCATGAAGATCAAAGATATTCTTGTTCTAACATAAATATCTGTAATTTAGTTAGTAATTTATGTTTTATTATTTTTCTTGTTCTAACATAAATTTTGATTATTAGGGCCTCATTAATCAGACGGATATAATGCTAATTTGAGTTTTGTTTCTGCTGTTGCTGTGCACTTCATTTACCTTTTTCGTATTTCGTTATATGATACTATCATTTACCCTGGTCCTTAGAAATTTTATTATATACTTTTTTGCACTAGGTTAATAAAGAATCCGGCTATATCTTCTGTGGATTTGTATGCAACTATTTATAGATCTGGTTGATTCAATTTCGTGTTGTATAATCAGTTGTATGCTAATTAGGAATTTATTATGTAAAATGTTGCTCCAAGTAATGCTTACTTGAAAGAAAAATGAAAAAGTGCGAATTTAACTTGCTAATATTGAACTGCGCTCGCGTTTTTGTGATTATTAATCTAAGATGCTAGCTTTCTATGATGGTCAACCTAATAAAAATTTTGTTTGTATTCAGCCTAAATATTTATGGGAGGTTTTCTTTTTTAATGGATGTAATAATGTTGATTTGAAGATGCTTTCTCTATTTTGGGCTGTATAAGTTGTTGTATTCTTTGACAGATCCAATCAGTGAAAGTAGGCAACGTTTCTTTGGGTGCATCTGAGCAAGATATTAAGGAGTTCTTTTCGTTCTCTGGTGACATCGAACATGTCGAAATGCATGGGTTAGTTATTACCGTACTTTTGTACCGTATGGATATGAAGAAAAGTGATGATAATTGTTGAAACTACTTCTGTCATCTAACCATGTAGATGTACCAGTATAGTGATGTTCTGAGATTCTGCAAACATTATCTGGTATAGGTTTCTTATTTGCTTTTGTTTTCTCTTTTTTTTTTGTTCCTCTTCCCTTTCAGCAATAACGAGCGATCACAAGTTGCATATGTTACTTTCAAGGATCCACAGGGAGCAGAAACTGCTGTTCTTCTTTCAGTGCGCACATATCTCATTTCATTTGAGCTTTTTGTATCAATTATCTTAATTGTTCTCACTGACACACATGCATCACATAATCGGATTTTATGCTACTGTTTGAAGGAAATGGTATGTCTAATATATATGGGAATTAAATGTCAATGTTTTTGACGTATTTTAGTAGATATTTATATGATGCTAGTTCAATTTCTACTGTTTTTCCAAGTGAAATATGTAAAAGCTGGTAAACTTTGTAAGCAGCAGCTTTCTGCTTTCCTTGGATATTGAAATAAAATCATTTATCCAAAACACAAGGAATTAAGTATTTATGTATCATTTCTGGAATCTCACAAGTGATGAGCTTTTGAAAGTGAATACTTAAGTGCATTGCCAATGTGATGACAATGCTAATGACCATCTTTGTTTTAAGTATTTCATCATTTAGAAGATAACATTGTTACTAAAAGATCTTCCTTTGAGGTAGATTTGCTAAAGACATGTATATGAAATCCTTGCATGCATTTGACCAAGTATTTGTATTTATATCTTGAATTTTCACTGTTCTTCCGTTTAAAGGTAATTGATTTAAACCACAATTTGATGTTAAGGAAGTGATCAAATCTAGTTCCCCATTTGAATGGCGTTTAAAGCCTTTTTGGCTGATGTTTCTATTGGCATGTGTTGTTCTGGCTCGTGAACAGTTTGTTTGGTTTCACAAAAAAATTCTTGTTGCCTGTTGTGCATTATGTGGAAAAAGAACAGTTATTCTGTTATAGCTTGGATTTTGTTAATCATTTATGCGAATTTATTTTTTAGTTAGTCTCATGGTTTCAAGATATTTCCCTTTTCTTTTTGTTGGTTAGATGTCATAATCATTCCTTTTCTTCCCTTGTTGTTTTTACACTTTTTCTTATGTAAGGGAGAAAGTGAAGAGGGAAAAAGTGAGTGGGTAACTGATGGCCATATTATTGTTAATTGCTAGCTTTTGAAAGTTTGATTAGCTTTTTCACAAAAGAGCAATCTCCCCTAAAGGTTAAATGCTTATTGATTAAATGGAAATATTTAATTTCATCGTTATGAATTGAGAATTCATGGTTTTCTCCAGGGGGCGACAATTGTAGATCAATCTGTTACCATAGAGCTGGCTCCGGATTACAAGCCACCTGCTACTGCCTCTGCAACACCTGTAATGTCCTAACCTACAGCAATCTGCTTTGACTTCACTTATTAAATGATGATTTTATTGTGAATGAATTGTTTGATTACCTTAGGCCACACAGAACAAAGAGGCCGGCCAGGCCGAATCTGCTGTCCAGAAGGCAGAGGATGTTGTAACCAGCATGCTAGCCAAGGGTTTCATTCTTGGCAAAGATGCAGTGAACAAAGCAAAGGCCTTCGATGAGAAGCATCAGTTCACATCAACTGCTACTGCCAAAGTTGCTTCTCTGGACCAGAAGATTGGTTTTACTGAGAAAATTAGTGCTGGCACAACCATGGTGAATGACAAAGTGAGGGAAATGGACCAGAAGTTTCAGGTTTCCGAGAAGACCAAGTCCGCGATTGCTGCTGCCGAGCAGACAGTCAGCAGTGCGGGTTCTGCTATAATGAAGAACCGTTATGTATTGACTGGAACCTCGTGGGTCACTGGTGCATTTAACAGGGTTGCTAAAGCAGCAGGTGATGTGGGGCAGAAGACAAAAGAAAAAGTTTTGGCTGAGGAGGAAGAAGCCCACAAATCAAAGGGGTATGCAAGGATGGACGAATGCGAATCTCCCAAAGCTGGTGCTCCCTCATCGGCACAAGGTCTAATCCTTTAATTTGCCAAAAAAGGACTGTAAATACCAGCAATGGAAGGTATGGATCTTGCCATCGGAGATGTGCTTTCTGGTTTGGACAATAGTTTAAAAACTTAAATGTAGGACAGTTTGTCACATATTGTTTGATATGTTTGGTATATTCAACTTTAAATGATAATAAAAAAAAATGACACTGCAAACAATTCAGCATCAATTTTATTGGTATCCATCTATTATTCTCGACTTCATGTGTATTTTCCGGAAAATGAAGAAAGATGAACGTAAATGGACAAATCGACTGGGCTTAGGGTGATCCAACCCAACTCAATTTTTAAGATTTGCTCAGTTGAAATCTTTTAAACTTTTTATTTTTATATATAAACGACGTGTTAGATTGTTTTTTTTTTCTTTTTTTTAGCTTTTACCATTACAAATACTATACAATAAATGATTGAAGGAGATATAATAAAAATTGGAGGTAATAAAGTGATATCAAAATAAAATTTTGATTAAGTGGTAAATTTAAAATGTATATAAATATCAAAACAAAATTTTAGTTTAATGATGAATTTAAGGTGTTACTTGGGTTTAAATAGTTTTGGTACATCTATAAATCAGTGAAGTTTATTAAATCTAATTACATAAGCTGCTTATAGGCATTTTGGATCTAAAATTTTTTAATCGATGAAAAATTATCTCTTAGCTTTGAAACGCATTTTAAATTACTTAATTTTATGTTTGAGAGCTTTTAGTGAAAATTGCACAAACTAAATTTTCTAAAAGGGATTATTATAAGAATTATGAGTTTTGGTAATTCATATTGAGTTTGATCTTGCTTAATTTGGTTATATATAATATAGGCAGAATATATAAGAGGAAAAGGCATTAATTTAAGTCCTTAAGGTGAAATTATTCATACTTTTACTTTAGGTTCAGTTTGTTTAATTAGGATTAAGTTGTTTTATTTCATTCTAAAAACTTTTTTTTTCTTAAATAAAACGACCACAAGGGTCAATCATTTATTAAATCGCATCACAAATGACAGCATCATGGATATCTAAAGGATAGACCATGTCAAAGAACCAAGTACAAGCCTCCGCACACATTTTCTTACAAATTAAAGCAGCAGTCAAATTACAACACCGGTTAACCCAAACTAAATTTGCTGACTTAAAATTAACAAAGGCTTTTATGCTTTCCTTGATCCGCACACCAATGACCGTGACATCCGTACGTTGATTCTTCACTTTGTTGACAAGGCTTTAATGTTAAGCTTTCGGCTTCATCCACCGACATCATCTCGTACTTGAAGCCCCCGCCACCGCCTAACACGAACCCATCTTCATCCCTTGCTATAACACCATAGCCGACGCATCAAAATTTATTTTAACATGACCCTTGGGAGGTTTTTCCCATCTTTTAACAATAGGGTTAGTAGAAAGCTACGGATCATTTAACAAATTACAAATGCGGAAATCTTGACTAAGCGTTCTAGCCCTGTCCCAAACAACCTGCGCCTCATCTTCCTTACCCCGGAATATGAAATTGTTTCTATTATTCCAGCTGTTCCACAGGTAGTCATAAGGTCGGCATGGCTCTCTTATCCAGAACTCTCATCAGGTCTTCCAACCAATCGATGCAGCAGTTGTACTCCTTCGAAATGGTGCTATTTTCCAGACCTCCAGTTGAAAGAATCGCCCGACATGTAGGGCTGTCTTTAAGGGCGTGAATAAGGGTCTCATACTCAGCCCCGCACCTAGGGCATTCCTGCCCAAAACCACGACCAATAGATGCAATTTCAACGTTAGTAGGGAGGATCTCATGCCCCACCCGCCAAGTGAAAACCCGAATTTTGGGGATGGTGTCGAGCTTCCATATAGCTTTCCACAAGAACCTATGAGGGCCAAACCCCATTTGCTTCAACAACAACCATGAATAAGCCGACTTAGATGTGAACGAGCCAAGAGGGTTGTGGATGTTAGAGTATGACTGAGTTAGGCATTAACTACAGTCTGTTGAAGTCAGTTACTTTCAGTGTTACGAGTCTGTTAATGTTAGTTGCTGCTGTTAGCTACTAATAGCTGTTAGCTGTTATATGCAGTTATCAGCTTCATAGTCTCTATATATAGTATTGCATTCAGCATGTATTAGATAAGTTTTACAGATGTATTTTTTTTTCTTGATTGAATACAAGATTTATCTTTGGTATAGAATTTAACAGTGGAACCACACCACTCTATCGCATTGGCTCTCTTCCCCAATCGGTGAGTTGCAAATTTTATCACCCAAGTCTTGCCCATACAACTCGCGAACTCTAACGTTGTTCCATCTTCTACTATCATCGAGCCATAAGTCTTTCACGCTGCTCTCATTAGGGTTCAGCAAATTTGAATTAACAGCCACACCATTTAAACCTTCCAGCCCCCAGTTATCGGTCCGAATATTGATACTATCACCATTTAAGAACATTTTTTTATTTACATATTGTTGACATCATTTTTTTGTGAAAATGAGGTCGACTTAGGTTTTGAAAATGAAACGAAAATGGGAATCACCACCAACCTTTTCTAATGAGATGTGATCGGTCACCTCGCAAAACAGTTGTTTTTAATAAACGGTTTTAGATTTATTAAAACAATGCTTTTGGTCTGCGAAATTCAAAAAAACAGGTTCGGAAGTCGGTTACGTACGAAGAAGGATTAGTACACTCGTAACGCCCAAAAATTGGTACCTAATTAATTAATTAGTGTCTTAATGTCAAAAATTAAAAACTTTAAAGAGATTTAAAATACGATATTTTATTAAAAAAACTTGTATAAATCAAATTACCCGTTAAGACCCTCTCATTTCGGAGAGAGAAAATATCATACCCAATGAGTTAGGGCATAATATTTCACCTCCTCAAAAAAGAGTTTGTTCAAAAACTCGTGCAATAAAATTTTAAAGGATATTTTATTATTTAAGTCAGATTAAAAAATGGCAGCCTAATACGTTAGGGCATAATTTAACATTGAGTATTGCATTTATTTTTTTTTTAGAAAATTTCTCGTCTCGAGAAAACAACGTGTCATATCCAATACGTTAGGACACAACGTATTGAATTCTCAATAATGAGCTTTTATTTATGTTTTCTGATTAAAGAGTATTCTCGATTATTTAGATTTAACGAAAAAAATGAAACCCAATTTGTTAGGACTCAATCCTCTCGAAGATTTCAAATACCGAATATTACGTTATTTAGAAAATTTTCCTTTTTGAATTTGGATATAAAAAAATGTGACAGAATAACAATTATGAAAATGCAAGTAAAATAATAATACAAACAAAATAACAAAAATAAACATATATAAAAAACGAATCAATTATATATACAATAACAAGTAAATAAACAAATAAAAACTAAAACATTTTTAAAATAATAATAGACATATAAATAAATAAATAAACATCAAGTAAAACAATAATAAAGAAATGAATAAAATTATAAAATTATAAAATGTATGTATGAATTTTAAAAATTTAAAGTACAAAAACTATGTAGGTATATATATATAATGAGAATATGCATGTCTATACGTATATATATGTATATGTATATATAAATAAAAATATGCATGTGTATATATATTACATAAAGACAAAAAAAGATATATATGTATATTATAAAATAAAACAATGTAAGTATGTACATATATATATATGCATATAAATAAAAATATGACTATGTATGTAGATTTATATATATATGAATTATAAAATATAAAAATGTGAGTAATTATATAATAATAATTTTAATAAGACACATACACTTGAAATTTAAATAAGTAAACACAAATAATAATATATTAACAGTAACAAACGATAATAATAATCATAATAATGTCTAATTTGCTAATATTATTAATAAAATAACTAAAATAATAAAACAAACAGGTTTAATCGAATTTTGGAATAAAAATTGGGGGTTTAAAACGCAAATAAACAAAAAAAAGAGTCCCTAGGGACCAAAATATAATGCGCTAAAAGAACGGAGGGCTGATTGAGCAAATATTCCCAACCTTTAGCGCATCATTTCATTCAGGACCAAATTGAAATAAGTGCAAAAACCGCGGGGCCAAATTAAAAAGCTGGAGACTTGATTGTAAAGCTATTAAAAATCCGAAGGGCTAAAAGCGCAAATTGCCCTTCCGCACAAAAAAACGCGGGTCCCTTTGCTGGAGTGGGTCGGGTCGCGGGTCAGAGGTCCAAAACGGCATCGTTTTGGCCTCTGAACCCCCAACCCCAAAACAGCGTCGTTTAATGTCTTATTTAAACCCAAAAAAAAATTTAAAACATTTCATTTCTTTTAGTTTTCAGAAAAAAAAATCACCCCCTTTTCTCTCTCAAAGCTCCGGCCAGGTTCCGGCCATGTACTCCGGCGCACCTCCGCCGTAGCTCCGCTACAGGCAGTGGCTGGAGGTGCAAAATTGAGCCTTTCGGGTCTCTTTTTGAACCTGGTGGCCTCTAGAGAATGGATTCGAGTCGAATCACGGGAAATGTGAGCCTAAATTCGAAAAAACGAGGAGAAACCGTTCGGTCTCTCCTCCTCCGGCGCGGCGCGGGTAAGGCTTTTTATTTTTGTTTTTGTGTTATTTTCTATGAAAGATAAAAAATAATACAGAAAAATAAAAGCAAACAGAGATCCGAGCACAAAGAGAGAAAAAAAAATCCTTTGATTTCTTTTCTGTTTTTCTTGATATTTTTGTCCAAAAAAATCCCCCTTTCGTTTTTTACAAATCGGCTTTATAGCCGAGAATAAAAACTAAATTTTGCTATTCTAGTCTCGTTTGCTTCTGTTTCTACTTCTTTTGTTGCGTGTTTGCAGGTCCTGGTAGAGCAGGTGGCGGCAGAAGGCGTCAGAGGCGATGGGACAAGGGCGGTGGCAAGTGGGGTGCCAGAAGGCCACTAGGTGCGGCCGCAGCAGACTAGGGCTAGGTTTTTTTTATCTTTTTCTGATTTGATGCTTTGGGCCATTAGGGCGTGGGTAGTTGGGCTGGTATTTGTTGGGCTTAGATTATTGGGTTTGGGCCCCGGGTAAATTTGGGCTGTACACATAAGTGAGACCTATTGGAGAGTAAAAACATAAGCAGAATTTCCATCTACTTTTTAAGAGATCTAGAGCTCTCTCTAAACGAGTCTTAAATGTTTTAATCTCCCTTGATTATCAGTTACCATAGGTTGTTCTAGGAATAGTTATGAAGGGAAGACAATCACTTCCAACGTTCTCGTTAATTGCCCAATGACTACATCCTGTTCTTGTGTTTTCAACAATTTGGCATCAAACCCACTCACAATGAGTGATAAAATCCAAACTTACGTAGATTGTGGTGGTGATGAAATTTGTTGATCTGCAAAATCAGATGGACAAACAATTTCAACAAATGCAAGATCAGATGAAAGTCCTATTTTCTTATCGAAGCAAATCGACAAATGGGGAGGAGAACCCAACTAGATTAAGCGCCACTGCCACCACCACCGGGTGGGGCTACTTCGACAGCTGGAGGATCTGTTCCTCAGTTTGCAAAAAGGTTATGTTATAATTGCGATTAGCCTTATTCGGCCACTCATTAGCGCAAAAAGCTACTTTGGTTAGAATTGGTGATACAGTGGAGGAGAATATTGAAGAATTAGGAGAACTTGAAATCTCCTTGCATGGTAAGACTATGCAGTTACAAGCCGTAATGAATGGACAAACGTTGTTGAGCTTGATAGATTCGGGTAGTACACACAACTTCATTAGTGTTACAGCTGCTCAGCACCTTGCAATTCCGGTAACACCTAGTGTGTCAATTGCCAATGGTGAGAAGGTAAAAAGTAGAGGGATTTGTTCTCGGTTACTTTTTTATATTGCTACCCATGAATTTTTTACAGGCTTTTATATTATTCCTCTGATTGGGTCTGATATCGTGTTGGGTATTAAATGGCTTCAAACATTTGGACTTTGGTGCACTAACAATGAACTTTGCAGTGAAAAGAAGATAGGCGAGCCCGCGACTTGTTTATAAACTAACTTCGGTGCCTTCCTTAAGCTTCTTTCATCTCTATTTATAGGAGTATTGTTGAACTCTGTTTAATTTTTTTTGAATCCCGCACAAATTTTTTTTTGATAAGAATGATGTCTCATCATTGATTTGTCATGACATGGTTGCTTTAACGTTTTTTTTTTTGTCTGAAGCTGGATGTTGATTTCTCAATTTGTTTTCTTTTTTTGTAACTCGGATATTGTTTTCCCAAGTTGCTTCCTTTTTTGCCTAGAAATGGATGTTGCTTTCTCATGTTGCTTCCTTGATATTTTTATTGGTTTCTTTCAATTGGCTTTTATCCTTTCTGAATATTATCTAGATTTATTTTTTCAATTTCATCTAGATGTAATAAATTGAGTGACAGTCTTAGTGAGTTTTAATTTTTCCATGTATTCTTGATTTTTTCTATTATGTGATGAAAAATCATCAATATTTATGTCAGCTATTTTTTTTAATAGTTGAACGGGTTCTTTATTTCTATCATCCTGAGTGTATTCGACTGCAGTATCGTATGACAATATTCTTCTTCCATCAGTTCAGAGGCTATAAGTTTTTTGTTGAAGTAAATATTGGGCTTTGGTCTTTAAATCTATTCCTGTTTGGATTTGATAATAACTGAGATTATTGTAACACTTATCAATATTTTTTGTCAAGTGATCTTTCTCCTCTTTAACCATTGAAAGGTTGGGACCTCAAATCATTTTTTTAATGGCCTAAATTTGATATGGTTGATAAAATTTTCCTTTTTGAGCTATACCAATAAGATTGTTGATTTCAAGATGAAAATAATAATAATAATAATCTTCATATACCATACGTAATAATATAGTCTTAATAAATGCAGAAAAATCTTTTAATAAATGGAAAGAAAACTTTTGAATTATTATTTCTTTAAGAAAATCTTATTCAATCCGCTTATATCAAGCGGTTCATGATCAAGTCTAAACTTTATAGAAGAGAATTTTTATTTAAATCGTTTATGAAAACATAAGCTTGTAGAAAGTATTCGAAAAGTTTTTGAAATTGAGCTTGCTAGTTGTAAATAATTTCATTTATTTTTGTAAATATTTCTACAGCAGAATATTCCTAGTCTTATTATATAAACATAACTTAAATATTTTATTTATAACTGGGTTATTTGCTCCTTATTAATAAAATACTGAAATATATCAAGAAGACTGTTTATCTCTTTAATATCTAAATAGCTAATTTCTAGTTCTTCCCAATCTCGATATAAAATGAATTTTAATAATAAATCATGAGCTTCTTCTTCTTTAGTTGTTTTTAACTAAAATTGTGAAAGCTTAGTAAAAGCTTTTCGAAATTAGCTCTTTGCTCAATAATATGAGTTTTCTATATTTCATTAAAAAATTATATAATTCGATGGTAAGTCCGGATTATAAAAATATTTTATTTCTTGAATTTGTTGTGGTTTCAACAAATTTTTTGATGCACAAAACTTTTCTACTCCTTTTATGATTTCAACATAATTGACTTGGTATGTTGAATTTGGATCTTGAGACCAATATAATTGACTCACTTGTTGTGGTGTAAATGATAATTGAGTTCCAACTGGTTGTCTTATCTTTGGATATGGAATGTAATATCCTTGGTTAGGATAAAAAGATATTTGAGAAGGTATTGTCATAAATCCTTGATTAGGATTTATTGATTTGAAAATGTTCCCTTTGTTGGGCCTTTTATGAATAGTAACACATTCACCGACTTTTTTTAGAGGTTGTTTACCTCTGTCCGTTTGGCCTACTAAGATAATCAGCAATAATATTGTCAGTTCTTTTTACATATAATACTTCAAAATTAAAAGTATATAATTCATTATACCATCTAATTCTTCTGTGTACAGTTTCCAAACTTTTATTAATAAGAAAATGTTTAACTGCATGATTATCAGTTTTTATAATAAATTTTTCAGGTGCTAAATATATAAGAATTTTTTTTCTTTCTTTATTGCTAATAATTGTTTTTCATATATGACATTGTTGACACCATTTTTTTGTGAAAACGAGGTCAACTTGGATTTTAAAAAAAATGAAAACGAATATGGGAGTCGACACCAATCATTTTTTATAAGGTGTGATCGGGCTACCTTGAAAAGTGGTTGTTTTTAATAAACAATTTAATTTTATTAAAATAACGATTTTGGTCCACGAAATTCAGAAAAACGGGTTCGGGAGTCGGTTACGTACAAGGAAGGATTAGCACCCTCGTAACGCCCAAAATTGGAACTAGTTGATTAATTAATGTCTTAGTGTCGAAGATTGAAAACTTTAAAAAGTTCTAAAATACGATCCTTTATTGAAATGTTGAAAATTTTCGGGAAAAAGACATATTTCACGTTAATCGAGAAAGAAAATTGTATCTAGTAAGTTAGGACACAATGTCTTGAATTCCCGATGCACGAATAAATGCCAAAAATTTAAAAGATATTTAGCCATCTCGGATTTTAAAAAAATGATCATGCCCAGTAAGTTAAGACACGATCTTTTCTTAATTCCCAAGATCGTTTAAAACTTGAGAAAAAAAAGGATCATGCCCAGTAAGTTAGGACACGATCTTTTGATAATTTTCGAGATTTGTAAAAATTTGTTTGAAAAAGATTCGTATATTTAGATTTATCAAGAAAATCGAAACCCTATAAGTTAGGGTACGACCTTTCGAATCTCAAAATACGAAATGCCATTTATTTAGAATAAATTTTGACATATTGAGTAAAATGAAACACGATGCCGTGTTAAAAGAATGCGAGAACAAATTACATTGTTGATATGCATAGCAAAACAAAAATGAATACGATGGTATAAAAATAATACGAACAATAGCAACGAAAATAAGATAGATAAAAGGATCAACCAATAACATACAAAATAACAATGCATATAAGCAAATAAAATTAAAACATTCTTTCAAAATAATAATGAAAATGTAAATAAAGAAATAAATAAAGAAATGAATAAGATTATAAAAAGTAAAAGATATATATATATGTATATATATATATATATATAAAAAATTGTAAGATAAAAACATGTAAGTATATATATTCGTGAAAATAAAATATGTATTGATCTATATAGATATGTATATAAATTATAGAAATATAAAATATATATATAAGTATGTACATATATAAATCAAAGATATGTATGTAGAACAAAAATAGTTTATTATAATTTATATATACATAAAATAGGATGGTATAAAAATATTGTACAGCCCAAATTTACCCGGCCCACTTACAATGCATGGCCCAAATGGCCCAACACCCAAATCAGACCCAATAATAACTAAACAGACCCAATTACATGGCCTAGTGGCCCAAAATTTTAAAACCATTTCAGAAACCCTAATCCCCCTAACCCTAGGGCGCCGCATGCTAGCCTTCTGCCGCCGCCACTGTCCCATCGCCGTTCACCTACTCTCTGCTCCGCCGCTCACCTACCCACCCGCCGCGCCGCACGTCAAGTCGCCCACTTGCGCCTGCAACAGAAATGACAAGAACATTAAAAAAATAATGCTTGTAATGGCTATAAAAGCCAAACAAAAATCTATTGTAAGGGTTCGGCCCCTCTTTCACGATTTGACGAAATAAAAAAGCAAAAAACAGATTCAAGAAACCTTTTCTGGGTATAAGATCTATTTTCCTTTTTTATTTTTATTTTTCTCTTTATTTTTCTTCCTTTCGAAACTATTGGTGTTCGATTTTGTTTCTTTTATTTTTTTAAACTATATATATAACGTATAAACGTAAAAAAAAAGGCAAAAAAATACCTTTTATTTGAATTGTACGGTGGCCGGCGCGACGGCGGCTCTCCTCGTCGGATTTCAGGCCGAACATTGGAGAGGGGAGGGGTTTTTGAGAGAAAAATCAGTTTTTTTTAAGAGAGATGGCAAAAATGAAGTTTAAAAAAAATTTGATTTATAAAGGCACTTGAAACGGCGCCGTTTAGCTATTAGGGTCAGGAGCCAAAACGACGCTGTTTTGGCCCTAACCTGCGCAGTAACTCGACCCTGGGGGGAGGATCCACGTGTTTTTGGCTTTTGGGTTATTTGCGCAATTGGTTCCTCCGATCTTATGGCGCTTTCAAGGCAGTTTTTCGCATATTTGCAATTTTGGCCATAAAATTTTGCTTCTGTTTCGATTTGGTCCTTAGACCATGCGCTTGGATTCCGCTAGAACGGCACCGTTTCAGTGACATGGGGATATTTCACGTTTGATCCTCATCCTTTTGCAGCGTGTTTTAATTACCCTTTTTTATTTGTAATTTGAGCCCTTAAATTTATTTCTGATTCCGATTTAATCCCTTTCGTTTTTTTATTTTATTTTTTTAACTATTAATTTTTTATTTTATTTATATTTTCATTATCTTTATATATATGTGTGTACATTATTTTAATATGTGCTATTATTTTTTATTATTATATATTATTATTAAAACTATTATTATTATTATTATTAATATTATTAAATACCTTTTTACTTCAAATTATGCTATATGTGTATACATACATAGATTTTACTTTTACAATTTTATTTATTTTGTGTTGTTATTATTGCTTTATCTTATATTTATTTATTTATGTGTTCATCATTATTTTTATGAAATGTTAGCCCTAGTTGTCTATTATTTCATGTATAATTGTTTTGTCATCTTTTATTTATTTATTTATTTATTTATCATTTTGTTGTGGTTATTCGTGTTATGTTTACATCGTCGTATTTATTATTGTTTTGCTACCCATATTAACATTGTGTTTTACGATTTTAAAATAAGCAAAATTTCGTGTTTAGATTTGAGAAAGTTGTACCCTAACTTACTGGGTTTCGATTTTCACAATAAATCTAAATACGCGAATATTTTCAAACTCAAGTTTTTAAACGATCTCGGGAATTAAGAAAAGATTGTGTCCTAACTTACTGGGCATGATCTCTTTTCTAAACTCGAGATAATTAAATATCTTTTAAATAAGTAAATTTTCGGCATTTATTCTCGTATCGGGAATTCAATACGTTGTGTCCTAACGCATTGGATATGACACGTTGTTTTCTCGAGAGGAAGATTTTTCTAAAAAAAATAAGTAAGGCAATATTTTGCGTTTGGAAATTCGAGAAAGCGTGCCCTAATGTGCTGGGTTTCGATTTCTCGTTTAGCCAAATAGCCCTCTTAAAGTTTCAAAGTATGGGTTTTGGAAACTATAAGGTGATCTTGGTTTCGAGAGTTTAACGTATCGTATCCTAATGTGCTGGATGTGATATTCTTTCAGAATAAGAGAATCTTAAATTCCAACCCATATTGTTCGAAAGTTTTTAGGATCGTATTTTTAAAATTCTTTAAAGTTTTCAATTTTTGACATTAAGACATTAACTAATCAACTAGGTACCAATTTTTGGGCGTTACGAGGGTGCTAATCCTTCCTCGTACGTAACCGACTCCCGAACTCGTTTTTCTGAATTTCGTGGATCAAAATTGTTGTTTTAATAAAACTAAATCGTTTATTAAAAACAACCACTTTTCAAGGTGATCCGATCACACCTTATCAAAAATGATTGGTGGCGACTCCTGTTTTGATTTTCAAAATCCAAGTCGACCCCGTTTTCATCAAAAAAATGGTGTCAACAAATATTATTGATTTTTAAAGCATAGAAGTATATAAATAAAAAAATTTAAATATATTATAAAATAAAATTATTTAAAATATATAGACAATATTGAATTAGTATGAAAACATAAACTAATACATTATGAAATTAGATATAATATACGATAAAAAGAATTAAAATCATAGTACATAATAAAATAAAATAATATATATAAAAAGGTAAATAGATATATAAACTAATACAATAATAATACCTATAATAATAATAATAATAATAATAATAATAATAATAATAATAACCTAACTAGTTTAATAATAATAAAATAACAATAGGAAATGACTAAATTAAAATAAACGGGAATTTAGGGGCGAAATTGAAAATGGAAAAAGGATTAAATTGTGACACACGCGAAAGGGGGGGACCAAAACAGTAAATGTCCCGCCCTCCAAAACGCATCACTTTGAGCAGGACTAAAATAAAATAAAAATAAAATTATGCGGCTAAATTAAAATAAAAGGAAAGAAGGAAAAAAAAGGGGGGCCTAATTGCAGCGTGTTGCAAAAGCGGAGGGACCGCAAGCACAAATAGCCCATTTAGCTTTAAAACACGCGGATCCTCTGTCAGTCGGGTCGAGTTAAACCGGATCTTATGCAAAACGGTATCGTTTTGGGACCTATGCGTACAGGCAAAAACGACGCCGTTTGGCCTTGTTATATAAATATATTTTTTTAAAACCCTCATTTTTACTCTCTTTGCAAAAAAACAAAGAAAACCTCTCAACCCCTCTCTCCCTCTCTCCGCTTCCAGGCAAAGGTCCCGTGTTTACCGTAGTGGCGGCATGTTGATTCTTGACGACAGTCTTTGCGACCACGGTGGCCAAAAACCTAAAATTTCTGATTTTTAACCCGTTTTAAGCCTAGATTTTAGATCAAGGAGGCAAATGCCTAAAAAGGGAAAAAGAATGGAAAAGGTTCTGCCTTTAGCCTTCTCACCGGAGAAAGTGTCCGACGGCGAGTCACGAAGTGACATAGGTGAGTTTCTTTCCCTTCTTTCCCTTTTTCTTATTACTTAATATGTAAAAAAATAAAAACAAAAATAAAATAAAAAGGATAAAAACGAGAATCGAACTAGAAAGCAAAAGAAATCAACTCTTAAATCTGTTATATTTTCGTTTTTTTATTAATGTTCGTAAAAAGGGGAACCCCTTTCGTTTTTACAATAATCGGCTTTATAGCCAAAAGAAGAGAGAAGAAAAAAAAAAGAATAAATCCCTCTTTCCCATGTTTGTGGTCTGTTTCTGTTCTTGGTTGCGTGTTTCTTTTACTTTGCAAGTAACGTCGGTAGCAGGCGGTGGTAGAGGAGTAGGTGCGACGCTGGTCAGAGGCGGTGGCAAGTGGGGTGATGGGACGGTAGCAGAAGACCCTAGGTGCGCCGCACCTAGGGTTAGGGTTTTATGTTTCTTTTTTTCTGAAAATGGGTCTGTTGGGCTAGGTTTGGGTATTGGGCTTGTTGGGCTTCGGGTTTTGGTCTAGGCTATTAGGTTTCTGGTTGTAATTGGGTTAGTGGGGCCCCGGGCAAAATGGGCTTGTACAAACATAATTAATTTCATTTGGTTTAAATTTTCCCGAACTATATCTACATTTTAATTCTTCGTTATTTATTGTTCTAGCTTTTAATATACAACCCTAATGATTTTGTGAAGTGTCTGTTTCTAAAATTAGTTTATCACCTTGTTTAGGTAAATAAGCTTTTGGAATTCGATTAATTTCAGATTTTAGATTTTTATGATTTTCGAGTCATTTAAGACCGGATAAAGGGTTTATCCTTTTAAAATTTTCATATAACCTACCTATTTTTTCGGATAAGTTAGGAAAAAATTTCTTTCATAATTAATAATTCCTAAAAATTGTTGAAGTGCTTTTTATCTTCAATTTTTCAAGAAATTCTTTTATTTTTACTATAATATGATCTTGTAGTTTAAGACCATCTACAAATAATTTTAATTCTAAGAATTCTATTTCTTTTTTCTAGCTCTATTTTCTTAGGACTTAGTATAATTATATGTTTTATGAATTCTTGAGAAATGATATTTAAATGTTTTCTATGTAATTCTAATGTGTCGGAAATATCAAAATATCATCTATATAAACTACACAATTTTTTATATTTATTAAATATAGAATCCATCCATCTTTGAAAGATTTGTGATGCATTACATAATCAAATGGCATTACTTTTCATTGATAATGTCCATTAGGTGTACTAAAAGCTATCAAATGTTTGGATTCTTACATTAGCATGATTTACCGAATCTTAATTTACATCAAATTTACTAAAATATTTTGCTTGTTTAACTTTATTAATTAAAACATCCTTTCTTGGAATAAAATAACCATCAAAATAATATTTTGATTTAATCTTTTATAATTAATAACCATTCTAGCTTTTCCTCTTTTATTTCGCATGATTTCTAACCATCAAGGTTGGACTAGAATGTGGACTATTAGTTATTTCTATTAATCCTTTTTCTAATAATTCTTTAATTTGTATGTCAAATTCATCTATATCTTGTTTAGTATAGATCATTGGTTTAACTCTAATAATTTTATTGGGATTTTCTAATTTAATATCACAATATCTAGGGCTATTTTGCCATAATTTTAATGGTTCTTCACCAAAATTATTTTCTAATATTTTAAACAACCAATGACTTGTTTCAAGTTGTTTAATTTGTTCTTTTCTCAGTGGTGTAAAGTTTTTATCACAAACAAATTTATGATTTTCTACCAATGGTATTTCTATAAAAAATTTCTACAGATAACATAATTAATTTTTATCAATAAAAATGGTAAATGTTGGTATATAAAATTATTACCTAATAATATATCTCCATGCATTTTTGGAAAGCATAATATTTTAGGTATAACAAATCTTACATTATTTATGTAGATTGGTACGTTTTAGCTTTATATTGAATTATGGTTTCATTACCATCTATTTCTATGGCTCTTATTGCATACTTCATAGGTTCCCATTTTTCTAAAGGAATGACATTTTTCGCAACTACTAGTTGTAGTTCCAGATATCTAATAAAGCATGTAAAGAATATGTTTTATATTCTCTAAATTGAAATGTAATTTCAATATATGTGTAATATTTTTGGATTGGAAATTTGAAAATGTAATTACATCACTTGTTCCAAGTTTCATTTGTTGGATTATTATCGAAGTTTGTATTTCTTCCATTCTAGTATTTCTAGAAGATACAAAGTTTCTACTTGGTTCTGTGGGAAAAAAAGAAATATGAACTGTTTTCATTCCTATCGGTGTTGAAGTTATAGAACTTTAACTTGGATTTTCCTCATCATCCTCTATTTGAGTATTTGAGGGTAAAACCAAATTATCATTTGTATTTGTTATAGCTGTATTTTTAAAATATAATTTATCACCGGACGACAATATTCTATTGTACTTATTGGTTTAGAAGTACTTGCACTACTTATCCTATCTACCATCCAATCTTTTGGTATTGATAAATCTCTTAAATGTAATAATTTTGGTTGTATTTCAAGTAGTTATTTTATTAGGTTCAAAGAGTTCAATAATTTTATTATTAATTTCTTTGATTTCTACTTCTATTGTATTAGTATATTTATTAATAGAAGTCCAATTAATTGCTAGATCTTTTGCTAAATCATTAATTTCAAATTTTTGTCCGAATTTTAAGATATAAACATTCTTCTATCAAATGATCTGTAATAGATATAAAGTAATTTGGTTTAACTTTAAATCATATTACTCTTGCATGCAAATTTGATTGAATTCCTCCAATAAGTGTTTTTATTGTATTTTCAAATCTTTTATCTAATAAAACTGCTATTATTTGTATATCATGACATTTTCTAAACAAAGCTCTTATAGTT
Organism: Gossypium raimondii; assembly: GCF_025698545.1. Classification (NCBI taxonomy): domain Eukaryota; kingdom Viridiplantae; phylum Streptophyta; class Magnoliopsida; order Malvales; family Malvaceae; genus Gossypium; species Gossypium raimondii. The sequence goes on along the minus strand of NC_068566.1, from coordinate 7,926,721 downwards.
ATCATTATTATTCCTAAATGTATGTATCTAACTTGAGGATATTTCTTTTAATCCTCTTAATTTTATCTTTATTAAATAGTGAGATTTCATTAATCCACCTCTAGTATCTTTGGCTACTTTATTACCTCTTATTTTTCTATATGTCTTTGACACCATATCTTATATTTAGATATTTTATAAATTTATTCTTTAGAAATATGATTTTATTAAATTTTTTATCATTTCATCGAAAAGTCTTTTCTTCTCCTACTATATTTCCTAATTTAATATCTTGTTGTTCATTTTAGGAATTTCTTCTAACGATGATTAGAACTGCTTCCTATATTAAACATAAATATATATTCTTCTTCTTACATATCGAATCCGTTTCGATATTAAATTATTCATTCGTATAATATTTCTTGAGATTTATTTTCTCTTGAACATATTTCTAAATCTTGTTTTTCAAGTGTTTTAATCATTTTCTTGCACTTTTTCCTTTATTAGGACAATTTGATGCTATATGACCTTCTTCATCACATATAAAACACTTACATATTTGTTTTTAGATTTTTAGAAGTTTTCTTCTAATAAATTTTTCTTTTATTATAACCGAATTTTTTTATTTCCTGGTTTCCATCTAACTAGCTTATATTTTCTATTTTTCTTTTTATAAATAGCTTATTTTTTCTTTTTATATTTTCTAACTAGTTTATGCTTAACTTGTTTAGAAGTCTTACTTTGTAAACAATGCATAATTATTCTTTCTTTTGCAAAATTAATTCCATTTCCTATAGAATCTATACTTTTGATTCTACACTAGCTATTTTACTATGCTTTTCTAAATAAGAATCGTACTTTTTATACAAATATCATCCCATGGTGGTGGTAATTTATGGAAATATTAGTTTTTTCAGAAATTTATATTTTCATTTTTAGTTTTGATATTCATGAAGAAATTTTTAGAAAATTATTCTAAGTATCGATGTCACATAATTTAATTTTGACAATACATAACTAGACAGACAATCTTAATCTTTTTATCAGTATATCCATAAAATTCTATTTTTAAAATAAAAGTTAACACTTTTAATAAATCTTTTAATAGGCTTTTATATTATTCCTTTGATAGGGTTATGCATAAAGGAATACAAATACACTCTGAGATATGCGAGCCCACCACTGAATCAAACCAATTAAAGAGTATCTTGGCAACGTTTAGCGACTTATTTCAAGAACCAACGAGCCTACCACCTCTAAGGCAATGTGAGATTCAAATTTGTTTGCTACCAGGATCTACACCTCACTTGTAGAAGGATAAAATTGAGCGACAATGTACTTAAATGATTCAACAAGGTTACTAGTTTTGTTGGTACTAAAGCAAGAAGAGACTTAGCACTTCTATGTTGATTACAGGGAGTTAAACATCAGAACTATAAGGGACGGATTTCGTATTCCAATAGTAGATGAGCTTCTTGATGTTTCAAAGTATTTTACAAAGTTGGATTTGAGATATAGCTACTTTCAAATACATATATGTTCCCTACAGATATTGAGAAAACGACACTACGTACTCATCACAAGCACTTTGAATTCCTTGTTATGTCAGTTAGGCTGACGAATGCCCCTATCTACTTTTTGGGCTCTCATGAACGCGATATTTCATACTCACGTCACTTTGTGTTAGCTTTCTTTAACGACCTCTTGATTTACATTTAGACATGGAAGGATTATTTAGTACACATGTAGACAGTTTTTGAATTGTGACGTGCGCATTGCCTTTATCCGAAGTGTTCTAAATGCTTTTTGCAGACAAAGAAAGTCATAACGGCAAGTGTAGAGGTTGATTCAAGCTATATTAGATTGGCCTCAGCTACAACCTCTTACTTCTCTCAGAGGATTCCCGAGACTGCTGAGACTTGCTGGTTATTATCGCAAGCTTATTGTCATTATAGCCAGTTGGTTCCAATATGCTTAAACGAAATTCTTTTCAGTGGTCTGAATCGGCCTTGAATGCTTTTGATAAACAAAAACAAGCTCTTTGACTGCTCTAGTCTTACAGTTGCCAAATTTTGATATTGAATTTGTTGTAGAGTGTGATACTTCAAACAGAGGTATAGAGGCTATTTTGCAACAAGATGGTCACCTAATGGCATTCTTCCCCTAATGAAAGAGGGTTTATTGGCAACCTAAGAAGCACCGACAAACGACTCTCCATCTAGTGCCATCAAACGGTCACCCAATGACGAACCACCCACATGCCTCACACCGCCCATAAAGAGGGCACCGAGGACCACTAAGGGACTACTGAAATTTAATAACATCGTATTGCTAAAGCTTAATAACCTCGTATTATCTCAACAAAGACTTGCCACCTGGTCAACCATACAAGCAAGTCAATCCATACTATCGGTGACATGACACTATTAAGTAAAGAGGCCTTCCACCTATATATACCTCAACCCACGATGAATGATCTTTTTGGCCACCTTTTTACTCCCTTAAACCATTCTCCCTACTTCATCCAACTTCGGCTCTCCGCTTGTAACAAGTGAACCGACCTCTTCATCACCATCATGTATCAACAATTGTTGTCACAAAGCCTTCTAATAAAGTTAGAGCCCCTACGTTAAATGGTGAAAGCCTTGCGTTTCTATACCTGTAATTGAACCATTTTTCCCGATAACATTGATGCAGATGATGCTATTTTTGTTTCTAATTTGCGTATTCATTTTACTTGCAATGCAATTCATTGTAAAATATTAGAATATAATAAAAATCCCCAAAGTTATTGAATATTCATGAAGCCAAACATCTAAAGCGTTATTGAATAGCACGAAACAATTCTCCAACTGTCTTCAAACCCACTGAGTAGAAAAAGCAGCAACTTTTCGCCATCATCACAAAACTGAAACAAAAGTTTCTAAGAATCTAGCACCAAGTATAGAGTGGATTTCACTTTTAAGTTAATGGACGAAATATCTTTAAAGAAAAGTAGATGAAAATAACCACAACCTTGTTAAATTAGAAGTTGCTCCTCAAGCTTCTTCAATGGGAGGATTCTGCAGAAAAATTCGATGGTTTTGAGAAGAATCATTACAATAGCTTCAGTCCACCAGTTACATCATCCACCATTTCAATAGGACCTGCAAATAACATTAAATGGAACCGAAGGTAGAATTTTTTATTTCCTTTTTTTGATAATTGGGGGAGGGAAATGTGGTTGTTTGGAATTGAACCCAAGCTGTCATGCCTACAACATAATGCTCTTACCAAGAATAGCCATCACTGTCCTCGAATCTGAAAATGAATATATTAAAAAAAAAGCCTTTAGAAAGCAAAAGCTATCGAAATCTTCACCTAAGAACTTAAATGCATTCATATGCTAGGAAAATAGAGAAATGAAGAACATAAATGCGTTTGTATGCTTGGGATATAGAAAAATGGAAGAGATTTGATTTGCACTCAATGACTAAAACCAACGCAGATGTTTGAACCGAAGCCATAGTTCTGAAGCTTTTAGCTTCAGATACTAATTCAAACAATCAGGCAATTTATTATTTCTTTCTTTAACCTTGGGTCTCCACAACTTGACTTTTCAATACCAATGCTAATTCTAACAATAAGAATAACTCTTGAGGTTTAGCATTCATAGATGCACAAGCACCTTCATAGCAAGCATCAAAATGTTTCCATAGCTTGTCCTTCCTAACTTCCCCAATAGGATCAATAGTTTAAGATAATAATAGTTTATTTAACTGTTCTGAAAAAGTAGAAAAAAACAGATTTCATAACACCACCCAGTAAAGGTTACACAAACAACAATGATAGCAAAATATCCTAACCTAGAATTTTTTTTTCCCTTTTTGGTACATATCCAATCTAGAATTTGATTCTTCTACATTTTCTCTTATTGATCCCTTACCATCTCTTATCAAACTCAACAGTTTCCCCCAATCTTTTCTATTTTTAGCTATATACTGCTAAAGCAATGAATTAACTAAGGGTTATAAAGGAGGCAGAAGAACAGAAAACGAGCCACAGAAAGCAAAGATGGAAGGCCCTACATAACTTGTTTTCATCTATACTTTTATTTAAACCCCTTACTGAGTTGATGTCATTAGTCAACCGCTCACCAACTCTGTTAAGGGAAATCACGGAAATATCCTTTCATAATTAAATTAAGTAATATTTATTCGGGGATACTTTAGTCTTTCTATTTTAACTAAAACAAATAAAAATAAAAATATGCATATGGTAAATTTGAACCCACGCCAATGGATTGGTAAAACCTTAAATTTACCACTCAACCAAAGCTTCTTTTTATACATTTTATTTTAATATGCACACTTTATTATATCCATTAATTGTATATATTAATAATGTTGTTAATTCAGTTGCTCACAATCGATCACAATACCATGGTAAACAATTTTAGTGCATTTAGTATTGTTACTTTGATGTATTTATGTGTTTAAATTTCATTTTACTCACAATTTAATCTTTTTTTATATTTTAATATTGTACATATTTCATGTGTTATTATGATTAATTAATTTCATATTTATTGTATGTTATTCTTAAACACGCATTTATGTTCTAAATCCGTGGTTTCCACAGACATACACGTTTGATAGAATTTCTAATATAGCTTACATTTGTAACCACAAGCCCAAGCTAAGAAAAGCTCTTAACTTTTGCAATTTATAAAAGAGAATAACTTATATTAAAATGATTCTAAAAACCTTGTTTTTTTTTTAAAGAAAATAACAAGTAACTATTTAAGAATAAAATCAGCATAAATAATGAAATCAATACATTTAAAATATATATACAGTAAAACTAGACCAATTGATTTTTTAATAATAATAATATCAGGGATTCTACAATCCTCTTAACAAACAGTAGTCAGTGAGAAAAAAGCTAAAAATCATCTTACCAAAGAATGCAAAATAATCATACCAATCCTAGATCAGATTTTTAGTTTTCATTGACCGAAAATAAATTAAAACCAAGTTTCCATTCTTTAAAAACACTTGCTGCAAAAAGAACATATACCCTCGTTTAGAAACTTTTCCCAAGCAGCAATAGGCTAAACAATTAGTATTGAAGCAATATATCAATGTAAAAAGTAAAATAACAGCAATGATACCTTTGGATAAACCAAGCTTTGCCCTTAATGCTTTTGGTTTTTTTAATCTATAAACCTAGCAAATTATCTAGTAAAGTTACCGCTATTTACTTATTAATTTCAAATTGTAATATTAATTGGGTGTGGAAGTGTACACTATAATAATTTTATGCCTTTAAAAAAATGATAATGTGGCATTATTTTATTAGTGTCTAAAACCTCATTTTTTTAGGATCATCCTAATATAAGTTAAGTGATGCTTTACAATTTAGCAAGCCCGGGATGACAGAAGCTATGAAGTGAGAAATAAAATGAACTATGCCACTCACTTGGTGCAATCTGAGTTCTCCCTGCATCAATGGTGATATGTGTCGGTATGTTTAATGATTTTGCCCTCTCCTGAAAAGTTAAAATTCTGGTTAATAATGAAAAAACCATGTAAATGAAATACCAAGATACATTATCATAAATATTAAAGCTCTAAGAAGAAGGTATAAGACCAAACAAATAGTAGATGTCATTCAAACTGGTAAATTGTTGACCATTTTTGGAGACAGGTTTGGCAACACCAGAAAGAAACTTCAACAAAGTCCTAAGATTTATATCAAAGAACTATCAACAGCAAGGTTCATGAGTAAAACATTAAAATGTCTACACACAACATAGAGAAAGATGGATAATTCTAATAAGAGAGAAACACCATTTATAATATGAAAATGGAATACAGAATATCATTGGAGCAAGAAACTGACCACAAGTATATTTGAATATTCTTCTAAGAATCAACCTCTATTTTAACATTTCCTATCAAATCCACAAATCTAAAAGTTCAAGAAAGCTCTTTCACCACTGTTCTCTAAACAAGTAAAAACGGCCTCTATGACCCACAAAAGAAAAAACCATTAACTTATTTCTTCCATGCCAGACTCAAAAAAGAAGTCATAAGTTTCACATTGCAATACTATTTTTCTTTTATCTGAAACTATGGCTTTTTCTTCTGACCATAACTTTCTCTGTTGATAAATTGTTGATACAAATTCATTAAACAAGGTAGATGGCGTTTATAGTGGTGTATCCATAATATTTATCAGAATATGAAGCACAAGAACAATTCTTAAACCACACTGACTTGCAAAACTAGCATATCTTCCTCGCCATCAATTTTCACAACCACCTTTGGTTGAGCACACATCTCCCACCTGCATATTAACAACACGAGAAAATGAAAGAGAGACATGGTCAGAGGCAGAATGATAAGCACAAAACTACAGTTTCAGTATTATAAAGCCAGAAATGCTCTACCTGTTCAAAGCTTTTGGTGCTCGATGTAGGAGTTTTTTGTAAAGACCCAAAGTTGCATGACTAAACATTGAAAGGAAAAACAAAACCAGTTGGATTACAAACTGAACAAAAAGGGATTCACCAGAACAAACTTTGTCAAGAAAATATATGAAAATCAACCAAGAGGTTAACAAATCACATCAAACAACCACTTCTTTAACAGTATAAAAAATCAGTGACAGTAAATTTACACGAAATTCCTTATAAAAGATGGCAAAATGAGAAACCACCCAAGTAGCAGCATTTTGTTAAAAGATAGCAAGAAATGACTTGATGAGATTCAAATGTGTTTACCGAAACTGCATGGTTGCACATGAGGAACTTAATAGATGACCTTATCCAATGGGTTAAATCTTGTTTTGAGGAAATCAAAATTCCAAATTGTTGCAAACAATTTCTTACAAAATGCTATGCCATGTCTTGATGAGATTCAAAATGTCACACCTAATACAGTGCAAAAGTTACAATAATTTATTGAGTATGATCTGCTCTAAGAACTCCTGCTTATCACACCCCAAGCATTATAATGACAATTTATCCAATAGCAGTCAGAGTTCTGTTTGGCAGTTGGTTTACTTTTACTCGGATGGATATTCATTATCAATACTAGGAATATGTATATCCCATCTAATCAACAAAATTATGAGTTAGGAAAGGACCCATCAACAATCATATAGTAATCCATTGCTTGACCTGTAAATCATATCTCAGCAGCAAAAAGTTGCATCTAGAAAAATAAGTGATAAAACTAGAAAAAACAAGGTTCACCTGCATTGGGCAGCAATTTTCCCTTTACCCATCTTAAGATCGTTTCTTACAACCAGTACCTGAAGAAAATAAAATAAAGACACAGTTGTTCATTGTCTACATTTTTACACTTAATAGTTTGCCATAACATACCAATGCCAATCACCAAGAGATGAGAAACAGTTCAATACCATTTTAAAATCCTCTAGAATGTCTGCCAACTTTTCAATTTCCAAGGGTTCTTTGATCTTCTTATTTACTTTAGAGATTGTAGTATCTTTAGCTCCTCTTGATGAGAGAAATAAACATGTAGGACGGTGCCTACCAATGCAGTACCCTAGTGCAAGGCAGCCCGCCCCAACTAGGATGGCACTCAACCATGACAAATCCACCATTTTAAAGTACAACGACAATTCCCCCTTTGTCCTAAAAGCCACAGCAAGCATCCACTTAAGACTCAAAGGAAATTAACATCGTGCTTAACCAGATTTCAGAAACCCACCTTGACGATTTTAATAGAATTACAATTATGTTACACATAAAATGAACGGAAAGAAAATAGAAACTAATAATCTTATTATTGGTAGTAGAAACTATACAAGTAAGCACTCAATAAGGGCTTATTGAGGCTCCATTTAGTTGATCATCTTGTAATCTGCTTTCCGCCTTTTCTATTGACATTCGGCTTCAATTAACATTGCTAAAATGTAGAAGTAAATGGTAAAAGGCGAAATGATAATTAATTAGAAAAGGAACAAACAACTAAAGTTTAATAATTATATTGTTCAACATGAAAGTTGAATTATGCATTTTCAAGTTCAAAAGAATTACATTTCTAATTTTTTTCCGTATCAAAACATTTTTTTTCTCGGTGCTTCCAGAAGGAAGGAAAAGATAACTATAATGAAAATAAATCAAGTTAACAAAACTTTAGAAACTCTGAAGCCAATGCCAATATCAAACCAAAAAACTTCAAATTTCTCAAATGTGATTGATCCAATTAAATTAAACACCCAAACACCTAATTTTCATTCAATCAGGTTTGTAACTGCAGAGGGTTCAGACCATTGACAATAACTAAATCTCTGAACTATCAAGTTTCAAACTTTATCCTAGACATTCATCAATGAAGCAAACATTTCCCAAATCACCAAAGAAATAACTAAAAGGAAACATCATCGAAGGCAAAGGTAACTGAAATTGCAAACAAAACTTAAAAGGAACAAGGAGAAAGAAAAAGAGAAACTATACCAATTAGGAACTTGGGTTAGAGTTGGATCGTGGAGTTATTGACCCTGGGTTAAATGGGACAGTGGGTTTCTTTGGGGTTTTGTGTTTGGGTTCAAAGAAAAGGTTCAGGGAACAAAAAAAGAAAAGGCTGCGAGTGAGCCAAAAAAATGGGGAGAAAAAAGAGGAATAGAAGTTGGGTAAAGTGAATAGAAAACGGCAATAGAGCAGAGAGAAGTAAGCAAAGCAAGAAGAGAGTGGGATCCTCCAAGTCAACCGACTTGGCTCTATTAATTCATCCCATCAATGTAATTTATGATAAACTACTTTTTAGGTGATTAAAATATTAGTAATTTTATATTTTTATTATTTAACTCTAAAAAGTTACAAAAATAATTATCGAATCATTTAAAAGTTTTCATTTAAATTATTAAATTATTCGAAAGCTTTTATTTAAATAACTAGATTGTTAAGTTTCTTTTTAAAGTCTAATTAGCGAGTTCCAAATGATAATTTGATGATCGGTACAGTGAATCAATACTCATCGATGAGTAGAATAACATATCTTAGATTCAATTCAATACGACAGTCAGTATTGGAAATTGAAGAAGAAAATTATTTAAATTTTAGCTCGCAGATTAGTAACGTTTATTTCACAAAAAATAAATAAATTGTAAAAGAAACGAGAGCTTTCGATTATTGCAAGTATTGCGAATAGAAGAGGTCATATAGTAGTGGTATAATTGTTTTATGAATGTTTTAATAGTTTATCTAATGTCGGATAGATGAATCGGTCATTAAACCACCGATATAATTGTAAAAGAGTTACTAAAATTCTAGATTTTTTTTATTAGAATAATGTAAATGACATTTCATAATTTGTTTTTGAACTTATTTAACAAAATTGGTTAACACCCATAGTTGTTGAGTTATAGGAAATGTAAATTGCCGGTAAAGTTGATAGTTCTGAGTACGAGGGGAAGTGCTATTGAAGAAGAAGGGTGTCAAGGTTCGTTACATTAATCTCTCTATCTTTTTAATTTTATTTTAATTAAATTGGTTAGACTTGATAAATTTTATTCAATTATTATATCAAACATAGAAAGAAAGATTACTAACACCATATTTAATTTGCGTTAGCATAGATAATAAATTAATAAAAAGTGAACTGTAGGGTAAGTATCTCTAAAATAATATTCTTCTTATTTTAATATTTTAATTTTTTTAATAATTTAATTAAGATAATTATTTAAATTAATTATCATTAAAATTTTAGTTAATCTAAATCTAATACAGTATTTCTCACCGTCACATTTTAACTTTTGATTAAAATTATAGATTCCTCGTTCATCTATTTCTCTTCCAGAAAAAAGAAAATTCAAGCAAAGCTCATACTCTCAACCATTAATGCTAATCAATGACATCCAGATGCAGACAAAAAAGTCTTGCAACGTGGAAGCTATCATCAAAACAATGATGATGTAAGCAGTGATGGAAACAACCATTAACTCGAGCATGCAACGTGGAAACGACCATGACCATGCAACTAAAGAAGCAACAAGACAAATGAGACGTGGAAGCAGCCACATCCATTTGAAGCCGAATCCTTATCAGAAACACTGTTCGGATTCAAAATACAATTATATAAAATTTTTAATCTCCTCTATAAATAGAGAGGAAAGATCAATTGTATAGACATCTTGTACATTACCAAATAGCTTTATCTTAGATAGTTTTCTTCTATAAACTTTTCCTTTTGTAATAAAGAGTCTATTTCTCTTGATTTTATCTTTGGTAAAAAGAGGGATTTCTGTTAATCCTCCTCTTATATCCTTAGCGACTGTGTTACCGCTAATTTTTTCTATATGTCTCTGAGTCCATATTTTAAACTTAGAGATCTTATATATTTCTTCTTTAGAAATATGATTTTATTAATCTTTTCTATCATTTCATCGAAAAGTCTTGATTTTATCTTTGGTAAAAAGTGATTTATGTTAATCCTCCTTTTGTATCCTTAGCATCGTGTTATCACGTTAATTTTTCTATATGTCTCGAGTCCATATTTTAAACTTAGAGATCTTATATATTTCTTTTTAGAAATATGATTTTATTAATCTTTTCTATCATTTCATCGAAAAGTCTTTTCTTCTCCTATTAGATTACCTAATTTAATATCCTGTTTTTTAATTAGGAATTTCTTCTAATTGATTATTAGAATTATTTCCTATATTAAACATAAATATATATATTCTTCGTTATTATCGAGTGCATTTCGATATTAATTCATATAATATTTCTTTAGGATTTATTTCCTTTTTAAAACATATTTCTAAATTTTGTTCTTCAAGAGTTTTTATCATTTTCCTAGCATTTTTCCTTTATTAGGACAATTACTAGCTATATGACCTTTTTCATCACATATGAAACATTTACAAATTTGTTTCTTTGGTTTAGAAGTTTTCTTCTAACAACCTTTTGACTTTTACCGTAAAATTTTTATTACCGGATTCTATTTTTAATTTATATTTTTACGCTTTTTGTAAGTATTAGGATATATTTGTTTACCTCCAAATCCCCACTCATTTTCTAGTATTTTAGTACAATACTTTTTATTTAATTTATGCTTAACTTGTTTAGCGACTTTACTTTGCAAACAATATAAAGTTATTCTCTCTTGCAAAGTTTATCCTATTTCCTATAGAATCTAAATTTTCTATCGGAAGACCGGATGTTTTATGTGCTTCTCTAAATAAGATATATATTTGTTTATACATATCTCATTCCAAGGTGGGGTAGTTTATGAAAATATTAGTTTTCCAAAATTCTATATTTTCGTTTTTTAACTTTTGATACTCATGAAGAACTTTTTAGAAAATTCTTCTAAATATCTAATATCACATAATTTAATTTTTGAAAGGATATAACTAGATGTACTATCTTGATATTTTTTTATCAAAATATCCATAAAATTCTGTTTTTAGAATTAAGGTTAATCATTTTAAAAGATCTTTAGGGGTTCCTATCTGATTGATTAATTGCGCCTTTTGTTCTTTACCTTTCTCAGACTCTTCCCATCGTCTAAGAAATTGTAGAACATCTCCTTGAAATGTTCTAACAAAGTAATTTAAGAAATTTTCTTTTGACTATGTGTTGTTGTTTACAACAATAGTCATTGATTGTGCCCAATCATCTATAGTTTTTTCATACCTAGAAATAGGAGTATTAGTCAAATCTAAATATATTCCTCCTTGGGCCACATTTCTTTTATTTAAGTCATCTATTCTTGGTTGAACAGGTTGACTAGATGTTTCTCCTAGATATTCAGGTTTAACATCATTTGTAGCTATATTTTCGGTTTTGTTACCAAAAATCCGAACTGTGTCTTTATCTATTTCAAAATCTTTATTTAAAGACCTAAGATAATCATTTGTTTGATTATCTGACTGTATTTTCCTTTTTCCATATAGATCGTTGGTTCAGTATCCATGGGTTCTGAAATTTCTATATTTTCATCTTCATATGAAGTGTTTTCTTTATCAGAATTATAAGTTGAGACTTTTATGTCTTCATCCTGCTCTGTTGAAGTTTTTTCTTCATCAGATTGTTTTTTAAATAATTCTGTGTTTTCAGAATTACTTGAACTACTGCTATCTGTATATCATATTTTAACATATAATGATAATTAAACATAGTAAATAGATCTTTATGTTTTTCATAAAGTTCTTCTATTAATTTTAAATATTCAACTCTTTCTAGTTGATCATTACTATTAGTAAATTTTTCTTTCCAATGTTCTAGAAGGGTTTTATAGGACTGAAATCATATTCTTTTGTTTATCATCTTTTTACTGTTTTTTATGTTTTTATAATTCTTTTAATATAGATGTTGATTCATCATAAGAATTGTTTTCTTCTTCGGATAAAATTAAAATATTATCCTTACTCTAAACTTCCCCTTCTCAGTCTTCTCATTGCAAGGGAAAGATTAAGCGAAAGGAAAAGAAAAAAGTTGATCTTTTTGTTTGGTTCGATTCTCTTAAGCCATTTCATTTTTGCATGTAGATGCTCTTTGGTAGCCTTAACTTGCCAATTCAACTCACTTCAAGCTAATAACCCCAACGAGTCCCCCGCCAATGATTTCCTCACATTCCCCAACTTCGTGCCTGTTGAGACTGCCTTAGCAGGGCCTGACAGTAGACTATCTAGAAACGTCGCGACGGCTGGAGTGCCAATGCTCTTGCAATTCAGTTCCGGCGGTGGCACTGGACACATCGGCGCAATCGGCAATGGTAAAGGCGGTGCGTTTAACGAACATGTTTTCCCATTGGGATTGAGCTTGAATCAAGTAAAAGGTGGGTTTTTGAAGCCCGAGGAAGCTTTCGGTAGCAGCAAGTGCTTCTGTGACAAGATCGTTAACGGCAAAGTTGCTTTCTGTTAAAAACCTAAGACAAAAAATGGTAATCATATTTATATAAACAATATGTATACCACATCCAAAACACCAAAAAAACACTCCTTTAAATCATAAATTAAGAAAAACTCATGTCATAGAATCATGAAAACAACTTATCCCGTTACTTTTACAAGGAAACAAACAAAAAAATAGAAGTCTTAAAAATAATTTGAACTAATTATAGAAACATTTGTAGCTTTATTTAAAAGTAAAAACACCACATCAACAATCTGTTTAGTCAATTAATAGAATTTTTAACAACAACCACTAATTTGAATAATTATTTTAATTAGAGTAATTAAATTGACAAAAAATTTAAATTAACCGAAATAGGAACAACCTAGAATAACTTACGATGTAATTCAATCCAATAAAATGATTTAAAACAGTATAATTTGCATCGCAAACAGTATATAATAGTATAACATTAAAAGAAAACATAACCCACCTTAGACACCCAATCTAAGGTTGCATATTTTATCCCTATTAATCTCTGCAATGTGGAGTATAAAATTCTTTCCAAGGTTTTGGTTAATATACTAAAAGGTATTATGAATCGAAATTAGACGCTATCAATCTTCTTTTGTTTGCTGGCGATTGCTTTTTATGTAATTTATCAAGCTTGTTAAAGCTATCCTAATGGAATTCTATAATTTATCAGGGATATGATAAAATTTTGATAAGTTGGAACTCTTCTTGAGCTAATCCACAAACAAAATGAAATAAGATGGTTCAGTGGGATCTTAGGATTGATAAAGTATTTGGAGGTAAATTTTTAGCATATCAATAAAAACAAAGTTTTCTTCCAAGTCATCTTTGATAACCTAGCACTCTAGAAGGCTGAATGTCTGTCGCAAGGAGGAAGACTCACACTTATCAAGTCAGCGCTTGCAGCCTTACCCCTCTACATGTTCTCTTTTGGTGGGGACATGAGGTTGGTGAAAACAAACTTCACCTACGTAGATGGGAGAAATTGTGTAGACCTATACGAGAGGGTGGATTGGATGTTGAGCATACAAAGTTTGATGAATGAAGTTCTATCGCTAAAACGAATATGGAGAAACTACAACTAAGACTTTAAAGGCAAAGTGTTGCAAGAATCAAGATCTTACGACCATAGAAACAAGACCTTTTGATTTTAGAGTTTGACAAGGAAGGATGCCTATAATTTAGGAAAATACTTTTAGATATGGGGAGGTTCGAATTGCGAGCTGGAAATAATACATAATGCTACAATCATATGAAATCTTATTTGACAATCACATAAATTTTGCAAGAATCAAGATCTTACTACCATAGAAACAAGACCTTTTGATTCCAGAGTTTGGTAAGGAAATATGTCTATAATTTAAGAAAAGACATTTAGATATGAAGAGGCTTAAATTGCGAGCTGGGAACAATACATAATGCCACAATCACATGGGCATCTTATTTGACAATCACACAAATTTCTCTTCAAAAACTATTTAGGAGACATGAGATGAAAGATCCATTAGAAATACTTACTTCTCCTCCTTTGGTGGAGAGAATAAAATGGTTAAGGGCCAGTTCTTCATTACTTAAAAAAAGTACTTCTGACTTCAAAAGCACTTTTGAAAGAAAAGCTGTGAAGAACAAATTGTTTTTGGCTGAAATTTTTAGCTTTTCAAAAGTGTTTTTCAAAAACACTTCTAAAAAGGAGCTGAAAAGGAGAAGCTAAAAATTTTAGCTTTTCCTCTCCCAAAAGTACTTTTGGTGCTTAATTATTTTTTCACCCATAACATAGATTTTTTCTTTTTTTTCTTGGTGCTTAAGTACAATTGTATTAAAATCATTAATTAAAAATAAAAATATTTTTTAAAATACTAATTTCAAATATTTAAGGGTTATATTTAAATATTTAAAATTTAGTTTATATATTCTAATTAAATTTTATAAATAATTAATATTTATTGCTTAAAATATTTACAATTTATATTTCATATATTAAAATATTAACTCAAAAACACTTTTCCACAACACTTTTCAAAAGCAATGAAGAACTCGCTCTAAGTCGACATATTATGCACTATGGGATCATAAATTCTATGACAAGAATACCCATAACTAGCTTGATAAGAAGTGGAAGGTTATATGGCAGCTTAAGTTGCCTTTGAAGCTCATTATAATTTTGTAAAAGATTTGTCATAATTTCCTCTTTATGAGGAATAAGCTTCTGAAGGGATCGAGTTTCTATCCACTTTGCAATGATTGTGATGAATCATTGGAACACCTCTTCATACGATGGAAATACCATGTCTTTAAGGATTCAAATGTTCAATCTTGATCCATTGAAGGAATAGATATTTTGATGGCTAAAGCAAGAGAGTTCTAAACAAACTTTACTTGCACACTTTAGGGTATATGGAAAGCTAAAAAACTGGTTTGAGACTTTACGACTGACTAACAATTGAGTCTTATTAATATGAATGCAAACTGTAGGTTAGAGGTAGAAGATGCCAACTAATATTCAAGTTGGCAAACTCTCCTCATAATGTTGGAGCAAGGAGAAGCAGCTGATGTTGATATCTCTTTCTATTCACTGCAATTTTTTTTTTTGTGAAAATTGTGGTAGCAAAAATATGGTATGGTGTTGCTTTTCGACCCAATGGCAAGAACCTTGTTATATACGCAATATTTATTTTTATTCCACAAAACCCAAAAATCTGGCCAAAGACTGAAACTCCAAGGAATGTTAGAAAACTCAACATTACCCAGTTGCTACGCCTCGACGTCTTCTTTGATTTGATATCTCAACTGAGTACGAAAGCTAAAATTTTTCTTTGTCATTTACTTAATCGCATCAATTTTGGGTCACCAAGAATTGTAATTTTCCTATGTTTTATTTTTGGATTTTGAATTTGAAGCTTTGGGGTGTTTAAAGGATTTAAAAAAAAAAAAAAACTTCTTATGCATCTATTTTCGTATATTAAGTTTTAACTGCTGCTAAATTAGGAGGAGAATTTATATTTACTTTTAATTAATCGAGTTGTTTGCTTTATAATTAGGTATATGCTGGTTTGTTTTGTTTAATCAGCAAATTGTTCATTTTTGGAAATTTGAAGTTAATATGTTGGTAATGTGGGTTATATGTGGAGCTTTGGAATTTAGGGATTTTGGGTTTGAAGAATTTTGATGCTATTGAAATTTGTTGAGGTAAATTTTTAGATTTGCATTTCTGGGTATACAATTGGGAAGAAGTTGAAAGAAGCTAACCCAGATGTTTTTTTATTCTTCTAATTAACAATGACGAGCAAATCATCGATATGTTTGTTTTCTTCTTTTTCCATTGAAGAAATCTGATGGATTCATTTAGCCATTTATTTCTTGTTTGAGATTGATTGAACATATCGTCGTGTTGCTCTTTTGAAGGCTTGGTGAAAATGGACAAAAATTTGATGGATAAAGTTAGTGCCTTTGGTGAACGCCTCAAAGTTGAAGGAGCTGAGGTGGGTAGAAAGGTCAGTGCTGGCATGAGTTCAATGAGCTTCAAGATGAAGGAGCTCTTCCAAGGCCCTAACCCAGCTGATCAACTTGTCGAGGATGCCACCTCTGAGGCCCTTGATGAGCCTGATTGGGCCGTGAATCTTGATATTTGTGACATGATAAACCATGAAAGAGTTAACAGTGTAGATTTAATCCGTGGCATAAAGCGGAGGTTAATGTTGAAGAGCCCTAGGATTCAATACTTGTCATTGGTGTTGCTGGAAACTTGTGTCAAGAACTGTGACCAGGCATTTTCGGAGGTGGCAGCGGAGAGGGTTCTTGATGAGATGGTTAATCTAATTGATGACCCTCAGACTGTTGTTAATAATCGGAACAAAGCTTTGATGCTTATTGAAGCGTGGGGAGAGTCAACCAGTGAGCTCCGCTATTTGCCTATTTACGAGGAAACTTACAAGGTAACGGCATCAAGTTTTTATGCGGTTTCCTGTGTTGTTTTTCTGATTGAAATCATGTAACTTTAGCAATAACAGTTTTTGAAATTTTTTCTTTGGTTGCTGTTACAGCTTAGATTTGTTGTTAATTTAGCCTACAATTCTTCATTAAACCATGGAACCAGAATTTTTCTATGAAAAAGAGCTCATAAAGTCAATTTAGAAAGTCCTTGAATAGCTTTCTCCATTACTTGAATTCTTGACTAGAACCTTTTTGAGTAGGGTCTCTTCAACACCTATCTTTTGTGCTTTGCATTGCTGTGGGATTTAATATGCATGCCAAGGAAGCAATGGAAATATTTCTACAAAAGAGAAACACCTATCTTTTGGCTTGTAGATTGATGTTGAGTTTTTTCTTGAATGATCCTTTTCTCTTGTGTAGAGATTAAAATCAAAGGGTATTTGCTTTCCGGGTCGTGATAATGAGAGTTTGGCACCTATTTTTACCCCTAGTCATTCAATTTCTGCACCAGAAGTGGATGTTAGTCTTGCACATCAGTTTCAACATGACATGCAGCTTCAGCACGATATTCCTGTCCAAAGCTTTACAGCTGAACAAACTAAGGAAGCATTTGATGTGGCAAGAAACAGCATTCAGCTTCTTTCAACTGTGCTATCCTCATCACCCCAACGAGATGCTCTCAAGGTATTATTGTCTTTTTTTTAATCACTTCTTAGTTTCTAAGTTCGTATAAGATTACCCATAAAGTAAGCTTTCTTCTATGCTGCCAAGGAAGAGGCCTTAAAAATCTGAGCATTAGCAGAATGAATCTTTCATCTGTTTTGTCTATCAATTCCTTAGATAAACAATATTTAGTATTCTGCTACATGCACAAAAGATCATATTGTTTGTCAAAAAATTGATTTCTGTTCCATTTTTAAGGAAGAATACTTTCTTTCTAGGGCTTTTAGATACTCTATATTATCCGTTTATAATCTTCATTGCACTTGAAGGGTTATACTCTAAAGGTTGAAGTGAATGTCTGAGACTTGATGCTTTGTCATCATTGAGTTAAACTTATTCAACCTTTTTGCAAACTACTGATTGTGATTTAACTCGGACTTATTTTTTGAGATCTTTGTCACTAGAAACAGACAGATAGCAATTTCATAATATCCTGGAATTTTATTCGGTGTTAGACTTGTAACATCAACATGATGCCCCAAATGGTTATTTAGTTGTTATTGAGGTAGAAGCATTATCTATATTGTTCTGAATCTCTAAGTTACTGGTGCAGCTCGTCTATACCTTTTAAATTTTGAAGGTGCTGCTACCATATGCAAATTTAGCCTTCTAAGATGAAGTGTTTTTTTGCTTTTTTTTCATTTTATTCACATTGGTAGAATCATATGAATGAGCCTCTTTGTTTGGTAGGTGAAATGATTTTGCTTTTTGCTTTTTGTAGTGTATTTTTATTTTCCTCTTTATTTAGGGCTGAAAGCTGGTCATCTCCCAATAATATATATTTACTTTGTTGCAGGATGACTTAACAACTACTCTTGTCCAACAATGTCGCCAATCCCAGTCCACTGTTCTAAGAATCATCGAGACTGCTGGAAATAATGAGGCCCTCCTTTTTGAAGCTTTAAATGTCAATGATGATCTCCAGAAAGCTCTCTCAATGTATGAAGAGTTGAGGAAGCCATCTGTTGTTCCTCATGAACCCGAACCCACTATGATTCCTGTGGCCGTTGAGCCTGACGATTCACCCCTCAATACAAAACATGATGCCTTGATTAGAAAACCAGCAGGTACACGACATGGGAGTCATGGGGGAAGCAGCGACGACATGATGGATGATCTCGATGAAATGATTTTCGGAAAGAAAGGTGGGGATTCATCTGAAGGAGGGCAGGATTCAAAGAATCAGCAAGCACCAATAGATGATCTAATCACATTATGAGTGTTACTCATAACACTACAAATATCCCATTATTTAGGACACAAAGGCCCATGCCAGGCCATTGTAGGCATTGAACGACAAGTTTGAATGAAAAACCTTTTTTTTTTCACATACAACCATTGATTATTGGTGCAAAACGATGTGTAAGTAATTCATGACTGGATTCATTATTTGAAGAGTATACAATACATCATTCATGGGAGGATTGGTACGGACTTAATATATCTGTATGTTATGGCTCTCATGTTCCTTTGGTTTGATCACTTGATAAACATAATACAAATACATCAACATTTTAATATATAAAAATTCATATAAACTTCCTAAAAAAAAAAATAATAATAAGGGTAAACTACCAAAATAGTCACTTTTGTTTGCCTTAGGTTACATTTTAGTCACTTATGTTTGAAATGTTACGTTTTAGTCACTTACGTTATCGTGTTGTAACATTTTAGTCACTGAGTCGTTAATTGTCGACAATGGTGTAACGGTAAGTTGATGTGGCACCTTAAATCATCATTGAAACGAAAATTTTAGGTTAAATTCTACAATTGGTCCCTATATTTTTTCATTTTCAACAATTTAAAAAATTTCTTTTATGTTCTTCTAACTTTTTTTTTCCATTCTCTTATGCTTCTCCCTCTATTTTCCTCCCTTCTTCATTTCTTTTAACATAGTTTTTCTATGCTTTCCATTTGTAACTAGTCCACAAGCTCGCCTCACTCGAAAAAATTAAATTGTGCAAAAAAATAAAACATATAAAAACTACGTTGAAAGAAATAGAGAAGGGAGGAAAACAAAGGGAGAAGCATAAGAGAATGGAAAAGAAAGAACGTTAAAAAAAACATAAAAGAAAAAATTAAATTGCTCCAAACGAAAAATATGGGGACCGATTGTATAAATTAACCTAGATTTTTGTTTGAAATGATGATTTAACGTACACATCGATTCATCGTTACACAGTTAATGTAAACTAACGGCTCATTGACTAAAATGTTACAACGTGATAACATAAGTGACTAAGACGTAACATTTCAAACATAAGTGACTAAAATGTAACTTGAGCCAAACAAAAGTGACTATTTTGCTAGTTTACTCTAATAATAATTCATATAAACTATTAATAATGATTTATTTTTATGGATATACTAAAATTTAGTGCTTTAAACATAACCAAAAAAAAAATTTCCTTCCTTCTCGTATTGTTTAATAGGTTTGTACGTAATAAAAATTCATAGGCTTACTCTTGAAGATCAAGTTAGGATGAACCAAAACTCAAAAAGTTACAAATGTTAAAATTTGAACACATGCCATTAAAATCTATAAAATCTTTTTTACCACTTCCACAAAAGTTTTATTTTAATATTTTTATACATTTTAATTTTATTATATAGGCGGTTTCACTCACACTTTTTATCTCGTATTGATAATGTTGTTAATTGAGTTGGTATTACAAATCAATTCGATATCAATGAAGAACCGGGATAAACAATTAAAGTGCATTTAATATTTTAACCTAATGTATTTGTCTATTTAAATTCTATTTTACTCACAATTGAAACTAAATTTTTATTTTAATTCCGTACCTATTGCATATGTGTTGTTATTACTCTTACTAGATACATGCCTACACTTTGTTGCAGGCATGCTATCTAATTTGTAATGAGCTTTAAAAATTAAAAAATTGAATAAAATAATTTAGACGTTTAATATGAAATGACATGTTTATGAACAAATTTGTTAAACTTAAAAAGTTATTAATATGCCAACATTTTTATTAAATATAATATATATTGAATATGATGATGATTATTGACAAAAAAATTTAAAACGAAAAAACCAACACGAAGATATATGACATGGAAAATGTAAGTTATTGTAATAGTTTTACTTTGCCAAGTTCATGTATTAATATTTTTATACCATGCTTATATTTGTTTTTTTTTTTTGTGTGGGTTTAGAATATTATAAACATATTGTTAATAATTTAGGGTCTGTTTGATTGGCAGTAAAATATTTTCCGTAAAATGATTTTTGGAAAATGTTTTACTTTTCTCGTAAAATGATTTCTTGGAAAATATTTTCTAGTGTTTGATTGAATCTGTAAAATATTTTCTCATTGTTTGATGATTTCTGAAAATATTTTCGGAAAAGTTGTTTTTACATATATTAATATATATTAATAAATTTTATATTTTAAATTGTTTTTACATATATTGCAATGATTTATTTATAATAATACTCAATTATTAAGCTACAATATTGATTGTTATAAATTGAAAAATATTATCCACAATGAGTACTAGTAATAATATTGATAATTATAAATTGCTTGAAACCACAATGAGTACTAGAAATAATATTATCCAAATACATAATTAGTAGTACACCACATAGTAACAACATTGTCCAAGTGCATAATATTACACCACATAAATGTATCAATATCTTCAACCCTGAGAAAATTTTTGAAGCAAGCCAAATTTTTCTATGCTTCTTACTTTTAACTAAAAAAACTTTGGCCTCTGATTCATGACTCCCTAGATAATCAAACACAGGACACAAGAAGTCATCATCAAATCCTTCTTCCTCAATCGACATCACTTGTTCGTAAAGCTGTGATGTCTTATCGACAGTAAATTGTTCCAAAGCATTAGCAATTTTGCCAAGTTGTTCACCCACAAATTTAATTTGTTCATCAACAAGACTTTCTTGACCACTTTTTCTTTTACGTTTGGATGTGCCAGATGAAGATACATTTGTTCTTACCTCTTCAGCCTCTTCATTGTCGCAGTCTACAGGTATTGAATCTTCATTACCATCATCCAAATCTATGTCAAGAAATGTTCGCAAAACTCCACATTGCCATATCTTTGCCAACAAGCACAGCCATTTCATCATAATGATCAATGCTTTTATTCAAATATGGTTCATACTTCTTGTGTGCCTGTTGGATATTATACACAATTAGAATAACAAGTAAAAAACAATTGAAATATACTTAACATATATATACATATATTACCATCACTGTTGCATCGTATGTCGCTCTATCACATGTGATCATTTTCATGTTATCATCCCATCCAAAACCACTTTCACCTCGAATTTTGCATATAATCTGCCACTGGTTTTTTACTGTCCTCAAATGATTTTCCACGTGCTTCGTATCGCATTGGACTTGGAATCTTTCAGAAATGGCGTCGGCAACTCGATTAATAGAAACTGATTTGAAAGTATTAGAAGGCTTATTTCCTTTTCGAGCCTCCTCTGCTAGAATTTCAAGGAAAACATGTTCCATCGGTTTTGTCCACCTGAATTGCTTGGAGGTCCCTTCTTTGTTGCCCTTACCCATTCTACATTAAATAATTGTCATTGTCAATAATTTCAATATCCAACAATGTTAAAACATAATAATCAATTCAATATCCAACAATGTTAAAACATAATCAATATCTAACAAATTCAAGAGATATATCAAAATCCAACAATCTAAAATTTCAATATCATTATCCAACCAACATTTACAAAAAAAAAAATAATTTTTATACTAAGACATACATAACATAGAAACAATAACCCTAAGCCCTAAATCTACCTAATATTTCTGGCCATATAATCAGTCCACATATTTTGTGCAATCTCATCTCTCTTAGCAAACCATTCTCTTGCTTCTTGTCTTTCTTCTCGCTCCGTGAGAGTTTGTATTACCGAATCAAACTCAGACTCCTCGTATAATCCTTGATTAAGTAAATCACTAGGATCAACTCCCATTATATGATTATGAATGATACAACAAGCCAAAACTGTATCTACTTGAGTTTGAAAATTCCAAAATGGTTCAGCATCTAATACACGAAACCGTTTCTTCAAAATCACAAAAACACGTTCAACAGTGATCCGTAATGATGAATGTCGAAGATTAAAGAGTTCCTTTGCATTTTCAGGCCCTTCAACACCAAACTCTTTTAAATGATATCGGACACCACGATATGGGGTAATACATCCAATTCGGATGCCATATCCAGCATCAGCAAGATAATATTTGCCTACAATTTTACAATACGTAATTAATACTGATAAACTATGAGCTTACTGGAACTATTTGTGATAAATATTACCTTCCGGAATTCTTAATCCTCTTGGGCGTGAAAGTGCATCACTTAAAATACGAGAATCATGTGCACTACCTTCCCAACCAGCTAAAACATAGGCAAATTTCAAATCAAATGTAATGGCAACCAATACATTTTGTGTCGTCCCCCCTTTACGGCTACGAAATCTTCCTTGCATGCTAGGTGGAACGGATGCACGAATATGAGTTCCATCTAATGCTCCAATATAATCTTTAAAATAAGGATAAAACCTTGGATTGTTTCTAATTTCACTAGGAGTTGACTCATCAGGTAATCTAATAACTAGTCTATACAATTTCAAAATAGCTCTCAATACAACCCTAAAGTAATAGGTGAACTGTCTGAATTGATCTATAATATCTAGATCCAATCACTCGAAACCTTACATTATGACCAATTATATGTAAAAATATAACTACTTGCTCCCTAATATCGATGATTTAGACGATTGTAACAAATTATTCGTACTAAGAATATCACATAAATTAAAAAAGGCGATCGGTCTCATCCTTATCATATCAATGCAATGCTGGTCACCACTATATAAAATACTATTAATATAGTTTTCTCTTTCATAATCTCGATTCACACGAGGGCGAGAAGCAATTTCCTTCCTAGTTTCTAATTTTTAATCCAAAGAGCCCCAAAAAAAAAGCTGAAGCCACGACTCCAAAGAATTGCCATTTGATGTTGATTACGATCCATCTACACAAAATAATGCCACACAAATATATGATCACTACTACAAAAGATGCAAGATTTTCATAAGATCACATAAAGTTACCATGACTAAAAAATGCATACATACATATCAAGCTAATTATAATTGCCCAATAATAATTTTTTGAAAGTAGCACTTAAAATATATTGATCATAGTTAATACAATACTTCAATTGGTGCAAGATTTTGTTATATATTATTAGATTATCTTTCATGTAAAAATATAAAATATTTTTATTATTTAAGTTACCATGACTTAAAATATATTGATCATGTATTTATAAAGAGTTTTAAATTATAATATGTTTCATGTATTTAAAGAGTTTTAAATATATTGATCATGTATTAAAGTTACCATGACTTAAAATATCTTTCATGTATTTGTTATATATTGATCATAGTTAATAATATGTTTTTATAAAGTTACCATGACTTAAAATATATTGATAATGTTTTTATAAATGTTGATGCCTCTTTTTTTAAAATATAAAAGAGTTTTAAATTATAATTGCTATCAAGTGTGTTTTCTTTTTTATTTCAATATAAACCAAAAATTTGACAATGTTATAAAAAATTTTTATTTCTATTTTTATAATTTTTAAATTAAAATTGATTACTTTTATAAAAAATAAATAATGTTTAAGTGCACTGCTACAATTGCTATATATACAGATTAAAATTTGGACATAATTAACAAAAATATCAGTCCTAAGATGCCTATATAGATGAGTTATTACTAGCTTCCTGATTTCTTAAATCAAAATCTACTTGAAAAGTTAAAAACAAATTTGATTGTGGTTCATCTGTCATTTGCAAAAGTTTTGAGACTCTCCCATTTCTAACTTCATCTTTTCTTTAATTCTGAGTCTTTGAACTGTGAAAAAAATGGTGGGGTGCATGAATTATTTCCCTCCTGTTCATACTATATATTCACTACAATCTCTTTCATGCAAATCGATATCAATGTGTAATATTTAAACAACATTTCCTTATATTTTAAAGAAAAAAACATAATTCCTTGCCATAAACTCTATATTTCTACATATATTTAAATCTATAACATCTACCATCAACCAAATATAACAGCTCATCACTGCCATTTCCCAAGTAATACGTAAACAAATTACAGACAAAATGTAAATCAATGATAAACCATACCCAAACACATCCAACAACCATTTAATTCACTTGAACCGAATTATAACAACCACAAATGCATATTTTACCAAATCATAAATTAAGCACACCACAAACCTCTTATGAAAATATCGACCAAGGCCACCAACAGGAGTAAGAATGCTGAGGTAGAGGCTAGGACATCAACAACTATACAGCTGGAGGTCAAGCATAGAAAGAAATTAGAACCATTAGGAGCAATAAAAAATAGAAGCTAAGACAACATCAGCCTTGCCATCATCAATAAGTCTGGTTCGTTCAAACCCAAAACCTAAATAAACATAATCAAAATCCCTGCCTGCTACTGCTTAATGTAATAGAAAGTAAAGAGATTGTAGGGGGTTTCATTTTCATCTACAAAGAATTGGGATCTAGCTTAGGCATTCTGTTTTCTCGTTAATTTTTGGTAGCAGCTGGTGCCGAGTTTTGAACTGCATGTTTATTATTTGCCGAAATAACCGAACTGAACTTCATCAATTCGATTAGGTTTATTCTTTAATGTTTAAATGAAGCAATCTTTCTTTAATTCTTGCTTTTCAAGTCAAGAAGAAGAGAAAGTCATAATTTAGAGGTTGCTTGAAACCGTGTATCTGAGCTAACCAAAACCAGTCAATTCATCAGCAATCAAAAGGTTTGCCTAATTTTTGGTGACGGGTTTTTTTCATGGCCTAATTTCCATCTAATCAATCGACATTTTTCTTTACTCTGAAGATGATGATCTAAGCTTATATACCTATAACTAATATTTCATGTCCTAAACAAATTTGGATGTGGGCTTTTTCAACCAGCCACGATTTTGATACCAATTTTAATCATTTTAGTAAATAGTTCAGAGTTAACACCAATAGTAGCGAAAAGATAGGCAAAATGCTCATCCTAATTACTCAAGCAGTCCAAAGAAAAAACAAAAACAACAGTTTAATATCAGAAATAGGTCAAAACCAACAATGTAGCACAAACAATCCAACAAAAACAACCAATAACAGTTTAACTACACATGCAGTTCAAAAAACCAAATACTGGCACTTTACAAGTATTCCAAATACAAAAACAACAACTAGCAACAGTTTATTATTTACCAAAAATACAAAAATTTGCAGGATCAGACATTACTGATTTGCATATTTATTATTTACCTTGCATTACCCAATTTCG
Organism: Gossypium raimondii; assembly: GCF_025698545.1. NCBI lineage: Eukaryota > Viridiplantae > Streptophyta > Magnoliopsida > Malvales > Malvaceae > Gossypium > Gossypium raimondii. The sequence goes on along the minus strand of NC_068566.1, from coordinate 7,900,796 downwards.
TGCATAAAAACCTAAAACCCTTTTACAACTGAACAATGCATAACATAGAAACAGAAAATACAAACCCAGCAAGTCTTTTTCGACATTGAAAATAAAACCATAAAAAATCAAATAATGTCTACAATAATAAGGTTACCTGAAATCTCCCACAGATCTGACGGAAATTGGAGTGGAGATAGCAAAAATAAATGGTGGTCGGAGAGAACGTTTAGATTGGTAACTGAATCAGTCGAAGAAGAGGGAACCGAGGAAATGAAAGAAAACTGCAATAATCTGCCACTGGGAACTGAGAAAATGAAGGAATGAAGGAGTTCTTGTGGGGGATTAGTGGAAAATCAGTCGACAGATCTTGTGGGGGGTGTAGAAATGGAAGGAAATGAAAGAATGAAGGTATTAGAAGGCTGGAGAGAAAACGAAAAATGTCTTACCGAAATGAAGGGCGTAAGACATTTTCCCCAAATTTGTAATAGGTTTTCCCGTGCTGCGGAATTGGTTTTACAAAAGGAAAATATTTTCCTGCTATCAAACACTGGAAAACGTGTAAAACCAATTTCGGAATTGGTTTTCCCCTATCAAACACATCCTTATTTTATATAGAAATTGTTGTGTTTTTTAATACTTGTCATATTTATGTTTTTTTTTTGGATAAGTAAGTTGTATTATCCAAGAAGCAAAAAAAAAAAACATGTTACATCCAACAGTACAGAACAATCAAACTGTAATTGTACAATAAAAACCTAATAAAACTCAAGAAACACAATAGATTACAACAACCAAAATCAGAAGCCTATCCTATACATTCCTCAAACTTCATTCTAAACATAATCGATTATTGATAGGGTTTGAATCAATGGGACATCTACTACTAAGATGAAACCGCACAACATCTTTAACTTTCTCCAACAAAACTTTAACAGAATTAGAAGAATTCTCAAATAGCCTACTATTCCTTTCACACCTAATAAAGTACACAACTGCATTCCATACCAACTTGAGCAGGCAGAGAAAGAACGACTTACTTTTTAAACAAGAAGTTGCCCAGTTAAATTCTTGAAGCCACATACCAATAGACCTCTTGATGCTACACAAACCCAGAACAAGTTGCCACAAGCCTCGAGAGTAGGCACACTTAAAGAAAATATGGTTTTGAGACTCAGAAGAATAAGAGCACAACAGACAACAGCGATCAGAAACCATACCATGACTAAACAATCTGTCACGAGTGGAAAGTGTGTTTAAGATTGTCATCCAAGCAATTGTAGAGTGTTTAGACACATGAAGAAGGAACCAAAGGAGTTTATACCAAGTGACCTTAGCAGCTTTAACCTGAAGGTCCTCCCAAAGCTTATGAGTTGACACTGCTATCCCAATCGGAAAGCTTCTGGAAGAACTAACTACAACATCCTTAAGCCTAAAAAATCTTCTCCAATTCCAGCTACTAGTTGAGTTGGCAATAACAGACCAATAGGAACCACAATTTAAAACATATTTTTTGACCCAAACAACCCATAAGGAGCCTTCAGAGTAAGCAAGGCTCAGAAGCAACCCATCCAACAAGCTTCTTCAAGCCAAGCCTTCCCTCAGACTTTGGCAAACATAAGATATCCCATTTGACTCTAGCACCAGACGCAGAAAAGCTACTACCTTTCCATAAGAACCTAGAGCACAATTGGTCCACTTGTTGAAGAACAACCTTTGGCAATAAGAATTGTTTACTCCAATAGGCTTACACACTAAACAATACTGCCTTTATCAATTGAAATCTGTTAGCATAACTGAGATGCATAGGAGACTATTGAAGAATTTTAGCCTTAATCTTCTCTACAAGTGGCTTACAATCAACATAAGAGAGCCTCCTAGAGATCAAGGGAACTCCAAGATAACAAATAGGGAGAGTTTCAGACTTAAAACCAATAATATTCAAAATGTGAAACATTTCCTCATTAGATACCCTTGTACACAAAAAAAAAACCTCACTCTTGGAGGCATTAAGCTAAAGACCAGAAATGGAGTAGGATTCATCTAGAAGGCACCTTACCCTCACAACAAAGTCCACACATCCTTTCACAAAAATTAAAAGATCATTTGCAAAAGACAAATGAGTAAGTTTAACTTTGCTACATTTAGGGTGAAACTTGAAGATACCATAGCTAGCAGCAATCTCCAATAGCCTAGACAACATTCCCATTGCAATAACAAAAAGGAAAGGGGAAAGAGGATCTCCTTGCCGCAATCCATTTGCCCCCTTAAAGTAGCCCACCAAACTGCCATTGAGTGAAATAAAAAAGTGAGTGAAGTGATGCATGCCTCAATCCAATTCTTAAAAGTTTCTGGGAATTTCATGTTAGAGTATGCCCAAAGACCAATCATGAGATGGTTGTAATAACATACTTGATTTATCATGTTTATTAATATAAGGCATTACCATTATTATTTCAGTTTCTTTTCTGTGTGTATAAATAAGCTGTTTTATAATAATGTCCTAAGAATAATATGATTATTCTTAAAAGATCCTTAGTCAAGTATTATTGTTAGATAGGACAACGATAATGCATTAAGACTAACATGTAGTTGATTGATGATAAAAAGTTGTCATTGATATGGAATGTCGAATCGATGCATGAATATGTGTGTTAGAGAACAACATATTGGGTGACCCATTATGAGTATGTCTCTTGGATTATTATGTAATTGTCACGACATTACTCATAGTGATTAATATGTATATGATCCTCAGACTTGAGATCATCATAATCCCAACATCGTGAGTAGTATATTTTGATACAATTAAACGTACACCGTAACTGGTTATTCTATAAAGGCTGATGTTGGATATATCACAATCGATGTAGAGGGATATGGTTGGTCGATATAGAATAAGTCCCTCCTACATAATGGGAGTAATATCTTAGGCCACTTGATTAAGTGAGACTAGAAATGCATGGCCATGCTCAAATAAGTTGATATGAGATGTCATACTTATTTGTATATCGTAGTCTGCTTAAGATATAAAGGAACATGGAATGGACTATACAAGTGTGACTATTCCATGACTTGTGTCCAATCTAGAGATAAAGGACTTAAGGATTATTGCATAAAAGGTTAATCATAAAAGGTTATGTCGAATCATGATCTCTTGTGACTTAGGTAGCAATGATGCATTGCTAGATGCCACTCATTGTTTGTAACATTGGAATCGTTCTAGTATTACTGCTAACGTTACAGGAACCTACAGGGTCACACCCCATAGTTGAAATGAACTGAATAAACCATAGTTGGTTTTATTTTTGGGTGTCACTTGAATTAAATTAATTATAGAATTAATTTAATTTAGTAATCAAATTTCCAACACATTATGTACAAGGTTGTTGTACGCATAATGAGGACATGAATTTGATTAGCATATGAATTTAAATAAATATATGGTTTACCGAAATTATATTATAATTAATGTAATTATAATTTTCGGTTTAAAATATTATTATATTTATTTAATTCCTAAAAACCTTAAAAATAAAAAGGGATATATCAGAATCCTGTTTTTTATTATTTTAAGGTCTAGCAGCCGTCAAAGAAATATAACTCTCAAAAACTGTTTTGGGGATTTTCTTTCGTTTGTAGTCAACTGGGTGGATTACGTAGAGGTCGGAGTCTCGATAGATTGCGGCTTGGTTTGACTGTAGATCAGACTACACATTGTCGAGAAGTTACTGTCTTCTTAATCGAAATATTAGGTAATTTCGTAATCTTTTCACCCCGATTCGTTCTTCACACATGGATCCATGGTTAGGGTCACCGATTTTAATTTTTTCCGCTGCGCCGTAGGGGTGCCGGCGATCCAACATTTCAAAACCTTCAAAATCGAGAGAAGAAATCACTAATTGACTGAATCAAATGCCTTTTGCAAGTCAATCTTGAGGGCACAATGAGGTATTATGTTCTTTCTACCATAACCCCTCACTAACTCATGAGCCAAAAAGGTGTTGTCAACTATACTTCTACCTCTTGTAAAATGGCAGATTGGCTCGGAGATATAATTTCAAGAAAAAAATAAAGTCAATTAGCCAGGATCTTAGATATACCTTTATAAATTGTATTACAGCACGAAATTGGCCTAAATTGCTTAACATAGGTAGGCTAGACACATTTGGGAACAAAGGCAATAGCAGTGGTATTAAGAGCAGGGAGCATCTTAAAGTTGAGAAAAAAATAACGAACTGCTACAAGGACATCTAGCCTAACAATACTCTAGGAAGACCTAAACTTAGTTGTAAAGCCATCAGAGCCAGGGGATTAGTCATTCCCCTGACTGAAAAAAAGTTGTTGTAATTTCTTCATCAATAATAGGTTTGACAATTTCCTATTACGCATGATCAGGCAAAGTTTGTTGCAGAAGCTTAGACAAAAGTTGATCAGGACACGAAACAAAAGGATCAACCTCACCCAAGAAGCCCTTGAAATAAACCACAACCTCAACAGACAGTTGAGTAAAGGAAGTGAGTTGATTGCCTTCAGCATCCTATAAATCTCGATTTGTAAACTTATTCTGTTTGATTGGGACAACTGCATGAAAAAACCTAGGGCTTGTTGGAAAAAACCCGGTTTGAAAACAATTTTATTGTGCAGCAAAAAATTAAAAATTTTAAAACGACCCGGTTTGTGATATTTATAGCAATAAACCTTAATCAAATTTGTACCTATGTTTTTGGATAAGCTGATTATTGATGTTTTCCAGCTTTCAACCAAATGATCTTCTCCGTTATTCTTGTACCATGAACTGATTTGAGTGTGGGCTCGAACCAATTGAATTAAAACACAGAACTATAAAAAGTTTTCCTTTTGGGGTGAATACAAAATTCTCTCTTATTTAATAGAAACCGGTAAAATTATTATTCTAAAAAATATGTTTATAAGTTTAAAATAAATTCTCTCTACTTTTCGGTAAAATAACAGTATCTCAAAAGTTATGTAAATAGCTCTACCGATGTCATCTATTTATAAGAAAAGAAGGTAGAACCCTTGTAGAGTTGTAGAGGTTTTTTTAAAATAGAGAAACAACATTCTACTTAGAGTAGGACTGGGGTGAATGACTCACATTTGTATTTCTACTAGGGTTGTCGCCCCCTTCATGTTATATGAGGGGTTTTAGGCCTCTTTCATATTGGGTCTAATTACGAGTACTTCTTGGGCCTTTTTGACCCAGTACTCTGTAATATGATCCAACCAGATTCAGTTTTTTTATTCCCCAAAATAAACTTTAATATCTACATATTAAATAATTTTCCCACCCTAATTTTACCCTAATAAAATTTTGATGATTTTACACTCAATAAAATTTTGACAAAATTCGTTCAATATGTCACAACTCAATATGTTCACTATGAACAAATGATTTATTTTCATTTCAAACTTCAAAACAGCCAAAAAAATAAACTCATTATTCTATCATTTTTTAAGTAATCTTATATAAGATTGCAAGTTTCCATTTCCATTTTCGTTTTCATTTCCAGTTTTAGAAACCTGCATTCATTTTCAAATAATTTCATTTCTCCATTTAAAAGAAAACCATAATCATTCCTGAATGTTTCCCATTTCTCTTTTTCTATTCATTCTCTTCATTTCTATTCAAATACGAAATTCATTTCTGGTTTCAATGAGCTATTGCAGGGACTGATTGGACATTTGTGGTTAAGGCTCAAATGATTTATAATTAAGTTCCAGCTTTTTGCCTCTTAATTATAAACTCATTTAGTCACGAAGTCATTTCACTATAGTACCGTGACTGAGCTCTCCTTAACGACATACCATTACTAAAGCAACTACTCAGTGCTCGTCTAATGACATTGTCATAATTGTGTTACCCTCATAGGATATTCTTGATCTATTTGGGATAATATCCATTCTCCCAATATGATTCTATTTTATCTCGTGTTAACCATTACATCTTCCTTTATGAAAAGTCAATCACTATCAAATATTGATCAAGTCATTCTCCACAAAGACGGACGACCCGTGGCTACGTTTACTTTTCGTTAACCATGTAATGTCAATGAAAGGATATCATTTACCAATGTTTTGGGTTATGAATTCCACTATTGTGAATGAGCTACATACTATAGAAGTCGTATTGTAACACCCTTAACCCGTAACTATCGTCGGAATAGGGTTACGAAGTGTTATCGTAAAATCGCAACTAAAAACATTCAATTCCCAAACATTTCATATTTCATAGAAATTTCATTCAAGCACATGCATATTGTCCCTTATTCGAGCCCTTAAGGTCTAAGAAACACATTAGAAATGATTCGGGACTAATTCGGAAACATTTGGAACCTTAAGGAAAAAGATAAAATTTTTCACACTATAGGGGTCACACGATCGTGTAGCCAGGCCGTGTGACTCACACACGGCTGAGACACACGTCCGTGTCTCAGGCCGTGTGGACATTCGAAGTAGGGATACAAGGCCGTGTCCCAGCCTATGTCCGTGCCCGTGTAACTCTTTGACTTAGGTTACATGATCAAGCCACACGCCCATGTGCATGGCCGTGTAACTGTCTAACTTGAATGCTTTAAAAACCTACAAGGGACACACGGCCATGTCGCATGGCCGTGTGTGACACACATCCGAGACACACGCTTATGTCTTAGGCCGTGTGTGGACATGAAATTAGCCAAATTTAGACCATTTTCATCTCCAACTCCAATATGTACCTAAAAGCATTTTTTTCCAAAATTATAGACCTCAAAACAAACCAATTCATTCAAGAAATAATCCATTCAATGTACCATAATAATCTATCCAACCAATATGCCCACAAGGCACCTCAATTTCAAGCAACCAACAAATCATCTAAACATGCTAAACACTTATTAAAATTAAGCATAATAACTTATCATAAACAAAACTAATTCACATAACATACTTGAAGTATTCAAGCATCATCATTTGGCACCAAAAGATTTATACATTTTCTACTTATACATGTTCCAAAAGGTTTACCTAATTATGCACACAAGTTCAACTATCTTTTACTAGCAACAAGCATAACATATCAACTTTCAATATTTACATCCATACAAAATATCTAAGTACTAAAGACCTTTCCTAATATATGCCACTTAAACCAACTAGCAATAACCAAAATGAATACCGAGATGTTGATTACAGTGTGTGAGCTTCTAAGTTGATACAATCAAAGTAACGATTCCAAAGGTCCTACAAGAATAAATCAAACTAATAAGCACCAAAAAGCTTAGTAAGTTCGGTATTAGTTTCATTTATTAATTAACTGAAAATGATCAAATTGATATAAACTTTCAATACATCGACACAAAGCTTGCTAGGCACAGAGCCCAAATAACACTGGCATAAAGGCTGCTAGGCACAGAGCCCGAATAACACCGGTACACAGCCTGCTAGGTACATAGCCCGAATATCACCGGCACAAAGCCTGCTAGGCACACAACCCAAATAACACCGGCACACAGCCTATTAGGCACATAGCCCGAATAAAATCGGCACAAATCCTACAAGGAACATATCCCAAATAACATCGGCACACAGCTTGCTGGGCACATAGCCCGAATAACACCGGCACACAGCCTGCTAAGCATATAGCCTAAATAACATTACATTTCTATTTCTTTAAACATAACTAAGTGAAATTCATGATTTAACCAATAATAAAATAGCATGAAATATTCAACACAATTCATAGTAACCATATAACGAACTTACCTGGACTAAATTGTAGTAGTTGCAGAAGTTCAAGGACTATTCCGCTAATTTTCCTTTTCCCCAAGTATCTACGGGATCTTGATCTAAAATATAAAATTACTCATTTATTACATATATATCATTTCCAATTCATTTTATAATTAATACCCTTTTATTTTTAATTTTCACAATTACTCTAAACTTTTACAATTTTTGCAATTTAGTCCCTTAACTTAAAATTCATCAAATTAACCATTTTTCTCAAGTCAATATTTTATTCAAATATACTAGGCCCTCAAACAGTCCCTAATAAACATTGAATTCACTATTAGATCTTAAAATTTTATCAAAATCTAACAAAAATCACTTTACAAATTCATCAAATAACATAATCAAAGCACCAAATACATGGTATTCATAAAAGAACATTCAATATTAATCAATGGAAACTCTCAAAATTTTTAATAGAATAAAAAATGAAGGTATGGGCTAACTGGACCTAGTTGCAACGATCTAAAAAACATAAAAATTACAAAAAACAGAATTAAAATGGACTTACATGCAAGCTTTTATGCTCAATCGATTGCAAAGCTTCCAAAAATGGTGAAAAATCATTAGTTTTTCGGCAAGAAGATGAAAAATATGATAAGTTTGACTTTTTTATTAAACATTAATTTATTTACTAAATTACCTAATTAGCTTTAATTAAAACCTTTTAAAACCACAATTTAAAAACCCATTATGGTCTATTAATAATCAAATGGGCTAATTATTATTTGAGCCCATTTTTATTCCATAATTAAGTTATTAAATCTATGGAATTCAAGATTTACTAAATTTTACATCTTTTCAATTTAGTCATTTTCTCTTAATTAACTATCGAAACATTAATATTTTTATACCAAATTTTAATACGAATTTAATCACTCTATAAATATTTTTAAAATAATATTTACGAGTCGACACGATGGAAATTTTTGGTCCCAAAACTACTGTTCCGTTACCACTAAAATTCGGGCTGTTACACGTATACCCAACGCACCAGCTTTCGGTTCTTTATCTATTTGAACTCAGGCTTTTACTTACATCAATGTGTTTGAGTTACACATACATAGTTTGCCTTACACTTAGGAATTAGGTATGCTACACTATCAACGTCACAAGTGAATAAATTCACAAATGGGTTCAGGGTCTATTCTGCTTGGGTCCTATCCGATGTATTGTGATTTTAGTCAGTCACATAGATTTATGTCTTTATCGTCTGGGAGTCATTCGCTTCAATACCCAAGATAAGGTATCTTTTCAATTGGACTTGATAGATGACATACTAGTCTTTCAAGCGGTTTACTCATTTCTGATTAGACTAAGGACATGTTTAGGTTCATCTACTAATACAAATTATCTTTTTGTATTACAATCCGACCACGTAATACCGCTTAGTATTAGTTAAACATTAGACAACCAGCGAGCAACATTTGTTTCCATTTTGCTTTGCGTGTAAAAACCATGTGAGGGCAATATACAAAGTATTAATGTAATTCATGAATAATTTTATTAACCAATCTATTCAAAAAAATTACTAGTGTACTTAGACGAAAATACTACACTCAGGGCACCAGGTCCAGCAATGCTTTGGTCAACCTCAGTGAGCCATTGGATCCTAGCTTTTTGTCTATAAAAGCTAGCCTCTACCTCTTGAAGCACCCTTAATTCAGCTGAAAGAGTCTCAACCTTCTAATGAACCTCAACAAGGTAGTTAGTTGAAAGATTGAGAAGCTGTTGTGATTCAAGCACAACTCTCTTCTGCTAAAATTTCTTAGAAATATTACCAAAATAAACCTTATTGAAGTCCCTCAGCTTACTATTAAGCCTTTTCAATTTGAGAAAAAGACATTTCATAGGGTCACCCTAAACTGGAACCTGCCAAGACTCTACAACAACAGAAAGGAAATCCTCATGCTAAATCCAAAAGTTAAAAAATTTAAAAGGCTTTGGGGGCATAGACAAAGACTTCTCAAACCAAACAATAGAGAAGCAATGATCTGAATCTTCAGGCCCTAAAAAATCTGCTTAAGAAAGAGGATAAGCCAACAACCAGATGGGATTTATAAGGACCCTGTCAAGCTTCTTGGCAAGAAAATTAAGCTACTAAAGATTTGACCAGGCATAAAAAGGTCTAACAAACCCTAATCCAGTTACATCAAGGCTATTAACACAATCTTGAAATTCCCTCATGTTAGAAGAACTACCTTGTGTACCATTGAAGTTTAAACTTTTAGAAGGAGAGAGGGTGACATTAAAGTCACCCCTATAATCCATGTAGGCTCCCAACCATTTGACTAACCTCAACAAGATGGGACCAAAAGTGCCTTCGAATAGAAGCATAATTCGAAGCATAAACAATTGACAAAAAGAAAGAGTTACCAGAGCAATTGACCCTACCAGTAATGCACTGATCAATAAATTCAAAGGGATGAAACTAATACCAGACTTGCAGAGCACCCAAAGTCGACCATTAACAGTAGCATCATAGTTGCAAAACACAAACCATTGATCACTAAGTTGATGAATAACATGATGAGACTTGTCCACCTTAATTCTAGTTTCAAGAAAACACACAACATCCAATTTAAGTTTATTCACCCTATTGAGAACTTTTCTAAGCTTACTGGGACTATTGAGTCCCCTAACATCTAAAAACAAATAGTCATTGAGAAGGGGAAATAGATTTACCTTTTTTAACAACAAATTCTGCTATGAGTTTCTTTCCTTTGTTCAAAAACCTTTCTTTTTACCCTTTAAAGACTTAACCAAAGGTCTACCCCCTTTGCAACTTTTCGAGGGTTTCTAATATAACCAAAATCATTGGCCATCTCAAGCTCAACAACAGAAGCAACAAAATTTGTTACCACAACCCCTGAACCTGCAACAACAACCTTTGAAGTAGAAACACCAACATCAGATTCCACAGCACCAACTTTAACAACAACTGTAATTTCACCAGCATCAAAGCCCACAATACCAACATCAAATCCAGAATACCACCTTCAGCACAAGGCAACTCAAGTAGATCCTTGCTGAGAATTGCAAATCTATTACAAAGCATCAGTCATGCTCATGTTGTTTTTCTTTATATTGTGTTCTGCATAGGCTATCATAGATACTTTATTTAGAAAATAATTTGTGTTCATGTTATTTTTGTTTACATTTATTTCATATTTGTATAATTTTTAATAGTAATTTAATTCAAAGAAAATTATATATTCATATAGTGTCTATGCTTTTTTTTTACATGCTAATAATTTTATATGTAAATTTTGACACATTTATGTATTTGTATTGTTTTAATGTTGTCATGTTTTTAATTAATCTACTTTGTTTTCATGATATGTTTTAATATCTTATATAAATAAGGTTTAGATATTAAATTGAAAAAATTACATATAAATTATTTGTTTACTTGAACAAACACATAAGTTAAAAGAAACAAAATGTCTTTTTTATTTTATCACAAATCTATTATTTGTAAAAGACTCAATATGAATATCTACAATCAAATGTATCATTTGGTTGTCAATTTCGTATTGATCTCATCAATAAATTTGTGATAAATTAAAAGATATAATTTTTATTTATTTTTTAATACTTTACTTATATGTTTGTACAAATAAACAAATAACTTACATATAATTTTTGTCAATTTCAATTTTATGTCATAAAAATTGTCATTTAATTAAAAATTAAATGCTTTTATGAATATGTATTAAAATATAAGGACTTAGGAATAAAACAACTACAAGGACTTTTTTACTACCCATAACGATTAATATATTTAAAGACCTATCTATATTTTAAATATTTGGTTTTATTTGACAGAATTTTTAGTTTATATATTAAATAATTTACAATATCTATTTTTAAAGGCATAATATCAAATTTTGCTCTTAATATTTACATTTTTTTGTTAATTTGATTCTTGTACCTTTTAATTAAATTTTGCCCTCAACTTAAAAGAATCAAATTTGAGAAAAAGTTAAGTTGTTGTTTTTCAATAAAATATGAATTAAAATGTTAGTTTTTAAATATGACAACACGCATGACATTCAACATGTATTTCATGCTATTTTTAATATTTATGAACTTTTTATAATTTTTGAGTTTTTTTATATTTTAAAAATTATTTGTTGACATGCTATATAAGATAAATAATATCATGTCAACATTAAATACACGTGCATTGTCATGTGAGTTGTCACGACTGTACAAGTCCAAATTTACCCGGGGCCTGCACCAAATTAAAACAAAACCCCTAGCCCAAACACCCAATACCCAAACCATTCCCAAAACCCAATTACAGACCCAAACCCAACTACCATAAGCCCAAAATCTAAAAGCCCAAACCCATCTTCAACGAAAACAAAAAAAGAGAAAAAACCTAACCCTAGGTGCGACGCACCTAGGGTCTTCTTCCTCTACTGCCGTCACCTTCAGCAGCCACCTACCCTCTGCCACCATCGGCTATCGACTCCACTGGCACCAACCTGCAAAGAAATGACAACAAATAAAAAAAAACTTTGTAAAATGGCTATAAAAGCCATAGAAAATATGTAAACGAGGGAGATTTTTCGAAAAGAAAAAGGGACAAACCGTTTTAAGAAAAAGAGAAAAACAGATTCAATAAAAATAAAAAGAAATAAAAATTTCTTCAGAGGTGATTTTTCGTTTTGCTCTTGAGTTATCTTTCTTTTTCCATTTTTTACTTTATTTTTTTGAGTTTTCCTTTAATTTCATCTTTCGAAATATTTATATAAAATAACATTTGTTTTATTTTAAGAAAAGACTATGCAAATATATATACAAAAAAATCTGACCTTTGAACTATACGGTGGCCGACGCGGTGGCAGGTGCGGCGGCCGATGATCGGTTCCTTGGCTGGAGCTTGGCCGGTTTCTAGGGAGAAAGGGGGAGTTGAGAGAGTGTTTGAAGTTTTTTTTATGAAAGAAGGGAAAATAAATTTTTTTTTTGAAAATTTTGAAATTTATAGGGGTGCAAAAATGCGCCGTTTTGGCCTAGCCCTAGAACACCCAAAACGACGCCGTTTAAGGTTAGCCGACCCGGACCGACCCATCTAGCTATAGGATCCGCGTGTTTTCTTACGGAAGGGCAAATTGCGCTTCTAGCCCCTTCGCTTTTTTAATGTTTTCTCGATCAGTTTTTTTATATTTTTAAATTTGCCCCTTGAGTTTATTTCTGATTTCAATTTAGTCCTATTTTAACGACGCTGTTTAGAGGAGAAGGAAAAATTTCCCTTCCAGCCCCTATATGTTATTCTCGCGTTCAATATAATCCCTTCCCTATTGTTTTATTTGCAATTCAACCCCAAGTTTTATTTTTTTTTCGATTTAGTCCAACTCTTTCAGTTATTCATCATCATGGCTATTTTATATTTTAGTTTATGTACATACTTATACATATATTTTATTTTATTTTATTTTTCTTCATAAATGTAGATATATGTTTGTATTTATATAATTATATATATATATGTATATACATTTTTATATTTCTTGTAATCATGTGCATATGTCACAGGGCTAGACCTTTCGTCTCGCAATCCGTGCGGCCTTAGGCGATCTGTTCGTCCCAAACTCGCCTAAGTCAGCCTTTACGCCCAAAAGTGAGGATTCTTTAGAACTCCTCCAAGGCACCAATTTGTACAGCGGAAGCGATTATGCCAAAAGAAGCTACAAAAGAACAACAGAAAACCAAAGAAAGAATGCACGCAAAGTGTTTCAGTAAATGCTTAAGAATTCTATTACTCTTAAGAATTCAGCTTACAATGGATGAGTACAAATGAGGGGGAGGCTCTCTATTTATAGTTGAGCTCCCCCAAAACCGACGGTCAAGATACATTTACATCGACGGACGAGATTCACTAAATCCCTTGATTTTAGGGATTTACAGGATTTGCCATATCAAATCTAATCTAATCTTTACAAGATATGATTCTCTCTATCTTCTAAGATTAGTTACTAAAATTAACCTAAGTTGCCATGTCTTCATCATCGGGCCAACTAGGCTTCAATCTGACAGGCTTCTTCAATAGATCTCTGAATCGGGCCAGTTCTCGTGGGCTAAATGTTCCTCATCTAATCGATAGACCTCCATGGGGCGCTTCTTGTGCCATGGTCACGGGCTTTGCACTTTGGCCCGTGACATTCTCCCCCACCCATTCTCGCAACGCCCTCGTTGCGACTTCTGGATGACATTGACTTGGTTCACCTTAAAACTTCCCCGTTGCCTCGGCTTCTTCCCGACTTGTCTTACAATCGGGTTGTCCCTTCTTTCGGAACCTATGCCTCGGTTTTCGTCGCCTCTTATCTTGAACCGTTGCACTCGTTGGTACATTCTGTTGGCAAGAAGTCTCCGCTTTAACTTGCCCCAATTTTGACTTGTTCCCACTGGAATCCCCTGGATTCTCACATCTTGGCCTCGTACCACCCATAGTCTCTTTGCCTCCTTGCTTATGAACTTTGAAAGGGCCCTTACATCTTGCCAAGCTAACAAGTCAGAATTTAAAACACTATCAGAGTGTTTGCAATGTACCTTACTCGTAGCATTTACTCGTCTCGACTGTTTTTGCATCGCTCCTTTTTCCTCAAAGCTCGATGCACAACCCACCTTTCCCAAAGGTGTCGGCTCCACAGTCGAATCCACAGGCTTCATATCGGTCCCTTGCGCCACTAACACTTCTGAAGGGGTTTTCGTAGCTTTCCGTTCCGATGAATTAATGTTTCTCCCATACGAAACATCTTCGACTAGTTGGATTGACGATAACACCTTGGTCCCAACCTTAATATCCCGATGCATCGGCACAACCGTTTTTGTTGACTACCTGGTGACAATATGGATTTGATCAGCCCATAGTTGCAGAGTTGCCTGAATCCTGTCAAGGAAGTTTAAGCCAAGCACATAATCGTAATCATCCAATTGGGTTACCTCGAAATCTTCCTTGCTCTTCCATTTACCGATTTGTAGTTCCACATCACGAACTACTCCCACAGTTGGGGCTCTCTCGGAAGTTGCTATCTTGATCTTCTTATTCGATTTCCTAATCGATAGACCAAGCTTCTTCGCAGCCTTTTCCGACATGAACAAGTCCGATGCTCCCATATCAATAAGAGCACTCCGCTTCTGACCTGCAATGTTGATGTCCACAAACATCAACCCTTTGCCACCATTCCTCTTCCCAGGAATGAGCACCATCGAATTGACTCTCGATGTCTTTCCCTCGGTAGGCTTCGCCTCTTCCTTCGGATCATCTTTCTTTATGATTACCGAAATCATCACTTTATTCAGACATTTTCGAGCCATGTGTGGTCCTTGACAAAGGAAGCATTTTATCTTCTTCCTCTTGTCCCTTGGGTTTTCAAATCCCCAATTCGTATCTCGTGGTTTCCCATTGCCACTTGTGCTATCGGTACTGTTGCCATCATCGCTATGTCCCTCTTCATCTTCTTCATGGTTTCTCTCACCATTGCCCTTTTCATTGGGCTTAGATGCCTCGAACTTGTCTCTCGCTGGACCAAGCTCAACAAAGGACTCTGCTTCTGCCATGACTATAGTAAGTTTAGTGATTCCTTACCTTCGCAACTCATGCTTTGCCCACGGTTTTAACTCATCCTCGAACCAATAGAATACTTCTTTCTCGCTCAAGTCTGAGATTTGAAGCATCAACTCGCTAAATGCCCTAACATACTACTGAACAGTGCCTTGTTGCTTGAAACGAAGCAACTTTGCTCGAGCCTCCTTCTCGACAAACTGAGGGTAAAACTACTTCTTCAACTCTTTTTGGAACTCCTCCCAAGTCCCAATTGCGTTCCCACCACGTTTCTCATCCGTGGACCTACGACGCCACCACAAGAGAGCTACATCGCTCGGAAGTATTACTCCATTTCCCACAAGAAGTTGTCCACATCCCTTGCGGATCGTGCACCTTTAAACTTCTCCGGTTTGGAAACATCCATTGTCTGTTGCTTCGGCCTTGAAGACAACATCCCATTACTCAAAGCAGCTTTGTAAATCGTAAGCTCCCCCTTGAGCTCCTCCATTTCTTTCTTTATGACTAGCACTATATCCTCTTGAGCTTCATCCCTTACCGTCAACTTGTCCAAAGTGGACCTAAGAGTGTCCAGCACGAATTCCTTGCTGTCTTCCCTCAGTTCCTCCATACGAGTCAAGACCACTTCGAGTGTCTCTCTCATGTCACCAACAGACTCCTCGAGATTAACCACTCGATTTTCCAAAGCAGTCAGCATGTCCCTCGAGCGACTTCCTTTTCTGGCCCTCCCGCGGGTCTCCATTGGCTCACTCTGACCAACGACTTCTTTTGACATCCCAACAGTGCCTTTGAACCAACTCGAATATCACTTGGTTCAAAACTTGGCTCTGATACCGCTTGTCACGGGGCTAGACCTTTCGTCTCACAATCCATGCGGCCTTAGGCGATCCGTTCATCCCAAAATCGCCTAAGTCAGCCTTTACGCGCAAAAGTGAGGATTCTTTAGAACTCCTCCAAGGCACCAATTTGTATAGCGGAAGCGATTGTGCCAAAAGAAGCTACAAAAGAACAACAGAAAGCCAAAAAAAGAATGCACGCAAAGTGTTTGAGTAAATGTTCAAGAATTCTATTACTCTTAAGAATTCAGCTTACAATGGATGAGTACAAATGAGGGGGAGGCTCTCTATTTATAGTTGAGCTCCCCCAAAACCGACGGTCAAGATACATTTACATCGACGGACGAGATTCACTATATCCCTTGAGTTTAGGGATTTACAAGATTTGCCATATCAAATCTAATCTAATCTTTACAAGATATGATTCTCTCTATCTTCTAAGATTAGTTACTAAAATTAGCCTAAGTTGCCATGTCTTCATCATCGGGTCAACTAGGCTTTAATCTGACAGGCTTCTTCAATAGATCTCTGAATCGGGCCAGTTCTTGTGGGCTAAATGTTCCCCATCTAATCAATAGACCTCCATGGGGCGCTTCTTGTGCCATGGTCACGGGCTTTGCACTTTGGCCCGTGACACATACGCATACATGTTTTTATATATATATGTGTGTATATGTGTATGTCTTATAATTTATTTTTATATACATGCACGTACCTATATGTATATTTACATTTTATATTTTTTACACATATCTATATACATGTATATACTTATATATACTCTTCATATTTCATAACTTATATACTTATATATCTATACCCATGCCCCATTTCCATAAATATATACTTATATATATTCTTTATGCTTTTAAAATATATATTTTCTTGTAGATATTTTTATTTTATTTTCGTTTTATAACTCATGTATATATATATATATATATATATATATATATATTTGTATTCTATATTTTATATACATATATGTCTACGTGCATATATATATATATAAGAAATATACGCATACTTATTTTTAAATACATGTATATAAAAACATACTTTTATGTACCTTTTATAATATATATATGTATGCATATTTCTACCCACGTATATGTACGCATTTGCTTACTTACTTTTTTATATAATAATTTTAAAAGATATACATATATGTATATATATATTTACATTTCTATGATTTTGTGTATATACACACATATATATTTTTTACATTTCCATAATTTTATTCATTTTCTTTGTTTATTTCTTTATTTGTATTCACGTTGTTTAGAATGAATGTTTTAATTTTATTGCTTATACGCTTGCTATTGTGTACTATATTAGTTTGTCCTTGTATTTATTTTATTCTGTAGCCCTTGCTTGTATTATTTTACTTACATCATCATAATTGTCATTTCATTACGTCTATTTTTACCCAGATTCAAAAAAAGAAATTTTAAAAATATAAGTAATACTCGGTATTTGGGATCTTCGAGAGAACCGAGCCCTAACGTATTGGGTTCCGATTTTCTTCATTGAATCTAAATAATCGAGAATACTCTTCTAAAAAACATAAATAAAAAAACTCATTGTTGGGAATTCAATACGTTGTGTCCTAATGCATTGGATATGACACGTTGTTTTCTCGAGATGAAGATTTTTTTTCTAAAAAATAATAAAGGCAATATTCGATGTTTAGAATTTTGAGAAATTGTGCCCTAACGTATTGGGTTGCGATTTTTTTATTTGATTTAAACAATTGAATATCCTTTTAAATTTTATTGCACGAGTTTTTAGACAAGCTCATTTCTGAAGAGGTAAAATATCATGCCCTAACTAATTGGGTGTGACATTTTCTCTTTCTGAAATGAGAGGGTCTTCACGAGTAACTTGATTTATATAAGTTTTTAAAATAAAGGATCGTATTTCAAATCTATTCAAAATTTTCAATTTTCGACATTAAGACTTTAACTAATCACCTAGGTACCAATTTTGGGCGTATCGAGGGTGCTAATCCTTCCTCGTGTGTAACTGACTCCCGAACCTATTTTTCTGAATTTCGTGGACCAAAATCGTTGTTTTAATAAAATCAAATCGTTTATTAAAAACAACCACTTTTCAAGGTGACCCGATCATACCTTATAAAAAAGGATTACTGGCGACTCCCGTTTTCGTTTTCATTTTCAAAATCCAAGTCGACCCCGTTTTATCAAAAAATGATGTCAACAACGACAACATCGTTAAAAAATAATGTTACAGTAGAAAAAATATGCTCCTCGTCATTAAATTAATGTGTTTGCTCGCGGTAATCGTGGCCTTTTGGGAGAATCAATGATGACATCTTTGAGGCATTTGCTAGTATTAGTACATATGAAAATTTTTTATTAGTTGGTTGTAAATAGCTCTAGAACTATAGAGTAGAAGATTATCTCGGACACTTACATTGATGAGATAAAATGCAATAAAAAAAGACACAAGAAACGAGTCATTTGCTCTTAGGGCAAGTTCTTTATTGCTTTTGCGAAGTGCTTTTCAGAAATGCTTTTCAGGAGTGCTTTTGAAAATTTGAGTGTTTGGCATTGCTGTCAAAAAGTGTTTTTGAAGAATAAAATGTCCATTTTAGAAATGAGATTATAAAATAACAAATATGTATTTAAATAATGTTCAAATTAGTTAATATTATGATATTTTAGCAAAAATATAAAAATAATTTATTATAACTTATTGTTAATATTTTAATATATAATATTAATTTTAAATATTTCTAAGTAATTAATATTAATTATTTATAAAATTTAATTAGAATATATAAACTATATTTAAATATTTAAATATAAAAATTATTTTTAATTTTAATTAATGCTTTTAACACATTTGTATTATTTTATTTTAAAATGTATTTGAATATATAACTCATATTATATACTAACATAACATAGAAAACATAAACCTAACGAATTAAAATATTACATATATTTGGATTAAAGTTTTAAAAAGGGCTAATATTTATATACTAAATATAAATACTAAAAATTTTACAATAGTATTTACAACTTAAAGTGAATTCATTAAAAAGTTATAGCATCGTGTCCTGATTTTTGTTCGCTCGAACACTGTATTGAGTTTTTAGTCAGCTTCTCCAACTCATCTTGTACTTCTCTCAACTCTGCTCTAAGATCTCTAACTATATCCTCAGCTTCCCTTGGCTGTGCTTCGAGCTCCTCAATTCTTTTCTGTTGATTCAAAGACATCATCTCCGCTTCATTAACCTACAATCACGGAGCAGACAGCAAATACTGTAGTTTTAAGCATTGGCTCAATTGGACCAACTATTTGTTTTCCATAGATAACCTTGAAAGCACACATTTACAAGGGTATGGCCTTGAAATACAAGGGAACATTTATAGAAGTTCAAGCTTATAAGATATGATGGATCACAAGATAACAAAATGATCTCCAATATAAGATACAAAATAAACAATCTCGATTATCTGCTTCAATCTTATGCGCATATACCAGTAAATTTTCATGAATGAATACATTAGTCTCAGAACATCAACAATTGACGCACAAACAGACAAAACATCAACAATTGAAATAGCCTCACTTTCACATAACATATTTTGTTTAAATCTAAACTTTAGGATAATAACAATAGTTCAATTTTTGGTGCAAATCTCAGTAAATTCAACAAAAGAAACTAAAAATGGTAAAACGCTTGCAATTTGGCATGAGAATCACACAAAGCCGATTGCCGCAAATCAATGAGGCGAATTGAGCCCTTTGAACTACTATATGCTAGCATATTACAGTGGGCAGGGTGAAACTCTGCTGATGTTATAACCTCTGCAATGATAGACATTACAATAACCATTACTTTTGCAAATATATTGAACAACACTGAACTTGCATATGCTTTAAGAAGTGAAAGCAGCAGACTAAAGTACCAAAATAGAGAAGGCTTACCAGTTAGATTGCTAATTTCCAAGTTCCAAAGAATAATGAGGAACTGTAAAGGTTATTAAAGCTACCTAAAACTGCACAAGATTTTCAGTGAGTGTGTTCCTATCAGGATGATATAAGCACATTGAATTAATTCAATAGGAGATTAGTGTTAATGATATTGTCATCCCTTTCTAATCACCACCATAAATGGTCAGAAATTACTTTTAAGCAAGAACATGAGTTGATCATTCTAGGATTAAAGAAAAGTTAACACAAATAGACCAACTCAGCAAACATAGAATGTAAAATCTCATGTTAGCAAACAAAACATGTTCTGGCAATATGACGGACTAAATTAGATGGTAACCTGATCAAACTGAACTCAACTACACTTTAAACTTTAAAAATATAGTATAATGTCACACATGACACCTTATTGCAAACATTCAGACACAGAATAAGAGACAGTAGGTATTGATTAACATAAAAGGATGAAATGAAGAGAAAGGCTACACACCACTTTCATAAATGGTGACTGGAAGATCTTTTTGCGTAGGATTGATTGCAGGATTGAGATGCACATAGAGAGGACTTTCATTAATATCCATCAACTGTAACAATGAACAAGAAACAATAATCAAAAGGAGAGGCAACCAAGTGTTACAACATTATAGTTCCATTGTAGAAATAAGTCATAAATAGAAGTGGAAAAGCAGACCTAATCCATTTCTTCATGATCATCACCATATCAATCAAATATTTAATAATACGCAACACAATCAAATATGCATCGAAACATAAATTACAAAGTAATTATCTATATATAACTGTGAGAGGATGGTTAACAAATCATACGGCTCTATGAATGTGCATATCGGATTCCTGGGCGTCGCTCCCAGTGGAGTACCATCCAAGTATATAAAAATGGGGGAAAACCTTCTTATCCAGCACATATTGCCATATGATAAACACACTACATATACTCACGAGATTGAACCATAGCTAAACCGAGACAAGCAGAACTCATCCATCTTCTAATGCAGACAGAAATTAGATAAAACATAAAATAAGGTTTGAGGCCACTTACCGTTTTTGAATTCCGATTCCAAAATCAAATTTCACAGTTTAAACCAAAGAAGAACTAGCTGGACAACAAACAGAAAAATAATAAGTTGCCAATTAACCGTAAAAAACGAAAAGAAATGAAAGGAAACAAGAGAAGTTGGTGAATACATCAATGGCAGCAGATATTGATATTTCACAAGAAGGAATTTTTAAAGAACTTGGTGAATTGGTGGATACCTTTTGTTTCCTTGACGATGATGATTTGGAGTTCATCAGAAAATCATTTGAATTCACGGAATTTGCCATGATTGAAGGCTGGTCAACGGAGTTGCAGACTGAGATTGAGCTAAGGAAATTGACTATTTGAAATCAAACCCAGAATTTTAAATTGAAAAGAGAAAAAAAGAAAGGAATATTGAAACTCTTATCAATTTTCCTTCAATCCAAACACTAAATCCAAATTCAAACCCACCTCATACGAACTCAAAAAGCAACCAACTTTGTTGTTTCCACCTCAAGATCAGATGATTTTATTAGTCCGCAAATGATTAATTTCGTTCGAAACAACCAAATAAATGGAAATTTTCAATCACAAATTGAGATTTGAGATTGAATAATGAGAAACATGTTAGGGTTGTGAATTGGGGAAGTGAAATTTCAGAAACAGAGAAAAAGATTACGAATTACTTACCTTCTAGGAAGCTCCAAAGAACCAGAGAAGAGAAACTTTTTTGGGGGAGAAGACAGGTTAAAATGGGGAATTATCAGCCAAACAGACTTTTGGCTGAAGAAAAGTTAAAATTTTTAACTTCTCCATCAGCCAAAAAGCACTTCTTTGATGGTGGAAAAAATTCTGAAATGATGGCTGTTCTTCCTTACTTTTAAGAGAAAAAAAAGCAGAGAACGGGCCTTTAATGGTGAAATCGAACCATTTTATTATGACATTCTGATTTTTTTTAATAATTTCATTATAAACTTTAATCATAAATGTTTTTTTCTTGATGTAATATCTTCTCTCAACTTTTGAATGAGAAGAGTTTCAACGGACTCGAACTCATAACATGGTTATATGGATCGAAGTATTGCTCTTAATAAGAAAATTGTTTAAGTGGGAGCTAAATTTATCAAAATTTTCTTTTTAACTCATCATTAAACAAACAAAATTAAAAGATCCATGCATTCCATATCAGACCTCGGTTAAAAACACTGCTTGCCTCTGCAACTCTCTCTCTCTCTCTCTCTCACTTCTCCGATATCAAAAGATTCAAAAAAGAAAAAAAAAATGCGAGCTAAGCAAATACCATCGTCCTTGACGAGATCCAAATCTCAAATTCTCCTTCTGTTCTTCCCCCTCTCACTCATCCTTCTTTCTTTCCTCTTCTTACTCTTTCCTCCCTCTGACCCCGCTGCATCCTCCACCACCCATCCCTACCCTCACCCCCTCATCCCACCCCAAACCTCCTTCGTCGCTTCCCTCGAACACTTCCTTACTCACAAGGCTCTCAACCACCGCTCTTCCGACGACACCGTGCGTTCGCTGCTCCAAGATGACGTAAGGATGTTCGACGACCGAAAGTTCGCCAAGGAAATGGACTGGGTGCATGGAGATCCGTACTACCCGCTGAATTTCCCGATTAGGGTTTACGTTTACCAAATGCCCAACAAGTTCACCTACAATTTACTTTGGTTGTTTCGGAATACTTACCGAGAAACCTCTAATCTAACCTCCAACGGCAGTCCTGTTCACCGTTTAATCGAACAAGTAAATTATCGTGTATTTCAATAGAAACTAATTCCTCTACCTTTTCCTAAACAATCATTGAAATCTGTAGAAGATTCTCGATTGGAGTGTCTGCGAAATTTGATTATTTGTTATAATTTTCTTTCAAGAAGTTTTTCTGGTCGTGCAGCATTCTATTGATTATTGGCTATGGGCGGATTTGATTGCGCCGGAATCCGAAAGGCTTTTGAAAAATGTTGTCAGAGTTCATAGGCAGGAAGAGGCAGATTTATTTTACGTGCCGTTCTTCACCACAATTAGCTTTTTCTTGTTGGAGAAGCAACAATGCAAGGCGTTATATAGGGTGTGAGTGCTTTTCCAGGTTTTAGGATTTTTTGTATCTACATGTTCTTATTACTGTGGTTTTTATTGTTTAAAAGAGGTACTTGTTTCCACTCGTATTCGTGTTCTTAGTAAGTGCATGCGTTGTCTGTGTCGTGCTTATTGGGTTGTTCAGGTTTATCAGTGTTGATAATTTAGGTCATTGTATTTTACCGAGTGATTCGTTTCAAAGGGAGGTAATGCCAGTAAAGAAAACCACATTTGGGTCAATTTCTAAGCATTTTCTAGATTGAGCTTGTTGCATGATTTAGCTCCTCTGTATGCAAGAGACTCTTAACTAGTGTGCGGTCAATAAGCTGAACTCTCAATATTTAATTTACATTAACTTGTTTCTTGGGTACCTTATCATAGTTTTGTCTTGTAATTCATGAATTATGTTTTCCTTTATTAATTCCATTTTTCCTTTTGAAAAGGTTTTCGGCGACATATAGGACTAAGTAGAGCATAATTTCCCTTAAAGGACTTTGTCTGTATTGTTCTATATGGACATTTGTGCTATTAGGTTTTAGAATTTACTTATCCTTGGATCTTATTTTCTATGGTTGCAGGAAGCCTTGAAATGGGTAACAGATCAGCCTGCATGGAAACGATCTGAAGGAAGGGATCATATATTTCCCATTCATCATCCATGGTCCTTTAAGTCGGTTCGCAGATATGTAAAAAATTCAATTTGGCTTCTACCAGATATGGATTCCACAGGGAATTGGTAACTATATGACTATTGCAAATGAGATTTATCTTGCAAGTTTATAATCACTTCAGCTTCTGAAAAGCGATCTCTTTCAACATCCTAGGTACAAGCCAGGGCAAGTATCACTGGAGAAGGACCTCATTCTCCCATATGTTCCTAATGTTGATTTATGTGATGCAAAATGTGTGTCAGAAAGTGAATCAAAGAGAACCATACTGCTTTTCTTCCGTGGCCGACTTAAGAGAAATGCTGTAAGAGTTCTTTGTGGCTTATTAAACTGTTTGATTTCTTTTTTTTTTCTTTAATTAAATTTGATAGAACATGAAAGGAAGTAGGATAATATGCATATGCAAGATATCTAGCCCTAGGACATACCTTTTCTATTTTCCAAACACAAGAATGGCATAATAGGGAAAAAAAAAAAGAATATAGGAGAGGAGGCGGAGGAAGGGGACAATGGAATAACCATAATCCTATTAGTCATTGTTACCTGTGAAGATCGAAGGGTTTTTATCTCTAATATAAAGACTTGCCAATTGTTAGTTCTAAACAGAAGAAGGTAAAACAAGTAAGAAAGATACCTTCTTGGGCTTTCTATGTGTGTCTCCGTGCTTGCTTGCTTGAGAGTGAGAGAGAGGTAGAGAGTTGAAAGAGCATTACAAAAAGTTTTCTCTTTGAGATTATATCAGTTCTCTTAAAAGCTATTTGACAACCTTTTTTTATTGATTTGATGGTGAGTTGTTTACCCTATCCTTTTGACTTTTGTCCTTAATGGTGACCAGAGAATAGCTTTACCTGTTCTCCCCAATATTCTCTCTCCTGTGTCTCATATGCTAATGTATCTCATTCTATTTCTTGGATAGTTAATTTGTAGTTTTGTTTTTTTCAGGGAGGAAAAATACGTTCTAAACTTGTAACAGAACTAGCAGGTGCCAAGGACGTAGTGATAGAGGAGGGAACATCTGGGGATCAAGGGAAAGCTGCTGCACAAAAGGGGATGCGCAGGTAAGATGGGATGGTTCTCTTATACTGTGTCTTTTGACCTGCTTTGTCATAATGGTTGTGTTGTTTCCTCTGTCATCAGGTCTATATTTTGTTTAAGTCCAGCTGGTGACACTCCTTCCTCTGCTAGATTGTTTGATGCTATTGTTAGTGGGTGTATACCTGTTATTATTAGTGATGAATTGGAACTTCCTTTTGAAGGAATACTAGATTATAGAAAGGTGTGCATTTTCTAAAGCTTTAGCTATTACTTCCTTTCCTTCAATGCATTGTTGCTACCCTGACGGTGCTTTTTACTTTTTGTTCAATGATTGCCTAGTTGCTTATATATGATACTGAAAGTATTATTGGTATGAGTTGAAAATGATATTCCAGTCATTGTAGCAAGTTAAGGACCATTCAGTTGGAAACCAGCCTTCTGTTTTTTTTTTTTGTTGCTTGATGAAATGAAATAATCTATTATTTTCTTTCCATTTATAGAAAGTTGCTACTTGCAATTTTTTTCCCGAATATATGCTCTTACCTGTTGCTTCATAAGGTTTATGATAGACAGCCTCCATGGTTTCATGTTGCATGAAGTGAATGGTTATGATTTCTTTATTATCGGTTGGCAGTTTGTGTAAATCACCGTTCATAGTGTTGAGAACCAGATTTATGAATCAATTTGGTGTTGTTTCATCAAGGATACAATAAACTCATGATCATGCTAGCATTCATTTTTCTGTGCTACATATTTTGAAATGGCTAATTTAATTTTGTTGGTGCTTAGTTCGGTACTGAGGAATGTTTGAATATGGTTGGTGGTCTCTTTGAAATGCACGTCCAGGAGTAAAAGATCATTTTGTTTAAGAGAAAGATGAACAGACTTTTAACTGAGTGATGTGTTGGATTCTGTTGTTGCCTGTGAGTGAGGACATTTGTCTCCCTCTGTATAATTCTATCTTCCAGTATGTCATGTTTGGGACAATGATATGCTCTCATTTTGTACCATATTCCGGGAAATTTTTTACTGTATGAAATTTATTATATACCGGGATACTTTATAATATTCCTTTTCCCCTTTAAGAATTTGTTTGACCCTATTGAAACAGTTAAAGAAGCAATGAAATAAATTTTGCACTGAAGTTCATTAAGCTGCTATCAAAGAGTTCAATAGGGTCTCATAATTTCTGCATATTATGCAGTTAGATTATGTCACATAATCTATTGTTAATGTTTCCTTTCATGCAGATAGCTATATTTGTTTCTTCGGCTGATGCTGTGCAACCTGGTTGGCTTCTGCCATTTTTAAAAGGCATTAGCTCTACTCAGATCAGAGAAATGAGGAAGAACCTTGTGGAGGTTTGTGATTGCAAAATCTGCATCTTGATCCTGCTGTAGAATTGTTTTACCTTCATCTTGTGCATTGTTTAGATGGAAAGACAATTTTTTTACCCATGTTGTCCAAGCTTGTACTTCGGAGAATTTTAATATTTGGTCTACTATTCTCATTTCATTTTCAAGCCAAAACTTTGCATCTTTGAATATTGATATCTTTATGCCTCTTACAATCATTTTGCTTGTACATGCGGAGAAATTTAGTGTTTGATTAGTGCTCGCATTTCACTTTTTGAAACCAAAACTTGGTATCTTTTGAATGTTAAACTCTTTATGACTCTGATTTTTGTTTTTCTACCTAAATGTTATGTTTTTTTTTCTTTTATAATTGGATGGTACTATCAATTTCCTGCTTATCTTTCATCTTTTAAGTTAGTATGATAATGTTAACAAGTAATACTATATTTTATAATGTGAATTTGACTGAAATATTTTGTTCTCTTTTTTTTTTTCCAGTTCTCAAGGCATTTCATGTATTCTAGTCCTGCTCAACCCTTGGGTCCAGAAGATCTGGTTTGGAGATTGGTTTGTAATTCTGTTCACCACAATTTTTGACTTATATTTGTATCTTCGGTTTTTTTATTATTTGAAACTATACCGACTTTATTGCTTTGAGCTTAAGCTTGTTCCAGTTCAAAAGGAAGTTTAAAATAAAATAAATTATCTTGGAGATAGCATTAGCAGTAATATGCAATCTCATCATCCAATAGTCATGATCGATGTTAAGGTATGATTCTCTAAAGATATAAAAGAAGTTATTAAAAATCCAAAATATTTGTATCTGATCCGATATTCATTCCTAGTCTGAGTAACATAGGCAATAACTGTCATGATAGATGTTAAGGTATGATTCTCTAAAGATATAAAAGAAGTTATTAAAAATCCAAAATATTTGTATCTGATCCAATATTCATTCCTAGTCTGAGTAACATAGGCAATAACTGTCTTTAAAGAATATATGGTGTTTTAATTCTGGGTAAGTCCTACTAATTTACCACATATTTGTTGTGTGCAACAGATGGGTGGTAAGTTGGTGAACATCAAGCTTCATACTCGGAGATCGCAGCGCGTGGTTAAAGAATCAAGAAGTGTCTGTACCTGTGATTGCAGGTCTGGCAACAATACCGCATCCAGTACTTTATCTGGTCAGTCTCTCTCCGGTTGAAGGTGCCGTGTATGAATCATTATACATAGACAGCTTCTTGTTTCCTAGTTGATATTAGATTGATTTGGGGGGCGGTGCAAGCATTCTTATTTTTATGACGTGCTTCTTTTAATTAGATATGCCCACTTGAAGCATCCGTGTAAATCTGTTCGATATGTGGATGGTTTGGACACCTGGTTGGGTCTTAGTTCCAACAGTCAACTTGAGTTACAATTATTAAAATTTATATTTGTATATTATTATCATTGGGTACTATATCTTTTAATATAGGCAGGGTTGGATTATGTAGTTATGGAGGAATTAGATAAAATTGAAGGTATATTTGTAGACTAGTGTGGGTTATATTTGAATTGGGTTGAACCTAAATAGATGTTTTTAACAAATTAAAGTTTTGACTTTGACTTGGATGAAAGGTGGACCATTTTATAAGACTATGTAGACTCTTGTAAAGTGAATGATCAAAAGGAAAAAACAAATGTAAAAACCTTATATAACTATAAGGTGTTGGTAGATCTTGAAAATTTTAAGAAAACTTTCGTTTCTCATGATGTGCACACACACTAAAAGTAGCCAGTCTTATCTGCGGATTAAACATATGACGTGAATTATAGGGTGAATACTCTTAGTCAATGAGTTTGATAGATCTTGATATTTAATTAAAATTATATATTAATTTCAGAAAAATAGAAATAAATGAATAATAATAATATATATATTCATGAACCTTCTTTAGGAAGCAGCTTAATATTGGTTGAAGCTTTTTTTTACCGATGCAAGTTTTTGGGGTGAAATTGGATAAGGGAAGAATAATCTAGGTATTAATTTTGATTAAAAAATGGGATCATATAATTTTTAGCTCTTAAATTTAATAACCGGGTTCATTTTGGTGCTTGCATTTTTTATTGGTTCATTTTATTATTTAAACTTGACAATTAAATCTATTTTGGTTTTTGAATTTGGATGGATTTTATTAGTATTTAATTATGTGACCCATGTTTTTGGAACAAGATTAGATTGACCAGTTGGGCCAATTGGACCAAGAGTCAAATGACATATGGGTCCGAATAAAGTGATTAAATTGATTGACTCGAAAAATACTCGAAATTGATGAAAATTGATATAAGAACTAATATAATTTTATAAATTTTTTATGAATTTTTAATTATTAATGATTTGACAATTGAATTGATCAAATCGATTGAATTTAAAACTAGTAATCCATACGTAATATCCTAAGATTGTGCCAAATTTCACCGGTACAATTAAATAAAATTTTATGAGGTACAATTTAAGAAATGTTATCAAATTTTTTATTTTTTAAGTTTAGGGCTAAAATGAATCTAATTATTAAATTTAAGTACCAAAGTAGGTAAAAAATGTAAAAATTCCAAGATAGAGAAAAATTATATTATCCCAACAAATTAAATACCAAAAAAAAAAGGTTTAATCACGAATTATAGGTTAAGCCAAAAAAAGAAATAACAAATAAAACTCAGTCTCAAAGTTGAGAAAGATCTAAAGCTAAACTCGCTTTACTAGCAATTATTTTCTTGGGTTCCCTCTGCTCCAAGTTTCGAACACCATCGTCAGCAATTACTACTAATTAGTAAGCACAAGAAAGAAGAACAGCTGCTCTCGCAGTTTCAACCTCCTTTTTCTTATTCTTCTATGTCACCAACGTACTGTATTACTGGGTATTGAATCCCTCATTTCTATGGCATTTCAAACGTTTGATGAATTGCCTCACAGAAAGAACCAGCTGCTCTCGCTAGATATTTATGAGTTTCTGAGTAATTCTTTTACCCGATTTCTTGCAGAAATTTGAGAAAGAAAGATGGATGCTAGACTGGCCAACACCTGGCGCTTGACATTGAATGAGAAGAATTTTATCAAAACAGCTTTACTTTCTGAAATAAGAATAGATGGTCGAAAACCCTTTGAATTTCGTAATATCAGCATCAACTTTGGCAGGCAAGTTAAATCGTACTTTTTATTTATTTATTTATGTTTATTTTCTTGTAAAACTTACCGCTTTTCCTTTCCCCTTTTTTTTGGAAGTTCTACTTTTCTGTTTGATCTTGTGCTATGATTATTCTGCGTAGAACTGAAATTATTACACTAAATTAAATTTTTATTATTCAAAAGCAATGATTTCTTCCAAATGCAAATTACTTTGTTTTATTTGGCACATTTGCTGAATTACAAGGGAGGAGGAGAGGAGATTTTAACCGTAGAACTTTAGGCTTTGCTTGGTAGAGGGGAAAGAGAATTGGAAAGAAGAAAAATTGAAAGGTAGAGAAATAGAAGGATGAAAAATATAATTTTTCTTTTCATAAGTGTAGGAAAGATGGAAAAACGGAGTTAGAGTTGAAAAATGAAAGGAATAGAACTTTTAAAAAATGCATAATTTTGAACTAATATACACCTCTTTCATTTTCTCTCCTTTTTTATTCCAATTTGGAAAGATTGGTTTTTATGCATGAAGATGGAAAATGATCATTTCTTATTTTCCTTCTTCTCACTTTTCTTTCCCACTAAGCAAATTCAAAATTTATTTTCTTTCTATTTTTCCATTCCCTCCTTCCACTAAACCAAGCGAAGTTTTAATCATTTTCAGAAGGTTAACAATCAGTAAGCCAAGTCTCAGGTGTTTTTTACTAATGAAAGTTAAAAATGTGTTTTTCTTCTCAATATGTATTTGGTTGACTTTTGCAGAGAAGATGGGTCTGCAGAGGTGCAGTTGGGCCAGACTCGTGTTATGGGCATTGTAACAGCTAAATTTGTTCAGCCTTATCGAGACAGGCCTAATGAAGGAACTCTTGCAATCTACCCAGAATTTTCGCCTATGGCTGATCCCTCATTTGAGGCAGGCCGTTCTGGAGAATCTGCTGTTGAGTTGGGACGGATAATAGATCGTGGTCTAAGGTTTTCTTTCTTTTATTAGCGTTACTTGTGATTATTTGCTATTATTTTATTTCATTGATTATAGATATTAATTTTAAATAGTGTCCAGTTTACAAGCTATGTGGAATATTGTGGGATCTATATTGTGGTTTCTTTGCAGCATATGTTTAAACATGCGTCTGAAGGTATATAGTTCTCTTGCAGAGAAAGTAGGGCTGTAGATACTGAATCACTTTGTATTGTTGCTGGCAAGTTAGTGTGGGCCATCCGTATTGATATCCTCATCCTAGATAACGGGGGGTATGACCAATGTCTTTTATTGAATAACGTTCTTTAACTCCCTCCCCCCTCCCCCAAAATTTGAAATGTTTGCTTTTTATCAATATGCCTTTTTGGAAACAGTAACCTAGTTGATGCAGCTAATATTGCTGCTTTGGCTGCTCTTATGACCTTTCGGAGACCTGAATGCTCACTAGGAGGAGAAGATGGTCAGGAAGTAATAATACATCCACCTGAGGTGATTATTCCAGAGTCTTGGCATTGAACTTTTGTTCTGAAATTCTTCTTCTGGTTCAATAAGAGTATTAATAAGAATTTAGCAAGTTTTGAGACCTACATTTTGATGCTTTTGGTTTACAAGGGTTTCCAGCCTTAGGAAGGAGATTGCACCAAATAGTAAATGCTGTAACTATAAACAGTATTGAAGTTCTGAATGCCTTTATTGAATCAATTATTTTAGTGGATTGTACTTGTGCCTTACCAACTTACTAACAAAGAGTATGTCCATCATATAAAGCATGCATTATTTCCTTACATGTTTCGAATTGGTTTGCTATTTTTTTTAAAGTTCCAGCGGGTGATAAATATGCTAATTTAAGGTTACTAGGTGTGCCTTACAATATTCCAGCTAGGAGTATGTGCTTCGTGTAAATTTAGAAGCACTATTTTTCTTATCAATTTGGAACCTGTAGACTATTTTGTTGTTGAAGCTTTGTGGTTGATAACAAATTCTACCATAACTTATATCTAATGCAATGTTCTGGTTTAACTTAAATCTTCATAAAATCTAAAGTAACATCAGATGGTATTTGTTGCTGTGTATACAAAATAGCATGATTATGAGTTATACATTCTGAAGGATGTGTTGCTTCCCGAAGTTAATTTTTTCAACATTTTATGAGCTTGGATGTGGTTTCATTTGGTAATCACTTAACCTGCTTGGACCTCTCTCAGCTTGTCTACAGACTGCTTTAATCAAGCTTGTACATGGACTACTCCAAGCCTATTTAAAGCATGACAATTCAGCTGTACCTAAGGAAACCAATTAAGTTGCTGGTCTGAGGCACTGAGCTATTAAGTTCAGTCTAAATAAGCCCCCAGGCTGATATTAGCGCGATTACATGGGCTCAGTCTTGCTGCAACAAATTTTCTGAAGTAGATAAAAGTTTGCAACAAATATATTTTATGCAATTTCTTCAATTATGAACATTTAGTAATTTGCTGGCTTCGATGTTCCCATATTTTATCTGTATCTTAGGTTGAAGATAGTATTTATGTGTTAATTTTAAAATTTCTTGAGTGAAAACATAATCTGTGTCATTTAGGTTTCTTTTTGGTGGAAATGAGCAATTAGTTAGCCTGCTCCTCTCTCTGTCTCTCCAGGCAATTGTGCTCTCTTCTTATCTACTTACTGTCTGAGTGGTGCCATAGCCTTTGCTTCTAGCCAGTGCCTCCATATCCAACATAACCTTTTTATCATTACCTTAAATCCCTATTCGTCCAAGTGTAATCCACAATATAGAAAATTCCCCTCTTAAAAGAAACTGGATTTTAATGATCGAGTTTCATACATTGGAGATAAACTAATTATTGCTGTTATACTTCTCTCTCCCCTTTCTAATTTATTAATTTAAGTCTATATGCTTTTGACTAAATTGTATATTGCAGCAAATCGTTTTTAATAATGTCTTTTCTTTTGATAGATGAGAGATCCACTTCCTTTGATAGTGCATCATCTTCCTATAGCGATTACTTTTGGATTTTTTATTGATGAGAATGTTGTGGTAAGAAAACTTATTTCTTTAACTTGTAGGCTACTTTTAAGTGAAACATCTTGGTAAAAGCTAAAGTCCGTATGTTTTGCTTTCTGAGTGTGATGAAATGTCATGAAGGTGATAGATCCCATCCTCAATGAGGAGGCTGTTATGGCTGGAAGAATGATTGCTACCGTTAATGCAAATGGTGATATTTGTGCGATTCAAAAAGCTGGAGAAGGTGTCAGTCAAAGAGTTATCATACAATGTTTGCAACTTGCTATTACAAAAGCTGCAGATATAACAAAACAGATAAAAGCAGCAGTAAGTCCACCCCCCCTCCCTCGGTCCTTTGAAACTTGAGGGAAAATGGATCTTGACTGCTCATTTTATCTGCCGTTCATACCCTGATAAATTTTTTATAGATCTTAACTGGTAGTTAGGCTAATTGTCAACAAAGTGATTTTTTAGAATGTATAGCGATATGCTATTGAATTAGATGCTTTGTGGTTATTACTTTTACCACATGTTTTTTGCTTCCAAAAGTTAAAAGAAATATGCATTTGGATTGAAGAACAAAAAATATTGTTAAATAATTAAAACTTAAAATCTTGTATAGCTAACAACTTGCTTGTTTTATTTTTATAGATATGTTTGGATTGGTGGATTGGTGTTAGATCTTAAGCACTTGCTCATTTTTAATCAAATTTGTTTTCACCTTTTTCCATACAACTTTGAAATTGTTTTGTCATCTCTATATGATTGCTTTACACCACGTCTTGTTCATATTTGTTATTTTATGCTGCTGGAGATTGGGAGAAAACCTTTTGCATGTGGTAAATACACTGTTTCCAGAGCTAGGAAGTATGACTGCTCTTCAGCTCATATTCCTCTTACTCCTTTTTCCATCACTCTGCAACTATTGAATGGACATGACTGCTCCTTCCACGAGCCAGTGAATACCAAGCTAGGAAAAAAAAATGTAGGAAGCTTCTGAGGAATCAAGTAGTGCAGCAATTAGATAGCTAACCAATTTTATTTTGTTCTTATATATTTACTTTCTATCCAGTAGAAACTCCGCTTCAAATTTTATTTTTTTACTACACAACTTGTGAGGGCCATTTATTCTTCCTCTTTAATCATGTTACTTGTTTCAAGTAGGGTTTTGTCACATTGAGCTTCTATTGTCCGCCCCACAATAAGCTTGTTCAATACCTTGATGTAGGTTGAAGCATACAACTCAGAAAGAGCTCTACAAAAGATCAAGCGTGAAACTACTTGTGTTGGTAATAATGTAAAAGGGGACCAAAACCAAACTCTTGATAATAAGGGCATTAGTGAGTTGGTGGGTAAATATATGGAGAGGTTAAAACTCATATCAGTTGAAAGCTATGCAAGTCAAAATATTAATGCTGAGGAAACTAAATCATTGAGAAGAGGGACGGACAGCAATTGTATCAAATTTAACAGCACCCCCTTGAGTTGGTAAGAATTTAAGCAAGTCCAGTATTCATACATGCATTACATATACTTTTATGCATATATATTTATGGTTTTCCTGAAATTCTGGGGGAACTATTTAACTGTATTTACCTGTCAGAATAACCTTAGACCATTTATAGTTGAATACTATTTGTGTAAGGGGTTTTTCTTTTTATCTGTGCTATGCATTTTAACCGGAGGTTCCTTTGTCACTGATTGAAGTCTTCTATGATCTCAAAGAGATGGA
The DNA here is from genome assembly GCF_025698545.1 of Gossypium raimondii. Lineage (NCBI taxonomy): Eukaryota > Viridiplantae > Streptophyta > Magnoliopsida > Malvales > Malvaceae > Gossypium > Gossypium raimondii. Next base: position 7,866,590 of record NC_068566.1, on the reverse strand, counting down.
GATCTGGCATGATGAATGTGTTATTAGAGCAGCTAATTTTGTTTGGATTAAATTGATATGATGTATCTGACTGATTGAAGTTATCCTTGACCAAAACATCTTCTAATGTCTGGATCACTACCTGGTATGTTGTGATTTTTTTTTCTTGTTCTGTACTTTAGCTATATGAAAGATATTGAAGAATTTATCTACAAGGAACACCTATCTGGAGTATATTATGATTCAAACCTTGTTTGACTACAAAGAAGCATACAACTTTCCAAGTGCTCTAATGTAGTGTATCGATGTTTTGCTTGTTTGCTCTGCCAGTTGAACTAAAATGGCTACACCTTGGTTAGATTTGTGCAAATTTTGTTTGAGCTGGTTTTAGCCAGAGCTCAATGTTTATTTACATTAAGCAGTGAAATCTTGACGAGTTCCCCACATTGAAGAATTTGCTCTGACATTTTAAACTAAAATTAGAGGGATGAAAAACTGAACTTTAGCAAGGAGGGTGAGTACTACGGTTATGTTGCCCCATTGCATGTTTCATCTTTGAAGCTTTCTCACATTTGATCCCGGGATATATTTTTTTAAGTCTTTCATTGTTATGGTGCATGTTTAAGTCCTCTCTTCATGTCTTGCCGTATATTCACCCATTCTAATTGTGCTATGTGGTTTCTTTTGTTACATTTTAATTTATTGAACTCTTTTTATTTGTTAATGACGCTGAAACTTTTTCTTTCTCCTCAGGGATCCCTACTCAAAGTGTGTTGATCTGGAATTTCTGAAAGCTTCAGTCGCTTCGCAAGGTATGTGGTTTCTCTCTTTACTTTTCCTTTCCATTCCCCCACGAAAATGAATTGATTAGTGTCTGCTCACGCTTGTGCTTGTAATCCTACGTCCACTTTTACCATTCCTCAAGTTCTTGGTCCCGTTTGTTTCTGAAAGCTTCCAGCCTTCGGCTTTATTTTGCACAAGTTGATATCACTATCACTTAGTTCTTGCTCTTGTGTTTGTGGAACTCATTTCACTGCAAACCACACTCCCTTTATGCATAATTTTCGTATCTCATAAAAATGGTGCAGATGGGATCTTATTATCTTAACAAGATTCTTGATTTATCTAAAAGACTTAAATTTACAGATAGAAACACTAAAAGACAAAAAGCCTATTTATGTTGACCATCAACAACAGAGTTTCTAAACAATGAGTTGCTAGAGTACCAGCATAGAAGCTGCTGCTAAGTTGGTTCTTTGCTTTTCCGAGCATCCTGACATCAGTCGATTTAGGAATAGGATCTAACCCCAGATAAATTGAATTCACCATATGGAGATCCATTTTCTGCAAAATCAAAATACACTCGTACCTGATGAGTAGTAATTGACACTTTTTATTAGATGAATGGACTTCTTTACTTTGTTCCAAATAGGATAACTTTTAACAAGCATGATAGAAGTCATTACAGTGTCCTCTCGCTTATAGAATTTTCAGGTGTCTGTTTTTACTAGTACGCTAGGTTTAGGAATAGGATCTAACCATGAGATAAACTGACGTTCACCATATGAAGGTCCATTTTCTGCAAAACCGAAATACCCTTGTACCTGATGAATGCTTATGGGAACTTTTAAATAACGGCTTCTTTGCTGTTCTTCAATGGATTCTGAATAGGATAAGCTTTTATCTAAACAAGCTCAATAGAAGTGATTACAATGGCGTCTCACCTGTGGAATTTGTAGGTTTGTCAACTGCAAGTGAGGAAAAGGAGGCAACTGGCAAGGAAAAGGGTAGTGAAGCTGAAAGTGCAGGCCCTTATGAAGACGTTAATTCAAAGTGGTCAGCTGTTGATGCATCTACAACTGAAATGCACGTCATAGGGCCGAAAACATTGAAAGATGCTGTAAAACCTAAGAACAAGAGGAAAAAGAAGGCTTCCTCCATGATTTAAGTTCATATATATTATTTTTACATTTTTATCTTTTAACTTGTTCCACGTATTTGCATGTCAATTGGCTTACGTATGTTTCATGATTTTTGTGGTTACCACTAATCTAAAATCGATAAATTGAATAATTAAAATAAATTTAGCCCATATTTGGGGTGTAACCAGTGCCACAATGAGCTCCTTATATCGAAGTAGATGCAAGATTGCTGACATTTAGATATGTTTGGTTTGGTTGGGGTTTTTGAATTTTTTTGAATTATTTATTATAATTTGATTCGGTTTGATCTAATTTTTGGTTTTGAATTTTTAGATCTATTTTGACAAAATGAGTTTTATTTTATGGCTTTTGGATATTATTTCACAAAATTTCATTTTTTTTAAAAACAATAATTTTAAGAACTTTTAAATTATTTTTAGTATTTTGAATAGAAAATATTTATTTTATATCATAAAATCAAAATTAATAATAAATTAAATAAAAGTAGAATTTATTCAATTTTGGGTAATTGTAGTTTTAAACTTATATTTTATAAATCGCTCAAACACTTTAAACCATATTGATTTTAGTTTTTCTATTTTTCTTACTTTAATAGAAGAATGACTTTGTTTTTAGATTTTTGCCACTTAATAAAATATTTTCAATCTATCAAAATTAAAATTTTTTATAGGTTTTAATATATTATATTATTATTAAACTCTATTTTAAATAAGATTATAAAACTATGTCACTAATTAAAAATTAATTTTGAAGGAAAATAACAATATTATAAACTAAATATGTTAGATATTAATTACAACTAATCAAAACTATTTTTAAACATAAGTTTTATTCACTATTTAAACTTAATATTACAAAATTGAATATGTTAGACACTAATTAAAACTATGTTTTGAACATGGGAGAAGTCGAAAATTTTAAGAGAGGTCGAGATAATGAACAATAATAATATTTTTAAAAATAAAATTAATTTAATAAAAGATAAGCTAGAAAGAAATTTTAAAGAATATATTTGAATTGAACTTTCCAATCCTTGATCTCACTAAAACCATTAATTATTTTGTTTACATTAAAATTTTCTGGAATTTCTTTCTCAGTGTACACAACTAAATAACTTCTTAAAAAATCATCTTCCATCTTGCTACAAAATCGAGTCTTCACAATCTTCATAGCAGAAAAAACACGTTTTGCAGATGCAGTTGAAACTAGAAAAGTCAATAGAGGACAAATCAATCTATCAAAGAGTGGGTACATGACTGACTTTCCACTTTCAACTAAGCTTCTACAAAGTTCAGAAAGTGTTGATATTTTTCTCAAATCAGGATGCTTACACACATCAAGTTCATAATGCTTCAACTCATATTGGAACATTCTTTCTCTTGTTGAGAAATCTTCTGGATAGAACTTACTTACAAGAAAGCAAATTTTATCAATATCAAATAATTTGAAAAACTCTTTGGGATCTTAAGCTATAGTAAGAGCGAGAAGCTCGACAACATGTTCATTAAATCTGCTCTTCAATTTTTGCAACTGAGTATCTATTGTAGCAAAAAAATATATCCACTTGATAATAATGCTACACTGTAACATCTTCCTTCTTGTTATGACTACGATCCATAATGTATTGAGCATTCATATATGGAAAATCCAACTCCCAAGTTTCACAAAAATATATCACATTTTTCAACAATTCATCCCATCCATCATCTCTCAACTTTTGAATTAAATCTTTTGTTGTCGAAACTAAACTCAGGACATTTAATATATCTTGAAAACGACGTTGCAAAGCTTGACAAAGATTATCAGTAACCCCTAAAACTTCCTTAATCATATGCAAAATAAAAATAAACTCAAAAGATCTTAGTCTATTATATGTGTTATGAGCATCTCCTCGCTGAGAATGGTTAGGAGCGATATTTTTTAGATTTTCAAGAATTGTGCTAGTAGCATTGTACATTGTTAGTAAAATAGTAATTGAATTTAAATGAGAACTCCATCGAGTCTCACCAAGATGTTGTAAAGTGCCAATCTGATTCATACCTATTCTTGTTGCTAACTCATTAATGGATACCAAACGAGTTATTTCAGCTGCTTGCTCCTCGCTGAGAATGGTTAGGAGCGATATTTTTTAGATTTTCAAGAATTGTGCTAGTAGCATTGTACATTGTTAGTAAAATAGTAATTGAATTTAAATGAGAACTCTATCGAGTCTCACCAAGATGTTGTAAAGTGCCAATCTGATTCATACCTATTCTTGTTGCTAACTCATTAATGGATACCAAACGATTTATTTCAGCTGCTTGAGTTTTTTGTAATTCATCATGCTGTTTGGAAGAAGCAAAAACAATACTAACAATATCAGAAAAGTCTTTAAAAAATTGATGCACTTCAACCACTTCTCTAGTTGTTGCAATAAATGCTAACTGAAGACGATGAGCAAAACAGTGAACATAATAAGTAGATCAACAATCATTCAAAATCAAAACTTGTAAGCTGTTAAATTCCCCACGCATATAGTTTGCTCCATCATAGCCTTGACCTCAGATCTTTTGTACTTCAAGATTATGTTGGAGGAGAACATTAAAAATCTCATATTTCAAAGTCAATGTTGCAGTATCTTTAATATCGACAATATCAAAAAATCTTTCTTTTACCAATATTTGTTTATCAACAAATCTCAAAAAAATTGTCATTTTCTCTTTTTTTTTTTACTCATCTCTTGCTTCATCCACAATAATGCACAATTTTTTGTCACCAATTTCTTTATGAATTACATTACAAACTCTACTAGTATAAATTTGCAAGATTTCTTCTTGTATTGTTGAAGAAGTATAACTAGCATTTTGTGGAGCACTTTTTAAAACATCTTTAACTTTCTCATCATAAGATGATAATAGTGATAAAAATTCAAGAAAGTTCCCACGATATTTTGATCCTGAGCTTTCATCATAACCTCCAAAAGCATATCCTTGAAACGCCAATCATCAAACAACATCTATACTAGTTTTTAGACATAGACGATTAGCTGTAATTTGTTGTGTTGTTTGTCTATCAAGTGATACTTCAATATATTGAGATTGATTCATTAAATCTACATGTTGTGAATTGTTATGCAGTGAATTCAGATCTTTTCCCACACGTGTCAAAAAAACAAAATTGCATCCATTGTGTACCTTTTTCCAATTGCTAAAGCCACTATGAGTAAATGTAGTTGATCCAAAATGATTACTTGGGTTGCTATTAAAAAGAAAATAAGGTAAAAAAAATACTGCATCTTTAGAAGGTGAATATTCTAGCCAGGAAAATTGTTTAAACCATGATGGTTGAAATTAATGAGGATGCTTTTTTGAATTAGAAGCAGGATATTCTGAAAGAATAGGTTCATATGGTTCAACCTTAATATAAGCTCTTCGAATTTCCTCACACATATTAACTGGATACTTATACATTTGCTTATGTAACCCAGGTTCATGTTCTAAGTTATATAAATGAAGTGCCTCGTCTTCAACTCTAGGAATTTTAGAATGACGAGCATCAGAGTTTAAAGGACCAAACGATGAAGGTAGTACCTCAATTTGTGACACTTTTGAAGGTGATTTTATTATCTCTGTCGTTTTCTTTTTAAAGAATGAATCAATTGTTTTCGACTTCATTACTACAATATCTTAAAAGATGAAAAAAATTAATAAATATTAAATAAAATTAAACTATAAACTTTTAAACACAATAAAAACAATAGTGAAGTTGTAAAAAGATAAAAAAAAACCCTTAGACTATGAACCCAATGTCGTGCTTGAAGGAAAAACGTTGATAACATTAGGCGTTAATAGCAGTAGTAAAAGAGACTTCTTTTTCACTAGGTAACAAATTGAATTTTAACTTAAATTCATATTCAATGTTAAATTAAAAAGTGACTAACTATCATCCAAAAAAAAGAGAAAGTTGATGGCTGGTGAGACCCATTATATAATATATAATATATAATATATAATATATAATATAAATATTTAAAGCTAAAAAGTTAACATATGTCTTATGAAACAAACAAAAAAAAAAACATTTTTGACTGTTCAAAGTTGGAAGGGAGGGAAATAACAACTTGAATGGGGCTAAAATTTTCAAAAGTTAAGGGACTAAATAATAGATATACATTTTTATAATTTTAGGGGGTTGGGGCCCTGCTAGCCCCCAACTTTGCCACTTTTTTAAAGGGATGTGTAGCCCACGAGCTAAGCACTTCGGTACTCAGGTGTGTTTTGATAGATTTAGCTCGAATGAGCAATTAGGTGGGTTTTGGTGGTTACCCGCGTATCTGTATCTATTATTATAGTTTATCGAGTTAGTTGGTTAATGTTAAAAGGAATCTGACTGTTTGATAATGCATATCGTGATTGGAATTGGATAGATGTATACATATGTGTTTGGAATGATGTAAAAGTTTATATGCTCATGATTTCGATGAAATGGTGTTGAGTTGGATTGAATAGTATAAATTGAAATGCTTTATGACTCGTATGTGATATACTCACCTTGTATCTATGAAATATGATGACAGGAAAGTAGTATATTTAGTTAATTTGTATGTTACTTTGATGGAAGGTGAGTTTTATTATTTTTTTAGACCTATGAACTTACTAAGCATACTTAATGCTTACACTGTTTTATTTCATGTTTTCTGTAGTTGACATTCAGCTAAATGTGTCTATTGGATCATCCTCTGAGCCCACACCATCCAATTTTAGTCTCAATAGACTTTTAAATTGGTCTAGACTCGGTTATGTGACATGTATATAGGCTTTGATATGTTTAAGTGTTAATTTTTGGATAATGGTGATTATGGTCCTTATATAATGCTTGACTTTTAAATCCTTACATATTATGTATATAAGCATGTTTGTTGGCAATGTGGTATGCCAAGATTAAAAATTCATGATTGGTTAAAATGATTGAAATGGTGGATCATTTCAAAGGATAAGTTGTTTGGTAAGATGCTAAATGGATGGTTAATAACTTGATTGAATGTTACATTGTGGATTATGTATTGGTTGATTAGTATGGTACGCTTAAGTAAATGTTGATTGATTTGGGTGCCATTTGAGGTATATTGGTATAATGATTGAATGTGTTTTAAATTTGGTAAATTGTTATGTTTTTTATGGAGTTTATGCAGGTTTTGAGTGTCTATGCCATCTTTTGATTTGGTTTTGGTTTAAGCTTGTCAATGTACATGAAATGGGATATTTTGACAATTTTAGCATGAAGTATCGATACTTATAGTCATGGTATTGATACTTAACCAAATGAATAGTGTTTTAAAAATGATAGAATGCCAAAACAATATTGATACCAAATATAAGTATCGATACTTATAGAAAACTATTGATACGAAGATCTTGTGTATCGATATCAAGGATTTTGAAACATTTTGACAAAACAAATAGAATGCCAATTTGGGATCGATACCAAATCATGGTATCGATACTTATTAAAAAGTATTGGTACCTTGATCCTTTGTATCTTATTTTTGGAAAATTTGCAGTATAGTCATTGTTCATGCTTAAATCTATTTGCAAGCTTGAATTTGACTCTGATTGTTTGTAATCAGATGGAATATGTATATGTGGAGTGAATTGATGGTTTTAAATTGAATTAATTCTTATAAGTTGTATGTAATTGTTTCAATGATTGGAGTTGTATCTCGTAACCCGGGTCTGATGATCGGGCTGGGTGTAGGGTGATACATTACTCATCTGAGCTAAACCTTTATGACGACACATCTATTTGCTTGTCTAAGCTGAATATGTATATGCATGTCAGGTTACCTGTCCAGACTAAATTTTTAAAATGACATCAGGTTACTCATCCGAGCTAAATCTGTGTCACATGTATCCTCGAGTTTGCAACAAATGTTGGATATTAGTAACATCTATAACCAATCCCTGAACAAGTGCACAAAAAACCTTATTGGCATGCCAATTGTATCCTAACATTTACTAAGTTTACATAGGCATCTATTGCACATATAATTATAACTTTTCAATTTAATCCAATTCTCACCATTTGTACCATTTCACAAAAAAATTAATTTACAATCAAACATACATAAATATAATTCAAATACATACAATCTAAGTTATAATAACCATATGAACTTACTTGGTCAAAACAACAAACAAGTTGAATCTCCATGAACTAATCGATAATTTTAGCTTTTCCTCGATTATCTCTGATTTGATCCAATTTTTTATCAATCAAGGGCCGAATGCTTAGAGCTTCAAAATAGTTTTTCTTTATGTTTTCTCTTTGTTGAAATTTATTGAGAGATGGAGAAGATGTGTAACACCCCTAACATATCTCCGTCGTCGGAATAGGATTACGGGATATTACGACGATTAAAAAATTTGATAATATTTAAAAATAATTCAAAAATTAATTTAAATATCATAAATCAATGTCCAATAATTAATCATAGCATTCATACAAAAACAACCTTAAATCGAGCCTATAGGACCTTAGAAACAATTTGGAAACAAACAGGGACTAATCTGAAACAAAATAAAAAATTGTGGAAACAACCGAAAATAGGGGTCACACGACCATATGACTTAGAAACATGATTGTGTGGCCAAACCGTGTACAACTCAAATTTAGGGACACACGACTGTGTCACCAAGCTGTGTAACAGCCTGATGCCGTGTGGAAAAACCTACACTAAAAATCAAGAAGATACACGACGTGTAAGGTGGCCGTGTGTGGCACATGGTCGTGTGACCGCCCGTGTCCTAGGCCGTGTGCACTTGAAATGACATCCAAAACAAGCAATTTCATACACCATTTCTTAAGTACCAAACCAAACCATATCCAACCCTATTCATTTATTCAAAACACATGCCAAAAATATACCAAAATCATGCAACCTATGAGCCTAATCAATATGCCCACATTGGCACCACAAATCAAACATTAATCAAAATTCACATTCAATATACACATGTTATTAACTTATAAACCAATCAAATATATCTATACATCTATTTCATTCATATTCAATGAACCTAACTGTAACACCCCAAACCCGGTCTAAACGTTATGACCGAATCTGACGATGTCACATTGTAACACCCCTTACCCGTATTCGACGCCGGAATAGGGTACGAGGCATTACTAGAAGACATATATTTGCATACGTATTAAAACGAATTACAAAATTTTATCCGAATTAAAACTTTTAAATTATTAACGTGCTTTTATAATTCTTTACAACATATCCTCGAAATATTATATTCATAACAAATAGGGCCTACAAGACCTGATACTTACTCATGTAATTCAATGCTTCATTTCCATTTCATTCAATTCACAATTTCTCAGGTTCACAATTCAAATCAATTTCTCAATCCAATATATATTTCAATACCACAATAATTCTTTTAATTCAAATCATATCACTAGAAACTTCCATTTAATTCATGCAAGTTCAATACTAATATGTATTCACCATTTAACTCATCGTTTATCGATTATTCCATTCATTAACACATTTATAAAATTCTTAGTATTGCAATGAAAACATCACTTAAGCTTAAATAAGAACATTAAATCAACTCATGATCCCCTTTTTCGTCATTTTATTCTTCAAGTATGAACATAGTATTTCATTTCCTTTCCACACCCATTTCCTACGAATATCACTCAAAACAATAACATATCATTCAACCATAGTCACAAGCTAGTACATTTAAACATAATTCTTTTTGGAATTAACCACATGATAAACCATTTCAATAAAGATTACATAATCTAAATCTTACCTCCCTTTCATGATCACAAGCATATTCCCATCTAGGCACTTACCATTTCAATGCATAACTTATAAATTTAACGTGACATAATTCAGCCACAACTTGGCCAAAGCCTAAGCGTATACACCACACATGTTAGCCAAATAAACATATAGCGTAAGCATTATAAGTATGGTCGAGTTCAACATTTATTCATGTATCAAACTTACCAACATGAGTTAATCCATAAATTCATGGCCTTACTTCATACCAAATCATATACCAAATATACCACACACACATACTATGAAACTTTATTTTCCCATATGAGCTTAAACCATGATCAATAATACACAAATATAAGCATCACTTCTATTTCATCGTTTATCGATTATAATCAAGCATATGACTAATTATGCACAAATCATTCATATATTTTATTTTCCTCCTCCTCCTCTCCATTACACATCCTTAGTGTACATAACACTCTTAGAAATAACATTTTCTATAGTTTCACTATTCACTTACATGTATACTTAAAATTGTCTCTCTGAGTCAGAGTCACTAAATTATTTTTATCCAGAGATACAGAGCTCCAAATTAAGAACCATTAATTTTTCCCGAAACTAGATTCACATATCGTCTTACCATAAAATTTTTAGAATTTTTGGTTTAGCCAAAGAGTACAGTTTATTCTTTAAAGTTTCCCCTGTTTCACTGCTCAATAGTTCTGACCTCTCTTCACTAAAAAATAATTTTCTCATTGTTCAGAATTTAGATATTATTTCTATTTGTTTCTATTGAAAATAGATTCATTGAAGATTCTAAATATATAAATTTTAGCCCATAATTATTTTTTACAATTTTGACAATTTTCCTAAGTCGAATAGGGATTCTGAAATCATTCTAACCCTATCTTACTAAGATTCAAATATATAAAATATATAACTTTTTTTCTTGCTCTGTTTATTTTATATGAAAATAGACTCAATAAGCTTTAATATAATATATAATTCAACTTCTAATTCAATTTCCACCATTTTTGGTGATTTTTCAAAGTCACACAACCATTGCTATTCAAAACTGTTTTATTTCTAAATTTGCTCTTTAATAGTTTCATTACTTCTTTTCATGTTACTCAAGGGTTGATTAAATATCAAGCTCAATATTCATCACGTAACCTTATTCGATTCACATATATTTTCACTCATCCAATTTCCCCGATGAATACTTCAGAATATTAACTGTTACACGGTGGAATCAGCACTTAGCAACCACCTCATGTTCAAAGGATCCCGGTGGAATCAACACTTAGCAACCACCTCATGTTCAAAGGATCCCCATGCAATCAGCACTTAGCAACCACCTTATAATCAATGATACGGGGAATCAGCACATAGCAACCCCTTTCAAATCAAGGATACGGTGGAATCAGCACTTAGCAACCACCTCAAGTTCATAGGATCCCTGTGGAATCAGCACTTAGCAACCACCTCATGTTCAAAGGATCCCGGTGGAATCAACACTTAGCAACCACCTTATAATCAATGATATGGGAAATCAGCACATAGCAACCCCTTTCACAATCAAGGATACGGTGGAATCAGCACTTAGCAACCACCTTTAGAATCAATAATTCGGGGAATCAGCACTTAGCAACCCCTTTTTGATCAGTGATTCGGGGAATCTGCACTTAGCAACCCCTTACATTCAATGAATCCCGGTTTAATCTGAGTGTTCAATCGGGAACCTTATTTTACAACATTTTACCAACTTTTCCAATTTAACCACATTTTGTAATCTACATCAAATATTTATTCTATATTCAATCACATCTCAACAATATATTAAATAAAATTAAAACAATGTATTATTCACACACAAACTTACCATCATGCTTTCAAGGTCAATTTCTCATCTTTCTTGATTTATAATAACACATTTAACTTATTTAACACTCACATTATTCAATCTAATCCTAAAATCACACTTTGGTAAAAATACATTTTTACCCCTAAAGTTTCACAAAATTACGATTTTGCCCTAGGCTCGTAAAATTTTTTTATTCATTTTTTTTGCATTTTAGGCCTAACTGAACCATTATATGATTATAGAAATCCACAATTTTCATTTATTTATACACTTATGACATATTTCATAACTTTTACAAATTAACCCTTTTAGGTATTTTTATCGAAAATCACTTATTTCAAGTCGCTTATCACACTCCAAACATTCATATTCTTCTATAAAACATCAAAATACATGCATATCATCCATGGGTAAATTTTTAAACATAAACCATAGCTCAAAATAATAGTAAAAATAGGCAAATCGAGCTACGAGGATTTCAAAAACGTAAAAATCATTAAAAACGAGGTTAGAACGGACTTACAATCGAGCTTGGAAGCTTGAAAAGCCCTAGCCATGGTTTCCCCTTGTGAAATTCGACCATGGGGTTGAAGATGATGATTTTTGGCCTATTTTGTCTTTTTAATACATTTTAATTACCAAATTACCAAATTACCAAAATGCCCCTAACTTAAAAATTTCCTATTTCACTTATCTCATGTCCATTTTTGTCCACAATGTAACCAATGGTCTAATTACCATTTAAGGACCTCCAATTAAGAATTTCATAACAATTGGACACTTCTAACATGTAGAACTCAACTTTTGCACTTTTTACAATTTAGTCCTTTTGGCTAAATTGAGTGCCCAAACGTCAAAATTTTTTGAACAAAATTTTCACAAAATCATTTTGTGAAAGTGTAGACCATAAAAATATAATAAAAATAAATTTTTCCTCGTCGGATTTGTGGTCTCGAAACCATTGTTCCGACTAGGCCCAAAATCGGGCTGTTACACAAACATCAAACCACTTTCATAAGGCATATAGAAAATGGTCAAAAACACTTATATAAACATGCCAATTCCATCACACACCGCAATCAACCAAAAAAAAAATTAAGATTCACATCAATAAACACATCTCATACTTTAATTAACACAAAACATATCTATAATGCTTATATATATATATATATATATATATATATATACCAAAACCCTATTTACATGCCACTCATAACTGGACCAAAATGAACAATTAGTTACCAAATAAGTTGTTAGATAGTGTGATCTCCAAAAGCAATCCAATCGACAGCTCGAGTTCGACGATCTACAAGGAAGAAAAACCAACACGAGGTAAGCTTAAGTAAAGCTTAGTAAGTTCATAATAAACTTTAACTTTAACTTACCGTAAAAGAATGTAATTTTAAACATTTTACAAGATAATTCAATACCATGGTCATGAGTTCATTAATTACCTATACACATCAGAAGTCTCATAAGGTTAGTGAGTTCATATATAAAACATATAACTTTATCATGCTATCAAACATATACATACAAAACAGATTGGGTACATAAACCAACCATCACATGTTCATTTAATAACTCATATTTCATTTCAAATATCCATATCCAATGTATCAATTCATACATATATTTTCATATAACCAATTCACATAACCAATTCATGTAATCATTTTATATAACTATTTCGTATATCCGTTTCATCTAAACATTTCATTTTACTATTTCATTTACATATATATACACATAATCATTCTGTATATCACATTTCATTTCAATAATTCATATAAATTTCTCCATTCAATGTCTAATTCCATATAACCGTTTCGTATATTCCTTTTCATTTTATACATTTAACACCCCATGAACCAAATGAAATAACATTGGATACGTGGAAACAATGCTCACACAAAGTATGACTGCAACTGTAGTTGTATCTGTAAATGCTCACACGAGCTGTGGGTCAGGATGTTAATACACGATGCTGCTCACATGACCTATGAAGAATCTGCAACAAATGCAGGACCTCAGCCATCGGTAGGACATCCAAGGCCAACACTCGAATTGTAATAACCCTAATGACATGTCATTTGTATCCTAAGCATTTACAAGGTTCATGTAGGCCAATATCCAATACAATTTGTTAAACTTTCTTCATATCGTACCATTACAAGAACGTATCCATATAGTTTCCATTTACGATCATAATCATTAACTTAGCTACCATGGTAATTCAAATCACTTCATTAACTACTATATATCAATTAATCCAATTAATCACTTATCACTTATCAAACAAATAAACCCAATCACAACATATATAGATAATTATTAAATCACAAGAAAACTACTAATTAGTTAAACCAATTTACGACTTGCCAAAATACCATAGCTATCGACACCTCGAGATGATTATTTGATGACCTTTTTTTCTTTCCCGCAATTACAAATCGAATGACTTGTTTCTTGATCTAAATATAATAATTTTATTCAACTAACCAATACAAATATCATAAAATACTGAAACTAATATATTTGACTCTTAATCGCCATTTTACACCTTTACCTTAAATTTTTACTTTTTATTCAATTTAATCTCTAAACTCGAAACTTTCAATTCAATCATAAATTAATCCAAACAAGGCCAGCGAATTTTCTATAATTCCCAAACATCCCATATTCATCATATTTTAACAAGAATTTCATATAACTTTACTATTTTAGCAATTTAGTCCTTTAACTTAAAATTTAATTAAAATCAGTTTACAAAATTGTCCTATTTAACTATCAAGCTTATAAATCTATCATAAAAATTCAAAAAAATCACCAATTCATCAATGACATAGTTCAAAACATTTAACAACTTTACGAATTAGCCACTTAGTTAGCTAGATTAAGCTACAACGATCTCAAAAGCATAGAAATTACTAAAAATGGATAAGAAATAGTTACCATGCAAAATAAATTTGTCAAGGCCAACGTTTTGGTTTCAAAATAATGGTGACTTCGGTGTTCTTCAAAAAAAATGAAGAAGATGATGAAGTTAAAATGGCTTTTACTTTTGTTTATTTTATTTTTTATTATAAACTATGTTTCTCTTTTAATTAAATAAATCTTCTAACATATAAAATACTTATAAACAATCCACTAACCGTCCAAGCTATTTTAATATGGTCTAATTGCAACATAAGGCCTTCCAACCATGATTTTATGGCTATTAAGCATGAATAAACTAATAGTGATTAACTTTTATAACTTTTATAATTTAGTCCTTTTGCTTAATTAACTATTTAAACGTTAAAATTTCTAGACCAAACTTCAATATAATCGCTCCATAAATATTTAATAAAAATACTTATGGGTTCAATTTCTAGAAACCATGTCCTAATACCTCGTTTTTCAAAACCACTTGACTTTAAGGGCAAACCACTTGTACTCAAATATTCATTCAATTAACAAAAAATATCAAACTAAAATTTATTATAATACTATATTTGACTAATAAATATTAAATAGTAATATTTACGGACTCACTCATTGGATTTGTGGCATTGAAACCATCATTTCTAATATCACTGAAAAATGGGTTGTTACAACTCTCCCCCTTTAGAAAATTTCGTCCTCGAAATTTCTTACCTGGTAATAGTTTCAATTACTGTGTTCCCAGAAACTCTTCAATTTTTCCAAATCAAAATTTTCCCATACGAACCATAATGAACCTGTCGAGATGTAATTGAAAAACCCGATTCATCAGATCCATTAATGTTGCAGAAGCATTAGTCAATCTGAAAAACATAACTAGAAGCTTGTAGTATTCGTAACAAATTTTGAATATTGTTTTCGGCATATCAATATCTTTAACTTGCAACTGATAGTAACCAAATATGATATCAATCTTTGAAAACACTGTGGCATCTTACAGCTGATTGAATAAATCATCAATACGAGGCAACAAATATTTGTTCTTTATTGTAACTTTATTAAACTGCCAAAAAATCTATGCACAATCTCATCGACTCGTCTTTCTTTTTCACAAACAGTACAGGTGCATCCTAAGGTGATACACTCGACCAGATAAAACCTCTGTCAATTAATTCTTGCAACTGAGATTTTAATTCTTTTAATTTGGTTAAAACCATCCTGTATAGAGTAATAAAAATCAGAGTAGTACTAAACACTAATTCTATAGTAAACTTGACTTCTCATTTTGACAGTAAACTCGACAATTTCTCAGGAAAAATATCTGTAAACTTGCAAATTGTCTGTAACTACTCAACTTTCATTTCATATACTTTAAAATAAAAAAAATATGAGTTAAAAATGCATTATAGCCTTTTTGGATCAATTTTTGTGCGGATATCGTTGAAATCATATTTGAAACATAATCAGTCTTAGCAGATTCAATAGAGATCAATTCTCTGTTATGACATCTCAAATCAATTCGTTCTAACGACAATTCACTACTACACCATGAATAATAAGCTAATTCGTTCCCAATATAATGTCAAATTTATTAAAAAAGGCAGTAACATCAAATAAGCAGGAAAGTGATAACCCTGAATTCTCAGTGAACACTGTTTGTAGACCAAATCAACTATGACACTTTAGCCTAAAGGGTTCATTACTTTAACAACATATTCTGGTGACACAATTGGTAAAATCTTTTCTGCTACTAACTTAGTGCATATATAAATGTGTTTCAACCCAGAGTCAATTAATGCATATACTGTAACATCAAAGGTAGAAAAGGTACTAGCAATGACATCAAGAGCTGAGGCCTCCACGTGCGCTCGGATCACATAAAATCTAGCGAGAACTCAAGCTTCAGATCGAACCGCTATGTCTTTTTTTTTCGCTTCTATAACTCTAGTTGTGCCTCAAATTTCTGGTCATTTGTCTCTAATAGAAGTAACAAGTTTTACATTCTAACTTCTGTTCAACTCAGCTCGATTTGGACGATTTTTCTTGAAATGATCAGGAGATTCACAAACGAAACATGACTCGTTTTTCAATCTATATATTTCAGAATTATTCTGACCATAATGATCACATTCAAATCTAATCACATTCTGAGCACTACCAACACTAGCTACTGAAGTCGTCGATGGTCTTACATTACTTTATTTCGATTTATCTTTACCACAAAATCCTGATAGTACTAGAAAACTATTGTTAGATTCCTTCTTTTTCTTTGGTGGGGAAGCAAAAAATGTTTTGAATACATTTTTTTATTGAAGTCTCAAACTCTCGTCTTGCTCTGTTTCTTGTGATTACAAACTTATTCCATTTTCTGAGCTCGATCAAATAAAACCACGAAGTCATGAAATTTCATTGCACCTACAAGCATTTTGATCTCATCATTCAATCCATCTTCGAAACGAATGCACAATTCATTTTCAATCGGCACCATCTTATAAGCATATTTATTGAGCTAAACAAACTTTTGCTCGTATCCTACAACTAATCTGTTTCCTAGCTCCAACTCAAGAAATTCTTTTTTCTTCTTGTCTAAATATTGTTTTCTAACATATTTCTTTCTGAATTCAATTCGGAAGAAATCCCAGTTAACATGTTCTTTCGATACCACAGTAGTTAAAGTCAACTACTAGTGAGAAGCCTCTTCTTTTAACAATGACATGGCACACCTCAGATAATCTTCAGAAGAACACAATATTTCATCCAGAACCCTCTGTATGTTGTCTAACCAGTACTCAGCTCTGGCTGGATCATCACCCACATTACCGCGAAACTCTTCGACTCCATATAATTAGAATTTATCAATAGAAAGCTTATGAATATTCTGTCATATTAGGCTTTGAGGACGAGGGGATGGTGGTCTTTAAGCCACGTGATTGACTCTCATATTCGCGTTAAACATATCATTCATTATTAATAAATGTATTATGAACCTCTTCTCCAGACTCTTGAATTTCGGCACATTAAGAGCAACCTTTTGATCGATGGTTGGAACATAACTCCGTACTTCATCGAAATATGCTCTATTGGATTCAGCTGACATATTTGATCTATAAGGGAACAAGTCAAACTAATTGGGAGTCATCACATTATCACAGGTTATAAAGTGGCATGTATTTCTAGACTCAATACATGCTATGTTCAATCCTAGAATCGACTAAACCGTAGCTATGATACCACTAAATGTAACACCCTTAACACATCTCCGTCATTAGAATATGGTTACATGATAATACGATGATTAACAAATCCGATAATATTTAAAAAATTCAAAAATTAATTTAAATATCATAAATGAATGTCTAATAATTAATCATAGCATTCATACAAAAACAACCTTAAATCGAGCCCATGGGACCTTAGAAACAGTTTGGAAACAAACAATGACTAATCTAAAACAAAATAGAAATGGAAAAAAACTAAAAACATAGGTCACACGGCCGTGCGGCTTAGAAACATGGTCGTATGGCTAGACCGTGTACAACTCAGATGTAGGGACACTTGACTGTGTTGCCAGGCTGTGTAACAACTTGATGCCGTGTGGAAAAACCTACACTAAAAAATAATAAGACATACGACTGTGTAAGGTAGCCGTGTGTGGCACACAATCGTGTGACCGCCCGTGTCTTAGGTCGTGTGCACTCGAAATGACTTCCAAAACAAGTAATTTCATACACCATTTCTTAAGTACCAAACCAAATCATATCCAACCCTATTCATCTATTCAAAACACATGCCAAAAACATACCAAAATCATACAACCTATGTGCCTAACCAATATGCCCATATTGGCACCACAAATCAAACACTAATAAAAATTCACATTCAATATACACATTTCTTAACTTATAAACCAATCAAGCATATCTATACATCTATTTCACTCATATTCAATGAACAAAACATCAAACCACTTTCATAAGGCATATAGCAAATGGTCAAAAACACTTATATAAACATACTAATGCCATCACACACCATAATCAACCAAAAAAAAATTTAAGATTCACATTAATAAACACATCTCATACTTCAATTGATACAAAACATATCCACAATGCTTATAATATATATATACCAAAACCTTATTTACATGTCACTTATAACCGGACCAAAATGAACAATTAGTTACTAAGTTGTTAGATAGTGTGATCTCAAAAAGCAATCCAATGGACAGCTCGAGTCCGACAGTCTACAAGGAAGAAAAACCAACACGGGGTAAGCTTATGTAAAACTTAGTAAGTTCGTAATAAACTTAAACTTTAAATTACCGTAAATGATGTAATTTTAAACATTTTACAAGATAATTCAATATCATGGTCATGAGTTCATTAATTACCTATACACATCACAAGTCTTATAAGGTTAGTGAGTTCGTATATAAAACATATAACTTTATCATGCTATCAAACATATACATAAAAACACATTTGGTACATAAACCAACCATCACATGTTCATTTAATAACTCACATTTCATTTCAAATATCCATATCCAATGTCCCAATTCATACATATATATTTTCATATAACCATTTCATGTAATCATTTTACATAACTATTTCAGATATCCATTTCATCTAAACATTTCATTTTACTATTTCATTTACATATATATACACATAATCATTCTATATATCACATTTCATTTCAATACTTCATATAAATTTCTCAATTCAATGTCTAATTCCATATAACCATTTCGTATATCCCGTTTCATTTTATACATTTAACATCCCATGAACCAAATGAAATAGCATCAGATACACGAGAAGAATGTTCACAGAAAGTGTGCCTATTACTGTAACTGTAATTGTTTCTGAAAATGCTTACACGAGCTGTGAAATGGGCCTTCTGATCTGCCATACTTCGGAGTAGTATATTAAACTAATTTTCACACTTTAGGAGCTTGAAAACAAGTATTGTCATTAGGTTTTAACTATGTTTTAATATTTTTAATTAAATTCAATAAAATGTGCAAATTGAATCTTTTATTGACCATAAGGGCCGATTGAGGCCTAAAGGTGCACTAATAAACTTTGTAAGTATGAAGGAGACCATTAGAAGGTGTGTTAAACCAATACTGGTTAGTATGTCGCAACACAGAGGTTTCGATGTCGCAACACGGAGGGTTCGATGTAGCAACATAGGGAGCATAATGGAGAAATTCTGAGATTTCCTTCGATGCTGTGACACAGCCTAAGGGTGTCACGACATACTCCCAAAGACATCCATAAGTAGAGTATACTGACTTCTATGTCGCGACACTGGTCCTGATGAGTTGTGACATCGATTTTGGATGAGAATGAATACGAGTCAAGGGTATTTTGGTCTACAAAATCCAACTTAAAGCTTGGGGACGTCAGCTAACCTAGGTTTAAGGATGAAGACTACCTCAAATCTATAAATAGGCTCTTTTGTCACATGTTATGGACATGAATTACTTGGCTTAAAACCTCTCTTTTAATTTTAGCTTATTTTTTTCTCTTTTCTTAGGTTTTAGATTTATTTTCAGTTTGTTCTTTATTTTATTTCGGGAGATCTGATTTGTGGATACAATTAAACATTGTGGGTTCACTTTCATTCATAATACAAATCAGGCTTTTTCTTAAACCCTATATTTTTTATTCAATTATCATGTTCATATTTTATATCAATTCTATATTGTTTATGAAAGCCGTGAGGAACTAATCCTTCTATGGGGGATTAGCGAGTGGAGGTATGATCTATTAACTATTTTGTAGGGTTACTCAACAGATTAGCTGTTTGGGAAAAGAAGACCTTAAACCCTAGGCTTGACAACCGTAGAAGTCATCAATGTGGGAATTAGCACAAAATTTGTATGGCCTATTCATGAACACCTTCACCCCAAATTGGTTTGGACTGTGAGGTTAGGAGATAAGTAGTTGACTCGTTATTCTGGTGGACGTATTGGAAGATCTTGTTAGGATATTGACGAGGAACTCGAAGCAACAATTGATGAAGATTGTCGAAGCGAGCTAATCACCCATAATTAGATTTGATTAATTTCACTTTTCAATTTCTCGTCACTTATTTATTTGTTATTTTTTTATTATTATAAAATCCTAAAAATTCCTTTTATTTATATTTGCGTAATATAACTTATTTCAAGTATTAATTAGATCTTTTGGTGCTTAGGTTGAAATTGATCTAGTACTAGCTTCCTTTCAGTACGATCCTCAGAGTACTCACCTACTCCGTTGTAACTATATTACAGCTTGACCCATATACTTGCAAATGCCGCCTCACTTCTATATATGTATTTTGCTGCAGTATTCACACTCTGGACATTAGTACGTCCGGAGGCGGTCACCTGCTCACACGAGCTGTAGGTCGGGATGTTAAGCTACACGATGCTACTCATACAAGCTGTGGAGAATTCGCAACAAATGCAGGACCCCAGCCATCGGTAGGACATCCAAGACTAGCATCCGAATTGTAATAACCCTAATGACATGTCATTTGTATCCTAAGCATTCACAAAGTTCATGTGAGCCAATATCCAATACAATTTGTTTAACGTTCTTCATTTCGTACCATTACAAGAACATATCCATATAGTTTCCATTTATGATCATAATCAATAACTTAGCTACCATGGTAATTCAAATAATTTGATTAACTACTATATATCAATTAATCCAATTAATCACTTATCACTTATCAAACAAATGAACTCAACCACAACATATATAAATAATTATTAAATCACACAAAAAAAAACTAATTAGTTAAACCAATTTACGAACTTACCAAAATACCATAACTACTGACACCTCGACAATGACTACTTGATAACCTTGTTTCTTTCCCAAGATTACCAATCGTCATTTTACACTTTTATCTTAAACTTTTACTTTTTATTCAGTTTAATCTCTAAACTCGAAACTTTCAATTCAATCATAAATTAATCCAAACAAGGCCTACCGAATATTCTGTAATTCCCAACCAACCCATATTCATCATATTTTTACAAGAATTTTATATAACTTTACTATTTTAGCAATTTAGTCATTTAACTTAAAATTTAACTAAAATCACTTTATAAAATTGACCGATTTAACTATCAAGTTTATAAATCTATCATAAAATTTCAAAACATCACCAATTCATCAATGGCATAATTTAACATATTTAATAGTTTTATAATTAGTCCCTAAATTAACTAAATTAAGGTACAACGATCTAAAAATATAAAAAATAGTAAAACGGATAAGAAATAGTTACCATGCAAAAGAAACTTGTTAAGGCCAAAGCTTTGGGTTACAGACAACGGTGATTTCTGTGTTTCTTCAGAAAATGAAGAAGATGATGAAGTTAAAATGGATTTTTACTTTTGTTTATTTTATTTTTTGTCATAAAATATTTTTCTTTTAATTAAATAAATCTTCAACATATAGAATACTTAGAAACAACCCACTAACCGTCCAATCTATTTTAATATGGTCTAATTGTAACATAAGACCTTCCAACTGTGATTTTATGACTATTAAGCATGAATAAACTAATAGCGATTAATTTTAATAATTTTTACGATTTAATCTTTTTTCTTAATTAACTATTTAAACATTAAAATTTTCAGACAAAACTTCAATATACTTATATAATTGCTCGTAAATATTTAATATAAATATTTACGGGATCGATTATAGAAACAAGATCCCAATACCTCGTTTTTCAAAATCATTTGACTTTAGGAACAAACCACTTGTTCTTAAATATTCATTCAATTAACAAAAATTATCAAATTAAAATTTATTATAATACTATTTGACTCGTAAATATTATTTACTTGCCGGATTTGTGGTTCCGAAATCACCGTTTTCAACACCACTGAAAAACGAACTGTTACAAGATGAGTAAAATCCACTAACTTAGGCTTTTTATATTAACCTTAATTAATTAACCTTAATCACAATTAATTAAAATTAGTGGATATTAACATTATTCTCCATTAATCGATGAAACAAAATGATTTATTTACAATTTGGAGCCTTTAGCTATTTAAAAATTGTAGCGATAAAACTTTTATAATTTAGTCTCTATACTTTAATTAAGCAATCAATAGACAAAATTGAAGGACCAAACTCTAATATTCTTTTATACCAACACCGTAATATTTATATTTAAAACTTACCCAACTCTATAAATTTTTTATTGATAATAGGTATAATACTACTATACTATTAGGGGAGTTTGGTGCTTTCCCATGTTATGATTCTAATGAAATGTGATTTCTTGGAATATAATTTCGAGAATGTCATTGTCAAGAAACTTACTTTACAATGTTTGGTATACATTAGAAAGTATTAATTAAAATCTTGGGAAAGTTATATTATCATGTTTGGTGCACTCAACACTTTCCACAAATATTAATGTATTTTATTTTTAATAATTTTATTATTAACAAATATTCGAATTAAATATTTAATAATATTTTAAAATAATCTTTATCATTAACAAATATTTAGATCAATCCACAAGGTATGATTTTCTCACATTTCAGTTGGATCTGTTATATGAATCAATTGAAAAATAACTTGTGTATTAATTCACGATTGTGAAGATGTAAATTTTGCAAATTTGTATTCATTACATTGTAAATATAAATTCAAGTGGATTCATATATTGTGTATATGACTTGAAAATATCTTGATATTAAAATTTGATATAGATGAAAATATATTCTAAAAGATATTTATAAAAGAAGAAATACATTCATTTGGAATCTTAATTTTAAGCACAAATAAAAATGTTTATGGAAAGTAACATTCCAAGAAAAATAAACTAATTTTTACCTATCATATTCCAACTAATTAAATTCCATGGATAACTTTTCATCATACTGTGATAATATGAAATTAGAAAATAGGAATACCACCTGATTCTTTTTTTCATATAGGTCTTTTGTTTATTTTGTATAATAATTGAGTTATTTTATTGTGGGATAAATCTTAAAATTATACATGAAAAATTGTAATAGAGTTGACATTTATAATTATAATTTAATTTCAAATAAAAACTTTAAATATATTATTTAAGTTAAACAAAAATAATTTTTAAAAATAATAAATGTTAACTCTGTTTTAATTTGAACTTATTAAATTTATCCATTTAATAGTAAAAGGAATAATTCGAGGAAGTCCATCTCCCAAAACTTTTAAATTTATTTTGTTAATTAGGAATGAAATCTCTTTATGAAAAAATATATAAATAATTTAAATCTAAATTTAACATGCAGAGATGAGTTAAAAATACAAATCATCATTATGTTGGATCCCTTTACGATAAGTAAGATTTTGGATATTTTTGGTTAGTTGAGAAGGCGGTGTTGCGCAGTCTTGTCGTACTGGCAGTAGCTAACCTGGCGACAGCAACTCGGCAGCCATTATCCTCAAACACTTCACTTTTCCATTAAAGCCGCGGGATTTCATTAGACTGTGGTTTTACAGCTAGCTATTTTTTGAATATGATCCGTACACCAACAACTGTCTACAACCAAGCTGAAGGGAACAGAGCAGCTTCCTTGGTCTCTTCCTCTGCCATTTTTTCTTTACTATAAAATGCCCAGCTCTACCATTCCTATCAATCACATAAATTCTCTGTTTTATCTCTGCTCTGCAAAATTATCAAAATACAAAATGATCAGTTTTTCGAGTTTCAAGTTTACCTTGCTTCTGCCTCTTATGGTTGGCTGTCTTATGGCAGCATCAGCGAGCAACTTTAACAATGATTTTGACATCACATGGGGAGACGGGCGTGGTAAGATTGTCAACAATGGAGAGGTCCTCACTCTCTCCCTCGATAAATCTTCTGGTTCTGGTTTCCAGTCTAAGAATGAGTATCTCTTCGGCAAGATTGATATGCAGCTCAAGCTTGTCCCTGGAAACTCTGCTGGCACTGTCACTGCCTACTATGTAAGTTATTCCACTACTCTTTTTCATCAGGTCATAATAGACGGCTGTGGCTTATAGTATGTGTACAGTATACTTATCTTCACTGTCTGGATTTGCAGCTATCTTCGAAAGGATCAACATGGGATGAAATTGATTTCGAGTTCCTTGGAAATCTAAGTGGTGATCCTTACATTCTTCACACAAATGTGTTCAGTCAAGGCAAGGGTAACAGAGAGCAACAATTCTATCTCTGGTTTGACCCAACTGCAGATTTCCACACTTATTCCATCCTCTGGAACCCCCAAAGTATCATGTGAGTGTTCATGAAGTTGCCATCTAGTAAAAGCAAATTAACTAAAAATGTTACGTTAGTACAAACTAACGCTGTTAGTATAGAGGGATCAACTTAATTGATGGAATACAAGTTTAAGAGCCAATAAGTTCAAAAAAATTTAAGAATCAACTAGGTACAAATGGATGAATTCAGGGGCCAGATTATATATTATGCTTTTTATTTTTTATTTTCGTTTTCAAATTGATTGGTTGACGGAGTATTTGATATTGTTATGTTCCAGATTCTCTGTGGACGGTACACCCATTAGAGAGTTCAAGAACATGGAGTCAATTGGTGTCCCATTTCCTAAAAATCAGCCGATGAGAATTTACTCTAGCTTGTGGAATGCTGATGACTGGGCTACAAGGGGTGGTCTGGTTAAGACTGACTGGACCCTAGCTCCTTTCACTGCCTCTTACAGGAACTTCAATGCCGATGCCTGTGTGTGGTCCAATGGAGCCTCTTCCTGCAAATCGACTGCTACATCAACAAACAGTGCATGGTTCTCTCAAGAGATGGATTCCGCAAAGCAGCAAAGGTTGCAATGGGTGCAGAAGAACTACATGATCTACAACTACTGCAATGACGCTAACAGATTTCCTCAAGGTCTACCTCCTGAGTGCAGTATGTCTTAAAAGATTTGAAGAGCCAATTAGAGAAACTTCTTTTTTGAGATTTATATTCAATATTCTTTCTTTCTTTTTTCTTTATTCAAACCACGTTGCCCATTCTTTTCATCTTCTGAAAATTCTCATCACTTTGTATGTGCCAAGTTATTATGAAAAGATATGAAAAATTAAGAGGATTTTAATTTCCCTTAAAAAAAAATGGTGTTGCATGGTATCTTTCGTTCCTAGCTTATTACGTATGAAATTATTTATTCCATACAATCTTCTAGAGCTGATCGTGCCTGGGCCGGGTTGGGCTGGAATTCAACATTTTTAGGCCCAAGCACGGCACAAAAAATGAGTTTAAAATTTTATCTAAGTCCGACCTGAATTATAGAAGTCAAACTCGAGCCCAACCCGACTCGACCCATATGAATTATTTTAGATTATTTTATTACATATACAACAATTTTTAAAACATATAATATATCAAATACACTTAAAAACATTAAAGTAAATATTAAAACAACAAATAAATTGAAAATACATTAAAAATTCTTTATAATAAGATAGTTGCAATTAAAATAGTAGTAAAATTAACAATAAAACATAAGTTCTACAATATCTAAATAATATTAAAAAGAAAGTGAAGCAATTTAAAAATGCACAAAAATAACAACAACACCCAAACAGCAAAAACAGAAGCAAAAATAACAGTACAAATAACAAAAACAATAGCAAAAATAACTACAAAAACAGCAGAAAAATAACAGCACCAAAACACTAGGAACAACAAGATAATTTTTATTAAAAAATAATTAATTTATTCGGGTCGGGCCCTAGCCAAAAAACTTTTACCCGAGGCTCGATCCTTTTAGAAAACAGGCCTCATTTTTTATTCAGACACATTTTTCAAATTTATATTTTTATCTAAATCCTACTATTTTTCGGGCGAACCTTCGACCCAAGCTAGACAACCTGACCCATGATCAGGTCAATAATCAGAAGTTCGTTCAATTTGTACTTTGTTGTTGATCTTTTCACCTATTATTTGAATGCTTTTCTTTTTCTTTTTTCTTTTCCTTAAAAAGAATTCCTTTTTGCTATTAACCATCACCAATAGAAAATTTTTTCATCCGTTTTTAATCATTAATGTCATTATAATTAAAATTTATTTCATTATTCTTATTAATTGCTAATTTTGTAATTCTTATTTTAAACCACTATGAATAATTGTGAAAAACTTTTGACCCTTTAAAATTTTCAGTCTAAATTTTTTTGTCTAAATTTCTCTCAATTTATTTTCTTTTTAACTTTATCGTCAGCCACATTTTCTTTCTCTACCTATCCAACTGTTACGTTTAATGGTATCGAATATGCTTTAGTTTTCCTTTCCACCTTCTTTCGAAATATCTTATTTAATTATTTGAATGCTTCCTCTCTACACCAAAAAAACCGTCATTTTTCCTTGGTTAAAGATACCTATTAGCTTTAAGTTCGACCGTTAGATTCGTGCTTCGTAAAATTAATGTGAAATATAGACTGCAACTTCTTAGTAAAAATCTAACCTTATACGTTCGCATTGTAGAAAGATATCAAGGTTGAGTGGCAGATGGCGGGGGGCGGGGGGATCAACACAAAACCTTAGCATATAGATTTAGTTGATATTGCTGCACAGTGACTGTAAAAGTTTTTGATTCTTTAAACATAACTATTTGAATAAGCATAATTTCCTTCTTTTTTGGATTTTTTTATTTTAAAAAAATTAAATTTGTTTTGTCTTTCTAATTATTTTATATTTTTCATTGAAATTTATTGTTTTTTATTTTTGAAGAGTTTTTTTTCACAATTTTTATTTATGGTCGGTTGAAATTTTTATAATTTTAAATTATTTTTAATATGACATATAAGACAAAAATAATGTCATATCAAGTAATAATGGTTTAGGGCCAATTTGTCTCAAATAAAAGAATAAGGCCAAGTTAAATAAAAGTGTAAAAGTCGAACGCTAGATTTGTAATTATGTCTTATATATAAAACACCAATATAAACATTTAATAACACCATTTGAACCAAGAGAGTATCATGCTCCTTCATCTAATATACAAGGATCAATTTATCCATTTTTCAGTAAGGGAATCAAAATGCAATTTGGGGTATAGTATGGTGATTGTTATGGTACTTTTACCACCTTGTTGAGGTCAAACAAGGGAAGTGTAATAGCCCTCACCCACCTCGACTTCAGGTATGGATGGAAGATGCTACTAGAGCACCTACGAACAAGGAATCATAAAATTATTTAAGAGTTTAAACTTTAAAACATTTTTATAAGATCATTAAAACAAGTTTAAGGCAATTAAAAGACTTTAGAAACAACTTGAAATAATTTAGAAGTAGTTTGAAAGGTGATTGGAGGTGTTTGAAACCCAAAATTGACCTCAGAAGGTCAAAACAACTTAAAATAGTGCAGTGACCTAGACTAGGCACTGGGATATCGGTACAAGTGGGGAGTTGAACCGATACAACTCCTTGACACTGTAGTATTTTTCTCACTACACTTGTTACGATACCACAGGGCCTTGTATCATTTCAAGGATCCTCTAGACCAAAATTTAAGCCTGAATCATTTATATCGATACTTGTGAGCTTAGTATCAAAACTTTGACACATGGGACTCAAAAATCAAGTTTAAAACACTACAAACAACCACCAATACACCTTCAAACATGATATTTTTAAAACATGCAAAGTTTCATCATAAAACATACTCAAACTTACATCGCATTCACAAAATTATTGAGATACTATTGGAAAAATATTAAAGCTTCATGAATTCATTTAAAACAAGTTAATTCTTTATCCAATCATTTTCCATGTAAAAAAGGATGAAATGCATGCATATAAGATATTCATGTAACACCTCTAACCCCTTTTCGTCACGGATTAGGGTTATGAGCATTACCGTGCAATCAAAACATTTATATTTAATTTCATTCAATATCATAAACACAACTTAAACCATTCATTCATACACGCATTGTCCCTAAATCGAGCCCTCGAGGCCCTAAAAATGCTTTAGAAACAAATCAGGACCAATTTGAAATCATTTGGAAAGTTTAGGAAATAATTACAAAAATTTTGATACAGGGGGCACACGGTCGTGTGGCCAGGCCATGTGTCTCACATGGCTGAGACACACGTCCGTGTCTCAGGCCATGTAACAATCGAAATAAGGACATGCGGTCGTGTCTTTGCCCTTGTCCTTGCCCATGTAACATTCGAACTAAAGACACATGGTCGTGTCTCAGCCCGTGTAACTCATTGAGTAGGGTCACACGGCCATGTCACACGCCCGTGTTCCAAGACGTGTAACTTTCGAGGTAGCCCCACTCATCCGTGTACTTGGCTAAAAAGTAGTAATATTGACTTGTTTTAAAACAATTTTAACATTATTCAAAATGTTTAACTCAATTGTGACCATTTTAACTTGATTTTATCATTTTGCCAATTTTTTTCTACTTCAACTTTTATCCAAAAACACTTTAATTTGTTATATCAAAAAATATTATCAAATAAAGCTTAGTTTAACACTACTACTATGAAGTCGTTAATTAATGAATACGATGGGGTTTCAGGTCAGCGGGTTAATTTCGACAAGTCTTTTATTTATTTTAGCAGTAATTTGACTAGCGATTTAAAGGAGTGGGTTGGAAATGTGCTGAGTGTTCGTATTTCTAATAATCCAAAAATAAAAATACTTAGGTCTCCCTACTATGATCGGGTGATGGAAGAATGAGGTTTTTTTTTAGTTTTAAAGAACGATTTCAAAAAAAAAATTTAATGGGTAGGGCATGCGGTACTTATCTATAGGAGGCAAAGAGGTATTTATCAAATTGATATTACAAGCTATTCCTATTTTTACTATGTAGTGTTTCTTGTAACCAATTTTATTATGTTAGGATTTGGAGTGCATAATTAGTAAGTTTTGGTGGCGCAACAACAAAACAACCAAATGGATACATTGGTGTTAGTGGCAAAGGCTTTGTCAACCTAAGACTAAGGATGAATTAGGCTTTTGCAACTTAGCCAAATTTAATGTTGCTATTTTAGCAAAGCAAGGGTGGCGCATATTGTCGAATCCTACCTGCCTACTTGTTCGTGTATTGAAAGCAATATATTATCCAAATGGTAAGTTTAGGAGTTCTCAGTTAGGAGCATACCCTTTGTATACTTGGTAAAACATCTTGAGTGCACGGGGCTTGCTAGAGCAAGGGTTAGGATGGCGAGTTAGTAATTGTTTGCAATCAATATTTGGAATTACTCTTGGCTGATGGGTCTTGGACAATGAAGGGTTAATGTTTAGAATATTAGCGTGAATTTTACTACGGTTTCAGATCTTATAGATCCCATTACTAATACATAGAAATCGAATATGATTTTGTCATTATTTGGTGAAGATCAAGCAAACCGCATTATGAGAATTCCACTTTTTAATTCGGTGCAAGAAGATGTGATTGTTTGGCTAAGGGATAATACATGTTCTTATATAGTAAAGAATGGTTATAAACTCTTTACTACAGGGGGTTCGGATCCTATGACTGATTTAACAGTAGATCAAATTGGCCTAATGAAAATATTCTATAGCCTGTTATGGAATCTAAGCATACCTACCAAGATCAAAATCACAATTTGGAAAATAACTATTTGCCTACTTTGTGTAACCTACAGATTCGGAAGCTAACTACACAACCTCTTTGTCCTGTTTGTCGTGTAGACACGAAATCTGTGAAACATTTGGCAAGGGATCGCTCCTTCATTAAGCAGGTCCTTAACGCTTTAGGAATGGTTTATTTGTTGCGTTATGATGAACACAACTGGAAGCTTTAGGTAGCCTCGTTGTTCCTACAAAACAATTTTACATAGTGCAAGTCTTTAACTGTCACCTAGTGGTCATTGTGGTTTTATAGAAACAATCCATACCATGAAGGCATGCAACATAGTGTACAGGGGGTTGTTACTTTTGTCAAGGCATATATTGGTGAGATCAATGCCTTAGATACACCTAGCAAACCAATGACAGTGATGAGAGAAGACCGATGGGTGCCTCTTATGAGGGAATCTATGAAGGTTAATTCTGATACTGCATTTCTGAAGGACACATATAAATATGTTTATGGGATATTAATTAGAAAAAAAGAAAGGTTAATCATGGCAGTTTGTACTCGCCTGAACAATCATGTAGCAAATTCTTTCATAGCAGAAGCTCGTGCATATGAACAAGTGGTATCTTTTGGGTAGATTTGGGTTTCAAGAATGTAATTTTGAGAGGGATTCTTTACTCATCATTAAGAAGCTTCAATTTTCTATGGATGACAACTCAATAGTTAGTGTTATTGTAAAGGAGATTAAGGCAAAAAATAATTAGTTTAATAAATTAGCTTTTCAATTTGTACCACGTCGCCTTAACAACACCGCACATGTGCTCACTGGTTTAGGCTAGTCATTTTTTTGTTCCATGTACTAGTGTCACAGGTCGTAGTTTAAAACCCGTGACAATCGCACAAAATGCATTCGATGAAGGTCTATTGTGTAGATGGAGATTATTTAGCCCGCAAGAATTGGCCCAATTCGGTAACCTGTTGGAAAAGCCTGTCAGATTGAAGCCTGGTTGGCCCGATAATGAAAATATGATAACTTAGGCTATTTTGGTAACTAATCTTAGAAGATTGATAGAATCATATATTGTAAAGTTTAGATTAGATTTGATAAGTTATATCTTGTAAATCCCTAATATCAAGGGATATAGTTAATCTCGTCCGTTGATGTAAATGTATCTTGATCATCGGTTTTGGGGGAGTTCAACTATAAATAGAAAGCCTCCCCCTCATTTGTACACACTCCATTCATTGTTTCATTATTCTTTGTGAATAAGAGAACATAGTGAGCACTTACTCAAACACCTTGTGTGCGTTCTTTCTGTTGTTCTTTTGTTACTTATTTTGGCATAAATCGCTTCCGCTATACAAATTGATGCATTGGAGGAGTTCTTAAGGAATCCTCACTTGAGTAAAGGCAAACTTAGGTGAGTTTGGACAAACGGATTGCCTAAGCTACATGGATCGCGAGACAAAAGATCTAGCCCCGTGACAAGTGGTATCCGAGTTATTGGTTTGAAGGCACCGTTAGGATGTTGAAAGAAGAGTTCGAACAAAGGTGGGCTAGAAAGTTTTTGAGGGAGATGTTGTCAGTAGTAGAGAAACGTGTGCGTAAACTTGAGGGATCTATGGAGGACGTAAAAGAGATACTCGATGGGGTCGAGGATCGCATAGACAACTGGAAGGAGCAGTCCGGAAGCTATATAAAGATGTCTCTTAATTCCATCATGGATAAGGTAAACGAGTTGTTTAATTCACACAGGGATAAGCTATCAGAGAGGAACGATGCTCTCGAGGCCATGGTGATGGCTTTGAAGAAGGAAACAATGGCCACGACGATGACTTTGAGCACAAGAATAGAAGAGCTCGAGGTAGAGCTGGCCTTATGTCGAATAGCCGTGGGGGAAGGTGTGTCAAGTGCAGCACTCAATAACAAGGATACCCTGAAGCCGAAAGAATTTGTGGGGACAATGTCTGCTTGTGATATGGATAATTTCTTGTGGAGGATGAAAATTTACTTCCGTGCCAAAGGCATCGTGGATGATGCGGTTAAGATAAACACTACTTCAGTGTTTCTTATTAATATTTCACTTTTATGGTAGCGAGGTAGAACCACAGATAAAAGGCGATGTGAGATTAGGACGTGGCAAGAGTTCCAATGTGAGTTGAAGGGACAGTTTTACTCACAATTTGTCGAGGAAGAAGCTCAGAAAAAGTTGTAGGGGATAATGCAATGGGGCACAGTAGAGGGGTATGTTTGAGAGTTCAAGGAACTCATGCTCTAAGTTTCAGATGTAACCGAGAAAGAAGCATTGCTTGTTTTTCAAAATGGATTGAAGTTGTGGGTCAAACATGAGGTGGAACAAAGAGGTGTCCAAAAGCTGTCAAAAGCCATGACGGTAGCGGAATCCATGGTCAAGCTTGGTCTAGGAAAAGACAAGCTTGAGTCTTCGAAGTTCGAGGAAATGGGTGTACATAAAAAAGATCACAATGAAGTTAATGATAGCAATGGCATCGACGGCGATGGTGGTAATGGAAAATTACGATTTAGGAAGAAAAAACCCAATAGGAAAAGAGACAAGTTGAAATGCTTTCTCTGCGATGGTCCACACATGTTGAAGAAATGTTCGAAGAAATTTGAGCTTAAGGAAAAGTCGATAGGTAAGGCCTTGGTACTTAGTTCGAGCGCAAGGGGTGTCGAAGCTAAGGAGGCCGAAAGTAAGAAGAAGTTAGTGGAGTGCTTCTGATGTCATGGTCCGCATAGGTTGCGGAAGTGTCCGAGGAAGTTTGTCATCGAAAGGGACGATAGAGCAGACAAGGAGCCCAAGAAACTTGGTTTGAGTAAGAGAAAAGTCGAAGCCAAGAGGGTAAAGAGGAGTAAGAAGAAACGATTGAAGTGCTTCTTGTGTTGTGGTTCTTATGAGTTACGAAACTGTCCAAAGTAAGCCGTAGTCAAAGAAAATGCAACATCTGAGCTTGGTGAGTCATCGGTGGGGCTTCCACCCAAGGAAGAGGTAAGTTTGTCATTGAACTTAGGGGAAAAAGTTACGATGAAAACAGTGAAGCTGGGACCAATGAGGCTCAATTTGAGTGAAATGTCGAAGTTGGCCGAGTCATCGACAAGGCTTCCACCTATGGGAGAGATGGGTGGTGCATCGGAATTCAAAGAAAAAGAAGTGAAGCAAGTTGGGCAGTTGGCTAGAATAAATGTAATGAGTAAGACGGTTTGAGTTAAGAAGCGACGTAAGCCGAGGCAAAAGTCCCGAAGGAAGGGAAAAGCTAAGACGTCGAGACGAGACCAAGGCGAATCAAGTCAGTACCATTCAAAAGTTGCAACGAGGGCGTTGCAAGAATGGGCGGGGGAGAATGTCACGGGCCGCAGTTTAAAGCCTCCAGCCATCGCACCAAATGCATCATATGGAGGTCTATTGTGTATATAGGGATCATTTGGCTCGCAACAACTGGCCCGATTTGGTAATCTATTGGAAAAGCTTGTCAATTTGAAGCCAGGTTGGCCCGATAATGAAGATATGACAACTTAGGCTATTTTGGTAACTAATCTTAGAAGATTGATAGAATCATATCTTGTAAATATTAGATTAGATTTGATAAGACATATCTTGTAAATCCCTAATATCAAGGGATATAGTTAATCTCGTACGTCGATGTAAATGTATCTTGATCGTCGGTTTTGGGGGAGCTCAACTATAAATAGAGAGCCTCCCTTTCATTTGTACACACTCCATTCATTGTTTCATTATTCTTTGTGAATAAGAGAATATAGAGAGCACTTACTCAAACACCTTGTGTGCAATCTTTCTGTTGTTCTTCTGTTGTTCTTTTGTTGCTTCTTTTGGCATAAATCGCTTCCGCTATACAAATTGGTGCCTTGGAGGAGTTCTTAAGGAATCCTCACTTGAGTAAAGGCTGACTTAGGCGAGTTTGGACGAACGGAACGCCTAAGGCCGCATGGATCGCGAGACGAAATATCTAGCCCTGTGACACTAGATGGAGGATGCCCCAGTGGATGTCGAAAATGTTGTGGCATTGGATCAATAATGGGTGGATCTGCCCGAATAGTGATACTTGGCCCTAGATCGGAGATATTATCGACTCTTGAACTCCGATTCTCTTCTCAAGGCAGTGACAATTCTCTTTTCTTGATCAATTAAAGTAGTTATTTTTTTTTATATTTGAAGAATAAAAGAGAGATGTTTTCAAACTGCGGATTGATAGAGAAAAAAGATGATTTTAGTTTTGTTTAAGTTTTGAGAATTGCTTTTACTTTTCAATTTTGTTTTAATGGCTTCTGTCGGTTTATTTTACCGTTATTGATGAACATATCAAATTGTTTATTTGTTTAATTTCTCTTTCCTCGAATGAAATAATATAGTCAGCTTACTTAAAAAAAGAAGAAGAAAAGCTTGCAAAATAAATTAAGAGAAAATCTGGTCATATCATTTTAGCTTTTATTAAAACTGTTTAGGCTTCGTTGGGAAAGGCATATCTCGATGAGAGTGATTGACACGCGCCATAAGGGATGTAACTAACATTTTACGAAGGAATATCCGTTTCAAAAAGGAAACAGGCAGGTGCTCGATAATCATTCCGCTCTTTTCGCAATGGTACTTATGTAAATAAACATATAATCCAATGGCTGCTCCGTAAATAAAACATTCAACACCCAGTTATTACGTAAGGACATTTTAGGAACCCAAAAGTAGAAGAAACAAGGAACGGTTATCAAAACAAAGAACGAATCATAAGAAGGCCACATATCGTATTGGCACCTGGCAGTTTCTGAGAGGCTTGAAAAAGGCCTGCATTTAATATCAATGTTTTCGTTCTTAGAGGATTGAGAACTATTGAAAGGAGTACAGCTAAATTACAACTAGCATTTGACACGTCAACACGGTTACAATTTGAGCAACCACGCTTTAAGTGCTATGCTTCGTAATTGTGGAGATAAAATCAACCTGTTGGTTGCATGCACTAGCAAGGTAAGCTCTAAATATGAATTATAAAATCCACATGTATAATATAAAAATTTTATAATTTAAAATTGTTATATATTTTTAAAAGTGAATATTTAGTATATTGATAATATATATTATTTTACAAATAATTTTTAAATTTAATAATAAAAACAATATCTTTATTTCTTATTTGGATCGTGAATATTTTAGTTAATATATAATCTATAATCTTTAAACAAAAAATATATACTTTCTAAACCTAATATATAATCAGAACATTTTGGTTTTTATAAGGCGAATTTAGGGCGGGCCTAAAATCTGCCAAATTTCCTTTAAGAATCTAGTATCTAAAAAGAAAACTGGTTTCGCTCCTAATTTTATAATTTTACCAAAATTCTCACTATATTTGCTAAATAATAAAACTTATTAAAATTGAAATATGTTATATATTTTTAAGAGAGAGAATAGGAGAAGTGAAGGAAACCAAATTACTAACATATTGTTCTAAATATATATTTTGTCTAAAACAGTATCATTGAGTCAAATTACATCAACTCAATAAGGATCTAAATAATACTAGAAATCCTATTAAATATGTGTATGTCTGTGAAAATCACAAATTTAGAATAAAATGTATTTTTAAACAATAGTATATAATAAATAATAAAATGTATGGCTTGAAACTTATTAATAATAACACATGAAATATATACGATGTTAAAATGAAAAAAATTTAGATTAAACTTGTTTATCATGATGTTGTCATTAATCTTAAGTCGGTGTCGAGTTAATTTGTCACACCAACTCAATTAAATACATTAATGTATATATACAATTGATGGAGGTAATAAAGTTTGCATTATAAAATTGAAATGCATAAAAATATTAAAATTAGTTGAGTGGTAAATTAAATGTTTTACTAATGCAATTAGTTTGAGTTCAGATCTCATCATAGGTATACTTTTATTGGTTTTAAAATAAAAGACTAAATTACTCTCAAACAGTACTACTTATTTTAATTATAAAAGGACATTTTGTAATTTTCTAACCGAGATGGTAATTTGGTTGAGAGCGATACCAACTCAATAAAACACTTAATAAATAGTATAAATTATAAAATACACATATAAAAATAATTAAAATAAAATATAATTAAAATATTATAAAATATATATAATAAATCAAAATTAATATAATATAAATTATTATCATATCAAAATTTATAACAATATAACACATCAAAAGCAATTACAACATAAAAACTACATAAATATATAGATTGGTTTTTATCCCTAGGATCCATGGTTTGGTTGTATATATTAGTTAAAACATTTTTAATATATTTGTTAATAATTTTCAACAATAATCTTTTAAAATGTTATGATTAAAAATTAAAAAATAATAATATAAATATATAATTTGTGGAATTTTATAGTTTCTAAAATAATATAAATGTATAATCAATATAAATTAAGAAACAAAAAGAAATTAATATTTAAAATAAACTTGAATTAATACATAAAATAATTATTTGTAATAATTTATATTTAAATTTATTAAGAAAATTATTTTAAAATATTTTTAAAAATTATTCCATAATTTGAATTTAAAAATAGTTTTAATATGTTTTTAAAATTTTTAAAATTATTTTCTCATATTTTTGAAATAATATATATTTTTAGAAACCCTTATTTCTAAATAACTCATTTTACCTTTTTTTAAATAAGCAATTTCTAATTAAAATAAAAGCATTTAAAACAATTTTCTAAAAATAATTATTAATGATAACTAAGGTTAATATATATGGAGGTACTTGAACTTGGCAACTTATATCTACTTTGTACTTAAGCTTTTTTTTGGACCTAACTAGTACATGAACTAGGAAACCATAAGTTGTTGGATAAATTCGGTTAAGAAAATAGTTATTTAGTTATACCGGAAGTTTAAATTTTTTATTGAAATCGAGCCATTGTGATATTTATAGCAATAAACCTAAACTAGAAATATATTTGTGTTTTATGCGAGGTGGATTCAAGTCGATCATGGCTTTCAACCGAACGAATGATCTGCCATAAATTAATATGGTAGATTAAGTCCTTTTTTAAACTTAATGAGCTTGTATTTAAGCCTATTATGGTTTTACTTTGTGATTTTCAATAGTTATTAGATTTTCATCTTTGTATTCAGTTTTGCGTTTTTAATGTGCTTTGTAACCAAAATGGAAAATTCTTACCTTTGGGAATTTAATGATTAATTTTAGCTTGTGAATGAGGTGATTACGACAATAATGTGAAAAAGTCTTGATGTTGTCCTCAAGGTCGTGACACCAGACCATTGGTGTCGCAACACTGGAGCTATTTGTCACCCTAGGAGTTTGAATTTCAAGAGCTAACACATTGCAGGTGAATTGGTGACAAAGTCACGACATTGAGAGCACAAAATCATGACATCAAGCGTTAAAGTCACAAGATTGTGTTGCTAAAGTCGTGACATCAAGGGCAATCACTATTGCTGAAGCATCCCAGTTGTTCAAGGAGCCAAAGTCGCGACACTGATGCCACTAGGAAAATTTGGGAGGATGTTGTTGGCAAGGTCGCAACGCCGATGTTTGGGTGTCACGACATTAAGGCTCGACAGGCTAAAATCTGCAAGGGCATTCTTCAATCAAAATAGGTTATTTTAATTGTTAAGAAGGGGGAAATTTTGTTCATTCTAGGTCAAATGTATTAACACTATAAATAAAATTATAAAACATGTTTAAGGGAGCGCGTGGGTTTGAGTGCGCTAAAGCGCATTATCCTTCTATTTAAGGGTTGGCGAAGGGCAATGGTTAGTTCTAGGCATTGTATAAAAAATAACAGATATCATAAGAACCTATAATGAGATTAATGTTAAAAAAAATGTTTTAGGGAGCTTGGGATTTAGGTTAATTTTATTTAGTGGCTACTACAACTTTTCCTTTTATTTTTTTACACTGTCTGTCCCAACTCAAAGGTACTTAGACCTTTTTGTTGCTTTAGTTTTTACTGTCAACTTTAATCAATTTTTCGTTAGTTTTGCTTCCAAATTTGCAAGTGAATAATCAAAACCAAGGGATCTTGCGTTACGCTCCATCTCAACAATCAAAATCAAGGACTTCATAAAAAATATTTGAGCAATTTCTTAACTTTTTTTTATCTTAATAGTGTTGATTATTTAAATGAATGTGAAAATTATTGGACCTTTTTTTGTTTAAGATGAGAGTGAACTAATTTCCTTAGGTAGTTGGTTAATTGAACTGTTGAACAATTATTATAAGGATTCAGGACTAAATTTAATAATTTAGACCAAGAAACTTGGAATTGACAAATCTAGGTGAAACATAGATAAATGAGACCAAAAAGAGACCTTATCGAGTAAGAAATCAATTGGACCCATTTAGTCTAAGCTAGATCAAGAGATTAATTAGACTAAATTGTAAATTTGGTAAATTATTAACCAAGAGGTATTAATTAATCCAATTAGAAAATTATTCCTTCTAATCCCTAATCCGAGAATTAATTTTCAACACGGAAATTAATCAACTATCAGCTTTTTTTCTTTGATTATTTTTATTATAAATTTTGGAATTTTTATAATTAAGTCTTATAGTTATTATTACAGATTAAAACCTTCAATTTTTGATTTGTTGTATTATAGTTTGTTAGATTTTAACTATTTAGACTTTCTCATGTTTGTTACTTTTAATTGAATCTTATCAACTTATCTCTTGTGGGTTTGATCCTCGGAATGCTCCATAAGTGTTCCATTGTACACTTTATAAATATTACAACTTGACTTGTTACACTTGCAGTACACTGTATGTTTTAGTCATTGTTTACAATTTTCTCTGCTCAGTGCACATACATCAAGGTGTGGTCAAGTTTTTGGCACCATTGCTGGGGAGATTTTGAGTTTGATAATTGAATTATTTAGTGATAATTTGCATGTTTTGTAGGAAATTAAGTAGTGAATTCTGAAATTATAGATCTGATGCTTTACTTTTTATGCTTTTGTGTATTTTCTTTTGTTAAAGTTTTATTTATTTAATTTGTTTAATTTTGTTGTGATAACTGTGTATGTATTTCAGTTATACGTGATTGGATGCATTAGAATTAGCTGAGCGATCCTAACCAAAAGATGGCTAGTGGACACAATAATTGAAATGTGCATGCTTAATGAGAGGAAGTGTCGATCACCCATATGTTGGATGGAACTTAGTGAGAGAAAGCTAGTAGGTCCAAACCTAGTCTACGAAACTAAAGAAAAGGTAATGGCCATCAAGAATCACTTGAAGGTTGCCTAAGACTACCAAAACGCATACAATGACAAAAAGAGGAAAGATATATCTTATGAGGTTGGCGACAAAGTGTTCTTGAAAGTTTCACCCTGGAAAAGGATTATTCATTTTGGATTAAAACTGAAACTTAACTCGAGGATCATCGAACCCTACAAAATCTTGGAGCGTATAGGGCCAGTAGCCTATCGTTTAGCCTTTCCGTCTAAATTATCCAAAATCCACGACATATTCTATGTGTCAATGTTGCAAATATATCGCTCTGATCTGGATCATGTAGTTCAATTGGAGACGTTGGAGGTGGAACCAAATTTGTCTTACGAGGAAGAGCCTGTATGCATTTTGGACTGAAAAATTAATATACTCATGAATAAAGAAATTCCTCTGGTTAAGGTGTTGTGGCGGAACCACAAGATGTAGGAATCTACATTAGAGAGAGAAAGCACCATGAGAGAGCAGTATTCGTATCTCTTCAAATGTACAAAATTTTGAAGACGAAATTTTTTTAGGATGGGGGAGTTTTCACACTTTGGTTTGGCAAACCAAATCGGTTCGAGAGATTATGCTGGTGAAGACCGCCTAAATTGCGAGACTTAGACCGGATAAGGTGGGTAACTTCATGGTAAAGTGCTACAAAGAACTTCACCAACATTGTGGAATATCATTCCGAGTTATGGCAAAATTGTAGTTAGGGCGAGAACCTTATTAGACGGAGTTTCCCACTAATGAAATCACCACCAGCGTTGTTAATGCCATTACTAAACTAAGTATGATAGCTTGTAGGATAGATTTAGTCACCCGGCATCCTAGTAGAGGTAACGTGCTAGTAATTATGACACTTGGAGAGCATCGTAAGATGTGATTAATTAGTGGAAGCATGCAAGAATAAGTAATGGTTAGAGATAATCCTAATTGGGATTTGGATGTGGGTTATCCATAATTAGGATAGCATGATAGTAGAGAGAAGATTTTTGATTTGTCTTCTTCACTAGACTTTGTTATCATCGAAGAAACCAAGAGAGAGTTCTTCCTTGCTAGTTATCTGCTGGTAAATTCTTAAACCTTCCTTTAAGATTTACCAGATAGGTAGAAGCTAACATAAGAGAGGTTTGGTAGGATTTCTTTGAATACTAGGTATGAAGGAAACTTCTATCTAGAGATTGTTTGCATGCCTATAAATACTTGTTATATCATAAATTTTTGGCTATTTTTTTTGTTTAAAGTTGTTTTATTGTTTTACCTAAAGAAATGAGCGAAGGTCCCAATATTAAAGGAATGAAACCAGTATAGTAGATAAAGCTCCAAGTAAAGTATTCCGATAAGTTCCTTTGTACCTTGAGTCTGGTATCTGCGTTAATTTGTTTAATCCTTCTTACTTTACATCCAGGTAAGTGGCTTAGTCTTTTGGTTCTGGTATTCATGTCTAAGGAAACATACTTACGGAATCAGTGCATGCATGGTCATTATGACTAAATAGAGCCAACAAAATCTGGTATATACGTGGTATGAGTACTCCTTCCTTGGTGTACAAACTCCGTATCCAAATTGGTGTAAGGAGGCAACGGAGGGATGTTATGTATAATGGTAAAGAAGACACATGATATGATGTTTTGCCTCCAGTATGGAACTTTGATGCAAACCGTGATTGGTGAAAACCTGGCCTTGTAGGGGAACACCTACATATTCAAACAAATAGGGACCTAAGGAGGATACAGAGGGGATGTTTCTTAAATAGCTTTGATGAACATATATGAAGGTACATGAAAAATGGATTATTCAAAAAACACCACTAACCCATATCTTCGCCGAATTAGGGTTATAGAGAGTTACTGTACAATCGGTACATTTAACATACATTTCACACATGAACATACACATATTATAATCCATACATCTACACACATATCGTCCCTAAATCGAGCCTTTATGGCCCTAAAAATACCTTAGAAACAATTTAGGATCAAATTAAAAACATTTGAACAAGAAAAAGTTGCAAAATTTTGACTACAAGGGTCACATAGCTGAGACATACGCCCGTGTCTCAGGTCATGTGGACATTCAAAGTAGGGATACAGGACTGTGTCCATGCCTGTATAACTCTCCGACTTGGGTCACATGGCCGATCCACACGCCTGTGTGCCAGACCGTGTGCTAGGCCATGTAACTACCTAACTTGCATGCAAAGGAATCACAGGGGACACACGGCTAAGGCACACGCCCGTGTCTCAAGCCGTGTGGTCTAAAAATCACCTAAAAACAAGCCTTTTCCAAAAAAATACAAGCATAACCAATCAACTACCTAAATGCACTTTAACAAAGGACCTTTAACAACAACAAAACTCAATAAAACATGCTCAAATCATATTTAAACAACCATCTCAATGACACCATATTTAAATCATCCATCCACAACCAATATACCCTTCATAGGTATCTCAAATAAAACTCAAACAATCAAATAATTGAATATAATATAAACATAACCTATACTCATTTTTCTCAAAATAACTACTTTCATTGAACATTGTCCTATGAAATAAGCATATCGGCAAAAACCAACCTTCACCCAAAACATGCAACATAGTATATATATCCATGTATATATATACAAGCTTGTAAACACATATTCAAAATATTCAACTTCAAGGACATAGACATACCTTAGGTACATGCTAGGGTTCCAAAAAAAGAGATGTCACTAACGTTGAATTCGGGATTCTTGAAAGATGCCGAATCCAAGTCTACTATTTATCTAACCTGCGAACATGAAAAGCAATTCACGTTTAATAGACATTATTTATATAACAAACCACAAGAATGTTCAAGTCATATGAGTTATATTTTAACCAAATAAAAGTTACCATTAATCCTTAATAATACCGATATACAACTCTTTTCAATAAGTCGTAAAACCTTGCCGTGTGGACCATTACATATCTAGCACCCGGTGCCTAGCGAATAAACTGCAAAAGAGTTTGCGCCCAGTGCTAGTAGGATTAATTGACGATATTAAATGTGAACCCAACTCTAGTTGGTTAAACCAACGATGTTTGCACCCAGCGCTAGTCGGTTTGACCAATGATTGTGTGCCTAGCACTAGTCAAACAAGCTGACAAAAGTTGCGCCCAGTGCTAATCGGATGAACCGATAATTGTGTGCCCAGCACTAGTCAGACAAGCTAACAAAGGTTGTGCCCAGCGCTGGTCGGATAAAATGATAAAAAATAGTGAGCCTAGCTCTAATTGGATAAACCAATGATGTTTGCGCCCAGCGCTATTTGAACGAATTTACGATCTCAATTATTCATTTGAAAAATCATAATACTATTTCTCACAGTTGGATATCACATTTCATAATTTAATAACACTTCCATTCGAAATGTTACTAATAAAATATTTATTCCTTTCTATCACATTTCGAAACGAAATTATTATTCAATTAGATTAACAATATATTAAGGATAAAATACAAAACATCAAGTAATAACTAATTTAATTAATACAATTTATAAAGTTCGAGTTCGGGACTATGAACTTGCCGAAA
The DNA here is from genome assembly GCF_025698545.1 of Gossypium raimondii. NCBI lineage: Eukaryota > Viridiplantae > Streptophyta > Magnoliopsida > Malvales > Malvaceae > Gossypium > Gossypium raimondii. The sequence continues at coordinate 7,823,685 of NC_068566.1, read as the reverse complement.
CTACGCTTGCAGACAATTATTCCCTCGCCTTCTCTTTTCCACAATTAGCAGCGGAATCTCTCATATCTCGATATAGAATTAATAATTCAATTTAATCAATTACTCAATAATTAAGCTCAACCATTTAACCATTAACATTTGATATTTATTCAATTCGATCCTTGTCATAAATACAACAAATCAATCTTATGTTTATGCTAGTTTCTTCAACCCCACGAATGTATATATGTACAATTATATATATAAAATTTCAAAACAGTCCTCCTACTCTTGAATCTCATCACTTAATACCATGTCATTTTAGTTTTGAAATAAGCTACATCTCTAACAATTAATTTCGCTTAAACATTCATATAATTTAATCAAAATGACTAATGAAATAGATTTATAACTTATCATACTTTCTTAACAAATTATTCTATAAAATACCCATGTTCAAAAGTTCACCACTAGGTCTCCAAACCTTAAAACATCAACAATGGCATTGTCCACTACATCTAAACAATTTACACTTTAGCTCATGAATTAGCTAAATTAAACCATTTCCAACACAAAAATAGGATTAGCATGAAAAATCAAATTGAGTAATACTTACATGCAAGACCTTCAAACCAAAACATAAGCTTTATCAATGGCTTTCCCCTTTACTTTTTCTTTATTTTTGGCAAGAAGAAAGGAAAATTAATCCCAATTTCTTTTAGTGCTCTCTTTTTGTGTTTTCTTTAATTTGTTTTCATTATTTAATTACTTTTATAATTCCTTTTGTTATTATTATACTAACTTGATATATAATACTATAATATTAATTAAAACCGGTCCACTATCATCATTTCCTTATAAATATAGGTTTATTTATTTAATAAGTCCCTTAAGCTAGTTCCATCTTATAATTTAGTAGTAATTCCTACTTTTATCCTTTATTCGATTTAGCCCCTTTTATTTTAATTAAACACATAATACCCTAAAAATATTTAAATATTATACAATTCCCTTTTTAAGGTAACTCTATATATATTTATTTATTGACGATATTTATAAACCCTATTCACGGAGACGGGGTCCCAAAAGTACGTTTTCAACACCCCTAGCTTCTAAGATGTTACAATTCTGGAATCGAGATCAAAAGTTAGCACAATGAAGGGAGTACGTGAGAAAAAGGGGTGCATGTGGTAATGCACATTGCATGAAAGAGTAAACAGTAAGTCTGACAGTGATAAAATGGTAGTCCACACAAGTGGCGTAGTTGCAGAGCAAATGTGCCTGTAACTATCATATACGAGTTTAGAAATCAGTGTTATCCGCCAATAGGTTGAGTTGATCGCGATAGTATCTCCCAATTGACCTACGATTCTGAGTAATGTATCCGCCAAATAAGGTGAACCAGTTTGTCAACTTGAGTCATATTTCGTAATTTCCTATAGTGATTATAGTGGGATTGTTTTCCCGAGGAACTCTCTAAGTTCTTAAGAACTTACCCAATTTCTCCTTACTTCCAAGTTCTTAGGTCGAGCCTAATGACTGAAGGGATATAGCCAGATCTACGGCCAATTGTGAGTCTTCTTATTTTCATGGGTAACATGTTATTGCTAGGGGTACTAGGGCAACTGTTAGATACTGCCATTTTGAAACTATCAAATTGTACTTGAAACATTATTTTGATTACTTTGAATTTTGATCAGTAGTCTCGATGGCTTAACATTATTGGTGATTTATAAATATTGTTTAAGAAGCAGCCAAAGGCTAACTTTTTTTATCTTTAGTTATGGTGTGGTACCATTTCAAACATGCTTCCAAATAAAAGCAATTATAAACTAGCGGAATACCATGTTTGGAAAATAAAAAAAGGGAGAGTACTCGCTAAAATTGAATAATTGCTTTAAAAGAAAGAGTGGCACATTCTAATGAGTTAACCTGTAGCACTCCATACCAAAATCCGACGATTAGGTCAGGCATGGGGTGTTACAAATTAAGTCTTTTTGTACACTCAATGAGCTTGTATTTAAGCATTTTATGGTTTTATTTTATGATTTTCAATATTTATTAAAATTTTACCTTTGTATTCTGTTTCATGTGTTTTTAGTGTATTTTGTGACCAAAATAGAAAAATCTTGCCTTTTAGAGTTTAACAATTAATCTTAGCTTATGCAGGAGATGATTACGACAATAACGTGAGGAAGCATTGATGTTGTCCTCAAGGTCGCGACACCAGACCATTGGTATCGCAACACTGAAGTTGTTTGTCACCCTGGAAGTTTCGATTTCAAGAACTTACACACTGCATGTGAACTGGTGGCAGAGTCGTGACACTGAAAGCATGGAGTCGCGACATTAGGAGCTAAGGTCACGACATTGTGTTGCTGAATTCGTAAGATCAAAGGTAGTCACTATTGCTGAAGGATCCCAGTTGTCCAAAAAGCTAAAGTTGTGACATCAGGACCAGAGTCTCGACACTGATGCTGCTAGGCAAATTTAGGAGGATGTTGTTGGCAAGGTCGCAACACCAATGTCGGGGTGCCGCGACATCGAGGCTTGACAGGATAAAACTTGCAAAGGCATTCTTCAGTCAAAATAGGTCATTTTTTTAACATAAAATGACCACAAGGGCCACATATTTAGGGCAAGTTTGGTTGGGGGAATGGAATGGACTTGTAATGGAATAGAGCTGTAATAGAATAGAGTGGTAATCAGTAATTCAGTTGTTTGGTTGAATGGGATGGAATAGAGTTGTAATAGCATTCTTGTGTTTGGTTGAATGGAATAGATGTTGTAATAGCATAAGGAAAAAGACTTAAATGACCAAAATACCTTTAGTAGAATTTTTTTAGATAGATGATTATTGTTTTTAAATTTTAATAAGATCACTATTAAATATAATTTAATAAAAATAAAAAATAATTTAATTATATTTTAACATAATTATTATTAAATACAATTTAATAAAATAATATATAATTTAATAACATTCTTAATATTATTATTAAAATATGAATTAATAAAAATCATAATATATAATATTATAAAATAATATATAACTACTTTATTATTTTTAAACACATATTTAATGTGCTAAATGTTCCATTATCCATTTATTTTTCCTTGCACTCTTTTCTTCCTTTAATAAATTTATTTTATCTTTTATATAATAAAAATCAAGTTTATACAATCTTCAATTGAGTTAATTGGAAGATCCATCTACAACCATGGTTGAATAAACAGATTATCATCTTTATAAACATATCATTTATATTTTTATATAGTTAAATTAAAACACTTGTTCCTTATCAAATAACTGTAAGGAAAGTCACTCCAAGCTAAGGTGCTATACTGTAAACAAGCATAAAAAGAGCACATAAAATATATATTTTAAGGTTCCATCTCTAATTGGATTATCCTCCACATTCATGCAACCAAGCATTGCAAATGACGCACATATCTACATACAATCTACATTTTGATCAACTACAGGTTGCAAGAATGCTCAGTAACGTTACTTTGTCAAGTAATCTTTCAAAGCAATTACCAGACCACGACCTTTCCTTGCCCCACGGCATACAGTCTCAATGATGTCTATGAACTCTTATTTGTCCTTGAGAGCCCAGTTAATCTTGTTATTATCAGTGCCATGATCAATCATAATGTGCTTGTTTCTGAAAAAAAAAATCACTGTCAATGGATCGACAAATTAAGCAACACAATCAAGATACTCAAAGCGTTTCCTCCTTAAAACTCCCTCCCTTCTATCTGAATTAGGTGGTGCATATCCCTATTTTCAGTTCATAAATGTTCAAATGAGAAACCAAAATTTATTTAATAAATACAATCTATCCATCCGATGACAAATTGGTTAACCCTGGATATCAAATATGAGACATATAGATTCTTTTGCTCTAAATTGTTGCTTCATTGATTCCATTAATTGGAAAAGAAAGCCACCAAGATCATAGAATAAAGAAACATAACACCCTTAAGAAAATGCATTTGTAACAAACTAAAATCTGATACTAAACGCCTCCTAAAAAGATACATTGATACTAAAAGCAAAGCCTAGTACCTTGGCATCATTAAACAGAAGCAACTCATTACACTAGGAATGCAACAATTAAAATGTTATTAAGCTTTAAAAGCACAATCCAGTGAATTGTAAGAGAATTTTTTTTATGAAACATTCTACAAAGCCGATAATATTAAAGGTAGCAACAATTAACAAAAGATCACCACTTTACATTAAAAAACCTCATTCTTTGAGGTTGAAGATGTTAACTTATTAACAATTGTATTACCATTAGAATTATTTGTATTTCTGACCCCTCCTTAAATGAAAGGAATGCTTTTCAGTTACTAAAATCATGGACTTTTAAAGAAGTCTAAAGTCACACTAGTACAAGACTAAATCATTTTTTCTATATTTTTGTAATAGAATACATGAAAGATACTACAGTCACTCTAAACCTCACCTTCACAGATTTGTCCATGTCATCACTTGTACCAGTATCATTCTGTGAGAAGCTTCTTTGATAATTGGGAGATCATTCTTGTGAACCTGAATTGTCAAGTATATTTGACCTTCTGGTTAATAATATTTTACCAGGAATACTGTGACCCTTAAGCAACCTTAAAAGAGGCATAAAAGAAAATTATTATTTGTTGATGAAACAATAAATATGGAGTAAACAAATGCATGAAGCAAAGATTTTATTAACATGTAATCCTAGCATTTTCTTTTACACTTAAGATAATAAAAACCACCATAAATTTCCAAATCCACATAGGCATGGTAATAAAGGTTATATAACACGACAAGGGAACTTTATTGTAGAAGAAAATTTTTCAATTTGACTTCTTAACAATGAAAGAGAGATTTTCATAAAGAAAAGCAACATTGCAACCCATATTAGCATTGATCTTCAGCCAATTTATATTAAGAAAAACAACTCCGCAACCCATGTTAGCATTTCAATTAATTTATGTTAAGAAATCCAAGCTCAGCAATGTTATCATTCATAAGCATGGGCAAACAAATAGTAACATTTTTGTTCCATAACCTTTATGAACTCCCCACATTTAGTAACCGTGCTTTTTATTATAAAAAAAACCAAGCTAAAAGACAATGAGTAACCCTTTTTTAACCCCTGTGATGCCTATGATTCCCCAACAATAATGCCATGATCAAATTACAACATAAACCAAAATATCAGACTTTTTAGGAAAAAATAGATAAATACTATGATCTAAGCACAAAGATGAAAGGATCATCTTCCAAAAGAAAGAGAAACCAGGTTATGCCATTAAGTAGAACTTGTGAGATCTGGCTTTAATTCCCAAAAGGTGCTTTCAATCTAAGTGCAAACCGTAATAAATTAAACCCAATAAACCTAATTGAAAATTTTTGTGAAATCAAAATTTCCACCTAAAAAGGAAAAATTCTTCCACGGGAATTCATAATCAAAACTGAAATTTGAAAGATCAGAAGGTATTTCTCTAAATCCAATGAAAAAGAACAATCCAAAATCAACATTGAGAAACCAAAAAGAAAATGGAGGAAGAAAAGTAATGGGAAATTGGAACAATTAGAAAGAGGTACCCTTGGACATTCTTGAGGGTTTGATTAAACCTTGAATCAAGGCTTTCTTTGTTACGTTGATCTTCTTCGCCTTGGCTACTACTATTGTTCTTTCAAACCCCTCTTCTTGCTTTCTCCAAACGTTCTACATAGGTATATTGGGAGAATGGTGAGGGTAAAGAGAAAGTAAGAAGATAAAGTTTAAATAAGATAGAGAAATTTCATTCTCACACGATAATCTTTGAGATTTGTTGAAAAAATCTCAAATGGGAGTTGGGAGTTTGAAGAGGATGTGAGATGGGCAGAAAAGGAAAGAAAAATAATTTTGTATATTACTGGAAGTGTTGAATAGCCATTCATTAAAGATGGTATTGAATTGCTATTCAACGGTTTTGAGGAATCAGGCTGTAATGGTTATTCAATGGAATAGGTTTTGCAGCCAACCAAACCCTTGAATAGTTTTATTGTGTTGAATAAGGGAGGAATGGCTAAGCCATTCATGTGAACCTAACAAGGCCTTATTAAACTGCCTAAAAAATTACAGCATCATGGATATCTGAGGGATAGTCCATGTCAAAAAAGCAAGTTCCAGCCTCTGCATACATTTTCTTACAAATTAAATCAGCGACCATATTACAAGAACGATTAGTCTAAACTAAATCAGCTGACTTAAAGTTAAAAAAAAAAGCTTTTTTGCACTCCTTGATCCACTCGCCATTGATCGTGATGTTAATACGATGGTTCTTAAATTTATTGACAAGGCATGCATTGTCCATCCCAAAGATCACATCACTTTTAATGTTTAGCCAACACGCCAGCTTGATGCTTTCCTCAAATGTGTAACACTCGGTTTCTTCCACCGAAATCGGTCTTTCATTGAGGCCCCTACCACCTTACAACACAAACCCATCTTCTTCCATAACAATAACACCATAACCAACTTTATTATTACAAACCAAAGCATCAAAATTAATTTTTAAAAAACCCTTAGGAGGCTTTTCCCATTTCTTAACAGTGGGGTTAGTAGAAAGCAGCGGCTCATTAATAAAATTGCAAATGCGAAACTCATGACTCAGGGTTCTAGCCCTGTCCCAAATAACCTGCACCTCATCTTCCTTTCCTTTGAAAATGAAATTGTTTCTATTATTCCAACTATTCTACAATGTAGTCATAAGGTTAGCCATAGCTTTTTTTTTATTAAGAACTCTTATAATATCTTTCAACTAGTCGATACAATACTTGTAATCCTTCGAAATGGTGCTATCGTCTAGACCTCCAAAAGACAGGATCGCCCGAGATGTAGGGCAATCTTTAAGGGTATGAACAAGGGTCTCATCCTCAGCTCCACACCTAGGACATTCCTGCCCAAAACCATATCAAATGGATTCAATTTTAACATTAGGGGGGAGGGTCTCATGTCCCACACGCCACGTGAACACCCAAATCTTAGGGATAATATCGAGCTGCCATATAGCTTTCTAAAAGAACCTATGAGGACCAAACCCCATATATTTTAACAATAGCCAAGAATAAGCTAACTTCGACGTGAAGGAGTCATGAGGGTTGTGAAACCACATCGCTCTATTGCATTGACTCTCACCCCCAATTGGTAAGTTACGAATTTTATCTCCCAAATCTTTCCCAAACAGCTCACGAACTTTGTCAATATTCCATCTTCTACAATCCTCGAGCCAAAGGTCTTTAACACTACACTCATTAGGGTTCAACAAATTTTAATTAAGGTCCCCACTGCTTAAACCTTCCAACCCCTAGTTATCGGTCCAAATGTTGATACAGTCACCATTCCCAACTACCACCTGAACCCTTCCTTGAGAGCTTCTGCCACAGCCATAATGATAGACCAAGTGAATGAAGCTTTTTCAACTCTTTTGGGATGAAAAATATCAACTTCGAGGAAGTATTTTGAACTCAACACTTTTGTAACATAAGGTGTCTTTTTTGTTTATAAGCCTTCAAACTTGACACCCAAGAATTTCCAAATTGACAAGCTGGATATACCTAATCCCGAGACCTTCCATACCCTTAGGATGACACAGGTTCTTCCAAGGAAGCATCGTCCAGAATCTACCCCTCTTTTTGCCCGTTCACCACGTCCTACTAATCTTTGCTTGTATGTCTTCAACTACACCTTTGGGAGCCAGAAAAACTGATAATGCGTATGCTGGAATAGATTGGAGAACTACTTTTATGAGGATTTCTTTACCACCAAAGGATAGTAGCCTCTTAGTCCAACTGTGTATCCTACAGGACAACCGGTTAGTGATCTCTTGGAAAGCCAGATTTTCTTCTTATCAACCGAAAGAGGAAGGCCAAGGTAGTTGTCCAAATTTTCCACCACCTTCATACCAAGTAAATCGTCAAAAAATTGTCTTTGCACCTTAAGAGTGTTAGGACTAAAAAGTATAATCGACTTATCAAAATTAATCTCTTGACCTGAAGCATTAGCAAAATCCTTTAGAATATTAATAAGACCCTCACCATCACTTTTTTATTTCTCACAAAAATGAATGCATCGTTGGCGAAAAAAGGTGATTTATCCAAGGGCCATTTATACTGGCCCGGATCCCTCTTAAAATATTATTTCCTTGCACATGAATAAGCATCCTCAAAAATGCTTCCATGCAAAATAAGAACAAATAAGGGAAGAGGGGATCCCCTTAATGAAGTCCCCTCTCGGGAATAATAACATCCGATAAAATATTATTGCATTTAACCATATATCTTATAGAACGAACGCAACATATTATTTTATCAACCCACTTATCAACGAAGCCCATTTTCTTCATAACCTTCTCAATGAAATTCTATTCCACATGATCGTATGCTTTGCTCATATCGAGCTTGATAACTAATCCTTTATTAGGGCCATTTTTAAAACTTTGAAGGTGGTGTAAAAGTTCATGTGCGATCAAAATATTGTCATGTATCATTGTCCTCGGGATGAAAACGCTTTGATTTTTACTGATACAACCAGGGAATGTGACTTTGAGACGATTTGTAAGAACCTTTGAGATGATCTTGTAGATGAACCTGCATAAACTAATAGGACGGGAATTAGTAATATTACTTGGGTCCCAAATTTTAAGAATAAGAATGATCATAATATCATTTAAGTAAAAAGATATCTTTTTCTCCATTGAGAACGTCCAAGCAGAATAGAATAGTTTCATCACCCACAGTCTCCCAATTATACTTGAAAAAGCTCCCTGAGAGGCCATCAACACCAGGGGCTTTTCTTAGATCCATTTCTTTGATAGCTTGAATAACTTCACTCTTCGTGTAGTCTGTTACAAACCACTCGTTAGTTTCCTTAGTGACACACTCTTGGATATAGTCCAAATCATGGTTGTCAACACATTGAAAATTAGACTGAAACGGCCTACAAAAGTAATCTTTAGCCACGTTGCAAATTTCTTTATTGTTAGTTACCCAATTCCCATTCAAGTCTTTAACCTTGTCAATGTTGTTCTTCTTAAGATGGCCAGTGGCTCTCGCATGAAAATAGCGTGTATTCCTATCCCCCTCCCTAAGCCATTGAGACAAGGACCTTTGAGCCCAATATTTCTCTTCTTTAGCATATAGATGACTAAGCCTACAGCGAGACTCCTTCAACGCATTAGCACTATCATCCCTTTGCGAAGAGTCAATAACCTTATCAATCTTCTGCTCAAGCTTATGAATCTCTCTTTTCATTTTACTATATTTATCACATTACCACAAACCAAGAACAGAGTGTACTCTATCAAACTTATCAACAAAATTTGAACCACCACTGTTCCAAGCATTGCTAATAATGCTTTTAGCCTCCTTGTTAGTAGCCCAGCATTCATCAAACTTGAAGCACAACCTAGGGTATTTAAGATGTTCTTTAGGCTTACAGCCCCACATGTCCATTATTATAGCATGATGGTCAGCCTTAGTTTGACGCACCACACTAGTTGCCATGAAAGGGAATTTCTCAATCACAGACACCAAAGTTAAGAACCTACCTACCCTTTCCTCAATCATGCTACCACCACTCCTATTGTTAACCTAGGTAAACCACCCTTTATCTGGTTTAATGTCCACGAGAGTCATCTTATCCATGATATTTTTAAACTTATTCATCTACACCCGTACCTTCTTACAACCATTATCTTTTTTCTCTTTATTCAGAATAATATTAAAAACTACCCCAACCACCCAATCCTCCCTCACCGAGCCACCAACCCTTCTCAACATGTTTCACAAGCTGCTTCTAAGGTTTGGATTCGAATGCCCGTAAAAGCCAATCACTCTAATATTGCTATGATTCTCCAACCGAACTAAGGAGTCAATGTGGTGCTTGGAATAACTTTGAATGGCAACATCCACCCTTTCCCTCCACATTAATGCGAGACCACCACTACAACCCTCAAAGCTCACGGCTAAAAAATTATGCATCCTGCATCTATTTTGTACACAATGGAAATCATTAGCATTCATCTTTGTTTCACTAAGGAAAATAATATCGGGGTTGTTAGCAACTAGGGGTTGCTTAAGCTCTCGAACTGTCGCGGGGTTCCCCAACCTACGACAGTTCCAACATAGGAACTTCATTGTTCTTAGCGGGGCTGGTCACCAGCTGTCGCTTTTGAGGGTGATAAACAATCTATTAACTTTCTACGAACAATTCTGTTCGGGCTCTCTTTAGTTAACTCCCCATTGCTTCCTCTTATCCTCTTTCTCTTGTTTTTCATTTTCCGTGGTCCTTCACGCGTCACCTTAGTAGGCCGTTTTTCCATAGGAGAACTCGATTCTAAATCTTCCTCTATATGTTTGATTTTTTCTTTTCCCAATGATTCTGTTGGTTCGTTCACCTCTCCGTTTCCTTGATTCTCACCTTTTGGTGCACTCTTCATGTCTTTTTTTATCTATAATAACTTTTACCCCATTTCTCTAGACCCTACAATTCTGATTTGGCACTCCAATAGGAGCTCTAAGCTAGTTTCCATATTGGAAACTTGTGTTGTTTGACTTGCTTAGCTCCTCCTTCTTATCACAATTTTGGGTGGAGTAACTTATAAGACCACAAACATAACATAAACTAGGCAGACGTTCGTATTTAATACTGCAAACAAACTCAGCTCCCTCACTATTCACAAATTGAACAAAACTTCGTAGAGGTTTGAGAACGTCTATTATAACCCTTAGCCAAATATATTCTGTCCATCCACTATCTTTATTGCGCCAGTCAATGTCAACAACTTCCCCAATCGCTTTGCCCACATCCATAGCAACTTGTCTGTCCATATACTCCAGAGGTATATTAAAGATTCTTACCCAAAATAGAGTAAAGTTGAAGGCATAAGACTCCACATCCATGTATTTGACATAAGATACCATACTAAATTAGACATTGGTCGAACAACCAAAGAGAAAGATTCAGTACCCTCTTCCTATTTTCCATGTTGTCAAACTTTACCAAAATTGCACCTTCTTCTAGGGCCACGAAATTAACATCCTCTTTAGTAAACCAAAGTGACTTAAACATCCGATACATCGATTCTCTATTAACTTTCTCCCCTGAAATTACTTTCCCAAGCCCATGCTTCAAAACCCTGGGGTTATTGGAACCCAACTTAGTGCTGACGACCCTTATAACTTATTCCTCTGAGAAATTTAACTTCTCCCAAAGTTTTTTGGTGTCCTCTACCATTCTAGCGCCCACATATACACCAAAAAGAGATGCAAAAGCACAATCCAAACCAACATATCAAAAGCAACCACAAAAGCACCAAGAATTCTGTGAAGAAACAAAACGAGGAAAATAAAACAAAGCAATAACCAGAGGTACCTAGGAAACAGCAAAAATGAAATGAAACTAGAAACACAAAGATAACAAGAATGGAGATCACGGGATAGGAAGGGTAATGATACGAACCGGCCCGGGTGAATCGAGTCGTTTCTCGTAGTTGCCCGATCACTGACGAGGAGTAGTTGGAGTAGTCAAAATTGGGTGAATTAGGCTAAGGGTTGCAGAAGCTTTTAAAGGGGTTTAGATTAGTGGTTTGGTGTTGGTAGGTTCGGCTTAGAATAGAAACAAGGTAGGATAGAAAAGGTAATTGATGGTGATGGATAATAGAACTTAAGCATCAAGAAAGTTTCAATACTATGATGAGTATCGCCCCAAATCTTATATGGTTTAAGGTGAAAAGATGGAAACAGGAATATAGACCTCGACCCGTTACTTAGCAAAGTAAAAACCGAAGGTATATTGAAATGGATGAATGCCACACCGGGATTGGTGATAAGTTCGAAAAGAGTTCGGTTGACGCCACTAGCACGCTAGATAAGCCAAATCGAGACTCACACGAAATATGAGAGGGAGAATCCTCACAAGAACAATAGTTCATTCAGAAATTTGACAAAAAGTCCTTTTACAATGAAATTAATCAACTATATATAGCCATGACATTGGCTAGCCGAATAGACAAGCAAAGATGCTGAATGGTCAGCAAAATAAATGCTAATTAGGCTGGAAAATTCCATGTAGCTTCCTAGAACGTCCAAGGGAAGTTTCTTAGCTTGTAAGACTTGAATGGATAGCTTCTAGATGGTGTTAACTCAGCTGGAAAGATTCATGGAATGTCTTCAATGCTTGGCTGACCATTGAACTATACGAATAGCTTTGAATGGTGTCTTTTGATGCTCACGAGGAGCCTTGAGCAGAATAAGCATGCCAGGTTCATTCTCCTCTCCTTAATGTTGTTCCAAGCATGTACCTGCTGGTAATTAACTCTTGTCCATTGTTCTTCATGAAAACGCATATGGGAAAAAGGAAAAATTAGCAGCTTTTAATGCTATCTATGCATTCTATCTTCAGCAGCTCATTAATGGACGTCCCTTGCATGCTGGATAGCTCCTTTAATACATGTTTTGCTGCACATTGAATTCGACCAACATGACTCCTTTAAGGCTTTTGTTGAACACGAAAATGTGTCTTGGAGAAAGGCAATCAGCAGCCTCTTCCTTAATTGCAAGTCAAAGTACATGCTTCTCAATTAATTACCGCCCATTAAATAGCCACATGAAAAACACCAGCAGCTCCTTTAATGCCGTCCAAGGGAGGATGTACCATCATGGATTGATTCAGCAAATTAAATTCATTGTGGACACATTAAATTCGGCAGTAAAGAATTAAACCTGCACATTAAATTGGTCTTTAAATTCGGCTGACTTAGACGTAATAAATCAGCATCTTAAGACAAATTAAATTGGCAGCAACTTAATCAATAAATATGCTCATAAATTCGGCTGAAGCTAAAGACTCATTAAATAGGGCAGCAACAAGGCACATTAAATTTCGGTAGTAACTAGACATATTAAATAATGTAATGAGCTAACTAAGACATATTAAATTGCTGTACTAAATAAAACACAATCAATTAAACTCAAGAAATATTAAACATGTTTAGATTTAAACAAATTAATTTACTAACACTAATTTGAGCCGAACTAAAGCTAATAAACTAACTCATTTAATTTATTTCAGCAAATAAAAAAAATGCATGAAATTAAATAAAAGTGAATTAAGCTCAACGAGCTAGAACCAGCTCGAATTGAGTTCTATGGAGGCGGAACACGCTAGTTTAGCTTGCAAAAGTTTTCGAATGGTGCTTGATGAATTGAACCAAGTATGTTTTCGGGGCAGGGTCATATCATAGGGGAAGAGGAAAAAAGAAAGAGAAGAAAACGCGAATCACACTAAAAACACAACCAATAAGCCAAGTCACAAAGAAACTCACCTAAAAACCTCCGAAACCCCAACGAACTCTCCCTTCCAACTAGGACAAGAAAAAAACTCAAAAAACCCCAGAACTTAGGTAGACGAACACAAGAAAAGATAACAAGAAATGATACTAAAAAACTTGTATAAAACTACTAAACCCTACCTAACTTTTTTAAAAAAAACCAAGAAGAGACAAAAAACCTAATAAGAGAACGAGAAAACACATAAACTAAATGCACTCTATGAAAAATAGTAAAAGAATGATCAGATTTAATAATATCGTAGAAAATTCAAAGGGAAAATTTGCCATTAATGGCATGCCATGTAAAATTGAATCAAAGAAACTTGTATGATAAACGAACGAAACCATGCACACCTACATATCTTTTAGGAAAAGAGTTAATAATGGCAAAGATACGACAAAACCTTTACAAGAACGACTTTCTTTCCCATCGAGCAGAACCTAATTCAGGCTATGAAGTTCTGGGCCAACCACATATGCCACGATCGTACAACCTCGAACGGCACGCCACCGCAACAAAAATAAAACCCCACTAAATGCAAGGACAACCTACCTCACTCAACAATCTAATTATTCTTTTAGCAAGAATAAAGATGGACACAACACCCACCGAAAACCAAGAACTGAATGCTTCAAAATCTTGGAGAAAAATAAAAAAAATACGCTTCCTTCTTTCTGCTATCAGCAAAAATAGGTCATTTTTTTAAAGAAAAAGACAATAAAAGATCCCATTCAATATATTGCATCCACCATAATAAGCTCATGAATATCTATAGGATAATTCATGTCAAAGCACCAGTTACAATTGTTTTTAGCCACTAACTTAATACTCTTGTTTATCCAACTAACTTTGACTGAATCATAAATATCAAATTGAGTACACAAAGCTTTAATATGGCTATCCATAATGGTGACATCATTCTCCCTATTATTAATCTTATTTACCAAATTAGCACTATCAGATTCCAATATAATATTCTGCTTCTTCAACCTCTTAGCAACCTTTAGACTTTCTTCAAAAGCCACAATTTCTGCCCATTCAGCGATCATCGAGCAATCTTTAATCCCCCACTTCCACTGAGCACACACCCGTCTTCGTCTCTAGCAATGACTCCATAACCCATATTTCCATTTGAGATCGTCTCGTTAAAGTTAATTTTAATAACACCAGTCGGCGGTTTTGTCCAAGCTTTACAAATAGCGGTCACTAGAATAACAGGAGAATTAACCAGATTATGAACTCTAAAGTCATCATTAAGGATCATCGCCCTTTCCTAAACCCCACGAGCATCGTCCTTGTTGTCCTTAAAAATACGATTGTTCCTACTGTGCCAACAGTTCCATAACAAAGTAAAGAAGTCGGTAGTAGCCTTCAAATCCATAACCTGAAAAGTGTCTTCCAGTCAGTCAATACACCTCATGTAGTTATCATTAATTAACCGATTGTCAAGCCTTCTATGAGTCAAAATTTCCTGAGCCGATGGATAGTCCTTCAACGCATGAATGAGGGTCTCCTCATCAGTATCACAACGAGGACATTTCCTCACAAAGTTCTACCGAATGAGCGCAATTTTATTATAGGTAGGAAGGATTTCATGGCCAACCCTCCAATTGAACACCTTGATTTTTGGCAGTATCTTCAATTTCCAAATAACATGCTAGAAGGCTCTATGATGGCCAAAGCCCACTCTCTTAAGGATGAGCTAAGAATACACCAACTTTGAAGTGTAACAGCCATACAAATTATGAATCCAAGTTAATCTATCTTCGAAAGCTCTACTAGAGATAGGTAAATCACAAATTTGATCCCCCACCTTCTTACCAAACAGCTCACACACCCTCTCCTGGTTCCACTCCATATTATCTTGATGCTATAAGTCTTTAACCACCTTTTCACTTTCAATCAACAACGCATAGTTAATGGAATCCCCACTAAGACCCTCGAAGCCCCACTTATCATGCCGAATATCAATTCTTTTACCATCACCAACGAGTTAGACAAAACCATTCTCAAGTGCCTTAGCCGCTTGAGCTATACTAGACCACGTAAAAGAGGATTTGTCCACCCTTTTAGCCCAGAAAATATTTCCATCAGGAAAGTACTTGGAACTAAAAACCCTATAACAGAAGATGCCTTTGAAATGAATAAGTCACCACACCTGCCGACCGAGAAGAGCGATGTTGAATATATGTAGGTCCCGAAAGCCCATACCTCTCATACCTTTTGGTTGATATAACCAAAAATAGGTCATTTTAATTGTTAAGAAGGGGGCAATTTTGTTCATTCTACGTCAAACATTATAACACTATAAATAACACTTTAAAACATGTTTTAGGGAGATTGGGATTTAGGTTAATTTTAGTTAGTGGTTGTTGTAACTTTTCATTTTATCTTTCTGCACTTTCTTTCCCAACTCAAAAGTACAAAGACCTTCTTGTAGCTTTGAGTGTTTACTATCAATTTTAATCAATTTTTCTTTAGTTTTTGCTTCCAAAGTTGCAATTGAATACTCAAAACCAAGGGATCTTGTGTTACGCTCTATTGCAACAATCAAAATCAAGGACTTCAACAAAATATTTGAACAATTTCTGAACTCTTTAATTTTTGTACTGTTTATTTTTTAAATGAACGTGAAAATTATTGGGCTTTGTTTGTTCAAGATGAGCATGAACTTTTTTTTTTTGGGTAGTTGGTTAATTGAATTGTTGAACAATTATTTTAAGGATTAAAGACTAAATTGAATAATTCAACCAAAATTTAATAGACATAGAAACTTGGAATTGACAACTCTAGGTGTAAACGTAGATAAATGAAACCAAAATGAGGCCTTATCTTGTAAGAAATCAATTGGACCCATTTAGTTTAAGCTAGATCAAGAGACTAATTGGACTAAATTGTAAATTAGGTAAACTATTGACCAGGAGGTATTAATTAATCCGATTAGAAAATTATTCCTTCCAATCCCCTAACTCGAGAATTAATTATCAACACAGAAATCAATCAACTATCGCTGTTTTCTTTGACTATTTCTATTATAAATTTTGGAATTTTTACAATTAAGTCCTTTAGTTATCATTATAGATTAAAACCTTCAATTTGTGATATGTCATATTATAGTTTGTTAGATTTTAGCTATTTAGACTCTCTCTTTTGCATGTTTGTTACTTTTAATTCAATCTTATCAATCTATCCCTTGTGAGTTTGATCCTTGTAATACTCCATAAGTGTTCCATTGTACACTTTATAAATATTACAACTTGACTTGTTACACTTGCAGTACACCGCCTGTTTTAATCATTATTTGCAATTTTCTCTGCTCGGTGCACATACATTAAGGCACGATCAACAACCTTATTAGTTATTCTCATACCACGAACTGTGTCAAGTGTGGGCTCGAGCAACACAAACCAAATCATAGAAAAGAAACGATTTACTAGTAGGATAAGAATCTATGAATGTTGTGTATAGTATGCTTTTAAGTCAACCGATGCTCTCTGTTTATCTAGAGATGTACAAGAGTTTTGGCTGAATAAGTAGTGAACTATAATTTAATGTCATGTAAAAATAAATAAACATAAGCCCTAAATCCCATGCACCATTTGAAATAAAATATTACAGTCTACGAATCAATTTAAAACAAAATATGAAGATTTAATATGTTAGAATTAAAAAATGATAATGCCGAGACCCTCCGAATGTCATGCCTGCATCCTAACCTGATGGGTTATCTACATGATGAAAATAAAAGGGGAATGAGCTATGAAGCTCAGTGTGAGTTCCATCAAAAGACAACCAAAGCAATTGATAAGCATATTAAATCCACTTACATAACTTACATCACATTTAGAAAATTTGGTATATCTAAATAACATAAAAGTTTTCACAATGTATAAGCAAAAACACATAAACCATATCTCAAGCAAATATCACTTTCAAATCTCTAAACCAAGCTATGATCCACAACATCATTTACCACAAACACTCAACTTATACACAAGCACAAAATATACCACTTATAAATAAATACAAGTTACTCCTATTACATGCCATATATACCAAAATAAACGTTTTCAAAGTCTACCAAAAGATAGCTGGATAGTGTGACCTTCAACTTGATCCGATTGCCCTGTTCCGCAAAATAATATCTACAAAAAAACAAGAAAAATGACACGAGTAAGCTCCAATGAGCTTAATAAGTTCACAGGTTAAAATGATACAACTTACCTTGAAAACATAGTTTAATAATTAACAAACTCATTAAGTATCATTAACCCTGTCAACCACAAGCATTCAACAGGTGAGTTACATATATATGAGCCATTTAATCATCTCATTCGTACGACATCAAACATTATCAAGTCACGATCTAATATCAAAAATCATGAACACATATATAAGTCATCCACAAGGCATCATAACCAAATATCAAATACATATCATCATCATGTCATTTAACCATTGAAATTCAGCTCGATGAACTATATAAACAGATACGAATACATGGTTATCCACATAAAACACACAAGAATGCTCAATCGAACTAGTATAACCAAGAACACGCTTAGGCACCAAGTGCCTAGCTCGTAGGCTAACATCCTTCCAAAAACATGCCTAGGCACCAAGTGCCAAGCCCGTAAGCTTTACATCCTCCACAAAAAACACACCAGAATCCCTGTAAATATAACTCGGTAATCCACAACAAATGTTGGACTCTGGTATATCCAATGTATAATAACAAGTGAAGAATCATCATCTCATCACAAGTCAATCCCGTACAACATGGAAAATAACCTATTGGCAAACCAATTGTATCCTATCCTATGTTAATCCAGGCTCGATACACAAAATCGTATAACACTTTACAATTCAATGACTTTCTCACCTTGTATCAATTTGTTATAATTTAATTATATACACATATTCAAAAAAACCATAATTCACAAGTCAATATAGTATTAGAAAATATATTAAATTAAACCATATGAACTTAACAGGGCTAAATAGCAAAATTTGCAATGTTCGAGACTAATCAACAATTTTCTCTTTTCTACGATTATCTACCAGTTCTCGATCTAAAAAGTATTTTTTTTAATTATCAATCTCAAATACTTTATAATAATCCATTTAATTCCTATGACTTCTTTATTGACATTATTCACAATTTCCCTAAACTTTTACATTTTATTCAATTTAGCCCCTTGTAACACCCCTAACCCGTATCCATCTCCAGAATAGGGTTATAGAGCATTACCGGAGTTTACAAATTAATTTACAGATATTTCATTTCATCAAGCATTCATATTTAAAATCAATCAAAATTAAAAAATTAATGAGCTAATGTTGGCCAATTTAACTCATCCATGTCATTATAACTAGAATCAAAACATCCAAAATTACCGATATAATTAATGGATAGTGTGATAAACATTCATACATCCATTCAATGCATTATTCCCTTTTATCAAATATATCAATGTTTCATCAATTTTCATACAATGAACATTCAAATCATATTCACATCAATAACATACATTTCAAGCATTTAAGAATATATTTCAAGTTACACGACCTTACTAGACTAAATTGCGAAATACCAAAAATCCAGGACATTTTGATAATTTTCTATTTTCCTCAAATTTCCACCCAATCATGATCTAAATTAATATTTCATTCAATTTATTAATTTCAATAATAAAAAATTCATTTAATGTATTTTGGTCACTTTTTGACAATTTTACCAATTTACCCTTAAAATATTACTTTTATTCAATTTAGTCCATGAACCTAAAACATGCAAATTGGTCATTTTAATGAAAACTCATGCTAGTTGAATAATCATTTATTTTCCTCCTCCTCCTCTCCATTCCACATCCTTAATGTATAATATGCTTATATGTAACATTATCTATAATTCCATCATTTATTTATATATTAATTCAAAGCTGTCCACTTGAGTCATAGTCACTAAATTATTTCTATCTTGAGCTACGGAACTCCGAATTAAGATCCGCTAAATTCCTATGAAACTATACTCACATATATTTTTACTATAAAATCTTCAGAATTTTTGGTTTATCCAATAAGTACAGTTTATTCTTTAAAGTTTCCACTGTTTCACTGTTTGATAGTTCCGACCCCTCTTCACTAAAAATTAATTATCTCTTTGTACAGAATTTGGATGATGTTTTTGTTTGTTTATGTTGAAAATAGACTCATTTATTATTTTAAACATATAAATTTAAGAATCTAATTATTTTATTCAATTTTTATGATTTTCCAAAGTCAGAATAGGGAACCTGAATTCATTCTGACCTTGTCTCACAAAATTTATTATATCTCATGATTTACAATTCCATTACTTACACGTTACTTCTATGAGAAACTAGACTTAATAAGATTTAATTCCATATTTTTTCATCATCTAATTAGATTTCCAGAATTTATGGTTATTTTTCAAAGTTAACCTACTACTGCTGTCCAAAACTGTTTTAGTGCAAGATGTTGATTACTAAATTTATAACACCCTTATTCCCTTTCTCTATAATATGTCCCATCATTTTCACTTATTTCCTTCACTAATATATCAAGAACATAAGACTTTATTTAAGAAAACTCTACTATAACATCATTTTCATACTTTTTCAACAATAACAAACTTAAAAATATATTGAAATCTTGATGTTCTTACCTTATGCTGTTGATTTCAATCTTTAACTTGATTTTCTCTCTCCTCCAGCTTCTATTTCTTTAATCTAACTTGACATTCTAGCTCCCCATTGTCTCCTTATTATTTTTCTCTCTTGGAAGCTATGGAAATTCTTTTGATTTCTAGGTGAAAATAGTAAAATTTTGGTGAAAGGACCAAATTGTAAAGAAAGTAAAACTTTTTTTCTTCTCTTCTCTTCTAACGTTGGTTGCATGGAAAGATAATGATTTCCTCCCTTTTATATTAATCATTTAATAATAAAATAATACTAAAAATCTAATTAATTAATTAAAATATCACAAACATCATCATTACTTTCTAGAATTCTCTCTCTATTTGACCATTTTGCCCTTTATAATCTTTTGAAATTTCATCCTTGAGTCATCACTTAATTTGGTAAAATTGTTATTTAGTCCTCAAAATTCTTCACATTTTCAATTTGGTCCTAATTCATCCATTTTTTTAGTTTCTAGATTATTCCACCCTTAAATATTTACATTGTTGGTCCTTCAATTTTTCATATTTACACTTTAACCCTTAAATTTTGAGTATTTACTCTTGGGCAATAAAACTTTTCTCACTTTTGCAATTTAATCCTTTCTTAAATTAATATGTCATAATATACTTCCCAATGTTGACATAACTCAATATTATCCTTTTATCACTTTATTTCATTATTTTACTATATCAATGATATTATCTTACTTTCTTACTGTAGTAATTTTTGGGATATTACACCCCTAAAATCGAAACAAGCTTATTTTCACAATTAATCCCTATACCCATTATGTGGAATTCATTTCCATCCCAAATCAGCCCTCTAATTTTTAATTTTCACAAGAAAACCATGTCAAATTCAACATACGTTCAATTTAGTCCTTAAACCTAAAAACTATACAAAAATCATTTTACAACATAGTCCTATTTCAACATCAAGCTTTAAATGCAAGCATAAACATCAAGAAAGCTTCATGAACATCAATGGTAATTTTTAAAAACTTTGACAGTTTCACAAAATAGTCTCTAGGCTAGCTAGATTAAGCTACAACGATCTCAAAAACACAAAATTCATGGAAAATGGGTGAAAATGGACTTACATACAAAGAATTTAACTTGGTTGAACCTTGGAGGTTTAAAAATGGCTTACTCAAGCTTTTGTTTTCTCAATTCGTCAAAATGGCTAAGTGGATGATGATTATGATGATATTCATTTTTTTTATGTTTTTAATTACTTTATTTTTATAAATTTACATTTTAGTTAATAAACTTTAAAATAAACAACATCAACCATATGTAATATTTAACTATGGACTAATTGCAAGATAAAACCTCCCACTTTCACTATGTAAGCCATTTAATTATCAAAAATTAATATAAAGCAACTTTTGTAACTTTTACGATTTAGTCTTTTTTCATTAATTAACTAGACAACCCTCAAAATTACTAGACCATTATTTACAAACTCATACGTCGGGATTGTGGTCTCAAAACCACTATTTTCGACACTATTGGTAAACGGGTTGTTACAAGCAGTACACAATTCAAAAGAAAAAGATGGTCGTAGTGATGCATTGTTTGCACATATAGAGACACTATTTGTTGGGTTTTATGTTCGTCGTATTTACGGATAATATTGCAAATATTTATTTTCTAACTCAAAAAAAGTTGTCTCCTAAGCAAGCTCGTGATCTGCCATAATTTGTTATGGAAAATTAGATTCTTTTCGCTATTTAAGGAGCTTGTAATCAAGTATTTTCATGTTATTTTCATTAGTTTTAAGAATTACTTAGTATTTATCTTCAATTGAATAAAATGAGTTTTTTTTATGATGTTTCGTGACCAATTAGGCCAATTCAAGACCAAGGAAGTCTAACAAGTTGATGAAGTGTGCAGGATACAACTGGAGCTAAAGAGTTAGTAGACTAGACCGAATGTCGCAACATTTAGACACCAAAGTCGCGACACTGAAGCTACTCTAACACTTAAACGAATGTTCAACCAACATCTACAAGGCAAGCATACTGATCCCAAAGTCACGAACTTTTTGAACGATTTTCTTGTACAGCGAAAAAATAAAAATTTGAAATTCGAGCCGTTTTGTGATATTTATAGCAATAAACTTTTTTCTCAAACTAATACCTGTGCTTTGAATGAGACAGATTGTAGATGTTCTAAGATTTCAACCGAACGACCTTCTCTATTATTCTCGTACCATGAACTGCTTCGAGTATGGGCTCGAACAATTTCGAATCAAATGCAAAACTATAAATAATTTTCTTTACTTTCGGTAGGAAAGTAAATATCTCTCTCTTATATAAATCGGTAGAATTGTTATTCTTGGAAAATAGAATTTATACTTAGAAATAAATTCTGACTATTTTCGGGCAAAATAACAATATCTCAAAGTTGTGTAAAACTATTATTCTTTTTAGCCCTACCGGTGCCATCTATATATTGGGAGAGAAAATGAAACCCTTGTTGAATTAGTAGAAGCATTTAATGCCTATTTAATAGAATTTCCTAGTTAAACTAAGAGAGAGAGGGGCAACAACCCTAGTTAAACATACTAAGGTTTGTCGTCCATTGAATTCAATATGAGGGGATTTTGGGTCTTTCCAGTACCGGGTCCATTTATAAGTGTTTCTTGGACTTTTAACCCAGCACTTTATAATTCAATCCAAACCAATGCATGTTTTTTCTATTTTTCAAAATAAACATCATAAATTAATTTTAATTTCTAAATTAAATAATTTTTTCAAATCGATTCTTATTTTTTTAAAAATCATGGAAACTTTACCGTAAAAGAATTTATGAGAAAATATATTTAATTTTTATACATTCAACGGATTTATAGTGACTAATTAATTTAATTCTATTTTCGAACTTCAATTATTTAATAATTCAAAAAATCATAAATTAATTCTCAGGTCATTTCCGTATTCAGTGAGAAATCCACATTCATTTTCAAATGTTTCCCATTTCTCTGACTTTATCATTTCGATAAATTTCTATTCATTTGATTTAACATGCAATTCATTTCTAGTTTCAACGAGCTAACAGAGGAACCGATTGGACATATGTGATTAGGGTTCAAATGATTTATAATTAAGTTCCATCTTTTCATCTATCATGTAATGCTAATGAGAGGATATCATTTACCCATGTCTTGGGCTGTGAATTCCATTATTGTGAATGATGCCACATACTGCAGAAGTCATATACCCAACACATCAGCTTTTAGTTCATTATCTATTTGAACTGAGGCTTTTACTTGCATCAAAGTATACGAGTCATACATACATAGTCCATCTTCCACTCAGGATTAAAGTATGCTACACTATGACCATCACAAGTAAATAAATTCATAAATGGATTCAAGATTTATTCTACTTGGGACTCATCCGCTCCGATGCCCAAGACAAAGCATCTCTCCAATTAGATTTTATAAACGATATATTAGTCTTTCAATCAGTTTGCTCATTTCTAATTAGACTAAGGACATATTTAGGTTTGTCTACTAATATAATTTGTCTTTCTATATTACGATCCGACTACATAATACCACTTAGTATTAGTTAAACGTTAGATAACTAGTGAGCTAATATTTGTTTCTAGTTTTCTTTACATGCAAAAACCACATGAAGATATTATACAAAGGATATTAATTTAATTCATGAATAATTTTTATTAACCAATATGTTCAAAAAATTTACAAGTATACAAACGAATATACAACACTTAGGGCACCATATCCAACAGAAGTTGCAACATTCAAACTTGGAAATCGCAACATTCAAGACAATATCCCAAAGATGGAAGACGATCCCAAAGTGCAGCAAAGTCGCGACATTCAACCTTACTCTAGAGATTCGAGCAAACTGCCTGCAAAGTCATGACATTGACGTTCGACGAACCTAAAATCTGCAAGGGTGTTTCTATTCATTCAATCGACATTAACTTGTAATTAATGGCCGAGATAACCCAATTAGGTCAAAGACTATTAGTTCTACATATGTAACTTGAAAACATTAGATTTGGGGGGCTCGTTTATGTTTTAGTTGCGTAGATTAGAAAGTTTTAGGGATTTAACTTTGTTCTTTTCAATTTTTCTAAGTTAAAGTTTCTTTTCTTTTCTTTTCTTTTCTTTTCTTTTCACACTTTGTTTATTACGGAGTTCCAATCACAAGTATTCACGGATCTACATTGTCACCCTAACGATCTCAAGCTTCAGAGTCTTAGGATTTTCTGAGCATCTCTTACTCTTTTCTTATTGTGTTTCATTATTTTAGTGTTTTACAATTTAAATAGATTAATTGTATATAGAATGGGTAACAACTAAATCTGTAGGAAGATTGGTTAATTGAAGTGGATGTAATTAATCTAAGTTAAGGTTAAAAATTGATTAGTTGGATTAGATCGAATGTGCTTAAACCCTAGAATTGATGACTCTAGGAAGTAATTTAGGTAGATGAGACTGAAAAAGTATTATACCTAGAACCAGTTCAATTTAGCCCGGTTTAGATCCATCAGGTCGAAAAATAAGTGGACTAAGTCGATTAGTTAATTTAATTATAGGTCAAAAGGTATTAATTAGGTTAATTATTAATTAATTGATAAAATCCCTAATTTTAGGTTAATTATAACCATGAATATTAATCAATCTTTTGCTTATCACTTTTGATTGTTAATTTGGTAATTTTGATATTTATGCAATTTAGTCCTTTCCTTAGTTAAATCCACAATTTTAATAGTTAACCGTGATACAGTTAGTAGATTAGTAGCTACCTAGACTTAGCTTAGCATGTTAGCCATTACTGTTAGTTCAATTTAATCATACCTCCCTTGGGTACGATCCTCGAAATACTTCCACTATTTTATTGTACAAATCTATATTACAATTTAACCTATACACTTATAGACACCACAATTTATTTATAAATATTTAATTACATTATTCTAAGCCCTGGTGCACGATGCAGGGGTGCGGTTAACTCATTGGCAAGTTTTCTTAGAAGAATTTGATTTTAGTATAACGTATAAGCTGAGGAAAGCCAATGCAGTGGCTGATGCACTAAGTCAAAAAATAAAGTTTGCAGCAATCAATCAACTTGATAGTTCCTTATTAGAGCACATTAGAAAAGGATTGTCTCATAATTCCAGAACCAAAACATTGATTGAGCTTGCCAAAGAAAAGAAAACAAAGGCAATTTTGGCTTAAGGAAGATTTGTTGTATACTCAGGGGCATTATCTTTATGTGCCTTAATATGGGAAAATGTGCAAGAAGATCATGAAAAAGTGTCATGATTCGAGATAGGCTGGCTATCCAGGTATGCACCGCACATTGGTTCTTTTGGAGGATCGTTATTGTTGGCCTCATATAGGTGATGATGGTGAGACCTATGTGAAAACCTGTCTAGTGTGACAACAAGACAAGGTAGGGTTAAAAACGCCGGTCGATTTATTGCAGCCTTTGCCCATTTCGAAACACCCATGAGAGAGTGTATCTATGGACTTTATTATTGGTTTGCCTAAATCTGATGGGTTTGTGAGTATTATTGTTGTGGTTGACAGATTTTCAAGTATGGAACCTCCATTCCAGGAACCAATGAGTGTCTTACTGAGGAGGTAGCTTATTTGTTCCTTTAGGCATGTGGTGAAATATTATGAAGTGCTACAATCTATTGTTAGTGACTGAGATGGGCAGTTTATGGGCCAGTTCTGGACAGAGTTGTTCAACTTGACGAGGTCAGACCTAAAATTTTCCACCAGCATGCCTTCGCAAACTGATGGGAAAATTGAGAGAGTAATTGCTTTATTGGAGACTTATCTTTGGGATTATGTGAGTGCCACACAGAGGGAGTAGCCAAAGTTGTTGGATGTGGCCTAATTTTCTCATAATTTGCAGCATAGTTGGGACACAATTCAGAGTCCATTCAAGATAGTGATGGGGCAACAACCAATCACACCCAATGATGTTGTGACCCGTCATGCAAAACCAAATCTAGCAACTTATCAAATTACTAAAGATTGGCAAGAGCATAATAACTTAGCCAGAGCTTACCTACACAAGGCAAGTAAGCGCAACAAGAAGTGGGTTGATCAAAACCGTAAAGACGTGCAGTTTCAATTCAGTAACTCAGTCATTGCTAAATTGAACTTGATTTTGTGCCACACTGTCTTGCACAAGGGGCTTGTGCAATGGTAAGAGGGACCTTTTAGAGTTTTGAAGAGGGTAGGAAATGTGGCCTACAAATTGGAGTTGCCAGCAAAACCCAAGTTTCATTTGGTGTTCCGTGTCGTATGCTTAAGCTTTTCTATAAAGATCTGGAGGATCCAAATTAAGGTAAGTTTGAACGAGCACCAAATGAGGGCAAATGGCATCGTAATCGTAATGTTAAATGCTTCATGGCAGACTGAGTGATTCGATGAAGTACTACAAGCTAAGGCATGAGTACTTTGTTTGATGGAAGGGACTTCCCCACAGTGAGGCTAGTTGGGAACCTACCAAGGCTTTAGGATAGTTCTAAGAGAAGATAGACCAGTTCTATTTCAAAGACGGGACAAGGGTGTTGCAAGAACAAGTGGGGGAGAATGTCACGAACCACACAAAGGAACCAGCAACTGATGCACACATTTTAGACTCTTCATGTTCCTTTAGGGTCATTCGGCCAAACAAGATTGGCCCATTGCTTGGAAGAGACTCGATGCCCATCTATTTGGATCCATGTTAAAATGTAAACACTCTAGTAACTTATATTTTTATTAGGAAAATTATTATAAATCCTAAAGGATAAGAATGTAAATAGTTTAAATTCCTTTGGACTCTTATCGTGTAATAGGCACTAATCTCAGCCATTAATGTAAATCAACTTGTACCGTTGGATCTAGGGGAGCTCAACTATAAATAGAGCCCTCCCCCTTTATTTGTAATCACTTCATTCTTGAGTTAAAGATATTTTTGAGAGCATTTACTCAAACACTTGGTATACTATTGTTTTCCTGTGGCTTTTCTGTTTAATCCAAGTTCCTTTACCTTTTCGAGTTGCTTTTACTTTACTTTGGTGCCTCAGAGAAAGTCCTTTGTGATTTCTCATTTTTTAGAAGAAGGTTGACTTAGGCAGGTATGAAGCAAAGAAATCACCTAAGGCCGCGCGACTTGTTAGACTTAAGTTCTAGCCCTATGACACATACAACTCATTGTTGAGGCTTAATAAAGAGTTTATTCCTATGAATGAAAGATACTAAAGAAAAAGCAGATTCCGAGTTAAAGAAATTACTTTCGCTTCTTTAAAAATCTATGTTTTTTTTTGTTGACCATGTATTCTTCATATTTGCAATAGTTTGTACATTAGATAATTTTCTGTAAATTAGTATGTGTTAAAATAAACGTCAATAATGATGGTACAACGATCACAAAGCAATAAGAAAAGAAAAACAAGAACACACAGATTTTAAGTAGAAACCCTTTCAGGAAAAAACCACTTGTAAAGGAGGATAAATTCACTAGTGTTAAAAAACGAATGATACAAGAGGAGTTTTAACTAAATCTATTTAAGGGTTGAAAAGCCTTATTCTAATCAAAGTCAAATAGAAGAAGTATAATTCTATACGACCCTCGGCCTTTTGTCCCCACGTATCCCCCTATTTTGCCACTATATTTATTTCTTCAACAAGTGTTGAGATTCTAGAGCAAAAAAATATGAATATTTAATTAAAATAAATAAATATCCAAACAATGCAATATAATTACTAAAATTCTCGATTTTGTGATACATTTGATTTTGATTTTGATTTCTTATTCGAGATTTTTAAAAAATTAAGCATTGAATACAAATTTGATGAGAATTAATTCATATACTCGTGATTAATGGCACAATCATATATATATATATATAGTGGTTATAGTGGTAATTATAATTAGTCAACAGCATAAAATTACCAATTATGTAATATTAAAATTAGCATAAAATTAACCCTAAACCCTATTATATTCAATTAGAATTATATTGCTAAAATAATAACATATTCCATAGTTCAGTAATATAATCAAATCCCATAATATATTCAATTAGCTGTATACATGGAAACTTATTTCTTTTTATTTCTTTAAGTATGATTAATTTAATTTATGTAAAAATAACATGTATCATAAATAATCGGTGCCATTCAACTCACCTAGAATTAGGACTTGCCTAAATTATCCTAAAACTTTGTTGAAATATATATTAGTTTTTTTTTATTTGGGTTTTGTGTTTATAAATTAAAATATATTTAATAATTTTGAATTTTTTAAATGAAGTTTTAAAATTTTTAATTTTCACTTAAATGAAGTTTTAAATGAATTTTTATTAATTAAATTACAATAAAATATATTAAATTTGTATATATGTTTAATAAAAATCAAAATTTGTTTTAACATATTTACCCATTTTTAAACATTTATATAAACATTTATAAAATTTGAACAATTAAAAATCTATTTTAAAATATACGTGTTAAACGTTTTAAAGTTTTTAATTTTAAAAAATAAATATATAATTTCATAAAAGGATGATATTAGAAATTAAAATAAAAATTATTTTTTAAGTTATTATTATTATTATTATTATTATTATTATTATTATTATTATTATTATTATTATTATTAAAGGCAAACAAATCATATTTAAAACTGGTACCCACTTTAAATTTAATTAAAAGGGAAGTATTTTGAAACTCAAAATTTCTATTTTTGCTTCCATACTTTCTTCTTCTTCTTTTTGTTAAAAAAATTGAAGTAAACTTCTAATTATACGATTCTACTAAGAGTCAGACTTTATTCTAGACCGCTGAATATCATTTTTTAGTAGATTCTGAACATCCTTAGGTGACTTAACAAAGTAACATTTCACATTTAAATCTCCATTCAACATCTTTGTTATGCAATCCACAACCTTGTTTTGCTCATTCGGAACATGCCAAAATTTAACTTGTCATTTCTTCAAAATCATAGTATGTATAAGTCGAATTTTCGAAAGATTACTGTCAGCCGCATATCCATTACTAACCACATCAATCAAGATAGCATTATCACTTTTATACCTTCTTTTATAATATATATTATATTGTTATATTTTTTTTTAAAGATTCTGTAAGTATATTTGATTGATAGTTTATGGAATATAAAACCGATAATAATTTATCGATAATGATATATTGTATTAGTTGAAATTTTGAGCCCTTTATCCATTGTGATTATCATATGATGTTTAATACTGTGTTCAACCCTTAAACAACCACAAATTTTCGGTCATATTTTCAGTTATGTGTGTAAAATTATATTTGATTGACGAGTTATAAAACTTATAGTTATAGGGTAATAATTATAAGGTAATAAATTTTATCCTATAATTATATATATATTAAAAGATCATGTAATTGTATTTGATTGATGAGGTTAAGAAATATAAAATCGGTAATAATTAATGGATAATGATATATTGTATTAGTTGCAATTTTGAGCCATTTATACATCATGATTATCATACGATGTTTAACACCCGTGTTGATTATTGAGACCATTTTGAAAAGTAACTATAATGGTAATATACAATTTTATGTATTATCAATAAAACAAATGTAATTACCATTATCGATTGATGTGTTGTGTTATGAGTTTAAAATTGATATATTTAAATGCCTCATTAATGTAATTATACATCATCATTAAAAATTGTAAAAAATTCTAATTAAAAATAGTAAGAAAATCATATTTAAAACTTAATAAAGGCATCACTCGCTTTAAATATAACTAAAAATGAAGAAGAAACATTTTGAAACTCAACGTTTTTATATATGCTCCTCTACCTTCTTTTATATTATATATAAGACTAGTTTTCTTATCCATTTGTAATTCATAAAATGAGAGTATTTTATAGATTTTAATACAATACTTAGAACTACCCATAACCTCTCCCCAACCCTTAAATAGGAGGAAACTACGATACCAATCGAGCTCATATTTAATTTTAATTGTATCGTAATTTTAATATGTTTATGATAAGGCTTAATTTTATTAAAGTTAAGTCAAAAAGTTATAGTAATAATAGTTGAAGATTGCATTTAATAATAAAGTTTAATTTTTTTAATGAATATTAATCAAAATAAAAACTTTGTTTGAAAAGAGTATTGTACGGCAAGAGGACCGTTTGATATTGGATTATAATTGTAAATTTTAAAACGGAAATATTTTTATTGGAAAGCTAAAACATGGAGGGGTTAATGGCCAATTAACCCATTGGCATTTGGTATAAATAGTTGATTTCTTCCTTACAATGAATAAACATTTTTTGACTAAAAGCTAAAAAAAGATATAGCTTTCCCTCTTTCTTCTCATGTACTAAGATCCAATCCTGTTTGTGGATTAAATTAAAAATTTTAAAGCAGGGGCATCTTGTATGTAAGTTGTGAGTGGATTTGAGCGTAGAATAAAATAATCAAATACTGAAATAATTATGTTAGTGCATATTGAGATATGACTGCTGTGATGGAGATACGGATTTGCAAAGAATTTTCTGTAACAATATTAGCTTTATACAATGTAGAGAGTAGGTTGTGATGAAGTAAAGTATATAAGTGAGTCTCCTCGTCACTTTGTCTTTTAATGTCGCGATCACGAGTTCTCTAATGTCACGATTTGTTAAGTTAGAGAGTCACGTCACGATCACTTAGTCCTATACTAATATTGGACCGTTTTGACCTATTTTGTTTTCTAAGGGCTTGTTTTCAATCAACCACAAAAAGTTTTTAAATGGTTTTAAAATGATTTATGAGCCTTCAAAATGTTTTTATACCATTTTAAAGATTTTTATTTAGATTTTTTAGAATTTTAATTTGTATTAAATTTTTTTATTTCCTTAACCCGAACGACCTCCTTTCAATCAATGAGCTTCGAACACCCGTTTTACAAATTAACATTGTCCACATATGTTTACAAAGACTTGAAATGATTTATAATGGTAAGTAAGATTTTTTTCTAAACTCTCCCGACTTGATGTAAAGAATATTAACATGTTGCAAAATAAGCATTTTTATAAAAGAAAATGTTAAGCTCAAATTTAAATATACTCCGGTAGCACCTCTTATTCGTACTGTACGTCGAGGCAAGTAAGGGGTGTTACAAATATGGTGAAAATGGACCTTGAATAATTTTATAAGGGACTCAACACTTATATTAGGATAGGATACATAGGCTTATCCTTGAGTACTTACTAGGCTTTTTAAGTTTACGCATTAGTGGTTTCAGTATAAGTAATAGATTTGGTGAGAAGTAAGGTCTGAGCTTGGGAGCTCCTCATCACACTTCATTTGAGGTTTTAATATATTTATATTAGTTGTAATTGAATAAGGACTTAACTTGTACATGATATCTTTAAAATTTGAGTTGAAAGTCAAGTCATTTTTATGTTATAAATCAAGCTTATTTTGTTATTTGACTTGAATGTGTTTATGCTTTGTATTTTGAATTTAAATGAGTTTTAAAATTGATTTTTAATGATTTGAAATATATAGGAATGATTTTAAGTAAACATGATTTTAAGCATTTTTGAACTAAATTTCAGCTTTAGGGGTCCAAGTATCGACACTTGCCCTCAATGGTATTGCAACAATTCCAATAGAAAGTCAATTGCTATAGTGCGAGGGACTTGTATCGACACAACCGGGGACTTGTTCCACGACAAGTGTCTAGATTCAAAGCATTGTACTTTTTGAGTTATTTAGAATTTTCAGGGTTCATTTTGGGTCCCAGACACCTTCAACCATCCTTGAACTACTTCAAAATGATTTTAAAATGCTTCTAAAGTCTTTTATTTGACTCAAACTTGGATTATTAATTTTATAAAAAATGTTTTAAAGCTATAAATTATGATAAAATTCCTATTTTTCTCAACTTGAATGATCTTGTTTTAAGCTAATGAACTTTGAACATTCGTTTTATGATTTGAATCTGTCCCCATAAGTATTCAATAACCTAAAATAACTTCAAATCACATTTTATTCCTTCTTAAATGTTGAGAATGGTTTTAAAGGAATTTTATAAATTTCTCAAATGACGTTTTTTTTTAAAGAAATTTTTTATATAAGTCTAAAAGTGTTTTGGTAGCACTTCTCATTCATACCGTACGTCAAGATGAGTGAGGGGTGTTACATATTCAATAACAACCCCAGTAGTCTATTGTACATTTAGCACTAGTATTTAGTTAGATGTTAATGTATCAATACATGAATTATATATCATGAAAAAAAAAAACACTTCCAAAGATTGAAGAAAGTAGATGAAGATTGCAAAATTTAAAAGATAATATATAGAAGAAGATAACAATTGTAAAGGAAACAACCTAAATGAACTTACTCTACTTGTCATGGTGTTAAGATGTATATATACAATTTCAGCCTCCCTTATTCCATCATCTCGCGCATTGTTCCACTATCTTAACTCTATTTTCTTCCATCCTCCCAACTAGAATCTTGCCTTGTTAGGAAGTTATGAGAATTTATGTAAGTAGTGGAAAAATAAGGAAGGACTAACCTCCCAACTAGAATCTTGCCTTGTTAGGAAGTTATGAGAATTTATGTAAGTAGTGGAAAAATAAGGAAGGACTAGTTAGCAATTTGACCAATTTTAAATAAAAATCAAGAGGTTTTTGTTAGGAAGTGTTTAGAAAAGTAAAGAAAAGATGAAAGCATTCATCTCCTTCTTGAGCAAACCAACCGTCAACCCCTTCTCATATTCAACAAACTTTTTTTTATTTCATTTAGGTCCTTTCTCCATTTCTAAGTCATATCAAGCTTATCTTTTTCCATTTCTTTGATGTTTCTTTCGTAAAAACAATAGATAAAGCTAGTAGATACCTTAATTTTTTGAGAAGAGCTTTAATAGAGGAGTTAAAGGAGAGAGAAAGTAAGAATTAGTTGGTGATTTTAAGAGATTAAGGTAAGAAATAGTAGAAACTCTCATAACATACATGTTTATTTCATTATATGGTATGAGAAAGTTGTTTGATAAGATTTTAACATATGAATACTATGTGTTTGATATGTTGTTGAAGAAAAGAGAAGAAGTTTGAGGACAAAAGTGAAGGAAAAGGAAAATAGAAGGTCAAAGAGTAAGAAGGAAGAAACAAATCATCTCAAATTTTGGTTGTAAGTACTTCAAGTAGTTAATTTTGTTTAAGTTATGTTAATTATGTTAAATAAGAAGCTTAACTACTATATTAATGATGTTATGAGAAGTGTTTAGTAGAGGTAAGTAATGTAAATGTTATAAATTGTAGTTTTGGTGTGCCATTATATGATGAATTGTGGTGATAGTGAAAAGGACTAAATTGGAGAAATTAAAATATGTTATGATACTATGAATATGTGGAAAGTAGGTTTAGATAAATTAATGTAAAATTTATGGTGTTGTATGTGATAAAAATGAATAGAATTTACAAGTTTTAGTGTCATTATTGTGATAAGGACTAAATTGTGAAAAGAACAGTGTTGTATTATTTTCCGTCAAGTGAATGAATTTAAAGGTTTGATAATAAGAATAACCCATGTAGACGAGTCCCGAACTATTAGGGTTTAGATGGCATGCCATTAAGGAAAATTATCCCGCTTATCATATTTTTTGGCACTTCGGTGTTTATTGTTATTTGCACTATGTGCCTAGTGATATATGATATGCATTAAAAATACATTATTGATTTATTTCTGTATATCCTAAGTGTTTAGCTAGTTTACATTGGGTTACAATATCGTAATTCAACTACTGTCAATTAATGGGTTACGGTAAGTACTGGTAAGTACGATTTTAGAAAAATGTTAAACTTCAAGGACTAAATTTGATATGAAGTATATGTGTATATAGCGAATATATTTTAATTTCATTATTAGTAGAATTTAAAATCTTGAAGTACTTGCTAAGTCTTCACAGGTTTACCGTGTTAATTTTCTAATGCGTAGGTACAGTAGATCCCGTCAGGCTAATATCGATGTCGAGAGCATCCCATCTCATCACCGCTTCAAGTGTCACTAGAGTATGTATAATTTTTGGAATTAGTATGACATGTACATAGGTTCTTGGTATGGGTGAATGTTAGAAGGATTAAAATGAAAACTTTGAAAACCTTGTTACTTTGGTGATCTAATGATATATATTTTGTTAGTATTTGAAATGAATTTATAATAGTTTAACATATGTTTGCATATGTGATGTTATTATATGGCTATTGTGATGAATTTTAATGAGTTTGAGGTTAATTGAATTGGCTTTGAAGTGTTGGATTGTTTTGAATCAATGTAGGGGGTTTTTAGCAAATTTTCTAACTGATTTTGCCCCAATTTGACCCAAAATATTAATACCAAGGGGTAAGGTATCAATACCTGGGCCTTGAAATCGAAATTTTTTGAAACATAAAGCAATTTTGGTATCAATATTGATTTTGGTATCGATCCTTGGGCCTAAGGTATCAATACTTTCATTAAAATTTTGAAATTTTGGAGTTCTAGAATGCCATTTTGGTATCGATGCCTCATGTTTTAGTATCGATACTTGTCACTTGTATTGATTGAAAATCATTTTTAAACATACTCGATTAACCAATAATGCCCCTAAACTTCTAATATAATATTATCAGATTGTTTAAACGAGAATTTTATCATTTAATGTTCAAAATACGGGTATGAGGGTGTTACATCACCTCTCCCTTGTAAACTAATTTACTAAATAATTCACAAAGCCAAACTGTTTTGCAAAATAATTTTCCTAACTCACCATAAAATCATTGTCTCAAGTTATAATCCAAAAGGAAAAACATTATTTATTTATTTATTTTTGTCATGTGAAATTGCATGCTCTTTTTTCACTATTACCACTTAGTTTCCATTTTCTCTTAAAAATCACAACACATCACATTGTTTATGAAAAATAGAGAATGATTTAAATGTCAGATGGTCACATGAACTTTGTTTATGACAGACTTAAGACATATTTTTCCTTTGTCACATGCCCTTTACATTTTCTCTTATTTAAAATGAAAAAGCCTTTTGGTTTCTCCAAAATACCATGAATGCCCTTTCTCATTAATGTACAAAATTCCCATAAAACCCCTCCCTTAATTTAATCCATAAATAATGGCTAATTTACGAGTCTTTTTCCTTTCCCTTTTTGGGTCATAAGAAAGAAAGCAACCTGTATTTCTATCTATCTTGTCCAAAAATCAACACCTTCTCTAAAACCTACTCCAATAAAACAAATTCTACGGTGTGTAGAAAATATATAGAGAAAGCCGGTGAGAGGGCAGTGGCAGTCAGTCTTCAATATTTTAGTAGCCGGTGTTCCAACTAAGACCAACTCATTGTTGTTCTACACGTTCTCCGCGGCTTCACTTCACCAATTCTCAATGAAAACACCCATTTCAAAGAAACTTCTCTTTCCACTTCAAAAACCCGTCTCTTCCTTTTTCTTTTATGACATAACACAACTATAAACTTCACCCATCCTTATGTCTTAGCTCTCTCCTTTCTATAAGTTTTAGTAGATAGCATTTGGAGATCGACAAATGAGAGAAACTTAGAAAGAGAAAGAGTTTTGATTGTTCTGATTTAAAGAGGTTTTTTTGTTCAAGATTAGACTAAAGGAAGAGATCTGGAAAAGAAAATCGTTTTTTCTTTCGTAAAGTAGACAAATTAAAAGGGTGAGCATTTATCTATGTTGGTGTTGTTAATGCTATGCTAAAGATCTGTTTTTTTTTTTTTTTGGTTTAGATATTTTTGGATCTTTTCTTCCTTAACGGCAAATTGGGTTTATGTTGCTTTTTGTTTTCTTGGGGTTAATTTGTTTGGTTGATGGGAAAATGTGGGAGCTAGGGAGGGATAAAATGAAGTTTTGGATAAGTGGTGTTTTTGATCCGGGCTTTAGAGGTACCCTGTTCGCTATTAGTGCTTTGATTGAAGTTTAGATTTAGTTTTGAGGCATAATAATCTTTGTATGTTTATACTTAGATTTTTCTACGTGTAGATTTGGTGTTTTTCGAGAAATTTTATTGTTTGAGAACAAAACAACGATGTTATTTTTTGTTTGGTGTCCAAGAAGCTGCGGTAAACCGAGGGAAAGTTTTTGAATTGTTTGCTTAGTGAGAACGATTTGTTTAACTGGGCCCACTCCTGGTTGCCTTTAAACTTTCTCGGAATCTAAAATTCTTGTTGTAAAGTTTAGTACAGATCTGTTAACGTAGAAAAAGTTCTTCGATTTTTATTGCAGATGTTGACTTAATTTGACATTAAATTCATATGATTTATATACCTTTACCATCTATTACTTAATTGTCCAAATCATGTGTATTTTAAGTTGCTTTTATGTTGATATTGGCAGTCAAATAGAGGATGAGATTGTAGTTCAGAACCGTGAAATCTCTACTAGTGCTTCTAGTGATATAATTTTATGTCTTCTGGAAATTCAGGATCTAAGGAGAATTCTCTGGTAGAGCTTAAAAACCATGGCTTCAAAGTCTTTTAAAGGGACCCGATCTTCTTTGTCGATCTCCTCTGATGCAACTGAGTCGCAGAAGCCTCCTATACCTCCAACTGTGACATTTGGCCGGAGAACATCCTCGGGTCGTTATGTCAGCTATTCAAGGGATGACCTTGATAGTGAGCTTAGTAGCAGCGATTTCATGAACTACACAGTGCATATACCCCCAACCCCTGACAACCAACC
Organism: Gossypium raimondii; assembly: GCF_025698545.1. Taxonomy (NCBI): domain Eukaryota; kingdom Viridiplantae; phylum Streptophyta; class Magnoliopsida; order Malvales; family Malvaceae; genus Gossypium; species Gossypium raimondii. The sequence goes on along the minus strand of NC_068566.1, from coordinate 7,786,880 downwards.
CATGGACCCTTCTATTTCTCAGAAGGTTGAAGAGCAATATGTATCGAATTCGCTTTTTACTGGTGGATTCAATAGTGTTACACGAGCGCACCTTATGGACAAGGTGATAGAATCTGAAGCAAACCATCCACAGATGGCTGGTGCAAAAGGCTCTTCCTGTGCTGTTCCTGGCTGTGATGCAAAGATAATGAGTGATGAACGTGGTGCGGATATTCTCCCTTGTGAGTGTGATTTCAAAATTTGTCGGGATTGTTACATTGATGCTGTGAAATCAGGGGATGGATTATGCCCTGGATGTAAGGAACCATATAAGAACACAGATCTGGATGAAGCAGCAGTGGATAATAGTTTCAGGCCACTTCCACTTCCGCCCCCTGCTACAATGTCCAAAATGGAGAGGAGGTTGTCTTTAATGAAATCAATGAAGTCAGGGCTGATGAGGAGTCAAACAGGAGATTTCGATCACAATCGTTGGCTGTTTGAGACTAGAGGGACATATGGTTATGGCAATGCTATATGGCCAAAGGATGGTAATATAGGTAATGGAAAAGATGATGAAGTTGCTGAGCCAACAGAATTGATGAATAAACCGTGGAGGCCACTTACTCGGAAATTAAAAATACCAGCAGCTGTTCTCAGCCCATACCGGTATAGTCTACATTTCTACATCACCCTACATCTTGTATTTCTTCTCTATGGTTTTAGATTTTACAATGACAATAACTCCTTGAAAACTAGAGCTTTTATTTGTCTTTGAACATTTGAGCTTTTTTGCCACATTTATGCACAGTAGCTTAGCATGATTGCTTGTTGTACTAATGAATATAGGAAGGTGACTACATTGATCCTGTCTCTCGTTTTTGTTTCATTACCTTTTAACCTTTCTTTTTATGCTTGCAGGCTTCTGATATTTTTGCGAATTGTTGTCCTTGGGTTGTTTTTGGCTTGGAGGGTGAACCATCCAAACAATGATGCTATTTGGCTATGGGGAATGTCTGTGGTTTGTGAAATTTGGTTTGCTTTTTCATGGCTTCTTGACCAACTGCCCAAGCTCTGCCCTATCAATCGTTCTACAGACCTTAACGTGTTGAAGGACAAATTTGAAACACCAACCCTTAACAACCCTACTGGTAAATCTGACCTTCCAGGCATAGATGTCTTTGTCTCTACTGCAGATCCCGAGAAAGAACCACCACTTGTCACTGCAAACACTATCTTGTCAATTCTAGCAGCGGATTACCCTGTTGAAAAACTTGCTTGTTATGTTTCTGATGATGGAGGAGCACTTTTAACTTTTGAGGCCATGGCTGAAGCAGCAAGTTTTGCTAATATATGGGTTCCATTTTGCCGTAAACATAACATTGAACCCAGGAATCCAGAATCTTACTTCAATCTTAAGAGGGATCCTTACAAGAACAAAGTCAAACCAGATTTTGTCAAGGACCGCCGACGAGTTAAACGTGAGTATGATGAATTCAAAGTCCGTATCAATGGTTTGCCAGACTCCATACGCCGTAGGTCTGATGCATTTCACGCAAGGGAGGAAATCAAGGCAATGAAGCTGCAGAGACAGAATAGGGAAGATGAACCTGTAGAGGCTGTGAAGATTCCAAAAGCCACATGGATGGCTGATGGAACTCATTGGCCTGGGACTTGGTTAAATCCAGCTAATGAGCACTCCCGGGGTGACCATGCTGGTATAATACAGGTATAAATATTTTCAAGATATTATTTTTCACATTTTCAACTAGGACATTGTTTGAACATATTTTCTCCCCTTCTTTTGCTTTGGATTGGTATTATCAAGTTTTAAGATGTTTCACTTTGGTAGATAAAGTGAGTACTAGCCTATAATGTGATGCTGCATTTCCATTTTTTAATCTCTTAAATTTTGATTTCATAGGTGATGCTGAAACCACCCAGTGATGAACCATTACACGGAACTGCTGATGATAGGCTCATTGATCTAACTGATGTTGATATTCGTCTCCCTTTGCTTGTCTATGTTTCTCGTGAGAAGCGCCCAGGCTATGACCACAACAAGAAGGCAGGTGCCATGAATGCCCTTGTTCGGGCATCTGCAATTATGTCTAATGGCCCATTCATCCTGAACCTTGACTGCGATCACTATATCTACAACTCTCAGGCAATGAGGGAAGGCATGTGCTTCATGATGGATCGAGGAGGTGATCGCATTTGTTATGTCCAGTTCCCTCAAAGGTTTGAGGGGATTGACCCTTCTGATCGCTATGCCAATAACAATACTGTTTTCTTTGATGTAAACATGCGAGCCCTTGATGGTCTTATGGGCCCTGTCTACGTCGGAACTGGATGCCTCTTTCGGAGGGTTGCCCTTTATGGCTTTGACCCACCACGATCGAAAGAACACCACCCTGGTTGCTGCAGCTGCTGCTTTTTTGGTCGTAACAAGAAGCATTCCTCAATGGCACACAGCCCTGAGGAAAATCGTGCTCTGAGAATGGGTGATTCTGATGACGAGGAGATGAACCTGTCCCTGCTTCCAAAGAGGTTTGGGAACTCAACATTTCTCATTGATTCAATTCCTGTGGCCGAGTTTCAAGGTCGTCCCCTTGCAGATCATCCAGCTGTGAAGAATGGGCGCCCACCTGGTGCTCTCACCATTCCCCGTGAACTTCTTGATGCCTCGACAGTTGCAGAGGCAATCAGTGTCATTTCATGCTGGTATGAGGATAAGACTGAGTGGGGACACCGTGTTGGGTGGATATATGGGTCTGTTACTGAAGATGTGGTCACAGGATATAGAATGCACAACAGAGGATGGAGATCAGTTTATTGTGTGACTAAGCGTGATGCGTTCCGTGGAACTGCTCCAATCAATCTCACTGATAGGCTTCACCAAGTCTTGCGTTGGGCTACTGGTTCAGTTGAGATTTTCTTTTCCCGTAACAATGCTCTCCTAGCCAGTCCTAGAATGAAGATTCTACAGAGAATTGCCTATCTAAATGTTGGAATCTACCCCTTCACCTCCATTTTCTTGATTGTCTACTGTTTTCTCCCGGCACTTTCGTTGTTCTCTGGCCAGTTCATTGTCCAGACTCTCAACGTAACATTCCTTACTTACCTCCTCATCATAACGGTTACTCTTTGTTTACTAGCTGTGCTTGAAATTAAGTGGTCTGGCATTGAGTTAGAAGAGTGGTGGAGAAACGAGCAGTTTTGGTTGATCGGGGGGACAAGTGCTCATCTTGCTGCCGTGCTTCAGGGTCTGTTGAAAGTGATTGCTGGGATTGAGATTTCTTTCACCTTGACATCAAAATCAGCAGGAGATGACTTGGATGATGAGTTTGCTGATCTCTACGTAGTCAAATGGACATCCTTAATGATACCACCGATCACGATCATGATGGTCAACTTAATAGCAATAGCAGTCGGGTTCAGCCGAACAATTTACAGTGTTATCCCTCAGTGGAGTCGTCTACTAGGTGGAGTTTTCTTCAGCTTCTGGGTTCTGGCTCATCTCTATCCTTTTGCTAAAGGGCTGATGGGAAGAAGAGGGAGGACACCTACCATTGTGTTCGTATGGTCAGGTCTTATGGCCATCACCATATCCCTCCTTTGGGTTGCAATCAATCCCCCATCCACCACTAACCAAATTGGAGGATCATTCCAGTTCCCTTGATTGGACATTTTTTATGTTAAAGGTGAAACACTTCTATTATCGTATTCCTTTATTTATTCCTTTTTTCTTCCTCCTTCAAGCTGATATGCTGGTGAAAAAACTAGGCATGTTCTATATTATCATGTGCCAATTGGAATATACTTTTAGCAGCATTTTTAGTGAGTTTTCATGGGATAGATCCAACAAAAAACTGGTTTCCCTGCTCTTTTGTTCTTATTGTATGATGTTTACGTGTACTCACTGAATAGTTACTTTTTTCTTCAACTTTTTCTGGTGGATCGCCGTCTATATTTATGCTTCAATGCAATTGCTTTTTTGGGTAGCTTTGATTGATTGATGAACAAAACCATAAGAAAGGCAAAGTAATTTTACGATATTTCTTCATTCCACTGGTAGTGTCATTTGATGATGATATTTATAATTTTTTTACTTTTATGTTATATTTATATTTATTTTATTTATAATGCCTATTGTAGATTATATATGACTATGTTTTCCTCCATGTATATACTGTTAAAATCAAATTAATTGACTGAATTGATTTAATTCGTTAATCGGTCGGTAGTCAAATTTAGATCGGTCATAAGTTGGTTAATAATTTTTTAAAATTTTGGTTATAAATTAATTCAGTTCGAAATTGAATAATTAACCAAAATAAATAATATATATTAGCCGACTATCCACTTAGGTCCCAGCCACCCCTTGGCACAAGCCCCATTATAAACTCAATCCAAACATATATTTATAAACTCAATTCAATCTAAATAATTAATTTAATTGTAAAATTAACATAAAGAAATTAATAAAAATGATTTTTTATAAAAATGATCTGAATTTTAATTAATTACAAAAATAATCTATATTTTTTATTATATACGTATGACCTGAAATGAATAGTGAAAGTTGGTGGAGCCAAAGAGATGAGTGCCACTAGTATGCCACGTCAGCCAGTTGGATTAAAAAAGTTAATTATTTTTGCGAAGGCATAGAAGATGATGCCACCTATATAAATACTATAAAAAAATACCAATATTTCTCAATAATTCAGGAGTTAAAAAATAAATAATGATTGTGGAATAGTATATAATGACACCACCACTCTAATATGTCAGTTTTTTTTTTTCTTTCTAAAAAGTGTTAATTACCATTCATTCTAGCTACCACACACTCTCAAATAAGCAGCTGACCAAGTTGCCAGCCAACAGCTCCTTGACCAGCACACCATGGTTCTTTTCCAAGCTCTCCCATCCCCAACAATGCCCTCTTGCCGCCCCGCTATTTGCTTCTAGCAACAAAGCCACAACCACCTTTCATTCCATCCTCTGGCGCACCAACCACCAGCCACCTTCACCATCTTCACAAACGCCATGCTATCATTATTAGACTCCATGCCATTATATTACTTTATTATTAATTATCCTATTTCAATTAGTCGCGATTTTATTGTAATTTAAAAAAAAAAAACATACATAATATTGATGATGTCATTCTCTATATTCTACCAAATAAAATATTAGTTTTAAATAATAATAAAAATCACTTTAAAAATAAAAAACTGACAAAGTAGTGGCATCATTCTCTATGGTTCCACCACCATTATTAACTTTTTAGCCTCCGAATTATTAATAAATATTAGTATCTCTGATATTTATATAGGTGGCGTCATTTTTTATGACTCCACCAGAAAAATTAAATTTTTAATCCGACTGGTTAACATAGCATGTTGATAGCGCCAATCTTTTTTGCTCCACCAACTTTCAGATCATTTACATACATAATAAAAAGTAAATAATTTTTACAATTAATTAAAATTTTCGTGTTTTTTTTAATAAAAAAACCTTAAAAGTCCTGAAAACTAAAAATAACTCACCGTGGACCCCAATATGAAATCTCCCAAAATCTCAAACTTTCTAGTGCCGACAGCCGAACACGCTCGTCTGTCACCACCGTCTGGCGTCCACCAGGTCACCATCATCGTTCGTCCGCCATCGTCTTTCACGCCTAACCTAACGCACCTTCTAGTTCGACTTCAAGCTTTAGCTCTCTTCCGCCAGACGATGGATAGCCCGATACACTCACCACAGTCTGGTATCCACCAGGTCACCACTTACCATCATCGTTGCTTTATAGAAGCCATATTTTTATGAATTAGTTACTTTGCAGAACCCATACTTTTATAAAAATATATCTTTTTTTCATATAGAGCAGTGTTCTGTTTCTTCAATTTGGATTAAACTTAAATCTTGATTTAGGATGAGTGGAACGATCTTAGCTGTTACAAATGGTCTGTTTTTTCTTCTTAGTGTCAGCTTTAAATGCAGCGCTTGTATCTCTGTTGAATAGTTCTCTTTTGTTTTAGTCCATGGTTAGAGTTTCAAGCTAATTTCTTTCACCTTTATCATGGATTATTGAGGTATTCATTCAGATTCTTGTGCTTTACATTATGTTCAACTTGTAAACCTGCTTTAGGCTGATTGTATGGTAGTGCTTATGGTTGCTGCTTGCTCAGTTTCACTGCTTCTGCCTCATAAAAAATCTACTTTTCTGAACAATTTTTGTCCTTTGCCAAATAGAGCTTATTATAAATAATGAATTATGTAATTAAGTGCTTAGCTTTCCTTTATGTATTTTATCTTGAGGCTGCTACTTTTTTTGCACTCTCACTCATTGCTACTGCTATTAATTTATTACTTTGTTTTGCTATGAATTTCATTGATTGCCTTGGAATATCCAAGGAAGAGACCTTATGCAAAATTCTAGAACTATTTTCACTTGCCAAAAATATTTCCCTAGAACATCATCATATGATTAAGTCATTCATGCCCTGCACCTGTCTCCTATACAAGTTATGTTAAAGGGAAAAATCCCTTTTTTGGCCATTTTGAAGTAGTCTCCTCATGGAAATTGCATCCCCCCACCCCCTTCTCTCTTATTTCTAGGTTGTCTTTTAACTTATCGAAGATTCAATAGGATGGGATGGCTTTTTAAATTTGTTGCCAATGTTTGAAGCAATCTCTAATTGAGTCATTATGTGACAGTTCATTGCTACTATGTAAAATTTCTTCTTCATAATTTGTTGCTAAGAGTTAAAAAGAGCTTCTTTGTCATTCAATGCTTGCACTAGAATGCGATATGGGTACATTATGGCTTACAATTCTCACTTTCAACTATTCTGTACCATATTATATAGATATGTATATATCATTTGTTTTCACCTCCACTTAAAATTTTTCAACTATTAAAAAAACATTAGTAATATATTTTTTCTGCCTTTTATATATATATATATATATATATATATATATATATATATATATAACAAAAACATATAAATTTCGGTTAATTGATTAACCAATTGAATTAATCGAAATATTTTAGTTCGGTCAATGTGTTTGAAAAAAATTCATTCGGTTAACGGTTAAAGATTTTTACAGTTCGATTTATACTAATTCGATTTGGTTAATAACCAAACCGACCGTTTGAATACCCCTATATATATCTATGTTAGTTTTTTTTTTTTTGTTTTTGTAATATGTATCTATGTTATTAAGTTATGGAGTCATTACTTGCTGGTATTATGTTAGATATCCTATACTACTAATTTATAATTGTTAAAGATATGTGACCTAAATTCTTGTTAAATAAAAATACAAGTGGCAAGATAGGGGATCTACGAGCGTCGGAGGCCCCTGCAAAACGGTACAGGCTGCACAAGTAAAATTCGTATAGAAATATGTTTCCTCTATTTGGTGTTGATTAGAATAAAGTGTTTTAACTTTACTACATTATTTTTATTTGACTTTGATTAGAATATGGTTTTACAAAATTATAAATAGACGTAGTGTCTCTCCTCTTGTATTATAAATAGACGTAAAATTTGTGTGGTTTATTTTCTCTATTTTCTTGTCATTATCAACATTCTAACTTTACAATAATAATTTATTTTAAAATAATTAAATTTATTAGGCTTAATGCAACTTTGGTTCTTAAAATTTTTTGTCCACCTCAGTTTTTAATGTTATTTTTAGTTTAATCTTTCCAATTAATCATGCATTGTGACAGTGTAATAGGATTATGTTATAGTGACGTCATCTTTCCAAAAAACTACAAATTTTTTTAAAATTATTAAAATAGAATATATATAATTAAAAATATGAAAAATAACTAAAATTTTAAAATTTAAAAATTTTACCATTTTATAAATCATATTTACTGAACCTGAACATTGATTATTATCTCTTGAGATGATACCACTAACAATAATTATTTTATAGAACTTCTTAAGTGATAAATTTGGATAAGTTTTATTTTTCAAATTATTTAAACAATAAAAATAATATTATTTCAATTAAATTATATTTTAATTATTTCATATATTTTTACTATCTCAAGACAAATTATTGGTCTCTAGGCCATCTTAAGAATTATGGTTGAGTGTTTAATCATTTTAAAGAACTTTGGTACAAAATAAAAAGAGGATGTGCATGATGACGGATGAAAGAAACTTACTCCAAACATTAAATAGGGAGTCAGGTCAAATGAAAATGTTGCCAATAATGTTGGTAAAGTACTAAAAATTGAAATATTTTAAAATATTACAAATTTGATATAAAAATTTGTCCAATTTTATTAAAATATTTTAAAATACAATTTTATAAAATTGATTGTATTACCATATACAATTTTATATCAAATTTTAATATTTTAAATATGATTAATGAATGTGTACTTTATTTCGGGATACAATATTTTTACTATTTTTAAAGTATGTAATAATTTTTATAATCTTTTATGATTACTAATATTTTTATATTTTTATTATATTTTACATTTTCTAATAATGTTTATAGTTTTATAGATTTTTATAATTTTTTTACAATTTTAAAAATTCTAACATATTTTAATTTTTAGACAATTATATATATTTATAATTTTAGTTATATATTTGATATATTTTAGGTTTTTTCGAATGATAACTTTAGCTTGTGTCACATGGCAATTTATGATTTGTTGGATATCTCACCTGTTTTTTTTTAACGTCTGAATTGGGAACATTTGATAATGTTAGGGACTGAATTAGAAATGTTTGCCAATATTAAGGATTGAAATGGGCAAAAAAAACTTTAAATTACCAAAATGGGAAAAAACGATATACTTTCGTTCTTATTAAGCCAATTTATTAACATGTTATTAATTATTTATTGAATATTTAACTTTTTTACTAATAAATTTATTGGCTTAAGGGACTAAAAAGGCCTCAAACTTTTTCAAAAAAAAAAAAAGAATTAAGTCCCTCATTTTTTTGCACTCATTTTTTTGCACTCAATTGAGTACTTGAACTTTCAAAATGTATCAAAAAGGCCCTCAAACTTCTTCAAAAAAAATTAAGCCCCTACTTCTCTTTCACTCAATTGGGTACTTGAACTTTTAAAATGCATCAAAAAGACCCTCAAAATTTTTCAAAAAAGCAATTAAGCCACTGCTCTTATTAAAAATTAGAAAAAAATATAATAAATAATAAATTTTAGAAAATTTATTAAATATAAAAATATAAAAATTAAATTTTATTAAAAATTAGAATTTAGAATTTAGATTTTTTAATAAAAATCGTAAAAATAAAAAATTGTAAAATTTTATAAAATTATAAAAAATTAACGACTCTTAGTTTTTTCAATTAAAGTCATCACGTGTCGCAAGACAGAGTGACATGTGGTGAAAAATTGATAAAAAATCAATAAAAGTTATTGAAAACGATAAAATGCTTCTTTTGGTACGATAATTTTTATAAAAAATTACGAAATTTATATTTCTTTACATTTTGTATAATTTTCTCACGACTTCATAAAATTTTATATTTCTATATATTTTATAATTTTTTACGATTTTTATAAAATTTTACAATTTTTATATATTTTTCTAATTTTTCTAATTTTAATATTTAAATTTTATTAAAATTTAATAAAATTTATAGATTTTATTGATTTTAATTTTAATACTTTTTCTAATTACATCTCCAAACTATCGATGTTATATCGCTTATGTTCTTTTATTATTAAAATTGTTAATTTAACCATTAAATAACATGTCAAATCTTATGTGGTATAATTTAAAATAAAAATTTTAAAGACAAATAAAATGTTACCGCGTAACTTTTAATAGTTAAAATGAAAATAAAGTAAAATAGAAAAAGAGAGAGAATGATAAAGCTTTTATAAAAGTTTTAAAACCCATATTTTTACAATTTAAAAAAAACTATGCCACATAAGATTTGACATATCATTTAACAGTTCAATTAACTATGTTAATAATGGACGGATATTATTAATATAAACTCGATAATTTTAAGATGTAATTAGAGTTTAGAGATAAATTTAAAATGAATATTATAGCTTAGGGTGTGTGGTGCAATTATTATCATATTTTTAAATGTTATCAATAATTCACGTACGTATTATGTAAGAGGCTTGGACTCGGTCATCCAATCATTTAATTATCAAATTAGAACATAAGAATTTTAGGATCCATTTGGTTTCTGAAATATTTTTGTTTTTATTTTTATTTTCCCATTTTTTAGTGTTTCCTAAGAAAATTGAAATGAAAATGAATGTGAAACCACTACAAATTTTCTTAGTGCCTAATAATTATCATATTTTCCCATATTTTGTTATGTTATATTTATATTAAAATAATATGTTGATATGGTACTTAAATTTTATACAATATAGAAACAAGTCTTTATTATTTTATTTACAAAATTAAAATCTATTTTATAAGTTATTTTATTTTAATTATACCCTTTAAATTTAAAGTTTTGACAAATAAATCTAATTACCAAAACTATTAAAATTCACTATTGGAAGTACTTAATATCCACTTCATCCAAAAAAACTTAAACATTTATTACACAATATATAAGACCATGAAGAAAGTTTAATGGCAATATTAAATTTTTGTAATGTCAAACAAAATATTAATATTTTAGAAATGTTAGTGATCAAATTGTATACATGATATGGAATGTTGTGAATTGAATTGAGACAATAATGGTATAAATGAGTATTATATGAAACTATGGTATGTGATCATGAATATATGTGTTTGGAGCACTGATTACCCTATTAACTGTCTTGGGCAGAGTTGGGTATTGTTGACATGTCATAAGATGAGTGTATGAGATTATACTTCGGTTTATACTGATGAGGCTCAGAACAGAAATTATACTTCAAATGTACCAATGAGGCACTAGGTGCCAGATATATTAGTATGATGGTTGGATGATCTGTGTATCCCTCTTGAGTCTGTGTCCGATTAATAAGGATTATGAATCATATACCATGCTAAGTGACTTTTGAGATGAAATGTTAATATCGAATGATGTATCTTGTATATTAATGTTAAAGTAACAAAAGATAGCATGTGAAAGATCATGTGAACTGGTTAAAATGAGTCTTGAGGACCGATATGGATATGAAACGAATCAATAGATTTGAGATAGAAATGAGAAAATAAAACTAGTGATATGCTATGAAATATAAGTAAATATGTTAAGATGATAGATAATGCTATATGTTCTTATATGATAGTCCAAATGAAATGTGGCATGAGGATTGACAAATGAGACATGAGTTGCAAATTGAATTAGTTGATAATTAGATCACATTTTGATCGTATTAAGCATCTTACTTATATCTGTATTATTGATTTAAATCATGAAAGTACCACTTAGTCCTACCGTTTAGCATACGGTTTGTTTATTCTTGTGCACAAGTACCATAGAGCTCAAGGTTTCGAAGTGATCGACAACATCCAAAATCAACTCTTAACTCAGCAAGTTCATACATTTTGTTATGTTAATTGCAACTGGCATGTACCTAATCTTTGAGTTGGTCTTTAGGCCTAACTTGTCACATTGGTACATATGATAAAAAAGTTCACATTTTGAGCATGCCTATGTGTGTTTGATGTTAAGTATATGAATATCCCTTGTGAGTTAATGTTTACTTACCAATTTGGCCATGCTATACTTGTGATGGAGTTATTTCTTGCTTGCTAAGTAAATGAATGTATTATGTGCTTGTGATCACGTATTGAAAGGTACTTGTTATGTCAAGTAAGTTGTTGCATTTTGGGTTCATTTTGGCCATTTGGTAATTGTGCTTAACAGATTTTAGATGGATGAAGTAAAATTTGGGGGAAACAGCATCCAAGGTCACGACATCGAGCTTTTGTTTTCATAGTCACGATTCTCCCATGCTGAGGTCGCGACATCAAATCCCCTTATCTTCAAGGTCGCGATGTTCCCCTGCTGAATTTGAGACATCAACCTCCTGACTTCAATGTCTAGACTCACTTCAAATGAAGTCGCAACGTCAGCTTCTACCCTTCATGGTCGCAACACGTCTCTTTCATGGTCGCAACATCACCTCTATATTTTAAAAATTTTACGTTTTAGTCCCTCTTTCTTCATCGAACTAGTATGAGAGCTTTTGTAAGCTTGTTTATAACAGAAATATGAATATATAATGTGTTCTATTAAGCGTCAGAACTAAATTGCTTGTATGGCTCAACTGTTAAATATTGAAATAGAATCATTGTTGCTTCAGCAACAAATGTGATATCTCATATCTTAGATTTGATGATTGGGTCGAGTATGGGGTATTACATTTTATCTTATTCTCTACTATGTTCTTCACTAACACTATGCAATCACATTTTATTTATTCTAAAAATCAAACTCCCATTTTCTCAAAATAACATTACTCATAAAATTTATCAAACCCAAAAACCAATTTCATATTTCCAAAAATTAATTATTTAATTAACTAAAATAAACTTAATTAATTTTCTCAACGTAATTCTAATTATGTTTAAGTCAATGCGACTTTACCGTACTAAAATCTATGAGCAAAAAAATTAATTGTCTTGTTCAAGAAAACTACAATGACTAATTAATTTAATTTTCGCTTCTAACTTCAATTATTTAATTAAATAGTAATTCAATGAAATTAATTTTATCTCTAAGTCATCTCTTTCTTAAAGTGAGAAAATGCATTCATTACAGATGGTTATACATGCGACTATTTCTCTAATTCGTCATTTTCATTTACCCATCTCATTATCAAGCTAGTGGAGGGACTGATTGGACTTATAAAATTAAAGCTCAAATAATTTGTAATTAAGTTCTAACCCTTCAGTTATTAATTATAACATTATTTAATCATGAAGCCATTCCATTAAAGTATCATGATTGAGCTCTCCCTGTTATATACCATTATAAAAGCAACTTTATCAAATGCTCGTTCAATGACCTTATCATTAGTGTGTTACCCTCATAGGATTTCCTTAATGTCTTTGGGTTAAATCCGTTCATCATGTATAATCCTATTTTATCTCATGATAACCATTATATCTTTCTTTATGAAAAAGTCAATTACTAACACATAAAAATTAAATCATTTGTCCCAGAGAAATAACTATTTAATCGATAAAATTACTTTACCATTCTTCAACATATTTTTATATTAGCTCCGTAAATATTCCTATTTTATATTTACAAACTCAGTTTACAGAAATGGGGTTTCGAAACCGTATTTCCCGGTACCACTAAACATCGAATCGTTACATTATCAATTGAGCTCAGGCTTTCAATACATCAAAGTATACAAGTCACACACACATAGTCCATCACTTACTCAAGATTGAGGTAAGTCATACTATAAACATCACAAGTGATTAAATCTATAAATGAATTTAGGATTTATTCTATTTGGGTCAGATCTGATGTATTGTTAGTCAAGACAATAACATCTATGTCTCTATCTTTTAAGAGTCATATGCTTTTATACACAAAATAAAGTCTCCCTAATTAAACTTGATAGATGACATAATAGTTTTTGAATATTTTCGAGCGGGTCTCTTTGAATTGTTAACAACTCTTTTTTTAAGCTTTATTGATTAACGTTTAAAAGTTAGGATTATCAATTTGCTTCCGATTAGGATTTGTTTTTGCAAGATTTAGTTTTTATTAATTGAATGATTTTAGAGTATTATTTTATAAGATTTCTAACATCTTGATTGGGTAATAAGTTTTAGAGGTTTATTAATAAAAGTCCATGAAGAAATTAGGATTGATGATCTTTTATAATCCCGAATTTCTTGAATATCAATTAGAAATTTAGCAATTTTGTTTAGAAATTATTGTTGTATTTGATGTATTCCATATTTATGACACCAAGAAACTTTTAAGTAATTTTTATTTTTTGAAAGAAAATTACTAATTGTATGTTGACTTCATGAATTTTTTTATGTGTTTAAGACTTAGATTTATTTGCACCAAATGTTGAACAAGGAAATGGATATCAATGGGAGAATACTGATTTGTTTACATATGTTGAGAAAGACATCAGAAAGAGTCAACAATTATGAAAAATATGAGTTATTGAAATTCATTTGATGTACAATTTTTAGTTACTAATATAATAATTTTGTAGTTGCCTTACATTTAATCATATTATACGAGTGTAAATATTAAACAAAAAAAACATTAAAATTTGTATTTTAAATTATAAAAAAAATTGAAGATAATTCATAAAAACATATTGTGGATTAGACCTGTCTATGGGCTGGGCTGGGCCGGGTTCGGGTCGGGCACGGAAAAAATTTCGGCCCGACTCTTAGGCTCGGGCCCGGCCCGGCCCGAAATATGGGCTTAAAATTTTGCCCAGGCCCGGCTCGGGAAAAAAATAATAAGCCCGAGCCGGCCCGGCCCGGCCCAATTTTTAATAAACACAAAAAAATTTAAAAATAAAAAAATAAAAAAATATTTTTAAAGTATTTTAAAATTAAAAAATAAAAATAAAAAAATATATTTATTATATTCGGGCCGGGCCGGGCTTGGGCCAAAAAAGTTGAGCCTGAGCCCAGCCCATTTTTTAAACGGGTCTCGTTTTTTTGCCCAAGCCCATATTTCGAGCCTATATTTTTACCCGAACCCTCCCATATTTTGGGCAGGCCGTCAGTAGGGCGAACCACCCGCCCATGGATGTGTCTATTGTGGATATATATATATATATATATATATATGTTTCAATGAAACAGATGGCAAAAAAAGAAAAGAAAAGAACAGAAAAAGTACTTGTACTAAAATGAGTAGTTGGATATAAATATATAGAGAAAAGATTGTATAAACAGAGATATTATCTCTTTTTAATAGTTTTATGCCATATCAATAATTTTATCTTGAATTTTAGGATTTTAATTTGAATTTAAATTTTTTCAGGATAAAAATACTGAAATTCAGTATAAAAATATTGATATAATATAAAACTATTAGAAAAAGGATACATCTTGTTTTATTAAATCCTTTCCCTAAATATCTAATTAATAAACATATAAGAAATGTAAGAAAAGGAGCTTGTTCCCAGTTCCCACAAGATGGAAATACCAACTACGTAGTTGGAAATAATGACAAGGTGTGGCAGTACAATAACCAATCGCTAGGAATTTCAAAGAAAAACGGTCGTGGGAGATTAGGGAGAGGCGTGGTAGGTACAAGGAAGGGCAAGTTTTGATGTAGAAACAAGGCCCTGCTTGGACTGGGTGTCTGGTGTCCATTTGAACGTGAGATGGGCATATTTTTGCCTCTAAATTCCCACCCACTTCCTCTCGCCCATATGCTCTACCTACCACCATCCCCCCTCCTTATATCCCTTCCCTCTCCCACTTTCCGACTCTAACTCACCTTCCCTTTCCTCTCTCTGCCTATATCCCCCATTTTCAATACCCAATTACCATGATCTCCATTGCTGATCATCCCGTTGAGCTTGAATCCCCTAAGCCTGACCAACTCTCCCCTGAAACCCCCGCTGATCACATTTTCAGGTCTAAATTGCCTGATATTCCTATCTCAAACCACCTCCCTCTCCACACTTACTGCTTTGAAAATCTCCCCTCTCTCTCCGATAAACCATGTTTGATCTCCGGCTCTTCTGGGAAAATCTATTCCTTCAGCGAAACTCATTTGATTGCGCAAAAGACAGCCGCTGGTCTATCCAACTTAGGCATTCAAAAGGGAGATGCCATCATGATTCTCCTCCACAACTGTGCCGAATTCGTCTTCGCCTTCATGGGAGCTTCCATGATAGGAGCCGTTTCTACCACCGCCAACCCGTTTTACACCTCCAAAGAAATCTTCAAGCAATTCAAAGCTGCTCGAGCCAAACTCATCATCACTCAATCCCAATACGTTGACAAGCTTAAAGACACCAATAACAACAACGACGGCGACGAAAACTTCCCCAAAATAGGTGAAGATTTCAAGGTGATCACCATCGACGACCCCCCAGAAAACTGTTTAGATTTCAGTATGTTATCAGAGGCAAATGAGAATGAGATCCCTCAAGTTACCATTCACCCCGATGACCCTGTTGCTTTGCCCTTCTCTTCGGGAACAACAGGGTTACCCAAAGGAGTCGTTTTAACGCACAAAAGCTTGATCACAAGCGTCGCTCAGCAAGTAGATGGAGAGAACCCAAATCTTTATTTGACACATGACGATGTTGTCTTGTGTGTTTTGCCTTTATTCCACATTTACTCACTCAACAGCGTGCTCTTGTGTTCCTTGAGGGCTGGAGCTGCGGTTCTGTTAATGCAGAAGTTTGAGATAGGGACGTTATTGGAGCTGATACAGAGGCATAAAGTTTCGGTGGCTGCGGTGGTGCCGCCGTTGGTGGTGTTGTTGGCTAAGAATCCTGTGGTCGCCCAGTTTGATTTAAGCTCAATCAGGGTGGTGCTTTCAGGGGCCGCCCCGCTCGGAAAAGAGCTCGAAGACGCTCTCAGGGGAAGGGTTCCTCAAGCCGTTTTGGGTCAGGTTAGTTTTTTTGTTTTCTTAAATTTATTTAATTTTCATTAATGCATTTCTTAACTGAAGTTCATGCGAAATGAGAGTTGATAATTTTTTTTTTAAAATTACGAATTATATTACTATTTTTTCCCCTTCATTAAGTACTAAAAAATTATTTTAGATTTAAAAATATTAATTATTATTTATATTACATTCACCAACAAAATTCATTATCTATTAAATGTATTCCTTTTCTTTTAAATATATATATATATATATATATATTACACGTATCTTTTAAGAATAACATTTAACATGCCAGTGTACAATTCTCATGCACTATCAACTAATAATAATGCAATACATTAAATTAAATTAAAAATAAAAATTATAAATAAATACTAACAAATTTATTCTGAAAATATAAAATATGATATTGATAATAAAAAGCATTTAATGCAAACCATACTTTAACTCTCTTAACATATTATATAAATTTTAATAAATTAACAATTTTACCCTTTATATTAATTTATTTATTTTGTTATCTTCAAATTTTATATTCAATAATTTTTAATTTAAAATAATAAAAATTAATTAGTTATAAAAATATTTAATTATTATCAACAATAAATTAGTTTATATTCTAATATAATTATATATTAAACATATCTACAATTAAAATATATATTTAAATAACTATAAATAAAATTAAATATTTTAAAACCCTTCGATTTGGGACCTTATTATTAAGCCTAAATTGGGCTGCTTGGAGAAATAACCTAAATTTAGAAATAATGACATTTTCTTTTTCAGTTTTATGAATATATTTTTGAAATTTCTTATTTTATGTGTTATAGTCAAAATTGAGTAGGGTCTGACATCAAATTTAGGATTCAATACAACTGCTACTCTCTTTCCCCATTTGACGTTTGCTTTTACGGAAGGTTTTTGGATTTATTTTAGTAGTAGGTAAATTAATTTATGTATGTTAATTAAAAAGTAAATATATTTTTATTATCAAATGTTTCATTTATATTTATTGTGAACATGAGGTATACATTATTTATTATTGTTCAATTGTTCAGTTATTTTGTTAATTACGTTAATTTTTAATCATTCAAACGGAAGAAAATAAAAGAAAATCTAATTTTTCATTGAACTAAAATAGGTATTTTTTGAATATTGAGAAGAAATCCAAAGACATCAGACATAGCATAAAGAGTTTATTTCTTAAACGTGTCTTACATTGACAAAAAGCATTCGAACCGTAATCTGATCTGATCAAATAATAGCCCTTAGTAATATGCGAATGCAGTGTAAGATCCCAAAATCGAAGGGAATTAATGGCCATTAGCGGTCACTGGACCTCCTTCTGAATTCTGCCACGCATTTACTGACACTATATTGAATATGGAGCCACCCATCTTTTGTTAGATGATATTATAAAATAATTAAAATCTTTATTTTATATCATATAAAATAGCATGAATATTTAATATAAAAATTTCATTAATTAAAATTCCAAAAATATTTTTCAAAGTTTCTTGTTCAGAAATTTTAAAATTTAAATTTTTATCAATAAAATAATGAAAATTCAAGTTTAAGAATTTTATCAAAATATTAAAATCTGAAAATTTTAATTATTTTGAAATATAAGTCCCATTTTGCCATTGTGGAGGAGGTTTTTCAGAGGGTGGTCAGATCTGTACATCATTCCACCAATGCCGCCCACTTGTAATGGTAGGCTTCATTGGGTCTCGACCCAAAAGTTCAAATGCCCAATGGATTAAGTATTTTTGTTTTTTTTTTCCGAAAAATATAGGGATATGGAATGACAGAGGCAGGACCAGTTCTATCAATGTGCCTGGGATTTGCGAAGCAGCCCTTTCCTACAAAGTCAGGTTCATGTGGGACAGTGGTTAGGAATGCAGAGCTTAAGGTCATTGACCCTGAAACTGGCTGCTCCCTTGGCTACAATCAACCTGGCGAGATTTGCATTCGTGGATCTCAAATCATGAAAGGTTACTTGAACGATGGTGTCGCCACAGCAGCTACCATAGATGTGGAGGGTTGGCTTCATACAGGTGATATAGGTTACGTGGATGAAGATGATGAGATTTTCATTGTTGATAGAGTAAAGGAAATCATCAAATTCAAAGGCTTTCAAGTACGTTAATTTCTCCCTTCATCGTTTCTTGGTTAAAGCAACCTTTATAAATTGCATTTTTCTCTGATTGTTTCTGTTGTATTTAGGTGCCACCAGCTGAGCTTGAGTCCCTCCTTATAAGCCATCCATCAATTGCAGATGCAGCTGTAGTTCCGTATGTACTTTCCAACATGTTCAATTCATGGCTGACATATACTCAGTTCTTCTTTTTTTTTTTTTTTTCTTTTAAGTATTCATGTTGGATATTTGTGTGATGCATATTTGGAGATAAGTACTAGAATAAAACCTTCTAAAAATCCCCTAAATACATGAAAAACTTTGAAAAATATTGAACGTACAACCTTACATAAACTGCAACATTTAACAGGCAAAAAGATGAAGTTGCTGGTGAAGTTCCGGTTGCATTTGTGGTTCGATCAAATGGTTTTGAACTCACTGAAGAAGCTGTCAAGGAATTCATTGCTAAACAGGTATATACGAAGATAACATCCTAATTATATTCTGAAACCAAAGTTCCAAGGCTTAAGCAATAAAATCCCTTTGTTGTGCTCACCAAAACAGGTGGTTTACTACAAGAGATTGCATAAGGTGCACTTTGTTCATGCAATTCCTAAGTCTCCTTCAGGAAAGATTTTGAGAAAAGATCTGAGAGCCAAGCTGGCTGCTGCAGCACCTACTACCCACATTCCATGAAAATTTCTTCTATAATCTATTTGGCTTTTAAATTGCAACGCCTTTTGCTGATTTTGCTTTAACTTAGGCTTTTAATGTTTCGAACTCAAGAGTTCCTGAAAAGAAAAAATCAGTATGGCGATGATCCTATGTCATATTTAAGTTTGTTCTCTTTTTCTCATATTAAGTGGTCATGCTTGTAAGTTGTAATGCAATTTGTTTCGTCGTTTTGTTGTAATAAGAGGGAAATCAGAGCCAATGATTTCGCTCAACCTATATGATTTGGAAATAGGTTTAGATAGACATCAATTCTATGTTCCAACTTGTAATGTTCTCTCCTCTATTGGAAAAGAGAAATGATTCTTTGAATTGCTTCCATTCCGTGGTTATATATATAGGCGTATATACAAAATTGTCCATTTACTTAGTATTGTTTTGTTAATTAATTGAAGTTGAATTAAAAGAGGTCCCGTATTTTCATGACGGAATAGTTATGCTCTTGTCAACTGAGAATCGTGGAGA
Source organism: Gossypium raimondii (assembly GCF_025698545.1). Lineage (NCBI taxonomy): Eukaryota > Viridiplantae > Streptophyta > Magnoliopsida > Malvales > Malvaceae > Gossypium > Gossypium raimondii. The sequence goes on along the minus strand of NC_068566.1, from coordinate 7,767,014 downwards.
GATAGGGAAACTACCACCACCCTCGACGATGGAAGAGTGACAAGAAAAAGTTCACCATACCAAGGAGGCACCACTAGCGCGGGGAATATGGATATGGATTCACCTACTAGAGATTAGATGTCCTTTAAGGATATTTTACTTCATGCTTTGAAGAACTTTAATGAATTAAACGAACAAGAGGAAGATGACTTCGAATTATTGAATGGTGATGTCATCATAGAATTACTTGATGGAATTCCGTCAATAGAATAGGCTTGCTCAGGAGGACAATTGGCAAAACAATATCTTTTCTCTTCATGGATTTAGAAAATGGCTATTACTTAGTCAAATTCCAATCATCGAAGATTACACAAGGTGTTGTTGCAAGGTCCATGGGTTGTTTATGATAGTATCTCACAATTCAACCTTGGGCTTTATCTTTTTTTTTTTTTACATCACAATCGTATCCCTTGAATATGGTAACAATGATTCGTTTACCTTGTCTATGTGGAGCAAAAGCAAGATTTTGATTAACACAAGTGTGTTGTAAGCATCCAAGAACTTCATAAAGCAGGTAGAGGCCATAGGACACATGCGACTTTAAACATTTGTCTAAACAATGACAACTTACGTATCTCAACCCCCACACAAAGTGACGCGATATCATTGTATATGTGTCTTTCATGAACCTTTCTAGGTGCTGTCAAATTGCAACATTTGGTCTTGCAAAAAGCCAAAATTGATGACACACTCTTAGACATAAGGGGGAAGGCAATGTAAGAGGGAATTTTGGACCTGAACCACAATACAATCGAAGTCCTCAAACCATGTTGAGCCATCAAATGTTCGATAAGTTTGTTAGGTTGGACGAACGAAGGCCTTCTGACTTTGCCTAACAAGAGCAAGATTCAAAGTCTATTCTTGAGCCTACAAAGAATTTTAGGCATGAGAGCCCATCTTTAAGCCCTTCATAAGCTCAATAAGGTGGGCACAAATACCACAATTTGGGCACCAAGAGAATTTACAAGAGAACCTTCATGGCCTCACTTGGGGGTGGAAGTGGACACCACTTGCACTCATCGACATTGATTGAGAGTCACAATCTCAACCACTTGCCTCTCCACTCATTTATGGAGGATTTTCCTGTAGCCAACAATTTGCATATCTTGTCAAATTGATTAGCCATGGACTTGGGTATAAATAAAAGGGATTCTCCCCTCAAATGAGATCATTTTAGGGCACACACAATAGTTTATTCAAAATCATTTATTTACATTTTTCACTTTGAGATAATCTCTCAAGCTTTCTCACTTTACAATTCTTGGCTCCCTACGAGCAAAAATAAGTTATTGCTTAAGGCTTCTTACCTCGTCTAAGGGAATTAACACACTTGCAACACAAGCACTTTTTATCAACATTACTTCTATACTTAGTTTTGTTTATTTTTATTATTTTACTCTTTTTTGTTTGATATACTAACTTGTTGAAATAGCACAATCCCACATCTAAAAAATACAAGGTTGTGGAGTGCTTGTACTACTATAAATAGTTGTGGTCTCTCTACCTTTAAATCATCCCAAAATTTACCATTTTGTTCATAAGACAATTTTCATTTTTCCTATTTGTAACTTTCACTTGTATCTTTTGCAGTGAAACATATTTGGTAGTCTTTGAGGGCATAGACATAATTTTTCGAACCTTAGTAAAATTATAATGTTATTTATTATTTTTCTTTCAATATTTTGTAGGGTACATTTGTAGTGATATATTGTGCTATTAAATTACATTGAAGGGAGATTCTGTCAAGGAGGTTGAGTTTTAAGCGGGACCGTCTATGACCCCTCAAATCTTTCTTAAGAATCGAATTTAGTGTGGTTTTCGAGTACAATAAATTACTCTTTTTACCCTATTCGTACAACAAATGGTATCAGAGTCGATGGTTATTTGAAGTATGCTCTGTGGTTGCAATTTAAACTGATCGTCCACATCATAAAAGATTTCATTGGACATATTGAAAGATTATGATTGAAATGGTGGACAATCCAAGAGCTCCAACATCGCCTATATAGTTAATGGGATAGTTGTTACGACATCAACTGATATTGAGAGTTAGAAACATTTAAGTTATGGCATATGCGCTTGGGGCATGCAAATGAAAAATCCTTGAGCTTACTTATAAATCAAGGATTATCAATCGGAGTAAGAACTCGTAAGTTGGATTTCTGTGAGCATTGCGTCAAAGGGAAATAGACAAGGGTGAAGTTTGAGACTACAATCCATGATACTAAAGGCATCTAGGATTATGTTCACTCAAATGTTAGGGGTTCCTCTAAAAAAAGCTCTTTGGGAGAAAAAACATTATTATGTAACTTTCGTTGATAACTATTCCCGAAGAGTGATTGTATACAATAAAAACAAAGGATGAAGTGTTAAGAGTTTTCTTTAAGTGGAAAAAGATGATGGAAACTCAAACGGGAAAAAAGACCAAGCACCTTCGCACAGACAATGGTAGAGAGTATATGAGTGATCCATTTGCAAAAGTTTGTGAAGAAGAAGGAATCACCAGGCACTTCACTATCAAATCTACGCTGTAACACCCCAAAATTGGGCCTAAGAGTTCTAGGGGAATTTTAGGAATTTTTTAAAAAAAAAATGGTTTTTAGAAAATTAAATCAATTTCTAAAAATTAGTTTTAAATACCTTTAATTTTGAAAATAGGACTGATTTGTAAAAGGGTCAAAACTTTGGGTTTTTATAAAGCAATTTAGCCAAATTTTAAAAATCACCTTAATACTTCCCCCATCTACAATTATAAACCCTCCCTTTTTGTTTTATGTTTGCCGTCCCAAGTTCTCCCTAAATTTTCCCCTTCAATTTTATTTGTTAAACATTATTCCTTTTGATTTCCATCATTCCCCGAGTAATAAACCTCCATAAATCTTCAAGAAGAACACCCAAACACCATAGATTTCTCCATAGTTGTACTTTTTGAGATTTTTTGGGTTTTTCAGGTTTTCGATCAAACACTTGGATTTTCATCAACTAAGGTAACGATTCATCTTTCCATTAGTTTTAAATGTTAACTAGTCTCTTAAACTGAATTTTTAGTTATTAAAACGTATGTTTTAAATAAAAGCTGAAAAGTTGGTTATTCATGGTGAATTTTGGGATTGTGGATTAAAATATGGTTTCAAAGTGCTTTTCAACTTATTTTAACATGATTAGAAGGTTTCTAAAGTTACTTTGAAGTTTCATTAAGAATTTCTTGGGTTTTAATAAATTTTCGTCATAATGGCCAAAACTTGTCGAAAAATGTCGATACCTTAAAATGTGTAGTTTTGTGTAGTTTAAAGGTTGAGAATTAGTCGTAGATGAATGGATTTCGTTTCGTGTGAAAAGATTAAGTGTTGATTGAGATATTCGAATTTAAAGTTTTCTATGTCGAAGGTTTAGGTTAAAAGAGAACGTAGCTTAGGCTTATGTTTATAACTATTTAAGGTGAGTTGATGGTTGATTGTTGATTGTATGTTTGTGTGGCTTGTATTGTTGAAGTGTTGGAGTCAATAGGACCTTCAACGAGTAGAGACAACGGTAAAGAAAAGCTTGTTTGAGCTTTCGATTTTTGGCAAAACATATTTTGGTGAATGTTTTGATATCCCTACTCATATATGATTCATTGTGTACTTGGGAATTTAAAGGTAGCCTAAACCCCTACTCTAAATTCCAAGTGTAAGTGTTCTCGCATCTATGACTAAATATGATATATGTATGCTTGTGAAATTGTGAAAATATGAAATTATGAACATATATGAGATGTTATGGCATATGCTATAAGCTTATGATGACTGATGTGAAAGTAAATATGTGGGTATGTTAGTCATGACATGTGACAGTGATTATATTGTGCTACTAAAGTGAATATACAATGAATATGTGTAGAAAATCGGTAAGTAAATATATGATAATAATGTGGATATTTTGGCCTTGTGATCTTATGAGACCGTTGGATATAGTTGGCATGCTATAGGATTGTGAGTACTCACTTTTGTGTTGTGATATATGGGGCATTGAAGCCCAGGGACAATTTTCAGAGAGATAAGAGAATGTGAGCTAAGCTCCATTCACCGGGATATGTGTGTTTGGTGTGTTAGAGAGTGTTAGCTATATGCTTCACTTACGGGACATGTTTGGCTCTTTGAGTCATTTTGGTGTGTTGGAGATCTGTGTATCTGATGTGTGGTGATAGAGTTCACTTTATGTTTCATAATTTCAGGAGCCAAACTATCATAAAATGTGACTAAAAGTGATTAAATGTGATTAATATGTGCTATAATACGTGCTTTGATATTCATATGATTAATGTGTAAGTATTCATGAAAGATGATTAAATGTGTAAAATATGACATAAGAGTAGAAGATGTTAGGATTATGTTGCATGTATGTTTTGCTGACGCATAATGACTTGTTTACGTAGTGGTTATACTGAGCATTCACTGAGCTTGTTGAACTCACTTGTAACAATCCGATTTTCAGTAGTGATGGAACAGTGGTTCGAGACCACAAATTTCCGTCGTGTCGACTCATAAATATTATTTTTATAATATTTATATCCATTAGAGTCATATTAAATTTTGTTTAAGAAATTTTAACGTTTAGATAGTTACTTTAGGAAAAAGGACTAAACTGAAAAAGGTGTAAAATTTAGTAAATCTTGAATTTCCATTGATTTGATAGTTTAAATATGAAATGAAAAGGGAATTATATAATTTAGTCCATTTGGATATTAATGGACCATAATAGGTTTTTAAATTATGGTTTTTTAAGATTTTAATTAAGGGAGATTATGTACTTTAGAAAATAAATTAAAGTTTAATAAAATAAAACCAAAATCATCATCATCATCTTTTTGGATGTTCCACTAAAAAACTAAGGCATTTCAACATTTTTGAAGCTTCATATTCGGCTATCATAGGAACCTTGCATGTAAGTCCGTTTTAATTCCATTTCTTGTAATTCTTATGTTTTTGAGATAGTTGCAACTAGGTCCAGCTAGCCCGTACCTTCGTTTTTAAAACTATTAAAATTTTTGGAAGTTTCCATTGATGAGTATTGAATGTTTTTGATGAATATCATGTATTTGGAGTTTTGATTGTATTGTTTGATGATTTTGTAAAATAATTTTTGTTAGATTTTAATTTTAGGGTTAAATTGTGAAGATGATAAAATTTTAGGGTTTGATAGTGAATTTAATGTTAATTAGGGACTGTTAAAGGCCTAGTATATTTGAATAGAATTTTATTTGAGAAAATGGTTAATTTGATGAATTTTGGGTTAAGGGACTAAATTGTAAAAATTGTAAAAGTTTGGTGTAATTGTGTAAATTCAAAAATTAAAAGGGTTTTAATTGTAAAATAGATTTGAATGTGAAATGTAAGCTGATAATTGAGAAATTCTATATTTAGATCAAGATCTCGTAGATACTCATGGAAAAGAAAAAATACGGAATAGTCCTTTGAACTTCTACAACTACTACAATTCAGTCCAGGTAAGTTCGTATGATTTAAAATTTAATATCTATATGAATTTTTGAATAGTATAACATGGTATAATATATATATTCAATTGTTAAAAATTAATGATTATTTGAGATATGTTATTAAATTTGATGATCGGGTTGGATTGATCGCTGGATGAGTACAATCGTGATATGGTGTGTTATGGGGATTGGGGTGGAGATGGTTACGGAGTGATGTATATATATTACCCGAGTAAATCGAGGTTCAGCATTTGTTGCGAACTCTCATGTTATATTCTTTGTTTGGTGTGTTTCGGAGGGACTAGCTTTTATGAGCATTGGTGTGTTTCGGAGGGGTTGAATCGTTTGAGCATCTGGTGTGTTCTTGTTGGACTAACGATGTACTCCTATCCATAAGTTGATCTTCGAATTAAAAATCTCGGTAAGGTAATTTTGTTTAATGGATTTGATGGATTTGATGGATTTGCTATAAGTTGAGTATTAAATTGAATATATGTGTGATTTATCAATTGAGATTGTCAATGACAGGGAGCCTTCGTGGTTGAATGGTTATTGTTTGAATTGTTGTATTTACTTCAGTAAGATTTATCGTTTTAATATGTCGAACTTACTAAACTTTATTGAGCTTACTTGTGTTGTTTAATGTTCTTGTAGATACTTGAAATGTTTTACGATCTGATCGGCGCTCAAGTCACACTATCCAACTTATTTCGGTAGTTTTTTAAATGTTTGATTCGGTTTATATGGCATGTAATAGACTTTTGTGTAGTTATTACTAATGTTTTGGAATAAGTAAAATGCTACGTATGATATTATATGTAAATTTCCATCTTATATAATCTATGTGAATGAGGTAGATGTTTCAATGCAAATAGAAATGGTATGTGTTAATGATATGTGTATTTAAGGTACCTATGATAGGTACATTGGTTAGGTGTTGATTTGATGAATTGATAAGTTGTGTTTGAGGTTTTATTTTGATGTACAATTGTATATACTTGTGATACCAATGAGGGCACATTGGTTAGGCACTTAATAGGTTGATTTTGGTATGTTTTTAGCTTGATTAATGTCATTTTGAATAGGTATTTTGGTTGGTATTTGAGTTTCTTAAGGTCCAAGTAAGCTTGAAATGGTAAAGTTGTTGTTTAAGGTTCATTTTGGGTCTACACGGCTTGATACATGGGTGTGTGACTCAGCCGTGTGTGAAACAAGGCCAAGCGACACGGTCGTGTGTCCCCTGTAGGTTTAAAAGCATGCAAGTCAGGTAGTTACACGGACTAGCACACAGTCTGGCACACAGGCGTGTGGCTTGGCCGTGTGACCCTACTCAGAGAATTACACGGATGAAGACACGGGCTGGGACATGGCCGTGTGTCCCTATTTTGAAGGTTACATAGCCTGAGACACAGACGTGTGTCTCAACCGTGTGAGGCACGCGGCCTGGCCATACGATCGTGTGATCCCTGCAGTCCAAAAGTTTTTGACTCTTTCTTAAACTTTCCATATGTTTCCAATTTAGTCTCAGATTGTTTCTAAAGTATTTTTAGGTCCTCAAGGGCTCGATTAAGAGACATTATGAATGTAGTTGAATGTAATTAGACTAAGTTTACATTGATGTATGAATTGAAGGGTTTACTGTTCTGTTTGTACTGTAATGCTTGATAACCTTATTCTGGCGACAGATACGAGTTAGGGGTGTTACATTTCGTGGTATCAGAGTTACGGTTTAGTCGGTTCTCGGACTGAACGTAACATGTGAAAATGTCTAGAATTACATGTTATATAAATCTACAGTAGTGTGACGTGTTTGATCTGATCCAACCTTTGTTTTTTTTATAGATTGTAAAGATGTTAGACGAATCTAATCGTGCTGAAAATGATGAGGTTAATAGTAATGTACCGACCTCTGATCATGGGACGAGTAGTAATGTTTCGATTCCTCCAGTACAAGAGCATGAACTTAAAAACATGTTCTTTGGTTTTATGAACTAGTGGTTCAACGAGTTTATGCAAATGAGTAATCTGACTCAACGACCTCCATCCCCTATTATACCTCCGATTGTACCTCCACCTCCTATTGTGATTGAACCTAGTCGACATATTTTGATTGAGAAGCTTAGAAAATGTGGTGTTGAAGAATTTCGGGGTAGATCAGAAGATGATCTGGTTAAAGCTGAGTATTGACTTCAGAACATCTTGCGAGTTTTTGAAGAAATGGCTTGCCTTCATGATGATTTTCTTAGATGTGTTGTTTCATTATTAAAAGAGGAAGCGGACAGTTGGTGGATTACATTAGTAGTTGTGGTACCGATGGAGAAAATTTCCTAGGATTTCTTTCAAACTGAGTTTAAAAAAATATGTCGGAAAATGGTATCTGGACGAGAAAATGAGAGAATTTCTTAAGTTACATCAGGGAAATAGATCGGTGGCTGAGTACAAGAGAGAATTTGTACATTTTAGTAAATATGCCCAAGAAATTGTGCCTACTGAAGAAGTGATGTGTATCCAGTTTAAAGATGGCCTGAATGATGAAATTCGAATGATGAACGGAGGTACTAAAATTCGAGAATTTTTTTCTCTTATTTGACTGTACACAGAAAATGGAAGAAGTATACAATCACAAGATACAATGGGATAGACAGATTCGAGAGTTTCACAAGAGAGGTTCTTTTAAGTCGTTTTTTGCATCACCTGCAAAGAAGAGTAAATAAGATTTTAGTTGAGCTACCTCAGTGTTTGAGCATCTGAACAAAAACAAATCGCATGATTTCAAAGCTCCTACTAAACCAGTTGATAGTGTGGGAAGTGTACGGAACACTCAGAATCCCAATTGTAGACATTGTGGAAAAAATCATCCTGGAGAGTGTAGAGCTAAGTCGGGAGCCTGTTATAAATGTGGGTCAATTGACCACTTTCTTCGGAATTGTCTTAAACAGTTAAAAGAAAATGAAGAATAGAATGAAAAGCAAATGTCTACATTTCAGAAAAGTAGACGTCCGAGTTAGAATTGTGCTACTAGAATTGCTTGTACAGGGGCAAAATACACCATTGTTCAAACAGAGGCTAGAGCACCTTCTCGCACATATGCTATTTGAGCCAAAAAGAAAGCTACTACTCGTGATGTGATTGCTGGTATATTTTATCTCTTTGATGTTACTGTTTATACATTGATTGACCTTGGGTCAACTCATTCTTATATTTTCTCTGCGTTGGTAACGGAAAAAAATTATCTGTTGAATCTACTGAATATGATATTAAAGTTACTAATTCACTAGTTAGAGTGTGATAATTAACTTAATTTATTGTAAATGTCCACTGAAAGTTAGAGACTGTGAATTCCCTGCTGATTTGATGTTACTACCATTTTGAGAATTTGATGTTATTCTGGGTATGGATTGGCTATTGTTGCATGATGCTGTAGTAAAATATAGACAAAAATAGATTGACTTGAAATGTCAGACAGGAGAGATGATTTCAGTTGAGTCTGAAAGTCCGAAAGATGTTAGAATTATTTCAGCTATTTCTACATAGAGATTGATACGTAAAGGTAATGAAGCGTTTCTAGCATACATTCTTGATACCAGAAATTTAAAATCGAAGCTAGATCAGTTACCCGTTGTAAGTGAGTTTACTGATGTATTTCCTGAAGAGTTGTTGGGTCTGCCTCTTGATCGTAAAGTTGAGTTTGTGATTGATCTGGTTTCTAGTAATACACCGATATCGATATCACCATATTGCATGGCACCAGCTGAATTAAAAGAGTTGAAAGCACAGTTGCAAGAGTTATTAGATAGGCTTTATTCAATTGAGCGTATCTCATTGGGATGCCCTTGTGTTGTTTGTGAAAAAGAAAGACGACTCATTAAGATTGTGTATATAATACAGACAGTTGAACAAAGTCACGATAAAAAATGAGTATCTCTTGCCATGTATCGATGATTTTTTTGACCAATTAAAAGGTGCCATAGTGTTCTTGAAGATAGATCTCAGATCCAGGTATTATCAATTGAAGGTTAAAATTTGTGATGTGTCAAAGATTGCTTTCAAAACTCGTTACGGTCATTATGAATTTCTAGTAATGCCATTTGATTTGACTAATGCCCCTGCTGCTTTTATGGATCTAAAGAATCAGGTTTTCAACCCCATTTGGATAGATTTTTTGTTGTGTTTATCGATGATATATTAATTTATTCCAAGATAGAATCTGAGCATACTCAACATTTGAGAATCGTATTACAGACTCTGAGAGAAAAATAATTGTATGCAAAGTTTAGTAAATGTGAATTATGGCTTTGCGAGGTTGGATTTTTGGGTCACATAATATCGACTGATGGGATTCAAGTTGATCCGAATAAAGTTTCTACTGTGATGAATTGGAACACTCCAAAGAATGTTTCAGAAGTGCAAAGTTTCCTGGGTTTAGCAGGTTACTACCGACGTTTTGTTAAAAAATTTTCGTTCATTGCTTCACTGATGACTAGATTATTAAAGAAACATGTCAAGTTTGTTTGGTTTGATAAGTGTCAACAAAGTTTTGATCAGTTGGAAAATATGTTGACGGAAGCTCTAGTGTTGACGCAGCCTGAGTCTAGGGTAGCATAAATTATCTTTAGTGATGTGTCCGTCAATGATTTGGGTTGTGTGCTGATGTAGGCATGGAAAGTAGTAAATTATGCTTCTCGATAGTTAAAGTCATATGAAAAGAATTATCCTACTCATGATCTTGAGCTGGCCGCGATTGTATTCACTTTGAAGATTTGAAGACATTATTTATACGACGAGAAATGTCACGTGTTTACATATCAAAAAAACTTAAAGTATTTGATGACTCAAAAAGAACTGAATTTGAGACAGTGACGTTGGTTAAAGTTACTGAAAGATTATGATTTGGTTATTGATTATCATCCGGGAAAGGCTAATGTGGTTACGGATGCACTCAGTCAAAAGTCATCATTGTTTATATTTCGAGCGTTGAACGCCCATTTAGCTCTAAATGAAGATGGTTCTATATTAGCAGAATTGAGAACAAAACCCCTGTTTTTACAACGAATTCAAGAATTGCAAAACGAAAATTCGAGGTTGATGTTGAAACGACAGTTGGTTCAGAATAATATGAGTACTGAGTACAGTGTTGATGATAAAGGTACATTACGTTACCTTGATAGAATTTGCGTTCCAAATGACCTAGATTTAAAATGTGATATTCTATTTGAAGCTCACAGTAGTACGTATTCTATTCATTCGGGAAGCACGAAAATGTATTGTGATTTGAAGCAAAAGTACTGGTGGCCGGGTATGAAACAGGAAATTTGTGAATTTGTGGCTAAATGTTTAATATGTCTGCAGGCAAAAGCATAGCATCAGGTACCGTCGGGTTTATTACAACCTGTTATGCTTCTTGAGTGAAAGTGGGAGAGAGTCGCAATGGATTTCGTATTTGGTTTATCTGTAACTCTGAAAAAGAAAGATTCGATCTAGGTGATTATTGATAGATTGACTAAATCAGCACAATTGTGGATCATGCCATTCAATCTTTTTTAACACTTAGTAACATATAGGCATGTTTTGACATGCAAATCACATATTATCATGATGTAACAAAATATCACATTTTAACAGTAATGAATAACCATATATGTCATAGTATCACATAATATGAGAATGAGAACAACATACTTTTCACATCAATAATCAAACATAACCATACAACATACTTTCATGAAATAGTCGATCTGAATCACTTACTTGTATAGTCTATTTTGACGTATTTATTCTTCCATTTTAAAATACTCAAAGTATTATCAATCATGTAATAATATTTTATTTAATCATTTTTTACGATATATATTTATATATCGACAATAAGTTAGACTCACCCTTAAAACTCCACTCTAACGAACGTCTACACTCAAATCTTAACCATAGGAATACAAATATGTTATCAAGTGACTTTCAATTATAAATCATCCTTTTTAAATACCTGTTTATTACACACTAACATCAAATCACCCATTTAAACTTACTCTTATGATAATCATTTGTACGATGGTTTCATTCCTATTACCAGGATCTTTCCGGAATGGTATTGATCGCCTCTTAATTAAAAATAAGGTAAAATATGTTAATACACAAGGGAAAATTACACTATATGTCTTAAAGATATTCGGCCAAAAGGAAAAAGTAGGGAAGAAAATAGTGATTTTCATCCCACTATCACTTACTTTGATTCGACTGAATTAGAATAAAAGATGGATCACTGTGGTCTTGAGTTGAAGAGGCTTTCGAATCTAGGGCAATTGATCACTTGGAAAAGTGAGTTAATTGTATAAAAACAACATAAAATTAAAATATTTTACAAACTTAATGAAAATAAAATAAAAAAGGGGTTTCGTTACAATAGAGAGTTGAATAAATCATAAAATAATGAAGAAAGAAGGAAAATCACTAACTGTCGGTGGAGGTGTGACGATAGTGGCGATGGTGGTTCGGCAAGGACTCAACAGAGGAGGACGAGAAAATAGGGTTGTGGCACAAGAGGAAATAAGGAGAGATTGCAAAGGGAAAAAGAAATAGAGAAGATGAAGAGAGAAAAGAAGGTTGCTTTCAATGGTGGTGTATGGTGGTGCTAAGCGGCGGTGGAGCAAAACCAAAAAGGAAAGGATTGGCTACAAAAGGGAAGGTCTAGCGGTGGTTCAGTTGGTAAGGATGTGGTGGAGGAGAGAAGGAAAATAGTGTAAATGTGGTGGTTGATAGCCAAAGTGAAAGAAAAAAAATGAGAGAAAATGGGATGAGTCAAGGTGGTGGACGATAGTAAGGAGAGAAGAGTAAGGAAAAATGTAACAAATGATGATACTCACTTGTCTAGGTGCATTGAATCAGCTCACATGGTAAAAATAATTCCAAATGGTTTGTTGAGGGAACAATGAAGCAAAAAGGGAATCATGTTGGAGTAAATATGGTATGTTGACTTGAAAAGAAAGGAAATAATCTCCCTTATGCGTGGTAAGAGAGCGTTGGACGGCGGTATAATAGCATGCAAAAGTTGACCAAAAATTAAATAAAAAAAATATGAGAGTGAAGAAACTTGAACCTAATAGTTTTAAGAAACTTTTAAAGCTCTTAACCACTAGGCCATTTCACTTTATTGTTCTTTATAGAAAAAATATATAAAATATGGGATGTGACCTTTCCTAAGGTTTGAAGCAAAACTGTACCACATAGAAAATAATACGAGGGAAGGGATTCGAACACTGATCATTAAGGAAAACTCCACCACTGCTCAATCACTAAAAAAAATTCAGGTATGACCACTTTCAGTTCATTAACCCAATTTCTACTAACTCGATTTTTGGGATGTGACATACTTAATACATGGTCCCATTGTGTTGAAATTTTTGAAAGTTTAATAACTCTAATGGTATGTGCAAAAGATTATTTACCAAAATGGTACATTTGGTGCCAAATTAGTTCTTGGCTAATTACTAATATATTTGAACATAAAAACGGACACTTGAAAATACTTAATATTTTTTCTAAGTACATGTCATTCTATTCAAAATTTGAAAACATACCCTGTTGTTGCTTGAAGATGTGATGAGATGAAAGCTTGCAATCTCAAATTCAACTCTTCAAATTAATTTCTGTATCTAATTTGCGCACGGAAACAAACCGTACGCTGAGTATACACCCAGTGGTATTACTATAATTCAAATACTTAAGGTAAAAACAATATATATATACACATTAAATCTTACCACTATTTTACCTTTAATAAATCATTCATGCATTTAAAATTTAATATTATTTTAATAATATGTATTTTAAATAGCTTCTCTTCATTTTAACTTATATATCTTCTTACTATATTAATATCTATTTCATGCATTTCATCAATAACCATTTCATAAAATCATTATTTCATATATTTCATTTCTGTATCTCAATTCAATAACTTATTCTATTTCATATCTAAGACTTTACAACATTAGTCTTTCAATAACTATTTCAAATTCATTTCAATTTCCCATTCCATCTTAATAATTCATTCATTATTAATGTAACATCCCGATTTTGGGCCTAGTCAGAATAGTGGTTTTGGGACCAAAAATCCGATGAGGAAAAAATTATTTTTCTTATATTTTTATGGTCTACGATTTCATGAAATGATTTTGTGAAAATTTCGTTCAAAAATTTCGACGTTTGGGCACTCAATTTAGTCAAAAGGACTAAATTGTAAAAAGTGCAAAAGTTAAGTTCTACATATTAGAGGTGTCCAATTGTTATGAAAATTTAAATTGGAGGTCCTTATATGGTAATTAGACCACTGGTTAAGTTGGTAGACAAAAATGGATATGAGATAAGTGAAATAGGAAATTTTTAAGTTGGGGGCAATTTGGTAATTTAGTAATAAAAAGAATTAAAAAGGGAAAAAGATGGCAAAATGTGCTCATCTTCTCCATGGTGAACGAAAATAGCAAGGGGGAAGCCATAGTTAGGGTTTTCAAGCTTCCAAGCTTCATAGTAAGTGATTCTAAGCCCCGTTTTTAATGTTCTTTACGTCTTTGGAGTCCCGGTAACTTGATTTAGCTTATTCTAGCAATAATTTAACCTAGGGTTTATATTTGGAAAAATACCCATAGGTGAAATGTGTTTGTTTTGATGTTTTATGGTAGAATATGAAGCTTGAAATTATGTTAAACAACTTTTGCTAAGCGATTTTAAGTGAAAACGAGTAAAACGACATAATCGGTAAAAAATACCTAATGTTCATAAGTACATGTTAGAGTGGGAATTTGATGTTGCTATAGAAGGGAAAAATTTCCAGCATGTCATAAAACATAAGAATAACGGATGAAGTTTAATTTCCGAGCTTTGAAGAAAAAGTGTAATTATGCAAAAGTTTAGGGGCAAAATTGTATTTTTCCAAAGATCGAGTCAATGATTGTTTTGATGAATTTGAGTATTAAATAATTTAAATTTGCTATTATAGATCAATAAGAATGAAATTCAAAGTTAGATCGGGGAAAGAAAAAGATAGAGGACTAAGTTGCTAGATTTGGTCAAATTTTGTACCGAGGTAAGTTTACGGTAAATAAATGAAATATTTTTATAATTGTTATTAATGTTGTTATTTTTCAGCAATTATGTATTTATTTCATGAAAATATCTAATGTTGACTTAAGTATGAGATGATAGAGAATCAGTGATAAAAGCCCCGTTGAAACATTGGGAATGTATCGGATACAAATGTCATGACATTAAGGGAATGAGATCCCATGTAAGACCATGTCTGAGACATGGCATTGACATCATTAAGATTATGAGAGGTCTCATGTAAGACCATGTCTGGGACATGGCGTTGGCACCGAGATGAGAGGTCCCCCGTAAGACCATGTCTAGGACATGGCATGGGACACCGATATGAGAACTCCCATGTAAGACCATGTCTGGGACATGGCTTTTGCATGTTATTATCAGAAAAGAGACCTAAGCATCCTTATTATTCAAATGTGGCTCAACGGGCTAGTAAACAAATTATGTTCCATGAAAGTTCAGGTAAATGGAATAAATAGCAAATTCAGGTGAGTTATAAGAGTTAAGAACATATTATGTTATCAATTGAGAACCAACATTTCAGCAAGAGAAGAGTAAGTAATAATCATGAGTTATCTAAGTAAACAAGTAAGTGAATGAGTAAGAGATTAAGTAAAGAGGAAATTAGAGATCATGACACTTGAGTATATTTATTTGTGTTAAATGTTGTTATTTATTTGCTTGTAAATTTACTAAGCTTTATGCTTACTTCCTTTATTTTCCTTCTTTTATAGTATTGCAAAGCTAATTCGGGGATCTTAAAGACGTCGGAGAATGCTCACACTATCAACAACAACAACTCGTATTTTATGATGATCAATGTTTGAGCTATGGCATGTATAGGGACTTAGTCATTTTGAATGTATGTCCTTATGATATTGCTAAAGGATGATGTGTAAATATATGATAATGTTTAGCTATTAAAATGGTTAAGTAAGAATATGTTTTGTCGAAACCTTTTTTTGGGTAAATGGGGCCGACTTGGATTTTGAAAAAGAAAATAAAAATGGGAGTCGCCATCGATCTTTTATTCAGGTCTGATCGGATCACCTTGAAAATAATTTCAGGTCTGCGAATTTTGAGAAAAAAAGGTTCGGGAGTCGGTTACGGACGAGGAAGGGTTAGCACCCTCGTGACACCCAAAATTGGTACCGAATTGATTGTTTAATGTCTAAGTGTCGAAATTTTGAAAAGATTTTAAAATACGATCCTTCCTTTTTTTTAATGTTAATTTTATAAAAGATGCTTGGATAATCGAGGCGAATGCTGAAAACCTTCTCGTCTAAGAGTAATAAAATGTCATGCCCAATACGTTAGGACACGGCATTTTAGTCCTTGAGAATAAGCATGTCTTTTGATTTTCAAAACCCTTGCGGTGAAGTTAAAAAGGGATATTCAATTGCTTTAAGTCAAATGAAAAATTGAAACCCAATACTTTAGGGAACAATTTCTCAGAATTCCTAGCATTGAATATAACCCTTATTGTTTTTTTTTAAATCTTCATTTCAAGAAAAACGACATGTCACATCCAATACATTAGGACACGACGTATCGAATTCCCGAGAATGAGTTTTTATTTATGTGTTAATTAAAAACGATATTCGGTTTCTTAGATCCCGAGGAAGATTGGAATCCAGTAAGTTAGGACACAATCTTTTCGAGGATCCCAAATTCCGAGTGTCGCGTTATATATCTTGAAAAACCTTTTGAATAAAAATGCTCTCGATACGTGAATGATATTGAACATAATTTTTAATGCGTATAAAGCGCGATGGGATAACAATGTACAATGTGAAGTGATAATTAAGTAAGTCGAAATATACATTAATGAACACAAATAATCAATCAATATAAATAATTGATACAAAGCACATAAGAGCAATAATCTCACATCATATATCATGCTTACATTTAAAGGCTAATGAATTACAAATTAACACATATGAAATTGTACAAATTTTTAAAATAACTTTAAGAAATATGGAAGATGGGAAAGTATAATAAATGAATTTAAAATAAATAATATATATATATATATATGAAAATTTGAAATAAATTAAAAATATGGTTAAAAATAAATACTACATAAAATAATAGTATCAAAATAAATTTTAAAGTAAATATCATATAAGAAAAAATAAATTACATAAAATAATATACATATATTAATTTAGAATAAGTAATATGTAGGGAGTGAAAAACTTCATGTAAGTAATAATATATATTAATGTAAAAAAGTGAAATAAACTAAATATATGTGGATATTTGAAGGAAGTAAAGCATCTATATAGCAATAGGTATATAAAAATATATAATATATAAAGTTAAATAATATATATAAATTACGTACATACATATATGTATAATAAAACTAATTTAAAGATAATAGTGAATAATAAAGTAATATATAGGAAAATAGGAAAATAGAAATATAATCAAATATAATAATGATTACAATAGTAAATAGTATAGGTTAATTTTAAAATAAGTAATATGTAAAATTAACTTAAAATAAAATAATATATAAAGTAACTTAAAATACTTAGGCTTATGGGTTAGGTTAAAATAATAAATAAAAGGTTTAATATAATCTATAAAATAGAAAATTGGAACTAAAACAATTTGGCAATAAACAAAGTTTAAAAAAAACATATACATACAATAAGTAAGAAGAAACTACAATGATACTAATAATAATAATGGTAATACCAGTAAATTAATTAATAAGCTGACCAACAAAAGGATTAAATTGAAATGAAAATAGAAATTCTGGGACAAATCTGCAGTCAAAACAGAATTAACGGTTCGAAACTGCAATTTACGAATTACGAGGAGGGCCAGATTGGAAATATTCCACCTCCCAAAACGCGACTCAGCAGCACGGACTGAAATGAGACAATCATTAAAAACGCGCGGCAAAATTAAAAGGTAAAAACGATCGATTTGAAAAGAACATGCAAACATGCAAGGGTCGCTCGCGCAATAATCCCATCAGACCCAAAACGCGCGGATCCTTCCCTTGGGTCGGGTCACCGCGTGGGTCGAGGGCTATCAGACGTTGTCGTTTCCCTTTATTACCTAAAACAAAATTTTTTCTTAAAAAACACTTCTACTTTATTTCTTAAAAACAAACAGAAAGAAAAAAAAGGAAAAACTATACTAGGGTTTCTGGTCCTAGCTTTCGCGTCGCTCGGGGGCTTCGTCGCTCTCACCGCGATTACACCGTCAACGGTGATCGGAGCTGCACCCCTAGGGGCTTTTTATCTCCTCTTCGCGCAGATCCGAATGCGCTACCAGGTATGAGTTCTCACTCCCTCTTTTTCTTTTGCTTGCTCTATATATATGCTTATATGTGTGTAAATAGCAAAACAGATAAAAGAAAGAAGAGCAAACGAAAAAGAATAAAAAACCCAATCGACAAAGGAAAAAAGAAAACCTTCTCTTGTGTATTGATTTCATTTTTTTGATACCGTAAGCGTGTAAGGGCTTCTCCTCCCTTTTTACAAATTTCTGTTTGGCCTTTTATATAGTCGAATAGAAAGAAAGAAAAATAAAAAAATCCAAACGAAATACAATGTTTTTTCTCTTTTCTTTGTCTCTGCTGCCTTTGTTTGTTTGCGCGCAGGTACGATCGTACAGGGGCTGACGTGGCAGCACGGAGGTGGCCGTACGAAGGCCTACGTGGCTGGGGAGAATGGCGCGGTGTGAAGGGGAGTCTGCGGGCTGCGGCGCTGAGAATTCTGAAAACTCTAGGGGTTTCTGAAAATTTTTGTTTTGGGCTTCAATGTAATTGGGCCGGGGTATCGGGTTTTAGGTGGGTTAATTTGGGGCTTAGTGGATCTGTAATTAGGTATTGACTCGAATTGCATTGGGCTTTGTAAAACGGGACATTTTAGTTTATATATCTTTTTATATCTAGGTTTTAATATATGTATCGGGCCGGGCAAATTTGGGCCATTATAGTTGCCCCTCTTTGCTCGTTGTCGTGTAACGGGAACGAAGCAAAGACTTTAAAAATGACCAATTTTATCCTGTCCTGTTGGACCTTGGTGCTCTTCTTCTTCGAGTTGCCTCATTCCATCCATTGCATCTTTAGAGGTATAGGAATTGGTGTCTCGATCCACTCTACCGCAACGTCAGGCAGATAGGATTTGTAACTCGTAACTTTAATCTGTTTAACTGTGATGTCGAGGAAGCAAGATTCGCTATTGTATCTTCAATCTGTTCCACTACACTGCCTGGGAAGTAAGATTCGCTGTTGTAGCTTTAATCTTTCTAACTGCAATATCGGGGAAGCAAGTTTTGCCGTTGTGGCGTTAATTTGTTCCACTACACCGCTTGAGAAGTAAGATTCACTGTTGTAGCTATAATATTTTTAACTGCAATGTCAGGGAAGCAAGGTTCGCCATTGTGGCTTTAATCTGTTCCACTGCGTCACCTGAGGAGTAAGATTCGCTGTGGTAGCTTTTTAACTACAATGTCGGGGAAGCAAGATTCACTGATGTGGCTTAATCTGTTCCACTGCATAACTTGGGGAGTAAGATTCACTGTTGTAGCTTTAATCTTTTTAACTGCAATGTCGGGGAAGCAAGATTCACCGATGTGGCTTTAATATGTTCCACTGCATCGCCTAGAGAGTAAGATTCGCTGTTGTAGCTTTAATCTTTTTAACTGCAATGTCGGGGAAGCAAGATTCACCGATGTGGCTTTAATCTGTTCCACTACATCTCCTGGGGAGTAAGATTCGCTGTTGTAGCTTTAATCTTTTTAACTGCAATGTCGGGGAAGCAAGATTCACCGATGTGGCTTTAATCTGTTCCACTACATCTCCTGGGGAGTAAGATTCGCTGTTGTAGCTTTAATCTTTTTAACTGCAATGTCGGGGAAGCAAGATTCACCGATGTAGCTTTAATCTGTTCCACTACATCTCCTGGGGAGTAAGATTCGCTATTGTAGCTTTAATCTTTTTAACTGCAATGTCGGGGAAGCAAGATTCACCGATGTGGCTTTAATCTGTTCCACTGCATCGTCTGAGGAGTAAGATTCGCTGTTGTAGCTTTAATATTTTTAACTGCAATGTCGGGGAAGTAAGATTCACCGATGTGTCTTTAATCTGTTCCACTGCATCGCCTGTGGAGTAAGATTCACTGTTGTAGCTTTAATCTTTTTAATTGCAATGTCGGGAAGCAAGATTCACCGATGTGGCTTTAATCTGTTCCACTGCATCGCCTGGGGAGTAAGATTCGCTATTCTCAGTCTGCCCCACTGTAACTTCAGGGAGATAAGAACTGATACGATCCACTGTACTGTAACTTCAGAGAGATAAGATCTATTACTTTAATCCGCTCCACTACAACTTCAGGGAGATAGGATTATCGGCTTCAATCTGCTCCACTGCAACCTCAGGGAGATAAGATTTGCCATCTTCGACTGTCCCCTTTGTAACCCGGGGATAAGACACCTTACTCGATGCTGCTCGCTGCGACCTCAGGGAGATAAAACCTAATATGATCTACTCTACTGTAATTTTGAAGATAAGATTCACCGTCTTCGATCTGCTCCGCTATTGCTTAGGGAGACAAGATCTGTAATTTCCCAACCTATACCACTGCTGACCAGAGAGATAGGACTTATCTTCCACCTATTCCACTGCTGGTCAGGGAACTAGGGCTCACAGTCTTCCATTTATTCTATTGTTGGTCAGGGAACTAGGGCTTACAGTCTTCCACCTATTCCACTACTGGTCAGAGAACTAGGACTTACAGTCTTCGACCTATTCCACTGCTGGTTAGGGAACTAGGACTTACAGTCTTCCACCTATTCCGCTGCTGGTCAGGGAACTATGGCTTGTGATTTCACCGATCCGTTCTCTGGGAAACATGACGTGTATAATTCATTTTAAGAACCTAATTATGCCTAGTGATTAGGATGCCCTGATCAGAATGAGTCAAACGCTCCTAACTAGGTATGTATGAATGATGTTTGCATGAATGCAGAATGTTATTTTTTGACAACGATCTTTCTTTATCGCTTAAGTTATCATTGTTCAAAGTTTATTAAGGCTCTATCACTGATGTGCTACAATATCTTCTTGCTCAACTGACTTTTCTGAAGAAACACTTAGTCAGATTGCCCCCACTGTAAACCTCCAAGTTCAATCCACTGGGACGTAAAATTTGTACCATCATTCTCTCATTGTAACCAGGGGGTAGATAGATATGGCTTTTTCTCAACCTTCTCCTATTGTAACTTAAGGATACAGAATGCGAAGCTCTTTGGTCTTTTATACCATTCCAAGGGTGTCATACCAAAATGCTTATGTACAAATGAAGACTTTTCTCTGAGGAAACCTCTTCCTATTGCTTGGTGATCATCACTTGCTTGTTCGTTGAAGCCTTATCACCGACACGCCATCTTGTCATTTTGTTCAATCGATGCTTTGACAACCAAATCTGAAGGGATAGTCTCAATTTAGACTTTTCCTTCCTAGATATTTCAACCTTTAAACCTAGTACATTTTAAACAATAGTCTTGCTTCAGGTTACTGTATTATTTAGAAACTTCTAGAGTAATATGCAAAACTTCCATTGTGAAATTTTTATTAGTCCATTAATCATTATTCCAATGCAACATGCTTGCCAAAAGGTCATAACAATGGATAAGAATAGAGTTGGCTCTGAGCAAAGCTCGAAAGGAATAAATTATCAAGGATAGTAAAGAAGGATAACAAAGAAATCGATTGGGAATACGTATCTTGGAAACGAACGAAGTGTTCAAAGAACAACAAATTCAATATAAATAGTATAAAAATTAGGTGCCCTGGATATCGCAGCTCGAACTTCTCTATACAAACTTTCTGAAGACCATTCTGAGTTTGACATGTGTTTAGGAGATCTACAGTGCTTTGTCGACGCCACAAGATGTCGCGTACCCTTTCCTGCTGATTCAAGTATAGCAAGATCACCACATGCCCCAATCTGATCAAAATTTGGGTTGCTCTAATCACCTCATACCCCATTCTGATCAATATTTGAGCCACTCTTTTCGGGTTTTCAACTCAAATCCCCTTTGGCCTAAGGTGCCCTTTACGGGTTTTCCCCTTAGCCTCTCTATTTTTACTTTTTCGTTTTTTTATTTTTCATTTTTTACTCAAAGTGCCCTCTACGAGTCTTCACCTTGGTCCTTGCTTCTCCTTTAAGTGAAGTATTTCTTCACTGGATCTGAGTTTATAGGATTAGTAATCTCACTCATGATCAATGCTCCTCTGAAAAAGGTCTTCTTTATAACATAGGGACATTCCCGGTTTGGCAATCATTTTCCTCTACAAAATTTTTGTTTGAGGAAGGATCTTTTTCAACATCCAGCCCTCTCGTGGAATTCTCTGAGACGATCCTGTTTATTATGGGCTCGTATCATTTGTTTCCGTTACATCCGACCCTGATGAATAACTTTTAACCTTTTTCCTAGGTTCAACTGATCACATCACGATTGGATCCATTCTACTTCATCCAACTCTAGCTCAACTAATACCCGGAGAGAGGGGATTTCAATAGGTAAAACTACCTCAATCCCGTAAACCAATGAGATAGGTGTTGCCCCAGTACAGATGTTTGACAAGCAAGGAAGGCAAATGCTAATTTCTCATGCCAGTCCTTGCAAGTGTCAGTCATTTTCCTTCAATTTTCTTGATATTCATCTCTAGGCAATTTGGTGACGAATCGTGGTGTCTGATTTTGACTTGATTACGAACCTCAGCTATCGTGCCATTGTTCAAGCTCAACACATTATCCAATACCATCCTCTTTGGAATTCTCTACCGGCATATGATGACATTGACGCATGAAGCAGCCTCTATCCCTTTAATGAAGTAATTAATGATCTCAATAGTGAAGCAATGCCCATTAGAAGCCTTTGATGATGATGACATCCAGGCCCCATTTTGCTCAAAATTTGAGTCGCCCTTTTCAGGTTTTCAACTCAAATCCACCTTTGGTCAAAGCACCCTTTGAGGGTTTTCACCTTGACCTATCCTTTTCTCTTTTTTTCTTTTCTTTTTCTTTTTATCACTTTCATATTTTTTATTTTGACTTTGATTTTTTTCCTTTTTTATTTTTTTCTTCATTTTATTTTTTTTTTTGTTTTTTTTGAATTGGATCTTAACTCTTGGGATTAGGCAAGTCCTTGTTACCCCTTTCGAAGAATCTTCTTTGATATCAGATTTCTTTCATAGAGCCTCTTGGGGCGTAACAATGACAGAAAACTTTGGATCAGGATAAAATCCCCACAACATCTTGAAGGGATGGAAACTCAACTTCAAATGGGCAAATCTATGCTGACTCAACAAGAAAGGCATTGCCCCGACAAAGAATTGCATCGTTCATACTGTAAATTTCTGAAATCGTGCTGTTGTGTAGATTTCATTATAAGCGGTGAACCCGAGCATATCCTGGTATGATCATACAAAGACATCTTTGAACTCTAGAGGTAACTCAACAAGGTGTTGTTTCATCTTTGCGGTCAGGTCAATCCTAATCTCCATCAAGCTCACAATTTCTAATGATTCCTTGAGAGGTAGGATCTGTTTATCCTTTTGTTATACCATCCTTAGCAAGTTCGGAGATAAGCTACGATCTATGTCATTTTCAAAGTCACGAGATCCCACTAAACGCATGCCTCGCTCAAGAGGAAAATCTAAGTCTGTAGCAGTGTCACTCATGTCATTGATATTTGGAGACCCATAATAAGTACCGAAGAATATACAAAAGAATGTATAAATTCATGAATAATTATTTGTACCATATGGTTATGAATGAATGAATAATAATTTGGAAGAAAATCCAAAAGAATGAAAGAATCTGAAATTGTTTGTAAAGAATGAAGATATTGGGTCAGTAATAATTGCAAAGATGTATTTCTTTAAAATAATAACATTCAGACATGAGCCTATTTCACAAAGGAAATTTCTATCATTTTTAGGATAAAAAAAATGTTCTGAACATTACTCTAAATAAGTTCTAAAAACTACAGGGCTTTCTTCTGCAGCCCAATTGCTTAGAACACTCCTAAATTTATAAGGGCGGATATCTAACAAGGTCCCTTCTTCAGTTGCTTTTCGTCGATGTGAACATTTCTCACTCTTCTTCATGTATTGCATTCACTCTATTATCAATTATGATTGGGTAACGAATTTTCTACACTGGAGTCATCAAACTTGACAACACCCATGTTAATGAGCCTTTCAACAAGCTTTTTAAAGACGGTGCAATTTTCTATCGAATGTCCCCCAATTCCCGCATGATAATCACACTGTGCATTCACATCATACCACTTGGGGTACGGAGGTTGCAGGGGCTTTGAGTAAAAAGGGGCAACAATGTGTGCATCGAATAAGCGTTGATACAGCTCTTTATACGACATCAGAATTGGTGTGAACTGGAGCTTCTCAGTACTTGGTTTCACTCCAGATTCTTGTCTCAATGAACCTTGTTGACTAGCGATCCCTTTACCTGGATGACTTACTAACCTTGAGTAGCCTATGTTATTCATCTCATCTTCTTTTCTCCTTGAGACTGATTTTTTATTACTTTCTCCACCCTCTATTCTTCCATTTCTAATGGCGTTTTCAATCATTTCACCATTCATGATTATATCTGAGAAACTCTTGGAAGCACTTCCCAACATGTGCGTGATGAACGGGGCTTTTAGTGTGTTGATGAAGAGCGTTGTCATTTCCGTCTCTAGGAGTGGCGGCTGGACTTGGATTGCAACCTCTCTCCACCTCTGTGCATACTGTGTAAAGCTTTCATTTGATTTCTTTTCCAAATTTTGCAAGGCGATTCTATCGGGGGTCATATCCGTTACATGACCGTATTGTTTCATGAATGCCTGTGCTAGGTCCCTCCATGAACCAATCTCGGCACGGCTCAACTAGTTGTACCATTTCGACGCTGCTCCAATGAGGCTATCCTGAAAACAATGTATTAATAGCTGATCATTGTTAATATACCCAGTCATTCTCCTACAGAACATGGTGATATGGGCTTTAGGGTAACTGGTCCCACTATATTTCTCAAATTTCGGCATCTTGAACTTTTGAGGGAGTACTAAGTCTGGAACCAAGCTCAGATCTTTTGCATCGATTTCTTGGTGACTATCGGCGCTTTCCAGGGCTTTGAATTTTTCTTCCAACCATTTACACCTATCTTCCCACTATTTTGGCAATTCCGCGTTCACCTTTCCTTCTTCAACTGTTTCATCAAAATCTGGGACAGCAAGATTAACCGGATTATCACCAGGGTTAGGACCTGATCCGGCCAGAAAGTTCATCAGTATTAAAACATCAGTTTGAAACCGATGAGGCCCAATTGAAACAGCGAATCTGCGCGGAGGTACCTTAGTCTGAACTTGCGCAAGCAGAGGCGTAAAGCTTGGAGGATAGGTAGGTCTATCCTTGTTTTCTTCATCATTTACCATAGGACCTTTCCCCTTATTTACTCCTTTAGTCAGTAATTGCGTCAGCTCAGTCATCATGTCCTTTTGAGACTCTAGCATCCTTTCTGTCATTTCTTTTTGAATTTTTTCCAACTGCTCCTTCATTTGCATCTGTAGCTGATCTTGCATTTCTTTTTGCATTTGCTCCAGTTTCTCTAATCTTTGATCCATTTCCTTAGTTTTGCGACGAGTACCGTAAGGGTGCTTGGTTGGTTGGTTTTCCAGATTAACTGAAATAAGTTTACTCAATTAGACACTTTCAATGGATTTTAATGCATGTAATGCAAATGCATAAAATGAATGCTTAAAGAGACGTTGAATCTGATTCAATTACATTTAGAAAACTTTACTAGAAGGCAAATTTCTCTACATAAAGCGGACATATATACGGCATCACCCTCATATTCCAGGAGACAACATCAATCGTTTCCATCATTCGTATGCTAGAAATAATCTCGCCGATAGATGCCACTCTAGCTCCTTTTCTTGATCTTGGTTGCGATCCATCATCTGCCCATCTTCATAAGGCTCGTCAGCTTCTTTAAGGGAGTTGAAACATCAAAGGCTCTTGGTCAATCGTCTTGAATCCTTAGTCCACGAAGTAAAGGTCACGAACTATATAATCACCCTTCTTGTGTTTCTCAGAATATATTCAGGCAACCGTATTGTTTTCCACTTTATCAAGGAATTTGTATTCCATGACAAACTTTCTAAGTTAATAATCAAACTTGAATCAATATCTCCTTCTTAAGATGCAAATGCAATGCAATCACAATCAAAACACAACAAGGGGGGTTAGTACAAAACAGAAGCAAATAAGGAAAGCAAAAGCACCTAGTCAGGTAACCACTAAGGATTTGGAGTGGCTCTACCTAGGATGGGCTCTTAAGGTCTCCTATAAGCGGTTTGGCTCTAAATTCGAGGTACCTGAACCAGCAGATTTTTCGATCTTCACCCATTATAGGCTCGTACAGACCGAGTTCGGTTCAGGGGAATACATTTCCCTATGGCTGCACGGAGATGAAAATCTCACGAAGACATAGGTACGAATGTATCCCGAAAGTGATCCACTATCCTGCACAGAGGTGAAAACCTCACGAAGGAGTAGCTTCTCACTACCACTTAAAAGGGTAAGACTAGATAACATTTATGCAATATGATTCCAAGATATAAAACTCAATTTACAGTAATCATACAAACAAATGCAAAGAGAGGATCGTAATTTTCCAAATCAAATTTTCAATTTTTGACAATAAGACAGAAAACAATCAATTTTATGACTTGACTCTCTAAATGTCCCCAGCAGAGTCACCAAGCTGTCGAAACCTTTTTTTGGGTAAATGGGATCGACTTGGATTTTGAAAAAGAAAACGAAAATGGGAGTCGCCACCGATCTTTTATTGAGGTGTGATCGGATCACCTTGAAAATAATTTCAGGTCTGCGAATTTTGAGAAAAAAGGTTCAGGAGTCGGTTACACACGAGGAAGGGTTAGCACCCTCGTAACACCCAAAATTGGTACCGAATTGATTGTTTAATGTCTAAGTGTCGAAATTTTGAAAAGATTTCAAAATACGATCCTTCTTTTTTTTAATGTTAATTTTATAAAAGATACTTGGATAAATCGAGGCGAATGCTGAAGACCTTCTCGTCTCAGAGTAATAAAATGTCATGCCCAATACGTTAGGACACGGCCTTTTAGTCCTCGAGAATAAGCTTGTCTTTTGATTTTCAAAACCCTTACGGTGAAGTTAAAAAGGGATATTCAATTGCTTTAAGTCAGATGAAAAATTGAAACCCAATACTTTAGGGCACAATTTCTTAAAATTCCTAGCATTGAATATAACCCTTATTGTTTTTTTTAAATCTTCATTTCGAGAAAAACGACATGTCACATCCAATACATTAGGACACGACGTATCGAATTCCCGAGAATGAGTTTTTATTTATGTGTTAATTAAAAGCGATATTCGGTTTCTTAGATCCCGAGGAAGATTGGAATCCAGTAAGTTAGGACACAATCTTTTTGAGGATCCCAAATTCCGAGTGTCGTGTTATATATCTTGAAAAACCTTTTGAATAAAAATGCTCTCGATACGTGAATGATATTGAACATAATTTTTAATGCGTATAAAGCGCGATGGGATAACAATGTACAATGTGAAGTGATAATTCGTAAGTCGAAATATACATTAATGAACACAAATAATCAATCAATATAAATAATTGGTACAAAGCACATAAGAGCAATAATCTCACATCATATATCATGCTTACATTTAAAGGCTAATGAATTACAAATTAACACATATGAAATTGTACAAATTTTAAAATAACTTTAAGAAATATGGAAGATGGGAAAGTATAATTAATGAATTTAAAATAAATAATATATATATATATATATGAAAATTTGAAATAAATTAAAAATATGGTTAAAAATAAATACTACATAAAATAATAGTATCAAAATAAATTTTAAAGTAAATATCATATAAGAAAAAATAAATTACATAAAATAATATACATATATTAATTTAGAATAAGTAATATGTAGGAGTGAAAAACTTCATGTAAGTAATAATATATATTAATGTAAAAAAGTGAAATAAACTAAATATATGTGGATATTTGAAGGAAGTAAAGCATCTATATAGCAATAGGTATATAAAAAATATAATATATAAAGTTAAATAATATATATAAATTACGTACATACATATATGTATAATAAAACTAATTTAAAGATAATAGTGAATAATAAAGTAATATATAGGAAAATAGGAAAATAGAAATATAATCAAATATAATAATGATTACAATAGTAAATAGTATAGGTTAATTTTAAAATAAGTAATATGTAAAATTAACTTAAAATAAAATAATATATAAAGTAACTTAAAATACTTAGGCTTATGGGTTAGGTTAAAATAATAAATAAAAGGTTTAATATAATCTATAAAATAGAAAATTGGAACTAAAACAATTTGGCAATAAACAAAGTTTAAAAAAACATATACATACAATAAGTAAGAAGAAACTACAATGATACTAATAATAATAATGGTAATACCAGTAAATTAATTAATAAGCTGACCAACAAAAGGATTAAATTGAAATGAAAATAGAAATTCTGGGACAAATCTGTAGTCAAAACAGAATTAACGGGCCACAGATGTAGTTTAAAAAATACGGAGGGTCTAAACTGTAATTTGCGAATTACGAGGGGGCCAGATTGGAAATATTCCACCTCCCAAAACGCTGCTCAGCAGCACGGACTGAAATGAGACAATCATTAAAAACGCGAGGCAAAATTAAAAGGTAAAAAGGATCGATTTGAAAAGAACATGCAAAGATGCAAAGGTCGCTCGCGCAATAATCCCATTAGACCCAAAATGCGCGGATCCTTCCCTTGGGTCGGGTCACCACGCGGGTCGAGGGCTATCAGACGGTGTCGTTTCCCTTTGTTACCTAAAACAAAATTTTTTCTTAAAAAACACTTCTACTTTATTTCTTAAAAACAAACAGAAAGAAAAAAAGGGAAAAACTCTGCTAGGGTTTCTGGCCCTAGCTTTCGCGCCGCTTGGGGGCTCCGTCACTCTCACCGCGATTACACCATCAACGGTGATCGGAGCTGCACCCCTAGGGGCTTTTTAGCTCCTCCTTGCGCAGATCCGAAGGCGCTACCAGGTATGAGTTCTCACTCCCTCCTTTTCTTTTACTTGCTCTATATATATGCTTATATGTGTGTAAATAGAAAAACAGAGAAAAGAAAGAAGAGCAAACGAAAAAGAAAAAGAAAACCCAATCGACAAAGGAAAAAAGAAAACCTTCTCTTGTGTATTGATTTGGTTTTTTTTGATACCGGAAGTGTGTAAAGGTTTCTCCTCCCTTTTTACAAATTTCTGTTTGGCCTTTTATATAGCCGATTAGAAAGAAAGAAAAAGAAAAAAAATCCAAATGAAATACAATGTTTTTTTCTCTTTTCTTTGTCTCTGCTGCCTCTGTTTGTTTGCGCGCAGGTACGATCGTACAGGGGCTGACGTGGCGGCACGGAGGTGGCTGTACGGAGGCGCACGTGGCTGGGGAGAACGGCACGGTGTGGAGGGGAGCCTGCGGGCTGCGGCGCTGAGAATTCTAGAAACCCTAGGGGTTTCTGAAAATTTTCGTTTTGGGCTTCAATGTAATTGGGCCAGGGTATCGGGTTTTAGGTGGGTTAATTTGGGGCCTAGTGGATCTGTAATTAGGTATTGGACCCGAATTGCATTGGGCTTTTTAAAACGGGACATTTTAGTTTATATATATCTTTTTATATCTGGGTTTTAATATCCGTATCGGGCCGGGCAAATTTGGACCATTACATGTTTGGTATTATGAATGCCAATGTGATAGTTTATACCTAGAAATTATGAAAGAGTAAAAATTTGCAATGAAACAGATTTCAGACAGCAGTAATGACGTGACTTTGAAAAATCACCAAGGATAGTATAAAATGAATCAAAGGGCGAATGATATATAGAATTAAATCTTATTGAGTGTATTTCCATAGAAAAATAACGGTGTAGAAAAAAGAATTTTATATTTTGAGATATGTAGATTTTAATTAGATATGGTCAGAATTGTTTTTGGAGTCCCTTGTTCTGACTTTAGAAAATCATTAAAATTTTTACAGAAAGAATTAGAAGTTATAATTTATATGTTTTGATTCCTTATTGAGTCTATTTTCAGTAGAAATAAGTGGTAGCACCATATGAAGTCTATAAAATGAGATAATTAATTTTTAGTGATGAGAGGTCAGGACTGTCGAACAGTGAAATAGGGGAGACTTTAACTAATAAATTGTACTAATCGGCCAACCCAAAAATTCTGAAAATTTTATGGTAAGAAGGTATATGAGTCTAGTTTCAAGTTATATTTAATTTAGTGACTACTACGCAGGTGGACAGTTTAATTGTGAATAGTGAAATAAATTATTTTTATTTGTTTAAATAATCAGAAATTTTTTAATGTTCCCGATTGGGACCCAAACCATTTCCGTTGCATGTTTTAGGGTCTCGAGAGTTCTTTTAGGGAAATATTGATTGAATGTGAGTGAATTAATTTTAAAAGCAATTTTTTTATGCTTCGAACTAGTAAGTTAAGTCAGGTAAAGCCTCGTGCTCGACTCCGGCAACGGTCTCGGGTAAGGGGTGTTACAATTAATTCCATTGTCAATTCGTTCTTTTATAATCAATTTACAATTATAGTCTTTTAATACTCGATTCATACATTAAATCCATAAATAAATTTCAATAACTTGTATTCAATTAAAATTCAAATATTATTTTACTATTTCAAATCAATTTAATTCAATTCAATTTGCTTTTAATTTCCAATCAATATACCTTCAAATATTCACATAATTCATAATTCAATATCATTTCTTACTTCAATTCTTTTATTTTCCCCCTATTAACATGACTCGGACTTTAGCGGATACACGAATCCAACCAAACACACCAGTACGACACCCAGTGCCTCATCGGATAGTTCGAAGCAATAATTTACAACCAGTGTCTCATCGGTCAAGCTGAAGTAAGTGGTACCCAATACCACATCGTAGGGGTAAGCATTCGATCGAATCAAATCGAAAATTTTCGAGTTAATCGAGTTTTTGAATCTCATTTTATCATCCTAACTTTATTTGAAATTTTATCGAATTGAATCGAGTAAGATAGAAATCGAATCGAATCGAATTATTTATTCGAGTTAAGTTTAAAAATAAAATAAAATTATTGTTGTTTATTTTATGTAATTTTTCAAAAAGTAATTTTCTTTAAAGTTTTTAAACATAATCATACAACAAAAAATTGAAGTAAATAAGTGAATAAATAAAAGTAACACAACATCAACCCAAATAAACAACATGATTCCAAATAAATAACAAAAATAATACAAAAGATTATAATAAAAACATAAGTAAAAGTCCAAGTAAATAGCATGAGTGAAATAAACAACATTATAATAAAAAACAAAACATAAGCATCAAGCTTACTTGTCTTCAATAATCAATTGTTTGAAATTTACTAAAAGTCATCTAAAGCGCCATTTCATACTTCACAGTTTTATTGAACATATAAACCAACCAAAACTTGGGGTTCATATCACCGCAATCAACTTTCTTTGTAATTGTAATCAACCTCAGTATTTATAGTATTTTTGTGTGTGTATATTCAAGTGAATTGGATGAGTAAAGAGAGCGAAATATGGTATACAAATGCCCAAACATCAAAAGAACAATGAGATTAATGAAAAATTGTCTATAGTCACAATCATCAAATGCAAGTTCAACAAATAGTTCCATCCTAAACATAAGTAAAATCCTAATCTCGAAATCGATGCTTCGAACCTAGTTCACAAGTCGGAAGAACACAGATCCATAAAGTTAGACCACAAATACAATTTTGAAAGTTCATGCTACAATATGTAGGACAACTAAGGATTATTAGATCTTGTTAAGTTGACCGGTTGAACTATATTGTGAGAAAAATAAGGAATAGGGATTTAAGTGTAACATTTTATCCTTTCAAGTATGTTAGGAAGCCAATCGACTTGAATCATAGAAAAATATGGCTCTTTCACATTCCATATACCTAGCCTCCCTTTACAAGATCTGAATCCAAAACCTCCAAGTTGAAGTCCCAAGTTCTAAAAATTATAGTGCTCCTTTATTTACTTGAAATAAGGTTCACCTACATGTTGGAGACACAAGGTGAGGGTGTTTTTAGCTTTGAATCTTGTACCTTTCATCCTGTTATTTCCACCTAATTTCATCTTTCTAAGTTTGTTGAATCCTTTATGAAACATATCAACAGCATGCATGCTAAGGTTACATTAAAGGTAGCTATTTTATGAATTAGGAAGTTACAATTAATATGCTTCTTCCATTAGGATTTAAATACCGGTGGGAGTGTAATAGTATTGAAATTAAAACAGTTAAACATTCCATCAAGAAATTCAACGTTAAACAGTTACAACTAATATGTAAGCCTTTTACAAGAGTAATTAGCTAAAGGCAAATCGATATCTTGCATCACAAAAAAAGAACACAATACAATTATGAAGACCAAAAAGTAGCAAAAGAGAAAAGGAATAAATCAAATTTGGATACAATTAAACAAATATGCAAGGACAGACAGCGAGACACATAAACAACTTGTACAAGTGAAGGCTTATATCGCAGACTTGGTTTGGGAAAGGCATGCCCGTTAAACGCAGGAGATGTCGAACTAGTATATCGAAAATCATCATCTTCTTTTAACCATTCAACATATGCAAAAGAATGTTTTGAGGGCCCACTATACTGCAAAATGAAGGGGCAGAAGAAATTATTAGTGGCAAAACATGAACTACTCCTCCAAGGAATCGATAGGCATTATGCACTCGCAAACCAAGCTATGCAACTTTCTAGCACCGCCATCAATATCAATCATTTACTTGCATTCAAGAAATACTCGCCTTGTTTTTCCAAACAACATACGACTTGAGTACTTTAAAAGGAAAGGAGGAACGGAAGGGAAAGAAGAGAACAAAAAGACCAAACTATACTATCTTCTACAATTAATCAATATCTTTGGAAGGAACTAAGCACCAAGAGAGTCTTGAATGAAGATAGGAAAAATATGTCGTACATACATGGAAAAGCATATGAGAACTATATGCATTTTCAATTACTAAATTTTCTGTAGTTTAAATTTGAAAATAACTGTACAAGGTCAAAAATGAAGCGAGCACTAGCATTTGCAACCTAATATTTCATTTTCGTTAGCAAAAAAAAGGGATAAAAAACACCCTTTTGTTTAGTCGAGCATGAAAAATCAAATGAGTAGAAAAACAATGTCGATTCATCACCAAATTATGGAGTGGTAGAATATGACAGTAATGACAATTCTCAAATCGCCTTGAATAATGGAATGTAACTATTTGTTCAATTATTAATTAATAAAAAATGCAAGGGGCGACTGACAAAGTACCTGTCCGTTAATCCCTTGTTCGGTTATATAGATTCGGCCATGTATGTCCAAACCCTAAAAATAAAATTGAAAAAATAAATAAATGAAACGCCTGGTAGAGCAGAAGAAAGGAGTTTGGTTATCGACGATTTGAGTTTGGATTTGGTCCTCAAAGCTTGGATTTGAGTTTGGTTTATGTACCGAAAACTATATCTGAGTTTCTGAAAGAAGTTTCGAAAATTACGGATTATCTTCAAAGATTGGAAGATGAGATGAAGAAAATTGATGGATCAATGTAAGGAGGAAGAACTACAGTATAAAGAAATACAGTGTAAGGAAAGGAATAAAAGTTAACATACCTTTGAAATTCAAAGGTAGAAGACGTAGAATGGTAGAAGCACTGCTCTAACCTCTGATTCTGGAATTGGGTGGAGCCGCGTGGAGGACCGAAGGTGGATCGGTGGAGGTGGATTGGGAAAAAAAGGGAAGAGGAAGAGGGCACGGGCTGCTTAGGGATTTTAGAAGTGACTTTTGTTTTAAATGCAGTGTATTTTAAAAATAAAAAATATATTTTAAAATTAAAGAAATATGGTTTATGTTCGAATTATTCGAATTCAAAAATTCAACTCGACTCAAACTCGAAATTCGAAAAAAAATCGAATTGATTCGATTAACTTGATTAACTCGATTTGTTTAACTCGAAATTTGAATTTTTTTCGATTTTTTCGAATCGAATCGAGTTTTGCTCACCCCTACCTCATCGAATCTATCTGAAGTATCAGCATGACACCCAGTGTCGCATCGACTCAAGGTCGAAGTATCCCTGAACACTTCCAATCCTATGGCATGCCAACTATATCCGACTCAGGCCAGCTAGTTAATAAGGTATTCAAATCATTTTTCTATTTCAAATTCACTTTCTATTCAATCACAATTCAGTTCAAATTCACTTTCCACTTTCTAATCAATACACAATTCAATACCAATACATATTTCAGATATTCACATATAATCATACTTCGATTCAATTCAAACCACTTTTCAATCAATATACAATTGACATATTCACACATAATCATAATTTAATTCACTTTTATTCAATTCATACTTTTAATTCATTTTCTGATCAAATTCAAATCACTAATTATTTTTCAATCAATACACATTTCAAATACTTACATATTTTCTTCATTCAATTCAATTTGATTCAATTCAAATCATTTTTAATTTCCAATTTGTTCTCATTCAACTTCAATAGCCATAAACATTTTTGAATCAATTTCATTCAAATCAATATTATCATTTCAATTGCTTACCTAATTTTACTTACCATGCATTTTAATTAAAATATAACAATTAATAATAAATAGATTTGAATTATGGTAATACAAACCGTGATTCTCGTGTCTACTCCTCGTCCATTTTTTCTTTTCCTTTCTTCGTGGATGCCTCAGGTGCGATATTAGCTACGAAAAATTAGGATAATTTAAATTAATCATTAATACAATATTAATTTATGTCTAATATTTAAATTTTCCTATTCAATTTCTATTCAATTTCTCTTGTAAATTCAATTTGGTCCTAATTAAATTCACTTACTTTCCTATCTTAATTCATGCTTTATTTCTACTCAAATTTCAACCAAACTTAGACATAACTATCTAAATTTCATCATAAATACCTAATTTTGAAATTCTTGAAATTTAGTCCCTACTATGCAAAAATTATAGCTTACTTTACAATTTAATCCTTTAATCAATTCTAGCTAAAATTTCTATTAATTAAACCCTAATTCATCAATTTGTTCAACATGAACTATATTCAAAAACCTAAAAGTTTCCAAAACTTTAACTTGATTTCAACAAAACTTTGTTCCAAAGCTTCTAAAACATTAAAATTAAGTAAAAAGGATTTAATTGGCTTACCAATTAAAGCTTTTAAGCTTCAAAACCTTATTTCCGCTTCTTTTTTCTTTTCTTCTTTCCTTTCCGCTGTTTCGAATTGCTCTCTTTTTCTTTTCTTCTTTGTTTTGTTTATTTCTTTTTTTATTTTACTTTATCATATATATATATATATATATATATATATATTAGTTAACAACAACAACAACAACAACAACAACAACAACAACAACAATAATAATAATAATAATAATAATAATAATAATAATAAAATAAAATATAATAAATATCTATTTACTTAAAAGTAATTAAATAAATATATTACAAATGTACAAATACTATTATTACATTTGTATATTTTATCACCATACACTTGGTTTTAATTTAATCCAATTCGATATTTATAATAAATTAATTTAATAATAAATATCTTTAGTTTAAAATATAAGTAAATAAATAATTATACTACAAATGTTGACATATATTTATTACACATGTGTTTTATCATCACCATACACTTGTCCTTATTTTATTAATTATAATACAATTATTATAATTTAACATAATTAAATTTATAACTAATTTATTTATTTATATTAATTAAACAAACAAAAATTTTAGATTTTTGTTTTGTTTGCCGCCTCAACTTATGCTAAATGGCTTATTTTCCATTTTGGTCCTTTTATTTTCTTTTAATCTACAATTCAACTTTTACCCTTTATTCACTTTAGTCCTTTTTCCTAATTGTTCTTAATTAAGCTAATTTCACCTTATTAGAACCTACTTAGGCACACCACTAGTCTCATAAATATTTCTAATAATTATTTACGAACCCATTTCACTAAGACGGAGGCTCGATATTCAACTTTTCCGATACCCGTGAATTTTGGGTCATTACACGTTTGCTATAAAAATAAATACCGAAATGGATTCGTTGCTTCAAATATTTACGGTTATCCATTTTGGTATTTAATTTTTTTGGATTATTGTGGTAAAAGAACTACATTTTACATATGTTGAATATCTCTTACGTAATAAAAATTTTGTTTTTGGGATAAAAAATGGAAAAAATAAATAAATGAGATGGTTTTGAAATAATAAACGATCGACTTACATTAGTGTATCCCAAATTATGTTGTTATATATTTGTTCATATGTGTAAAAATATAAGTAATTATTAAAAAAATAACAAAATGGTACAAAATTCATTTTCGTTAATTGTTAAGGCGATGATTGAATTTTTTGTGAGAAACTGCAGATATCGAAATGGCTTCTTTGATCACAGAAACGGATCACATATCAAATACGATTGATGTATCGGTAATAAAATTGTTATTTGTTATTCAGGGATCACCTTATAAGCTTGCACGTAATTGTAAACTAAAAAATATATAGGATTTTTCCTATATAATTCATCACCTTTTTACTTAAATTTATTGTTAAAACTAAGTAATTGTTTAATAAATTAATGAAATATGTGAAAATATGAAATTAGGGCATAGAAATTATTAAAATATGATTTTATACTTTATTATATAGTTTTCATGCATTAAATGACTTATTTTATGTTAATTTGAGCATATCATATTTTTAAGCTATAAAGTAGGCCATGCATGATTAAATTAAATAATAAAATTTAAAGTTATATTTAATATTTCATTTTTAATATTTCATTAATAAATTGAGTTTTAATTAATTAAGTAAATTGATTAATTAAAGTGGTTAAATTATATTATTTGGTCCTCTAAACTATCTACTATTTTTGGACAGGTCCGAGAATTTTCTTCTAATTGCAAAACTGTCCAAATTGGGAACCAAGTCAACCCAATTTTCGACTGCACAAGGATGTCACAAATCATTTTTTTGGTTTAATTACACAAAGTCCTTGAAGAGTTAAAGAAATCGGAGATTTTCCCGAAGATTTGCTGATGACCGAGTCTTAGTCATGAGTTGTTGTGGCACTCAAATTGACCAAAAATCAAGGAAAAATCAGCCACATTTCCTCAATTCATGGCCGGCCACTCTTGGAGGAAGTTTCAAAGGATGAACACTCCTATTTTTAGCAAACTAGCTCCCTTGCCTCACCTATAAATAAGAGCTCATTTCTCACTTTTTCAATCATCCTTCATCCCATCATCTCTCACTCATTCATCATTCTCTCAAATTTTTTAGCTATATTTCCCCTTCATTATCATTGTATAAGGATTTTAGCAATTAAGCCTCTTAAAGAACCATTGGTTGGCCACCTTAGAGAGCTATCAGCAAAGGAGCAACGCAAAGAAGCGAAAAAGCCTCGTCAGTCAAAGTCTTGGGTGACAGCTACTCTAAATTGGGTTTAATATTTCTTTCTTTAAATTTAATTTGAAGATGTTTGCTATGTGTTCTTTGTTCTTGTTTACAACAATGATAGCTTAATTTTATTTAAGCTAGGATGATTATTTTGATTAAATAGCATTTATTTGATTCATGCTTATAATGTTAATTTGTGCCTCAATCGATCATGTTTTCAATTAAAATCAAGTCTGTATTTCGTTCATACGTGATTGAAATGCACCTGAATTAGCTGAGCGATCCTAACCAGACGACGGCTAATGGACGCATAATTGAAATGTGCATGCTCAATTTAGATCCTAACCCGATTGAATTGTAGGTTGCATAACAACTCTAAGCAAGCTCTATTATCTGTATAGTTTTTAGATTTGTGTGATTAAATTGTTTCAAACCTAACACGTCCCTGATACCTCACACGAATGCTAAGAAACCCTTAGTAAATAAGGATCAGTAAAATGTGTGTAAAGGGTTCCGAAAAGACCTAATGTGGTTTCCAAACTCATGAAAGATCGAGTTGCCATGGAATGTTTTTTCGAATGTTATTAAGCATGTTGATAATAAATTGAGTTTAATTAAAGTAATTATCCTAGTTTATTTATGTTATAATTGTTGCAAATTGTGTTTAATTTTACTAAAATCTATTTCATTCATATAGTTTGCATACTTAGGATAATTTTCATTAGGGATCATTGCATTTAGTTTAATACATTTTAATCACCACTTCTCAACTATATTGTATTTTATTTATAATTTTACAAATTAAGTGACTTAGCACAAATACAATTCCTATGGAGACAATAACTCGATACTTACTTATTACTTGATAACGACTGTGTACACTTGCAGAAACCCGAGCGTTACAAGTTTTTGGCGCCGTTGCCGGGGATTGTCAATTGTTGCCATAGTCATTTTTTTCGTGAAATTATTTATTTTCAATTTGATTTTTTTAACATTGTTAACTTATTCTTTTTAATTTTTTTGATTTTCTCAGGTGTTTATGAGTATAGATCGAATTATCGATTTACTCCCTCTAGACCCTGAAATTGAACGAACTTTCAGACAAAGAAGACGTGAACGAATAGCTCAAAGACAAGTCGAGATGGACCTTGGAAATCAAAATCAAGACCAAGGTAATGAAGCCGATCATGTACGAAATCCTATCCTCATTAACGATGATAGGGATCGATGCATATGGCAATATGTTGTGCCACTTTTCAGTGAGTTAAACCCAGGAATTAGAAGGCCAGATATTGAGGCAACCCAGTTTGAATTGAAACCAGTGATGTTTCAAATGTTACAAATGGTGGGCAAATTTAGTGGTATGCCCACGGAAGATCCACATCTCCACATTCGATTTTTTATGGAGGTGAGTGATTCATTCAAGATAGTCAGTGTGACTAAATACGCACTGAGGTTGAAGTTGTTTCTGTACTCGTTGCGAGATCGAGCACGAGCATGGCTCAATTCATTGCCCCCAAGTTCCATATCTACATGGTAAGAATTAGCAGAGAAATTTTTGGTTAAGAATTTCCCACCTAGCAAAAATGCTAAGTTAAGGAACGAGATCACAACTTTCCAACAATTGAATGACGAGTCTTTGTATAAGGCTTGGGAGCAATTCAAGGAGTTACATCGTAAGTGTCCTCATCATGGGATTCCTCATTGTATCCAATTGGAGACATTCTATAATGGTCTCAATGCACATACAAGATTGATGGTAGATGCTTTCGCGAATGGTGTAATTTTGTCTAAGTCTTATAATGAGGCTTATGAGATCATCGAGAGGATTGCGAGTAATAACTATCAATGGCCAACAAATCGAACAGCTTCAGGAAGACGTGTAGTCAGAGTTCATGAAGTTGACTCTCACTTCGTTATCAGCTCTGGTATCATCTATTTTCTCTATGTTAAAACAGCTAACCGCTAATAGTACTAATAATTTTGTAGCCTAGCTACCAAGTCCATTTGAAGTAGTTTCCTATGTGTACTATGGGGAAGGTCATTCTTTTGAGAATTGTCCATCAAATCCCGAGTTAGTGTACTATGTGGGGAACCAATATAAAAATAGGAGTGGACAAGGACCCCAGTCCAACTTTTACAATCCTTCATGTCGTAATCATCCTAACTTTTCTTAGAGCAACCAAGGAAATGGACCAAACAACAACTTATTGCAGCAAAGACCCAACCAATCTCAAGGGTTTAATCAGTAAGCTCCAAAACCACCTCAAGCTGAGGCATCAAATAGTTTGGAGAACTTGTTGAAAGCGTACATGGCAAATAATGATGCTTTGATCCAAAGCTAAGTAGCAACACTGAA
This sequence comes from Gossypium raimondii, assembly GCF_025698545.1. NCBI lineage: Eukaryota > Viridiplantae > Streptophyta > Magnoliopsida > Malvales > Malvaceae > Gossypium > Gossypium raimondii. The sequence continues at coordinate 7,727,373 of NC_068566.1, read as the reverse complement.
AAATTTGGAAAGCCAAATGGGTTAGTTGGCTACGGTGCTTTGTAATAAACCACAAGGAACCTTGCCGAACAATACTGAGAATCCAAGTAATTTGGGTAAAGAACATATCAAGGTAGTGGCATTGCGAAGTGGTAAGACTCTGGAACCCCGATTGATTGATGTCGAAGATGAGCATATTGAAAAGGAGGGAAGTCAACTAGATGTTGAAGTTCCTACACCAAAAGAATCAGAATCTGCAAAGTCTGACAAGGTAAACCCTGACTTAGTGAATTTAAATATTTTAACATCTTCTTTGGATGCAGATTTACCTACTCAGAAAATTTGTCTAGTTCAACCGAAAGTTCCATCACCTCCATATGCGCAAAGATTGCAGGTACACAAGTAGAAACATGAGGTGCAATTCAAGAAGTTTTTGGATGTTCTGAAGCAGTTACACATCAATATTCTGTTAGTGGAGGCTTTAGAACAAATGTTGAATTATGTGAAGTTTATGAAGGATATACTATCCAAGAAGAAACGACTGAGTGAGTATGAGATTGTTGACTTGACAAAGGAGTGCAGTGCGTTCCTGTAGAACAATCTGTCACTGAAATTGAAAGACCCAGAAAACTTTACTATACCCTGTAACATTGGTGAATCTTACTGTGGTAAAGCTTTGTGTGACTTAGGAGCGAGTATCAACTTGATGCCTAAGTCTATTTTCAAGATGTTAGGGATAGGTGAAGTAAGACCTATAATTGTGACGCTTCAGCTAGCAGATTAATCGTTAGCATATCCTGAAGGAAAGATCGATGATGTTTTGGTAAGAGTCGATAAATTTATTTTTCCTACTGATTTCAGTAATTTAGATTTTGAAGCAGATAAGGAAGTGCCAATTATCCTTGGGAGACCTTTTCTAGCCATGGGGAGAACGTTAATTGATGTGCAGAAAGGTGAACTCACCATGCGAGTTCAAGACGACCATGTAACTTTTAACATTCTTAAAGAGATGAAATTTCCCGATCTGACAGAGGAGTGTTCAGTTATGGAAGAGATAGAAACCTTGATTTCTATGGGAAGCAATTTTGAAGAAGATCCATTGGAGAAAGCCTTAGATCTTAACCCTTTAGAGGATGAAGAAAGTGAAGAAAACATGGCTTTGATGGAAGCCAATCCGAGAAATTTTATTCAATCCACACGGTTTGAACCATTGGAGTTGAAAGTTAGAGAATTTGTGTAACCCAATTTGTCAATCGAAGAACCACCTACACTCGAACTAAAGGTACTTCCTTCCCATTTGAAATATGTTTATTTATGTGATTGTTCTACTTTGCATGTGATTATTTCAGCAGAACTAACAAAATATCAAGAGGAACAACTGATTGTTGTTTTAAAAAAATTTAAGAAAGCAATTGGTTGGACCATAGTTGATATTCGAGGTATAAGCCCTTCATTTTGCATACACAAAATTATTTTAGAAGAAGGTGAAAGAGCTTGAATTGATGGGCAAAGGAGGCTCAATCCTATTATGAAAGAAGTTGTGAGGAAGGAAGTGATCAAATGGCTAGATGCGGGGATCATCTATCCTATTTCAGATAGTTTGTGAGTAAGTCCGGTGCAGTGTGTGTCGAAGAAATGTGGAATCACAATTGTTGAAAATGAGCGTAACGAGTGAATTCCAACGAGAACTATTACCGGTTGGAGAATCTGTATTGATTACAGAAAGTTGAACAAAGCCACTTGGAAGGACCATTTTCTGGATCAGATGTTAGATCCTAAGGTAGTCATACGATTCCTACATAAGCATGTGTTTACACGATTTAGGACACCAAGAGCTATTATTAGTGGTGAAGGTTCTCACTTTGGAAACAAATGGCGTAAGTGGTTGCTTGATAAATATGATGTGAAGCACAAGATTGCTACTGCCTATCACCCTCAGTCTAATGGGCAAGTTGAAAGAGTGAATCGCGAAATCAAAGGTATCCTTGAAAAGGTAGTTCACCCAAGCAGAAAAGATTGGTCTCGAAGGCTCGATAATGCATTATGGGCCTATCGAACAACATTTAAGACTCCATTAGGAATGACTCATTATCGATTAGTCTTTGGAAAGGCATGCCATTTACCATTAGAGTTGGAGAATAAAGCTCATTGGGCTTTGAAGTAGTTGAACTTTGATCTTGAGCAAGCCGGCGAGAGAAGGATGTTACAATTGGATGAGTTGGAAGAGCTGAGGCTGTTTTCCTATGAGAATGCCAAAATGTGCAAAGAAAGATCAAAGAGATGGCATTATACTCATATACAACCTCTCGAGTTTAAAGAAGGCCAAAAGGTGTTGTTGTTTAATTCAAGGCTGAAGTTATTTCCTAGGAAACTGAAATCCCGATGGAAAGGACCTTATACCATCTACCGAGTTTATCCGTATAAGGCTATTGAATTATACGACAATTACAGAGGTACATTTAAACTTAATGATCAACGTCTCAAACACTACTGGGATGGTGAAGTTGAGCAAATTGAATCCTCGCTCAAATTAGCAAACCCTTAATTTTTCATGAACTCATTGTATAAATAAATAAGTAATTAGAACTTATTTTCTTAATTTATTACATTTAAGTAATTCTTTCTAAGGAGATTGGAACTTAAGCGGGACCGCTGTGACCCCTCCAACCTTTCCTGGAAATTAATTTAATGTAATTTGTTAAGAAGAAATTTTCTAATTAAAATTTTTAAGTTTCATTTTGTTTAGTTTATATTTTAAATTTTTATGTTAATATAGGGGGTCAAATTTGGCGCAAGTACTAATCAGTTTTTTTTTAAGATACAGTCTGAGTTTGAGGCCCAAGATAGCAAAAAGGAGGAAAAAAATAGGCTACACCCTAAAAATCCCTAAATCTTTTCTTTGTGCCGTCAACTTCAAATCCCAAAAGAAACCATAGTCATTTTCTTTTTTTTTTGCCGAAATACACGTTTGCTGCCGCAAAGAGATCGCTGTCGTACTATCCTTGCTATCGCAAGATTTTTTCCATAGCAAGTTATACCAACTTTGCCGATTTCTCTTTTCTCTCTTGTGCAGAAACTCTGCTGAATTTTCGGGAAAATACCATGTCTCACAAAAGAACTAAATCATTAAAGACTACTCCTGAAAACCAGATTGTGGTTGATGAAGAAGTGAAAGAGTGATTTGATTCAATTTTCAAGCATCAACCTATGATGCCAGAAAAAGGTTTTAGCCTGAAGAGTAATAATGTGATGGTTGTTCCTGTACCAATTAGAAAGATAACCAATGCTCTCAAATGGGAATGATTCTCGTTCACTTCCCGATGATGAACGAGTTCAAGAATTCTATGCTAGTTTGATTACGCAAGATGCTACTGAAGTCATTGTTCGAAAGAAAAAGGTACCTCTTACTTCTAAGTCCATCAATGATTTGTTAATTTACCTGATGTTGAAGAAGATAAGTACTACCCTATGATGAGCAAAATCAATTGGGATTTTCTTCAACAAGTACTTGATGTTGTGACAAATTCGGGATCCAATGGATTATAAGAAAGTATGAGAGCCATTCTTGTTGAAGAGAATACTTGAAACCAGTAGCAAATGTATGGTTTTATTTTGTTTGCTACAGTTTTATGCCTATCTCACATAGTTTCACCATCTCGATGGAACGGATGCTCTTGTTCATGATTGTGCTAAAAAGAATAAAGGAAGTGTTTATTTCCCATCATTAATCATTTCACTTTGCTTAAGGGCTCGTGTTAGAACACAAGCAAATCTGAAGGGGCAGTATGTTCAAGGATGCATTACAAATATGATCTTGAAAGATTAGTAGAGAGGGTGCATGAATTGAATCAATGCGAGCAAGAAGAGCCAACTGAGTCGGATACAGAGGAGTCAACAGATGGAATCAAATCGAAGCTAATTGATCCACAGAATCAAGAGGAAGAATCTGATAAGGAACTGAACATTCCTGAACCAAGGGTTGTGCCAGAAGAAGAACCGGTCAAGCTAAGTGTTGAACCTGAATATACAACTGTCATGCCGAATTCTGCAAGTACTTCAAGGAAATCGGAGTTGTCAATTTTGATGGATATGTGCAAGTTCATGCACAATCAACAACAAACATACTGGAAATATGCAAAAATTAGAGATGACTCAATTCAAAATGCTTTTAAGAATATCCCTAATACTTTTGTTCCTGAGTTCCCAAATGTTGTCTTTGAGACATGGACGGAAGATACTGACGATGCAAGTGAAGATGGAGCTAAAGAAGACAAGGGGAATAAGCAGAAAAATAAAAGGAGGGATTCCTGTCCTGTTATTTTTTTAATTATTTTTAGGTCTTTAGGAATTTATTTCTTTCGTAATTAGGATTTAATTTTTGCAAAATAAAACATAACAAGCATGAATAAATACTTCTTTAGAAAGAAAAATATTAAGTGATGGCAATGAGAATGAACATGTTTAGGATTGGGTTATTAGGAAAGACTTAGTATTTAAGAAGTCTTAATGACTCATCTCTCTTTCTTTACAACCCTACCTGGTGTTCAGTTTTCATTCATTACTTTATTCTCGCAATGAAGACATTGCTTCTTTTTAAAGGGGGTAAAGCAAATTGCTCAAATTTTTAAAATTTTCAAGTATGTTTCAAATCATTCTTTCATAAGTATGTCTTAATAAATGAATGTTTAGAGAAATTCTTTTTAATAAGATAGCTTGTATGCAAGCATGAAGGATAATTTTATCTGAGTGATTGTATGTTATGAAAAATGGAATGTTTTTATGATCTTAGTCTTAAGTAATGTTTGCCCTGAAAACTTAGTTTCTCTTGAGATTAGACATGCATGAAGGTTTAATCTTTAGAATTGACTTAGTAACTTTCTTGAGGCGAAATCCTAGGGGGACATAAAAATCTAAAATGATATAGGCACCATTTTTCTTTGGATCGTTTGAGCCTTTTCAAGCCCACCTTATGATATTAAACCCTTGAAACTATAATTTTGAGCTTAAAGGCCTGTTCATTGTAGTTAACCTACATTATAAACCAGTTACCATCTTTTTTAAAATTCTCCTAATTTTGTGCACCTATCTTAACTAAATTTTTCTTGGGAATCAACATTTGAGGAAATTTTCAGAAAGATGTATGTGCTTATGCTTAAAAAACAACAACAACAAAGACAAAAAAAAAAGAGTGTAGAAAAATTTGCTCAGTCTCCAAAAATAAAATGTATGAGTATCAGTTCAAAATAAGTTTGGGGGAGTTCCACAGGTTCACTTGAAGAAAAAGGTTGAATTTTGAAAAATCCAAGACAAGTTAAAGGTTAATATTTTGAAACCGAAATGTCCCATCTCTTAAAATTCCCACCTTTAATCGAGCCCAATTACAACCTTGTGAAAAACCCATTGATTTGATGATTATGTCACCTACATTAGTGGAGAGGAAGTATTAAGTTCAACATATGAATATCATAAATAAGCCTTATGATTGTTTTGCTTGATTGATGAGAAATTGTGTTGAATGAAGAATATTATCTATAGATGGGACATACATGCAAACTATGATTCCTGTTGACATATCTTGAAACTTAGAATAAAATTTTCAAAATGTTTGTATATGAGTTACTTGTTAATAAAGAAGATATATGAGCATAAATTTATTGATGCATGATTATGAGACAAAGATTGATGCTACTTACACTCTTAGCAAAATTTGCCTTAGCAAGACCTTGTGCTGTGCATGAACATTACTCGGGACGAGCAATGATTTAAGTTCGGGGGTGTGTAAATTGAAAATTATATAGGATTTTTCCTATATAAGTCATCACCTTTTTACTTAAATTTGTTATTAAAACCAAGTAATTGTTTAATAAATTAATGAAATATGCGAAAATATGAAATTAGGACATAGAAATTATTAAAATGGCTTATTTTATGTTAATTTGAACATATTATATTTTTAAGCTATAAAGTGGGCCATGCATGATTAAATTAAATAATAAAATTTAAAGTTATATTTAATAATTCATTTTTAATATTTCATTAATAAATTGAGTTTTAATTAATTAAGTAAATTGATTAATTAAAGTGGTTAAATTATATTATTTGGTTCTCTAAACTATCTACTATTTTGGACAGGTCTGAGAATTTTCTTCTAATTGCAAAACCATCCAAATTGGGGACCAAGTCAACCCAATTTTCGGCTGCACATGGATGTCATAAACCATTTTTTTTGGTTTAATTACACAAAGTCCTTGAAGAGTTAAAGAAATCGGAGATTTTCCCGAAGATTTGCTGATGACCGAGTCTTAGTCATGAGTTGTTGTGGCACTCAAATTGACCAAAAATCAAGGAAAAATCAGCAACATTTCCTCAATTCATGGCCGGCCACTCTTGGAGGAAGTTTCAAAGGATGAACACTCCTATTTTTAGCAAACTAGCTCCCTTGCCTCACCTATAAATAAGAGCTCATTTCTCACTTTTTCAATCATCCCTCATCCCATCATCTCTCACTCATTCATCATTCTCTCAAATTTTTTAGCTATCTTTCCCCTTCATTATCCTTGCATAAGGATTTTAGCAATTAAGCCACTTAAAGAACCATTGGTTGGCCACCTTGGAGAGCTATCAGCAAAGGAGCAACGCAAAGAAACGAAGAAGCCTCGTCAGTCAAAGTCTTGGGTGACAGCCACTCTAAATTGGGTTTAATATTTCTTTCTTTAAATTTAATTTGAAGATGTTTGCTATGTGTTCTTTGTTCTTGTTTACAACAATGATAGCTTAATTTTATTTAAGCTAGGATGATTATTTTGATTAAATAACATTTATTTGATTCATGTTTATAATGTTAATTTGTACCTCAATCGATCATGTTTTTAATTAAAATCAAGTATGTATTTCGTTCATACGTGATTGAAATGCATCTGAATTAGCTGAGCGAGCCTAACCAGACGACGGCTAATGGACGCATAATTGAAATGTGTATGCTTAATTTAGATCCTAACCCGATTGAATTGTAGGTTGCATAACAACTCTAAGCAAGCTCTGTTATCCGTATAGTTTTTAGATTTGTGTGATTAAATTGTTTCAAACCTAAAACGTCCCTGTTACCTCACACGAATGCTAAGAAACCCTTAGTAAATAAAAATCAGTAAAATGCGTATTTACTAAGTAAAGGATTCCGAAAAGACCTAATGTGGTTTCCAAACTCATGAAAGATTGAGTTGCCATAGAATGTTTTTTCGAATGTTATTTAGCATGTTGATAATAAATTTAGTTTAATTAAAGTAATTATCCTAGTTTATTTATGTTATAATTTTTTCAAATTGTGTTTAGTTTTACTAAAATCAATTTCATTCATATAGTTTGCATACTTAGGATAATTTGCATTAGGGATCATTGCATTTAGTTTAATATATTTTAATCACCACTTCTCAACTATATTGTGTTTTTATTTACCAAATTTTTAATATAATTTTACAAATTAAGTGACTTAGCATAAATACAATCTCTGTTGAAATGATAACTCGATACTTACTTATTACTTGATAACGACTGTGTACACTTGCACAAACCTAAGCGTTACAGTAATTTTTTTATTTAGTTGGCATACATTAATTATTACGGTTGAATATCTGGTCATGGACAGAGTCCTTACCGCGTGCTGATGGGTCATGTCAACAGTGTGGGCTATTTGTTGGGTGAACGTATTATGCCATACTTGGAGGCATTCGGATTCAGATCGGCGACATTGATTTACATGTTTTATTTGAAGTGCGACTTGATCTCCGTTTTGGTTAAATGGTGGCGCCCAGAGACCCACACCTTTCATTTGCCGTATGGGGAGTGTACCATCACTCTGGAAGATGTCACACTGCAATTGGGGCTCCCCATCGACGGTTTTGTGGTCACAGGTTTTAGTATATTGTTCGATCTGGAGACCTTTTGCTATGACTTATTAGGGCACTCGTCCGATGTTGGTGAGGATAAATTAACGAGTTTGAGATTTACATGGCTGAAGGCGAATTTTGAGTATTCACCAAATACTGCCACTGAGCAGGATTTCATGTTCGCCACTCGAGCATATATAATGCATATCATAGGGGGTGTACTCATGTCTGATGCAAATATAAACAAGGTCCACTTGATGTACTTGCCCCTGTTGCAGGATTTATACGTTGTCTATTTGTATAGTTGGGGCTCAGTAGTACTAGCTACATTGTATCGCAAACTTTTTCGAACGACAAAGCATCGTGGACATAGGCGGTTGCTTGGTATTACTGCAGTCCTAGATTCTTTACAGGATGTTATTCTTGGCATCAATTAAGCACTAAATATATGTCTTTCCACTCATGAATAGGTGATAAAATTTAACCATCACAACAAGAATTTTGCTTTGTCCAATATGAAAATTTGTTTTAACAAGTTTAATCTTTTTGTAAACGTAGTACTTCTCTGGGTATCTAGAAGTCATATACGTTTCCCATTTACTGATAGATGATCGAGACACACGTCGGGTCCTGAGTATTTTTTTCTAATATTCAATATATGTTATTAATTGTGTTACTACCTTTATGTCATTTGAATCGTGTTACTACTTCAATGCTATTAATTGTGCAGTTCATCTAGATGTCGTACTCATTACCAGACATTGCGCAAGTTATTCCCCCATTTGCTCACATCCACTCACACTTGTGGTGCATTAACGTACCCTTGATGAATTTCCAAATGGTCAAGTGGTATAATGAGGATCGAATATTGCAACAATTCGGGTGCGCCCAACATATTTTACATCTTTTATAGAGTTTGAGGGTTGTATATGGAATTAACAAATGGGGGAAACACGACAAGAATTCGACATTGGAGCATGAAGAATTTATTATATTATGTAACAACCAGACGAGGCGGAGACCTTGGATGGATTATGCATTGTCTCGTACATGGAATGTGGGAAACCCTTTTTATTTGGTGGGCAAACAATGCTAGTCCCTCCACATTTGTATAGACTAAGGCACCTTTCCCACCGCATGTCACATCCGCCTTCTGCACCCGAACCGGAGCTCGCACCTGAACCGAAGCCCGAATTGGACCCTATTCATGACAGGTCTTATTTACATTCTGAGGGTAGTTATTATCATTCGAACCTGGGGGTGATAATTATTTTTTGAGCTCATCAGGCTTCGCATATCAATCGAAGATTTTCAGTTCCAATTCAAATCATAAGGATCCAAAATCATTGATGATGTTTGATACCTTCAGCTCGAACCCACCCTAGTACTCAACCCCTTCAGGGCAAACCTTTAAGACATACGATTTCTCGAGTCTGTTTAGCACACCCCAAGGTTTGTCGACAAATACCTTGAATGATGACATCCACGAGCAACCTCAACATGAATTTCGACCGCCACAATGGTATACCCCTAGGACAACACCATCCGATCATTAATTTTAAAACTTGTAATTATATTTACTACATGTAATTTGCAATTTAAATTTTCAAGATTGTGTTAATGATAAAATTTTTATTACAAGCCCAAACATGGAGTACAGTCTAGCCATATTCCACCTGATTGCGATGATTATCCAATATGGTAGAGTAGATGCGGGCATTTATTCCGATTATAACCAACTACTCTGCACACACCACAAATTTTATCATCGATTTTCTCCCTCATGTCCATTTTATTATGGATCCTAGTGACTTACGGGTGACCTTTCAACTTCCTATGTAACTTTTTGTCCAGGAAAAGCTCGAAAGTCGGCGGAGACACTTCATATATAGACAGATCACGTAGCATGGGGAACTCATTTTCCCAGATACGTAATGTGCACTTGAGAGTGTACACCTCATCGATATATTGTTCAGCATTGATCGAGGCGCGAGCACAAGCTGCAATTGTGTGCGCATTGGCATAACGAAGTGATTGGAACCTTCCGTAATTACACTGTCCATTTCAGAGATCAACTTCGTAAGACCTAGGTGGGGTACCGGGTCAACGACTGATGGACTTCTAAACTAAAAAAGTTTCTAACTGTTGAGAATATATTTCTACATTCATCGACCTAGATCTCTGATGATTCACATCCATTGCCTTCCTAACATCTTCGAAAAACATGTATCCCACCTCCATCTAGTTGACTTGTTTTAGCCCCGTTCTTGCATCAATGTAGCCAACTTATAGAACGTAACTGAGAAAATAGATGAAATCGGAAGATGTCGTGTTCGTCTCAACACGAAGTTAACTGCCACTGTCAAGTTGGTGGTCATTTGACCATATTGAGCCCCATCATTGAAACTTAGAGCCCATTTCCACGATTCCATGGTACCCAACCACTCTCGAAAAGGAGTATTCGTTTCACTTTGTATGTCACCCACAAGTCTGGTCATCTTTTGCCTAAAAAGGTATGGCTTTAACTCGTACACTTTGTATGTATTAACAAAAGACAAGTTACAGTATGCAAAATTAATTTGTTGTAGTATTAAAAACATTTAAAATATATGTTGAAACTAAAATTTACCCATTTTTACAACTTGTCTCCGCTAGTCTGTATTTTTTTAATCTCAGTGGAAGTTAGTCGCGATATGTTGGATGCAATAAATGGATCTCCACGAAACACTGGTATGCCAAATCGCGTCAATATTCCCTTCTTTCTATCAGATATGATGCAAATATTGTCCTCTTTAACAACATACATCTGCAAGTTCATCAGGAAGATTTCTCATGATTCTATGTTCTCCTTGTCCACGATGTCAAATGCTATTGGGAGCAAGTTCCGATTCCCTTTTTGAGCAACCACAATAAGTAGTGTCTATATATATTTTTCGTATAGCCAGGTTCCACCTACCTGTACAACCGGCTTGCAGTAGGGAAATGCCCACATGCATGGATCGAACGTCCAGAACATCCATTGAAAAATTTTTCTTCCCGGTTGTAGTTGGTTGTCCGAATCGTAATAAGGTCATATTTGTAAGTTAATGACAGTCTCTGGCATGTACTCACATATAGCAGCTATCCGCTTATGTAACTCATTGTACGACACATCCCAATCTCCGTACAACTACTCTATGTCCATCTGTTTAGCTGTCCATCCTTTTTGGTATAACACTCGGTATTAAAATCGTTCTTGCATTTTAAAAATCAGTATAAAAATAAGAATGGCCAGCATGTTCTTTACCATTGGCATGATGCATGTGTAGATAATTTTGGAATCAAGTTTACGGTGATCTTGCATCATACGTGTTGAAGTGCATGTGTGAGGTCCAACAAATTTTTGAATCTCCTACATTTGCGACCTTTGGATAAATGTGGCTCGTACCTGTCAATTGCAGCCTTTTGCCGACCACCAACACCCGGCAATATATAATGTTGGTTTAAACATAACAACTTTATAATCAACTGACACATTTATGCTATACTGCTTAATGGCAAATACACATTCTTCCTTGGTAGCGAATTTTTAGCCCACGAACAACTTCTCATGTCCAAAATATATGGCCAACCGGTGAGCAAGTAGTATATCGGGGTATTCTGGGAATTTAAACGCATGCGCCGCATTAGATCTATGATCAACATGTGTGCCCCAAGATCATTGCATATCATAATGCCTCGATTCGGGTTCCCAATTGAAGATACATTAACATTTTCATCATCATTCGTGCCTTCGTTATTGATATCATCCAGGACCTTGTCTAGATCGAGATCACTATACTCTTCAACCTCGTGATTAGAAAAACCATTATTATCATATACATCATCGCCATCCGCATCGGTCTCAATCACCACCGAATGTATTTGTAAACAGGAACCTAGATTAAGGTTCTCAGACGTAGGTGGAGCATTAAAATCGATGTCGACACCGCATAAAGTTGATCTCCTATCAATGTACGCTCTCAGAATCACTGTACACGGATCTTGAACTCCACATTCTTCACCTAATGGAGTGGAATCTTCAGCTGGCTCCACATTAATGAACTCAGCAAACAACTAAATCAGATCAGTTTTGTGACTCTGATCCGGACAATAAAGTGCGACCATTGTCTCCATGTCTCCATGTCTTCATTGTCTACAAGTTCCATCTCGGTGAATTTTATGAGATCTATCGAAACTAAAAATTTGTGTAATAGTCTCGAGATCTTCCTCCCACAACATCTAAATTTTTTTGCACTGATCATTTCTTTCATATCATCAACCGAGACATTTCTATTAAATCTCATTACTATTTGTTGGCGGCATTCAAATATACATCCAACTATTGTTGTCAAAATTACTCCATCGAAATAAACTCATATGAAAAATTGATTATCCATCTTTAATAATAAATCTGTAAAAATAATTAAATTTCTTAATAATTAATTTTTTAAAAAAATACTGAAAAAAATTAATATATACTAACATTGAATTCTTCTCTGTTTTCTCTCCTTCTACAACCAATTTTTCCCCTTCTATTCTTATCCTTCAAAAATGTTAAGAAAACACTACTTTTAAATAGGTTCAGCACGGGTGTTGCCTCTTTCTCACCTTCCACCGGTGCCGCCTCTTTCTCACCCTCCACTGGTGTCACCTCACTCACCCTCCATCAATTAAATCGTATTTCTACACCAGAAAATACTAGTGCCGCCCATTTCTCTCCCTCCACCCCTTGGTTCTGTTGCAAACATACCATTTTAGTAAATAATGGGATTGGCATACCATTTAAGTATTTAATTTTTTATTTTTGTATTATGTAGGTAAAAAAGTCTTTTCCACAATTGCACTATTAGCTGGAAAGCCACTTTACAGGCCATTGTGGCATTATCAACTAAAGAGGCAGAATATATGTCTATCACAGAGGTTGTGAAAGAGGTCATTTGGTTGATACGTCTATTTGGGGAATTGGTTGATAAAAACGACAAGACTATTGTATATTGTGATATTCAAAGTATCATATATCTCATTAAAGATTAGATGCATCACGAAAGAACAAAACACATAGACATTTGGTATCACTTTGTTCAGGAAGTGGTTGTTCAATGAGATGTTCAGATTCACAAAATCGGCACAAAAAACAATCTAGGCGATATGATGACAAAAATTCTTTCAATTTCCAAATTCAAGCACTACTTAGACTTGGTAAGTATTTGACAAAGATTGAGTTAGGCCCTTGACGGGGCTCGGTAAAGAAAGCGTTGCAAAAATACGAGTCAAAGTGGAGATTTGTGGAGTGTACCTCGCATTTTGACTGAAATAGAGTCGACATCGTGATGAGGAAGAGTCGACGTCCTACCAACACGACACACGACGTCCTGGTGAGAAGAAATTGGCATCCTGACGATGCGATGTGTAACATCCCAATGAGTCGGTAAACAACGTTAGGACATGGAGACATGTTCCTTACTAAAGCGTATTTCTTCTCCTAGTCAAACTTTGTTATCCTTTTCCATACTAACTCTGATTATTTAATGGATATTTTAGTCATATATTCACACGAATTTCAGCCTATAAATAGGTCTTTTATCAACCCTAAAAAATTATATTAAACAGCATAATTTAGAGAGAATTTTGTAGGAATTTAGAGAAAATTTATATTTTAGATTTGGCCATTCAAAACAGATGCAACACTTCACTTTATTAAGAGAAAATGAAATGGTTAAGGAGTTAATTATTAGCCTTACAAAAGGAATTATTAATAAAAACAACTCATTAAAGTTGAACATCTATTTAGCCAACATTCACAAGTTCTACAACATATTAAAATTACCTTAAGAAAAAATTAAAATATTCCATTAATAAAATATGAAAGATTATATAATACACTCAATGAAAAGTTTAGATTTTACTAATAATGTTAAAGGATGATAACTACTTCTTTAAAGATGTAGTGAAAATGAAAGGATTAAATAATGATTTGGTCATTGAAGTATATTCATTTTCGCACTTGAAATTTTAAATTTTTGAGTTCATTTTGAAACTTAAAATATTTATTTATTATAAGTTATGGTTCATTTTTAACACTGTTTTTAAATAAAAAAGACATTTTTTCAAATGTGTCACATGGATTTTTTAGAACTTTTGTGCTTTAATTTTAGAGGCTCATTATGATGTACTTCAAATGTCAAAAGAAGTATCTTCATTTTAAGTGTTTTACTGAATTGGTGTCATGGGTCAACCGAGCACCAACTTAAGCTTCTTTTGGATGGGTGGTGTGTTTACCTCTGGTAAAGTTAAAACAACAGTAACGACAAGATTAATTATTATAGATGCGAGATTGGATATTGTAGTAATGCGACTAAAAATAGTAATGAGGTGTGCGTTTAGATTTAAACGTTGTTGTAAGAGTGATGTGAGAATAGAAAATGCTTATTAATGACATTAGATTAAAAATGATATATAATAAGATTTTTAAATTATTTTATTTTTATGAAATTATTAATGTGGATTTGTAATTTTATTTAATAAAATATTATTATGTATTATAATATTTTTATAACATTTTAATTAATTATGGTATCATTTTAAATTATTTATTATATTAAATGATAACTATTTTAATTATTTTTCATAGTTAATTCATTTCTTTATAATAATATGAAGTATTATTTTCACAATTAATATCATACTTAGATTGAAAAAAGGATAAAAACTTTAGGTAAGAAAATATTTCAACTTTTGAAGAAAAAGAAGTAAATCACAGCTAAAAGTATGGTCATTATTGTCAAATTAAAAAAATTATTTTTTTACTACACTAAATCGGAGGTCATTTCTGGGCAATTTACCAATAAAAGCTCTGTTTTTTTTAAAATTTACCGAAATAGGCCCATTTTTTGATTATTTACCGGATTGGTCCATTTTCCCCGAAATCGCGTCCACATCAACAAGAATGTCGGGGGCAGCGTCGGATTATCATGACCCGCGTCGGTATGATGTCTTGACTTCAGAAATCGCGTCCTAGAGGAAGCGATTTCATTGAAGTAGCTTATCATACCGACGTCAACTTGCATGTCGCTTCCACACAGTGAAAAAGTGTCCAACGGTCAAAAATTTGACCGTTGCCCCCCCAAAGGTCAAAAAAAAGAAAACTATAAATACCCCCTACCCCTTTATATTTTTTCACAAACAAATCCTCCCTCATATTTCCTCTCAATTTCCTCCCAATTTTCTCTCAATTTCCTTCCAAAATTCTCATAAATCCATATTTAATTTCAATTTCCTCTCAATTTCATTCCAAAATCTCTCAAACCCATATTTAATTTCAATTTGCTCTCAATTTCCTTTTTTAAAATAGTTTTAAATTTTTTTTATATTTTTATAAATCGTAAAAATTTCTACGATTTCATCAATGGCCGGATCATTGACTCGTCTTGATAGGCATCATATATTGGTGGAACAAATGGAAATGGCAAGTGTTAAATTTAATTTTTAAATATTATTTAAGAATTTTTATTTGTGCTTTTTTAGATAATTATTAATTTATTATTTGTTATAAAAGTCTGTAGATCGGGTATTGGAATGCAATATCCGGAACATGCATGGTCCTCCATCACCGTTGGTAGAGAACTACCTGCGGGAAGCGGGTTTTTGGCACATGGTGACGGTAGGCCGGGGATGCAAGTTGTACCCGAAACTAATCAGTGCGTTGATCGAGAGGTGGAGACCCGAGACGCACACATTCCATCTTCCATGTGGAGAGTGCACTATCACTCTAGAAGATGTGAGTCTGCAATTGGGATTGCCGGTCGACGGGAAGCCAGTCACCGGGACTGCTCAATCTAGCAATTGGGAGGCGGTGTGTTACGAGCTTTTGGGCGCTATTCCGGATAAAATGGAGGGAGGTAATATCGAGATGGGCTGGTTACGTGACACATTCCCTAATCCGGATGAAAATTCAACCGAAATTGAAAGAATCTGATATGCTCGGGCATACATTCTTCAAATAATTGGAGGTTATCTGATGCCCGACACGTCACGGAGCTGCGTACATCTAAGATGGCTTCTGAAAATCGTAGATTTTAGAGAAGCCGGTGAATTTAGTTGGGGGTCTGCGGTCTTGGCAACGTTGTATCGGGAGATGTGCGGGGCGACGCGACCGAGGAGAGCGAAAATCGGAGGTTGCCTGTCACTACTGCAGTCATGGGCACGGTTTCGCTTTCCATTTCTACGTCCTCGAGTGGACCACCCATATACATTCCCACTCATAACGAGGTAAATTTTATATTAGATTTTACAATTATTATGTAGATTTTAAAAATAAAAGAATGCTAAAAATTTATTTAATTAGGTGGAACCATCCTGCAAGTAATGCTCGATTACCTACCAAACTTGAAGATATACGGCTTCTATTGGACCAACGGTCGGAAGCAGAAGTAAGTATTATTGCAAATAGATATTTAGTATTTAGTATTTAGTATTTAGTATTTAGTATTTAGTATTTAGTATTATGTATATAACTAATATTTCTATCATGTTCATATAGTTTCAATGGACACCATACGAGGATCCGACAATTCAGGCAGTAATACCGGAAGAGTTTTACAAAATCTGAACGCTTGGCACGTCAAAGTCGTGCTGATCAACTTCGCAACCGTGGAGCCGCACCAGACAGACAAAGTGCTACGACAGTTTGGATGTAGACAACCGATTCCTGTGGACCCTGAGGAGTTTAACGATCACCACAAAATTGACCTTCGGCTATTAGGTACGGATTGGCCTAGATACTGGTCCGGGTACATAGAAATGTGGGAAAATCGGCATGAATATCAACCTACTCGGGAACCAATCATCGTTCCGGAGTTAGCGTGCGTTCCAGAATACATGCCATGGTTTAGGATCCATGGCAAGCCGTATTTACTGACGCCAGAGGAGAGGCAGTGGCAAATACGTGTCGGAAAGGAAAGGCGCGGGCCTCTAAATCCAAGAGGACAAGACTACGAAGGCAGCCCTTCAACGAGGCCCAGACAGTCACCCGGCTCATCATCAGCGGCCATGCAATCACTGTCCCGCACGAGAGCACCGACACAGTCACCTGACGCAGCAATTCAACCGATGATACCCACGCAACCGCCTTTTCAGATGATTCCAAGTGCGTTTCCTAGCCCTTATATGTACTCTAACCCTTACATGTATCCTTTTCCGAATCCTATGGCAGGTTGGAGTCAAATGCCTGGTTCAGCTCCATTTCCTGTTATGCCGAGCGGACCGCCGATATATAGGCCAGCGGCGCAGGAGGGATCGCAAGGGGGGCCGTCGAGGAGCTCTCCTTTTTACCAATCCCCACCAACGTATGGCTTTCAAACACCGTCGCCGTTCATGATGCAAACACCTCCACATACACTATTCTTTGAAGGTGGATCATCATCCCAAGTCCGACAACTAGATGCCGAACCGGAAGAACCAGAAAAACCACCGGAGGAAGAACAACCGCCGCCGGAAGCTAGAGGAAGGAGGAATCCGGTACAGAATCACGACATACCGCCATGTGGAACCGAATCCCCCGGGCATAGACATTGATTGCCGTATTTAAATTTATTATTTGATGTAATAAAATAAAAGTTTATTTGATGTAATACGCATAGAAAGTTTTTCGAGTTATTTTGATATTATTTCATGTAATAAAATAGAAGTTTATTTGATGTAATACGCATAGAAAGTTTTTCGAGTTATTTTGATATTATTTGATGTAATAAAATAGAAGTTTATTTGATGTAATAAAAACCCTAACCTAATTTAATTAAAAACCCTAACCTAAAACCTATTTAAAAACCCTAACCTAATTTAATTAAAAACCCTAACCTAAACCCTAATTAAAAACCCTAACCCTAACCTAATTTAATTAAAAACCTTAACCTAAACCCTAATTAAAACCCCTAACCCTAACCTAATTTAATTAAAAACCCTAGCCCTAACCTAACTTAATTAAAAACCCTAACCCTAACATAACCTAATTAAAAACTCTAACCCTAACTTAACTTAATTAAAAAACTCTAATCCTAACCTGGTTTAATTACAAACCCTAACCCTAACCTAAATTAATTAAAAACCCTAACCCTAACATAACCCAATTAAAAACCTTAACCCTAAACCTAATTTAATTAAAAAACCCTAACCCTAACCTAATTTAATTAAAAACCCTAACCTAAACCCTAATTAAAAACCCTAACCCTAACCTAATTTAATTAAAAACCCTAACCTAAACCCTAACCCTAACCTAAACCCTAATTAAAAACCCTAACATAACCCAATTAAAAACCCTAACTCCAACCTAATTTAATTAAAAACACTAACCCTAACCTAACTTAATTAAAAAACCCTAACTCCAACCTAATTTAATTAAAAACACTAACCCTAACCTAACTTAATTGAAAAACCCTAACCCTAACCTAATTTAATTACAAACCCTAACCCTAACCTAAATTAATTAAAAACCCTAACCCTAACATAACCCAATTAAAAACCCTAACTCCAACCTAATTTAATTAAAAACCGTAACCATAACCCTAACCTAATTAAAAACCCTAACCCTAACCTAACTTAATAATTTTTCATAATTTGATAATTTTACTAACCATTAACACAATTTTTGACTTAATAATTTTACTGTGTGCATGGCAATTTTAATAACCATTAACACAAATTTTGACTTAATAATTATAATTTTACATAATGTTAGATTTGGTAAAATGTTTTGACCGGTACTAACAATTAAAAATTAAACTAATTTGATAATTTTACTAACAATTAATACAGTTATCAATTAATAATTGAATAAAATATATTTTTTTTAAAATTACATTCAACTATTGTGATTAGGGCATGATCGACTTGTATGGCATGGGTTCCTACACCATCCGCACAACTTCTGTTGACTGGCTGTTTCTCGGATATCCATATTGTTCCGTATTCTAGTGGAGCAAGGTCGATCCTTTGGTTTGCGATGCAATTCTCTATCCGATAACAGCTTAAAAGGAGCAAGAGATACGGACAACCACTTACGTTCATCTGGGACATGTGGGAAAACGTGTCTCCATACGTTGTACATGTTTTCTAATTTGTACACTTCGTCCACATAACTCATCGGATCCAGACGGAGTTTCTGACAAGCTGCAATAACATGAGCGCATGGATAACGAAGTGCATCAAACTTCCCACAGTCACAAGTCCTGTTTCGCAAGTGTACACGATATTGCCCGCCAACAACACCTTGGTGCGGTCTGTCAAACTCCGTCACACGAAACCATAAATTGTCTCGATCGTGACACACTGTGTGCATGATGTTTGCCCTCGCCTTCGCCTTGTTAATTTCTTGAACTACCTTACTGCACCATACATGGCCACATTGCATCTGGCCTGCATAACTTGCTACTCGCTTTGGAAATAGCGCCGCTAAACGAAAATATGTCTCTCGTATAACCGATGTTATCGGTAGATGGCGCGTTCCTTTAAGAACAGAATTTATGCATTCTGCCAGGTTCGACGTCATATGGCCATATCGTAGGCCTCCGTCGTATGCTTGTGACCACTATTCGAAACGTATGTTACAAAGGTAGTCCGCCCCTTCTCCGTTTTGGGATCGTAAAATTGCCAACATCTCATGAAAACGATCTTTATTTATTTCATACCCTGGGAATATAAGATCATAGCGAATATTTTATACCACTTCTACCAATAAAACTAATTCAAATTGACAAACGAAATAATACAGTTATAGACTAAATACCCATGTTGGTCACTTGTCGTCGTTCGCTCTTAGATGGATATTGCCTGTAGTAGTTCGAAGCAACGTGTCTTAGGCAATATCTATGGTGTGTGCGCTGCCACAAGCTTCTCTCTCGATCAAATGCAGCTAGTATACCGGCGCCCCGGTCTCAAATAACACAGATATCAGGTTGGGGGCACACATGCCTCTTTAACCTAGAGAGAAAGAAATCTCAGTCATCAAACGACTCCCCCGGTGTTATTGCAAATGCAATTGGAAAAATTCTCCCACCGAGTCTGTACATCGCAACCAATAGCCGATGAGTATACCTACCGAACATGAAGGTACCGTCAATTTGTACCAACGGCTTGTAGTATGGAAATGCGTCTCGGTATTGCTTAAAGGTCCAAAACAGGCATTTGAACACTTGGCATCCACGTATCAATCGGCCGTTGTAGTACGCATGTTCCGTTTCAAGGTCTGTGATGGCACCTGGGACGTATCTCTCTAGCACCTGACACCACTGCCATATTTCATTATATGAGGCATCCCACCCACTATGCATCTTCTCCAACACCTTTTGCTTAGCTATCAAAGCCTTGCAGTAAGAGGGCGTGTACCCCATTTGGCTACGGATATTGGCAATTAACAGCGGCACTGAAGTTCTAGGATCTGTTTTTATCGTGGGCAGTATCAAGCTAGCTAACATAGCTGAATCCATTTTGGGATGATCTTGTGAAACACCTACAGAAGGAGTACATTAAATAATGCAACATTGCAAAATAAAAGTATTATTCAGATACATTCAATACTGTACCTGCAGCACATGTATGTGGACCTTTGTACTTTTTTATCTCCCACAAACCCTGTCCTTTTCCTTAATAAGGCGTAGGTTTTCCATGAACATGTGTCGTCTTGCACCGCACACTTCGCCTCAAACTTATCAGATTTTGATTTAACGACGTGGTAATTAACGCCGTTTTTTATGCTATGCTGTTTCAAAGCACCAATAAAACTATCCTTGTTGGTAAACTGATTACCAACTTCAAGTTCACCGAAATCTACCCCCGAACTTGTACTATCGCGCAACCGGTGTGGTAGATCTAGAAACTTTAACGTATCATCTGCAGACAGATCGACATTATGCATGTAGGCTGAAGGTGAGTATGCTCTGAATCGTGGATTTTCTTTATCATCTGAACTCCTTTCAGCATCTTCACCTTCTGTTGGAATAGGCTCCGATTCAGAAAATAAGCCAACTTCTGCACCATCCTGCCCGGCTCTCGAGGTGGATCCATATCAGAATCATCTTCTAACCCACAATCATCTGTAACGTACGACGTCCCCTCACCGGTTGACGTCGTAGGTAGTACGTCATCCCTTCTTTTGGGCATTTGATAACGCCCCTAATTAGATGTAGATTACCATCCACTAGAACTTGATGCCGTTCCCCAATACGTATTTCCAGCATCAAACGTCGAGCCACCGACGTACATGTCTCATCCACTGACAGAGTGTCTTACGGGGGATGTGCATTCGACACCGCTACCGAACATGGGCTGTTCCGTATTTTGTAACCCGCTAACCGAGTGTCGGCCAGGGGTCGTGTATACATCTCGAACACCGGACGGAAGTACATTAGTTGGCGACGTAAATTGTACATATAACTCAATATAAGTTGCTCCACTAGCAAGATGAGTCTGCACCATTGCCTCCAAGCTACAAGCACCTTTTATGTCGAACGAGTCATATGTCACCGGATCAACACAAGGACAAAATCGATACGTGATTGACAGAACTTTTATTGGCGTCGTTCCGAAGATTTTACGCCTAATTCTTTTACGAAGTTCTGTCAAATCTATGTTCTGGTTAAATGACAGCCGCACCGTATTCTCCGACAAAAAAACAACACCATTCTCGGTGTGGCAAACCTCACCATCGTAGTAAATAACAGCACTAATACGTTCACTCATTTTGAAACTCTAACTTTCTTAGCCTCTCTAAATTGTTTCGCTATGACTTATGCATTCTAAGAACATTTTCTGCCTAATTTATAGCCTCATTAAACTTACTATCAGTAGCAAAATCGCGTCCACGAGGGCGTGATTTCACAATTTCTTCTCAAATAGCATCCTGGTAGAAGCAATTTTATACTATTTGCTCAGAAACGTCAAAAAAAATTTCTTACATGACCTACTGTAGCAAAATCGCGTCCACGAGAGCGCGATTTCACAATTTCTTCTCAAATAGCATCCTGGTAGAAGCGATTTTATACTATTTGCTCAGAAACGTTAACTTGAAATAATTTATTCTGGGACCTAAAAACCCTAAAAAGCCTGAACCCTAAACCCTAAAAGTCAAAAAAACCAAACTTGGAAAAAAACGTGAAAATCGCGTCCCCCGTAACGCGCTATGTGGCGTCAGGACATCGCTTCCACGTCAGCGCGACTTGCTGACATGGAAGGAAGTCGCTCCCTAAAGGATGCGATTTCCTTCCAAGTCGACAAGTCGCTACCGACGTGGACGCGATTTCGGGGAAAATGGACCAATCCGGTAAATAATCAAAAAATGGGCCCATTTCGGTAAATTTTGAAAAAAAAGGCTTTTATTGGTAATTTGCCCGTCATTTCTCTAGGTTTGAAGTACAAAAATGTTTCACAACTCACCTCAGAGGTAGAGGTAGAACTGGGTTTAATATCCCATCCGATACTAATTCAATTTAAATAATAAAAAGTATTTTTAATTTAAATTTAATTATAAAATATATAAATTATTTTTTAAAATATCTTTTTAAAAATTAAATAAATTTTTTGGGTGAATCAAATTAAGTTGGCCCGAAAATGGACTCGGACATGATTTTTTTTTCTTAGAATAGAGTCTTGACCCGGTTAATGAACAACTCTAGGTAGAAACTGAATCAAAGGGGCCTTAATTATAAAATTATTAAAATAATTCAATATACAAATTAAATTATATTTTTATGAAAATATTTTTGCTTTTTTATATAAAATTATTGTAAGTAATAATCAAAACATAAATTGATTTTTTTTAATTTTTAAAAATGTATTTATTAATTTTTTTTTCATAAATCTAGTTACTTAACAGCAAGTACATAAATTTACAATTTTTGATAGTTAAATACACAATTTTATCATTCATCAGCAAATAATAATAATAATAATAATAATAATAATACATGGCAACTCAAAAACATTTGCTAAAAATTAACCTCACCAACCATTCCCAGAAGATGCATGGTAATTTCCTTCCACACTCTATTCCTGCCAACCACTCGGCCAAGTCTCCAACGGTACGTCAGCAGAGCCGAGCTGCGTCCCATCAGGTGCACAATAACCAGGACCACCCACATAAGGGGTGAGACCCCATATATTGGACCCTGGTGGAGGAGGTGGGTGGCGGTAATAATAAGGTCCGCCATATGCCGTGGCTGCGGGGGGTGGGGGAGGATATGGCAGAGGCGGAGGCGGAGGCGGAGGCGGGGGCGGCGGAGGTAGCTCATAGTAACCATTTTGTGGCAGAAAATAATTAGTTTCTTGGATCAGATTCAGATGCTGACTTCCAGACGATGTAGGGTGAAGCTGATGAGGTCCCTGCACCAACATATCTTCTAAATCTAGAACTGGATAATGGGCTTTCGGCGATTCGCTCTCAACTTCCAATGAAGGCTCAGGCGCAGGGGAGTGATGATAAAATAGGGGATAGCCAGTTATCAGGCTCGCCGGGGTTTCCACCTTTGAACCCTCATCCTTCCCAATATTCACCACCTTAAAAGAGAAATTCAACTCTCCATTTGCTTTGCCATCCGTAGTCCGTACCTGGTAAGTCACAAATCTAACAACTCCATTATTAGACTCTTGGATCAGATCCAGTAAAGGAACCACAACTTCCCCGATTGTTTTGTCCCCAAACATGGCTCCTTCGTGGCGCAGATCAAAGTGAACAAATATTTTATCGCAATCCCGAAACAAGTCGTCGCTAACTTCAAACCGTATCGTATGGTTCCACTCGGGATTTCCATCGCCTTCTCTGTCAGTCGGTGTCCTCTTAAGCTGTTTCCGATCTGTTTTCTTGTCATCATCACCCGCAATGTAAACAAAGGCATAGACTGAGAGCTTCTGGAAGAAGTTGAATGCTTTAAGAGACTTGCAAGAAATTACTCTTAGTTCTATGAAGCCACCGGTGGATTCCATGAAATATAAAGCAAAGAAAAAAATATTCTGATATACTTGGGACAACATTTACAAATTATTCATCATTAAATTGCTGGGAGGGTGGGCGGGGGGGGGGGGGTTTGGGCCTGAAAGTAACACTTGAATAAAATGCCTAATAGCTGAAAAATCTTAACGCTTAAGCCAATTTCGCAAAAATACAAATTCTGAAAGGAATGCAATCGACCAGCCCATAAAGTCTGCTGAGAGAGCTTGGATCTAGGGATGTTATTATCTTTCTTTTTCTTTTTCTTTTTTTCATACTTTTGAATTTTGTATTTAATCTAAGGCGTTTTGGAAAATATTTTTATCTTTTGTTTTTATTTTTTAATGCTTTTATGTGTTTTTAAGCGCGAGAATAAAGTAATTATGCGGATAATTATAAATAATTATATTCAATCCAATTACATTATTTAAATTTAAAAATTATTTTATTCAATAATAATTGTATTTCAATTTTAAGACATATATTTATTTTTCAAAATAAAATGATATGTTATAGGGAATACTAGAATAATTAGATAAATGACTTAAAAAAGTTAAAAAGACCCTTAATAAAAAAATTAATTGACCCCTTAATAATAATAATAATAATAATAATAATAATAATAATAATAATGATAATAAACTCAATCAACTAAATCCTTCCATTAGCAGGAACCATTAGTTGACAGGTTTGACCGTTAACGGCTCTGACATAACTAATAACAACCACCTAGAGATGACATGTGTTATGCCATATCAGCAAAAATTTTAAAATAAATTTAAAATAATTTAAAATAATTAATAAAAATATATTAATTAAATGAACCTAGGCACAAGGTTGTTCAGGTTAATTTGAATTTAGACAAACAATTGCCTAGATTCATTCAGACAGTGCAAAAATATAAAAATAAAAATTATAAAATATAAAATATAAAATATGAAAAATTCAAAAAATGTATTCATAATTTATAAAAAAGTTAAGAATTAATACAAATGCATCTAGAATGAACTTGAACAACCATTTGTTTTATTCATTTTCAGAGTACAAAACTATAAAACCTTAAATTTTATAAAATATTAATAATTCTAAAATATATAAAAATAATAAAATTATAAAATTATTTCACTATTAAATATAGTAAAACTTAAATTATACTTTTATGTCAGTATTATCAAGAAATATTTAAAAATATTTTGTATGTGTTTAATTTTTTCATATTTGAATTTTTATGTCAATAATTTTTTAATTTTTTTCATACTTAATTTTAGAATATTTATATTTTTAAAATAATTATTAATATTTTATAATTTCTAATTTTTAATATTTTGCATTCCTCTAGAATGAATTTAGATAAATGGTTGTCCATATTCTAATGAATCTAGACAATCATTTATCCAAATTCATTCCATATGTAATTTTTATTAATTTATTTTAAATAATATATATTTTAAATTTTTCTTGACGTGACATGCCACATCAACATCCTTCCACGTGGCATGCCATGTATCATTTACTAGTGGATGTCGTCAGTCATGTCAGTGATGTTAACGATCAAATCAATAAACTGACGATTTTTGTTAACAGGAGGGCCTAGTGATTGGTGTTTTTTTTTTTCATTAAGAGCTCAATAGGGTGCACTTTTTTTTAAAGGCTCAGTTGATTTTTATTTATTTTTACTAAGGGCCTTTTTGGCCCTTAAGCTTAGCTAAAATTGCATAAGATATTTATTTTTCTTTTCTTTTCTTTTCTTTTTTTTGTAAATTTGACTCATAATTGAATTGTAAAAAACTTTATTGAACTAACATATTATATCAATTATTTGATTTTGGGTTTTGTTATTTGTTATTTGTTTAGATAATTTTTTCTCAAGTATTATTGATATTTTTATAATAATTAATATTTTTTCAAAATTTAAAGTTATGTACTTATGTATTTACAATTTATACTATCAAACATAATATATGGAATTACAATGTAATTACAATCTATCAATCAAACATGTTTAGAGAATTAGAATTCCTTATAATTAGAAGAGGATGTAGTTACTATCCTCATAGTTACACTGTCATCCAATTACTTTGTGGTGTCCAAACACACCCTAATTATCAAACTTTACCAAACATTTAAGGATTGAAAGGTTGAGGTGAAGGTCACGTCCTTCTAACCTTGATGAGTGCTCTTTGGACACCTGCAAAGAAGAGGCAACCATGAGGAGGGCATTGGAGGTTGTCCTCTAAGGCACACTCTAATGGTTTAGTCATGTTGTGTGAATAGAGTAAAGAGAGTAATTTATTGTACTCGAAAACCACACTAGGTTCAGTTCCCAGGAAAGATTGGAGGGGTCACAGACGATCCCGCTGGAAACTCAACATTTTAAACAAAATCTCCCTCCAATGTAATTTACTATCACAATATATCACTACAAATGTACCCTACAAAATATTGAAAGAAAAACAATAACAACATCGGAGTTTTAACGAGGTTCGACAAATTACACCTACATCTTCAGACAGTACCAAATATGTTAGAGTTGTGTGACCCAAATTCTAAGAGATTTCTTGTAAGTCAAATTAAACAAAATATATTTTCTTTCTAGAAGATTTAGTATTTATTAGTATAATATATTTAACATTTATTAGCATAGTTTATTTGACCTACTAATTTAGCCTATAAATAGGTTCTTTTACAACCTTAGAAAATACACCCATTAGAGATTAGAACTCATAACACATTTAGAGAATTTTGTGTTTACGTTTTGAGGGTTCTTTATTTTCGGGTTTTCGGGGTACTCTTCTTTTGTACTCTTCGTTCTTTTGCCATTATAGTAAAATTATCTTTTCTCTTGGTTTTTTATCCTCTTTGGAAGAGTTTTTCCACGTTAAATTTGTGTGTTCAATTTCTCAATTTATTCCGCTATTTTTTTACTTGTTTCTTAATCGGGTCAATCCTAACAAAATATATTTCACTACAAAAGATACAAGTGAAAATTACAAATAGGAAAAGAGAAAAATTTCCTAATAAAAAAATTGGCAAATTTTGGAATGATTTAAAGGTGGAGAGACCACCTCTATTTATAGTAGTACAAGCACTCTACCACCTTATCAAATTTCCACATCATCAATCTCCTTGCAAGAAAACATTTGATAGTGCCTTCAAAATTCAATCTTCAAGTTTTAACATTGATCAATTCCCAGAGTCTCTTGTACAAAATGATACCAGACATCAATGTGCTTCGTCCTTGCATGATAAACTTGATTCTTTTGCCAACTAAATAGCACGATGATTATCGCAATATACTTTAAGACACTTCTATTTAAATTCCAGTTCACCAAGCAACCCTTGAAGCTAAATTGCCTATTTTACAGCCTCTGTGATTTCCTTATACTCCGCTTCTATAATAGATAAGGTAATTGTTGACTATAAAGTAAACTTCCAACTAATAGGCGCCTTTGCAAGATTAAACACATAACCAGTAGTTGACCATTGTTTATCCACATCACTAGCATGGTTTGAATCATAATATCCAACCACACCCTGATTAACTTCCTACTCAAAATAATCCAATATCCATCGTATTATGGATATACCGCAAAATCCATTTAACAGCTTGTAATTCTCCTTTCCTGGATCATGCATATACTTCCTCACAACCTTAACTGCTTTTCCAACAACCTTGAATCCTTCTGGCTGAGTCATATAGATTTCCTCTTCCAAGTCTCCATGTAAAAAAGTAATTTTTACATCCAACTAAACTAGTTCCAAATCCAACAATGCCACCAAAGCCATTAAAATTCTAATGGAAGAATGTTTCACAACTGGAGAAAACACATCATTGTAATTAATTACCTCCTTTTGGGCATAACCTTTCACCACCAATCTTGCTTTGTAGCGCACCTTATCTTGGCCAGGAAATCCTTCTTTCTTTGCAAACACCCACTTGCACCTAATTGTCTTCTTTCCCTTCAGCAGACTAGCTAGCTTCCAAGTCTGATTATTATGAAGGGATTGCATTTCTTAATTCATGGCAATCCTCCACTTTTCTTCTTCAGAACTATGAGTTGTTTCATCAAAAGTAATAGGAATGTCATCAGCTACAATTGGTAATACGTATTCCACCATATCAGCAAAGAGAGCATGCTTTCTAATTATTCTCATTGGTTTATTAGTTGCAATTGATTCAAGTTGCTATAGAAGTTCGTGGGTCTAAACCTCCTCTTCACTAAATCCTCCCTATTAGAGTCTACTTCTACCATAGCAGAATCTTTAACTTCTCCATTTGCTGGAATCATCACTTTTTCAAACTTCACCTACTTATGAGTATCATCTGATTGCTCCTTTTGCACCTTTGAAAACATGGTAGATTCATCAAAGATGACATCCCTGTTAAAGATAATCTTCTTCGTTTTTGGACAACAGAGGTGAAAACCCTTATGCTAGAAGGGATCCCTAAGAACATTATTTTCTTAGCTCTTGGATCCAACTTCGATTTCTTAACATGATAGTATGCAGCGGGACCAAACACATGTAATAAATCATAATTTGTAGCAGGCTTCCTAGTCCAATTCTCTAATGGTTTTTCCCTTTAATTGCGGTAGATGGTAGGCGATTAATGAGATTGCATGTATGCGTTATAGCCTCAGCCCAAAACTCTCTACCCAATCTAGCATTGGATAGCATACATCAAGCTTTCTCCAGTAATGTTCAATTCATTCGTTCTACCACCCCATTCTGTTACGATGTATGTAACACCCTATACCCGACTCGGTCATCGATCCCGGATACTAGGACACCACACCACTGTCTCACATCATGTTCATATCAAATCGTCATGTTATTACACATGCATCTTTTTTATATATATTTATTAACATAGTATTCACATGAATTGCCAATCATACATTTACTTTTTATCGATAAAACGTGTCAGCATTCGTTCAATAAACATAAAATAAGTACTAAACTTACATTAGGAACACTTAGCAAAATTTCTTAAAATTTTTATGTAGGTATCAATACTGAAAATAAGGTGTCGATAATTCTCTCAAGTGGTATCGATATCGCTTGGAAAATCGATACCAAACTAGCATTTTGTTTTTCGTTTTAAAAGACTAACTATCGAAAAATATCGGTACTACTGAACAAGTATTGATAATTTCACCCCAAGTAACAATACTCGTGATAAAATATCGATACCAACTAGCAAAATTGACTTCCTGCACTTCAAAAATTTCAGAGGTATCATTTTAAAAACCCAAATATCGATACCTCTGTTCCAGACCTTAAAACCACAACATATATCAGCACATAAATCATACCAAAATAGTTCTAAACGTCATGCATCAATTACCTCACAAAATAAACACCAAAATGTCCCAAATAGCAATCCCAAACATCATATTCTAAGCCCACAAATCATCAAGATTAACATGCATGGAATCAATTAAAGATCATAGCAAAACTGACATAAAATCTACCAAATTGCCTTTTATTCCCAAGAACAAAAATAAGCAAATAACACCTCCTAATAGTAACTAAAAGTTTAGCTTGGATCACCCTTCGACCACACCGCTCACAATGACACTACTTGTCTGCAATGGATAAAAAGGAGTGGGTGATGTAACACCCCTAACCCGTATCCGTCACCGGAATAGGGTTACGGAGCATTACCGTGCAAACAAAATAGTAAACCTTTCAATTCATACATCAATGTAAACTTAGTTTAATTACATTCAATTACATTCATAACATCTCTTAATCGAACCCTCGAGGCCCTAAAAATACTTTAGAAACAATCCGAGACTAAATTAGAAACATATGGAAAGTTTAAGTAAAATTAGAAAAATTTAGACTGCAGAGGTCACACGGCTGAGACACACACTCGTGTCTTAGGCCATGTAACCTTCGAAATAGGGACACATGATCGTGTTCCGGCCCATGCTCTCACCTGTTTAATTCTTTGAGTAAAATTTAGACTTGCATGCTTTTAAACCTACATGGGACACACGGTCGTGTGTCACACACGGTTGAGTCACACACCCGTGTCTCAGACTATGTGGACCCAAAATGAACCTTAAACAAAAATTTTAACATTTCAAGCTTACTTAAACCTTAAGAAACTCAAATACCAACCAAAATACCTATTAAAAATGTCATTAATCAAGCCAAAAACATACCAAAATTAACCTATTAAGTGCCTAACCAATCTGCCGTCGTTGGTACCACAAGTATATACAATTGTACATCAAAATAAAACCTCAAACACAACTTATCAATTCATTAAATCAACACTTAACCAATGTACCTTTCATAGGTACCTTAAATACAAATATCATTAACACATACCATTTCTATTTGCTTTGAAACATCTACCTCATTCACATACATTATATAATATGGAAATTTACATATAATATCATACTTAGCATTTTACTTATTCCAAAACATTAGTAATAACTACACAAAAGCCTATTACATGCCATATAAATCGAATCAAACATTCCAAAAACTACCGAAATAAGCTAGATAGTGTGACTTGAGTACCGATCCGATCGTCCAACCTTCCGGGTATCTACAAGAACATTAAACAACACAAGTAAGCTCAATGAAGCTTAGTAAGTTCAACGTATTAAAACGATAAATCTTACCGAAGTAAATACAACAATTCCAAAAATAAGCATTCAACCACGAAGGTTTCCTGTCATCTACAATCTCAACCGATAAATCACATATATATTCAATTTAATACTCAATGTATAGCAAACCCATCAAATTCTTTAAACAAAATTACCTTACTGAGATTTTCAATTCGAAGAATGACTTACGGATATGAGTTCATCATCAGTCTAACCAAAACACACCAGATGCTTACACGAGCCAATCCCTCCGAAAAACACCAATGCTTATAAGAGCTAGTCTAACCAAAACACACCAATACTTATAAGAGCTAGCCCCTCCAAAACACACCAAATAAAGAGTATAACACTAGAGTTCGCAACAAATGCTGCACCTCAGTTTACTTGAGTAATATATATATACATCACTCCATAACCATCTCCACTCCAATCCCCATAACACACCTTATCACAATTGTACTCTATCCCGCGTTCAATCCAACCCGATCATCAAATTCAATAACATATCTCAAATAATCATTCATTTTCAACAATTTAATATATATTATACCATTATACTATTCAACAATTCATTTAGATATTAAATTTTAAATCGTACGAAGTTTCCTTGACTGAATTATAGTAGTTGTAGAAGTTAAGGGACTATTCCGTAATTTTTCTTTTTCCACAAGTATCTATGGGATCTTGATCTAAATATAAAAGTTCTCAATTATTTGCTTACATTTCACATTCCAATCCATTTTACAATTAATATCCTTTTATTTTTAAAATTTATACAATTACCCTAAACTTTTACAATTTTGCAATTTAGTCCCTTAACTTTGAAATTCATCAAATTAACCATTTTCTCAAATCAAAATTCTACTCAAATATACTAGGCCTTCAATCATCCCTAATTAACATTAAATTCACTATTGAACCCTAAAATTTTTTCATCTTTACAATTTAACCCTAAAATCAAAATCTAACAAAATTTATTTTACAAAATCATCAAACAACACAATCAAAACTCCAAATACATGATATTCATCAAAAAAATTCAATATTCATCAATGAAAACTTCCAAAATTTTTAACAAATTCAAAAACGAGGGTACGAGATAGCTAGACCTAGTTGCAATGATCTCAAAAACATAAAAATTACAAGAAATAGAATTAAAACAGACTTACATGCAAGGTTCCTATGATAGCCGAATATTAAGCTTCAAAAATGGTGAAATGCTTTAGGTCTTCGATGGAACATCCATAAAGATGATAATGATTTTGGTTTTATTTTATTAAACTTTATTTACTAAATTACATAATCACCCTTAGTTAAAACCTTATAAAATCACAATTTAAAAGCCTATTATGGTCCATTAATATCCAAATGGACTAATTATTATTTAAGTCCATTTTCATTTCATATTTAAACTATGAAATCAATGGAAATTCAAGATTTACTAATATTTGCACCTTTTTAAGTTTAGTCATTTTTCCTAAATTAACTATCTAAACATTAAAATTTCTTAACCAAAATTTAATACAACTCTAATGACTCTATAAATATTCTAAAAAGAATATTTATGAGTTGATGCGATAGAAATTTATGGTCTAGAACCACTATTCCGTCACCACTGAAAATCAGGCTATTACAACTCTCCCCCTTAAGAAATTTTGTCCTCGAAATTGTTACCTAAGAACAGATTCGGATATTGTAGTTTCATCGATTCATTTGTTTCCCATGTAGCTTCTTCTGTACCATGATGATGCCACAAGATCTTTACTAACGGTTCTCATTTATTCCGCAATTCTTTTACTTGCTGAGCTAAAATTCTCACTGGTTCCTCCGAATACGTCAAATCTAGCTGTAGTTCAATCTCACTATGAGGAATCACATGCGAATGATCAGATTTGTACCGTCTTAGCATTAAAACGTAGAACACATTATGAATTTTCTCGAGTTCAGAGGGCAAAGCTAATTTGTAAGTTACAGGGCCGATTCTTTCAACAATCTCCTACGGTCTAATAAATCTCGGACTCAGCTTTCCTTTCCTGCCAAAACGTAACACTTTTTTCCACGGGGAGAGTTTTAGGAATACTCGATCATCAGCAGCAAATTCTATATCTTTTCCTTTTAGATCCGAATAAAATTTCTGACGATCAGGCGCAACTTTCAAGCAATCTCAAATAACCCGAACTTTGACTTCAGTTTCTCGAATCAAATCAATTCTCAACATTTTGGATTCACTCTATTCAGACCAATACAATGGTGTTTCACTTTCTTCTGTAGAGAGTTTCAAGTGGTGTCATTTTTATACTAGATTGATAACTATTATTATAAGCGAATTCAGCTAATAGTAAGTACTTTTCCCAACTACCTTCAAACTCGAGTATACAACATCTCAGCATATCTTCTAGAATCTGAATTAGTCATTCTAATTGCCTGTCAGTCTGAGGATGAAACACTATGCTGAAATTAGGATAAATGCCTAAAGCCTCGTAAAGTTTACTCCAAAATCTTGATGTAAATCTCGGATCATGATCAGAAATAATGGATGTTGGAACTCCGTGCAATCTCACAATCTCGGATACATATAATTCTGTTAATCTCTTAAGTGAGAAATTTGTTCGGACTGCCTAAAAGTGAAATTTTGTATCAAGTTAAAATATGTTTATGTGGCCATATCACATGCATGGGGTGGAACATGTGTAAGGAGGAAGTACTGGCAGTTTATCTACAATACTGGTAGCTTCTCTGCACCAGTTTATCTGCACTACTGGTGGCTTGACCACATTACAGGTTGTTTATTTACAATACTGAAAGCTTTTTTGCACTACTAGCAGTTTATCAGCATTACTGGTGACTCGACCACATTACTGAGAGCTTGTCTGCATTATTCGTGGTTTGTCCACAAACTGGAGTGTTTGAATGGACGAGTCCTGGGAACTTGATTTTGGAGTGTAACAGTGATGGGTGGATGTTTTAAAACAAATCTGCATAAGTGTTTTATAAAAATCACATTACCGTGATCATGTGCATAAGGAGAATTGATTATGTTGTATGATGATTATATGTTCATTGTTATTTAATTGTTGAATAGACTCACACTGGGCTTTAAAAGCTCACTACTTTAGTTTCATAACCTTTCAAGCAATACTCGGACTTAGGACTTAGATTCAACATTCAATGGAGCCTCTCGGATGGTTTTTAATAATAAGTTAATAAATTATTGAGATGTTATTTTTGGACTTTGGACATTGGACATTTTATTTGGGTGTTTCTTTATTTTACAACTATAAAACTGCCATGCATGCATGCAAACTGATGAGATTTTTAATATTTTACATTATCAGGTTTATCCAAATTATTTGTTATTTTACTCGATTTTAAACAAAATTATAACTCGCGATTTTCTAAGTATTTTGAAAGTCCATGCGAAAGATTTTTACCTAAAACTATTTTAAAAATAATTAAATTTCAAATTCCTTGTTTTAAATAACCTAAAAATGACATTACGATAAATCTTGTCTTTTTCAAATAATCATGTTTTAATAAGTATTTTTAAAAATAAAATCACTTAGTATTTAAATTTTAAAGTTTTCATAAAAACAATTGGAACCTAGTTATATTTAACAAGTAAATTATTTCCGAATGTTGTTAATGTAATTTCCGAGATTTCGCCATAGCATTTAGGTCTGATTTAGGGTGTTACAAAGTACATAAAAAATGTTTTAAAAAAAACCAGAAACATACCTGCTCCCTTTCTTGAAAACACCCTCCGTACAAAACAAATTATCAACAAAAATTAAACAAATACCCTTTCTATTGTTATTTGCATTTAAATAAAAAATAAAAAAACAAAATCTTAAGAAAAAAAATAGAAACATACATGTCTTTCTTTAAAACACACCATTTCTACAAAATCAAAAAACCAATAAAATCAACACAACCATTTGTAAAATAAACAAATCAATAACAAAAAAAAAAAATTCACATACAAACCTTTTACCTGCTTCTTTTTCTTCACCGTTCTATGAAAACCAAAACTCAATTTTTTTTCTTCAAACCACAAACGGTCCATACACACACACTCATATATATGTGTGTGTAGTGACATGGGTGGCAAGGTATGGAGGGAATAAAAGTGGCAGCAAAAAATATTTTTTGGGGGTGGTTTATGGACGACACTTGTATAGGTATTTTCCTCCTCTTTATCATTTTGGGCCACGAGCCCAATCTGTAATTATTTGAATAATTTGAACTGAACTAGAAAAATAAACTGATTAGTACTTGGGCTGAATTGACCCTCTTATTAAGCATAAACAAATAAAATTAAAATTTATTTTGGATTACTTAGAAATTTTATTCTTGGAAAATTACATTAAATCAATATCCAGGAAAGGTTGGAGCAGTCAATAATGGTCCCGCTTAAATTTTGATCTTCTTAGACAAAAATTAATTTAATGTTCTAATTTAAGAAAAATAATTTCTAAGTATGTCATTTATTAAAAATAAAAATATGAAAATCAAAGGTCTAATAAATTGAACAAGGTGTCAATTAACTCAATTTCACATCCATTGTTGTCGCACAATTCTATAGTTCCATATAGATAAAATTTTTGAATGATATAAGGCCCTTTCCATCGGGATTTGAGTTTTTTCGGAAATAATTTTAGCCTCTAATTGAACAACACTTTTTGTCCTTCTTTGAATTCTCGAGGTTGTATACAACTGCCATGCCGTCTCTTAATCTTTCTCTTTACACATCTTAGCATTCTCATACGAAAATAACCTCAACTCCTCAAGTTCATCAAGTTGTAACATTCTTCTCTCACCGGCTTACTTTAGATCCAAATTTAATTGTTTCAAGTCCTAGTGAGCTTTATTTTCCAACTCAAGCAGAAAACGACATGCCTTTCCAAAGACTAACCGATAAGGAGTTATTCCTAACGGTGTCCTAAAAGCAATTCAATAGACTCATAGAGCATCATCGAGCCTTCGAGACCAATCTTTTCTATTAGGTCGCACCACATTCTCAAGGATACCTTTGATCTCACGGTTCACCCGTTCAACTTGCCCATTTGACTGTGGATGATAGGCAGTGACAATTTTATATTTCACATCATACTTGTCAAGCAACCACTTAAGTCATTTATTTACAAAGTGAGATCCTTCATCTTTAATTATAGCTCTAGGAGTCCCAAACCGTGTAAATACATACTTATGTAGGAATCACATAACAACCTTAGCATCGTTTGTTAGGTATGCTTCAGCTTCAACCAACTTTGATACGTAATCCATATCTACTAAGATATACCTATTACTATAAGAAGAAGGAAACAAGCCTAGAAAATCAATGCCCCATACATCAAATAATTCTACCTCTAAAATATTTGTCAAGGGCATCTCATTCCTCTTTGATATGTTTTCAGTCCTTTGGCATCTATCACAAATTTTCACATATGCATACACATCCTAGAACACTTTAGGCCAAAAGAATCCTACTTGTAAAATCTAAGATATAGTGCAAAAACCACCAAAGTGTCCTCCATTTGGAGATGATTGACAGTGATACAAGATCTCATCAATTTCACTTCCAGCTACGTACTTCCTGATTATGTTATCTGTAAATTGTTTAAACAAAAACGGATCCTCCCAAAAATAATACCGACTATCGTGAAGGAATTTCTTCCTTTGTTGGTATATTGTTTCTCAAGTTATTATTCCACATGCTAAATAATTCGCATAATCAACAAACCAAGGTATTTCATGAATTCGGCTTACCTCAAAGAGATGCTCATCTGGAAAATTTTCATTAATTGGAAAAAGTGAATGAGTTACCTCGTTTTGTTCCAACGTCGATAAATGATCAGCTACTTAGTTTTCAACACTTTTTCTGTCTGGGATCTCAAGATCAAATTCTTGGAATAAAAGTATCCATCGAATCAGTCTTGGTCTAGCATCTTTCTTTGTGAGTAAGTATTTAATGGTTGCATGGTCGATAAATACTGTAACTTTGGTACCTATGAGATAAGAACGGAACTTGTCAGAAGAAAAAACTATAACAAAGAGTTTTTTTCAGTTACTGTGTGATTAAGTTGGGCTCCTATCAAAGTTTTACTTCCATAGTATATCGGATGAAACATTTAGTTTCTTCTTTGACCCATTACCGCTCCAACAGCAAAATCGCTTGCGTCACACATCAGGTCGAATGGTGCGTTCCAATCAGGCGTAACAATTATTGGGGATGAGACTAAACTTCCAAACATGCTTTAGTAAAATAAAAATGGTGTCTTTCTTTAAAAGTATACGCAAAGGTTTAGAAATTTCTGAAAAATATTTAATAAACCTTTGATAAAAACCTACATGGCCTACGAAACTTCAAACTCCTTTAACTCTGATTGGTAGTGGTAACTTTTCAATTACATTCACCTTTTTGTCAACTTCAATCTTGTTTCTGGAAATTTTGTGTCCTCAGACAATTCCCTCATTAACCATAAAGTGGCATTTCTCTCAGTTAATGACAAGATTTGTCTCCTCGCATCTCTTCAGTGCCTTAGCCAAATTCGTCAAACGAACATCGTAAGTGTTACCAAAAATAGAAAAGTCTTCCATGAAAACCTCAACAAAATTTGCAACCATATCAGTAAATATTGCCATCACACATCGCTAAAATGTGACAGGTGCATTACATAAACCGGAAGGCATTCGCCTAAAAGCAAATGTACCATACGAGCAAATAAAAGTCATTTATGTTGGTCTTCCGAGGCTACAACTATTTGGTTATATCCAGAATATTTATCAAAAAAGTAATAAAATTTGTTACCTGCCAGTCGGTCCAACATTTGATCCATAGAAGGCAACGAAAAATGATCATTGTCTAGAATCAATTTTCTGTAATCAATACAAATTCTCTAACCCGTGATCATCCTGGTCTGGAATACATCATTTTGTTCATTTTCAAAAATCGTGATTCCACCTTTCTTTGGTACACACTGTACCAGACCTACCCATGAACTATCTAAAAAGGGGTAGATAATTCCCACATCTAACCATTTGATAACTTCCTTTCAAACAAACCTTTTCATGATTGGATTGAGTCTTCTTTGTCCATCAATTCTACCTCTTTCGCCTTCCTCTAGGATAATCTTGTGTATACAAAAAGACAGTCTTATTCCTCGAATATCAGTTATGGTCCAACCAATCGCCTTTTTAAGTTTCTTTAAAACTTCGATCAGCCGCTCCTTTTGGTGTTCTGTTAGTTCTACTGAAACAATCACAGGAAAAGTAGAATAGTTACCCAAATAAATGTATTTCAAATGGCAAGGAAGTGACTTAAGTTCAAATTTATGTGGTTTTTTGATTGTCAACTTTGGTTGCGTGTATTCCCGAGCTTCCAACTCTAATGGTTCAAACCGAGTTGGTTGAACATAGTTCCTCAGATTGGCTTATATCAAAGCCATATTTTCATTACCTTCTTCATCTTTCAATGGTTCAGTCCCTAAGTTGCTCTCCAATGGGTTATTTACAAAATTATTCTCTCATTCCATAGAAATTAAGGTTTCTAACTCTTCCATCACTGAACATTCCTCTATTGGATTAGGAAATTTCACTACTTTTAGAACATTAAATGTTACCTAATTGTCTTGAACTCTCATCATGAGTTCACCTTTTTGCAAGTTTATTAATGTTATTCCCGTGGCTAAGAAAGGTCTCCTTAGGACGACCGGCACGTT
This sequence comes from Gossypium raimondii, assembly GCF_025698545.1. Lineage (NCBI taxonomy): Eukaryota > Viridiplantae > Streptophyta > Magnoliopsida > Malvales > Malvaceae > Gossypium > Gossypium raimondii. The sequence goes on along the minus strand of NC_068566.1, from coordinate 7,689,167 downwards.
CTTATCTGCTTCAAAATCTAAGACAACGAAATCAACAGGAAAAATAAACTTATCTATACGTACTAGAACATCCTCGATCTTTCCTTTTGGGTATGCTAAAGATCGATCTGCCAGTTGGAGTGTCACAGTCGTAGGTCTTACTTCACCTATTCCCAACATCTTAAAAATATATTTGGGCATCAAGTTGATGATTTCTCCTAAGTCGCACATAGCTTTACCACAGTAAGGTTCTCCAATATTATAGGGTATTATTAAGCTTCCAAGGTCCTTCAGTTTTGAAGGTAGCTTGTTTTGTAATAACGCACTGCACTCATTTGTTAAAGCTACAGTCTTGTATTCACTAAGTCTCTTTTTCTTGGACAGAATGTCCTTCATGAACTTGATATAGTTGAAAATTTGTTCTAAATCTTCCACCAATGGTATGTTGATGTGAAGTTGCTTTAGAACATCCAAAAACTTCTTGAATTGTACCTAATGATTCTGCTTATATGGTTAGAATTTTTGATGATATGAAGGTGATAGAACTTTGGGTTGGACTGGACAACATTTCTGAGGAGATAAATATGTATCTAAAGAATGTGTTAGCTTATCAGAATTCACTAGTTTATATTTTACCTCATCAAACTTTGGAAGTTCAAGTTCTTCTACTGTGGGAATTTTAACTGTTGGTTGACTTTCCTCCTTCTCAATAGGTTCATCTTCTATCACAACTTCCTTGTGTTCCACAGTCTTACCACTTCATAAAGTGACTACCTTGCAGTGTTACTTACCCAATTTTTTTGAATTTGCTGTATCACTCGGCAAGGCTCTTTGCGGTCTATTACGAAGCTCCGTAGCTAACTAACCAATTTGGTTCTCCAAAATTTTTCAGTGTTGCTGCTTGAATTTGGATTAAGGTGTCATTCTTCACCATGTATGCCTTCAACAAATTCTCCAAACCATTAGATGATTCAGCTTGTGGTGGTTTTGGAACTTGTTAATTAAACCCTTGAAGTTGACTTGGTCTATGTTGTATGTAGGTGTTGTTCAGTCCATTTCCTTAGTTATTCCAAGAAAAGTTTGGATGGTTTCTCCATGAAGGATTATAGAAGTTGGACTACGGTCCTTGTTCACTTCTATTTTGGTGTTGATTCCCTACGTAATAAACTGACTTCGTATTTGATGGACAATTCTTGAAAGAATGAATGCTGCCATAATATACGCAGGAAACAATATTGAATTGACTAGGTGATTGAGTTGCAACATGATTAAAACCATTTGTAGTAAACTGTTTCAACATTGAAGAGATAGATGATACTTGGACTGATAGTGAAGTGAAGGCATCTACTTAATGCGCTCCGGCTACTCGTCTTCTTGAAGTTGATTATTTTTTAGCCACTGGTAATTGTTATTGGCTATTCTCTCAATGATCTCATAAGCCTCATTATCAGACTTCGACAAGAGAGCACCATTCGTAGAAGTATCTAACACCAACCTTGTGTGTGCGTTGAGACCGTTATAAAATGTCTCTAACTGGATGAAATGTGGAATCCCGTAATGAGGGAACCTATAAAATAACTCCTTGAATATTTCCCACGCCTCATATTAGGATTCATCATCCATTTGCTAGAAAGTGGGGATCTTATTCCGTAACTAAGCATTTTTGCTAGGTGGAAAATACTTTACTAGAAAGCCTTTAGCTAACTCTTGCCAAGTAAATATTGAATGTGAGGGCAATGAATTGAGCCATGCTCATGCTCGATCTCGTAACAAGTATGAAAACAACTTCAACCTCAATGCGTCTTCAGCTACACCAACTATCTTGAAGGAATCGTTCACCTCCATAAATAATCAAAGGTGAAGGTGTGGATCTTCTGTGGGCATTCCACTAAATTGGCCTATGGTTTGAAGTATGTGAAACATCACTAGCTTCAATTCATACTAGTGTGCCTCGATCTTTGGTCTCCTAATTCCCGGATTAAGTTCATTATAAAGGGGCACAGCATACTGTATTATGGCTCGATCCCTATCATCTATAATAAGGATTGGATTGTGAACATTAGCGGCTCCATTTCCTTGAACATCATTTTGATTTCCAAGCTCTATTTCGACTTGTCTTTGGGCTATCCTTTCTCGTCTTCTTTGTCTAAATATTTGTTCAATTTCAGGGTCTACATGTAATAAATTGATGATTTGATTTATACTCATAAACACCTGAAAATAAATCACAAAAATTAAACAAAAAAGAATAAAAATTAATTAGTAAAGTTAGAAATAAAATAAATAAAACAAAAACCAAATCGCAAAGAGTAATTTCACAAAAAATGATTAACGCAACAGTCCCTGGTAATGACGCAAAAAACTTGTAACGCATGGTTTGTGCAAGTGTACACAGTCGTTATCAAGTAATATGTAAGTAAAAGAGTTATCGTCTCCACAGGGACTGTGTATGTTAATCAATTAATTGTAAAATTAATATTAACAATTTGGTAAGAAAAACACAATATTTTTGAGGTGATTGATGATGAAATAAAATTAAATAATCTAGATACAAAGTGATCCCTAATGCAAATTAACCTAAATGCAATGTATGCAATGGAATGAATGAGTTGGGTTTAGCAGCAAATTCAAAAACTTCAACAATCAATAACATGAATAGGCTAGAATAATCACATCATTCAACTTAGTTAATTTACATCATGCTTAATAATGTTCCGAAAAATATTTCATGGCAACTCAATCTTTCATAAGCTTGAAACCAATTTTAAATCCTTCTGGAATATTTTACTTAGAAAAAACATACATATTACCATGATCATATTTAACTAAGGGTTTCTTCGAATTCATGTGAAGTAATAGGGATGAGTTAGGTTTGAAACAATTTAATCAAATAAATCTAAAAGCTATGCAAGGCAATAGAGCTCCCACAAGTTATTACAAACCTTTAATTTAATCGAGTTATGATCTAAATTAAGCATGCTCCTTTCAATTACTACATCCATTAATCGCTATCTGGTTAGGATTGATAAACTAATTTTGATGCATTCAATAACATTTTCATGAATGAAATACATGCATGATTTTAATTGAAAGCATGAATGACTGAGGCACGGAACATCATAAACATAATTTAAATGAATTTCATTTAATTGATGTAATCATTCTAGCTAAAAAAATTAAGCTACCATTGTTGATGAAAAAATAACAAAACAAATTTTGAACATGATTAATATCCAAAATAAAACAAAGATAGGGAAGAATAAACTATAATTGATTCGACAGTTCTTCGGGAATCAATCGTAGTGGCTTCCTCCAATCCTCGTGTTTGCCCCTTCGCAAAGTGCTCCTCAAGGTGGCTGGCCAAGAGAGTATTTTCTCAAGGATTTGCTAGCTAATGTAGAGGGAAAATGGGGATTGCTATACGTGAAAGAGAGAGAAAATGTAATGAGAGGAAAGAATGAGAGATGAAGAATGAATGTTGAATGAGGGATAATTGTTGAGGGTGTAGAGGGTAGTATTTATAGTGGATGGATGGCTAGTAGGTTTGCTAAAAATAGCTTAAAGTCCCTTAGGTTTCTCTTTCCCATGGCCGACCATAAACTATGGAGATAAGAGTTTATTTAGTTGCTTGATTCATGCATGAAATCATGCTTGAATCAAGCAAGGTGGTGGACGGTTTCAAGGGTAAAGTTTGTGTGCTAATTTTTTATTTACTTTCAATTGTCAGGATCTCCAGTAAATCTCCCAAAAGTGAATTTTGAGCTGCCCAAATACCCTTGCTGAATTGGGCTTCATTCTCCCTTTTTGGACAGGTTGATAACCCAAATGCTTGTCAGACTTGTTCATCAATTGCACAAACTTTAATTGGGTCAAATTAATTTCCTCATGACCTATTTTTCCTTCCCTTTGTAGGCCATATAGAGTGAATTTGGCTCATGTCCATGTAGCTTTAATAAATAAGCTATGCCAAAGTCCTTGGTTGAACTGCAACAATTAAATCAAGATTAATATGTAGCATAAAAAAATTAAATTATGTACAAATTTAATGCAAAATATCACAAAATTGCATTCTTAATTAAATTATGCCCATTATCTTAATATGAACAAAAGTTTCCCAATTAATTATTAAATACTTGGAATTAATATTATTTTAAGTAAAAAAGTTTCATAAACTACTAAAAAAACCTATATAATTTAGAGTTTACACTGGCTAGACCTTCTGAACATTTTTCGTATTCCAAACAAGTATTGAATGTCCCTCTCAAATATCTAAGAATCCACTTAACAGTTTGCTAATGTAAATTGTCGGGTTTGGCCTTGTATCTACTTACTACTCTAATATTATGTAAAATATTCGGACGAGTACAAATTATTGCATGCATTAAACTTTCAACTCCACTGGAATAAGGAACCAAGGACATGTATCTTTCTTTGTCTTCGGTTTGTAGTGATTCTAAAGCCGAAAGTCTGAAGTGTGCAGTTAAGGGAGTACTAACTGGTTTAGAATCTTGCATTCCAAATTGCTCAAGAATTCTTTCGATGTATGTCTGTTGTGATGGAAATAGCTTCCTAGAATGTCTATCTCTCGAAATTTCCCACCTTAAAATTTTCTTAGCTACACCAAGATCCTTCATCTCAAACTTAAAGTTCAACATGGTTTTAACTCGATTTATTTCTGATGGATCCTTAGCCATAATTAACATATCATCAACATAAAGCAACAAATAAATAAATGATTCATCATCTAAGCATTGTAAATATACACAACCGTCACACTTGCTCTGAACGAAACCAATACTTAACATGAATGAATCAAACTTTTTATACCACTGCCGATGAGACTACTGACTGCCTCTCTCCCCCGATCTAACGAACAACGGGAGAGAGTGGAAATCAACACTTGAGAATTAAAATAAAATATATTTTTTGTTGTTTTACTGCAAGTGTGACAGGCCAGTTGTAATATTTGTAGTGTTACAGTGTAACACTAGAGTATTCCAAGGATGGAATCCAAGAGAATCGTGGATTGAACAATTTCTAAATAACATGCGTATAAAATAAAGAGTCTAACCAACTAATTGCAAAAATTTATATTATGAAAAATCGTAAAGTCAAGAGAAATTAATCTCTTTTACCATCAAGTTAGCAGGGACTAAGTTGTAGAATATGTAAAGTTACAAAATTAATAATTAAATAACAACCAGTGGTTGTTTGGCATTGATATTTTTCACTAATACTTAAATTAGGGATCCAAATCGCTTAAACTCTCAAAATGGCTCCATTTTACCTCTCGGTCTCCAATTTACCAAGTTAGACAAATCAATCCAGATTAACTCTCTATCTCACCAGTTAACCTAAGACTAATGAATTGGTGACCAACAAGATATCCTCTCGATCTCACTTGCATAAATGTTCCCTTATGGTTGTCAATCCTAATTTTTAAGTTCATTCAAATTAATCCAATTTATCACAATTTGGTCCTTTATCCAAAAATCAGCTCACTAAATCTTCACCAACCAACCCCCTTCAAGGTTTAGCGACTCATGTTGGAAATAAAACTAACAACCATGAAAATGAAGAACAAAGAAGCCATTAAAGAAAGCTTGAGAAAAATATAAAAGATGAGATTTTTATGCAAGAAAAATAAAAATGCATGTAAAAAGAAACATTCAACAAGAAATCTAAAGCAATAAACATAAAAGGAACAAATTTTAACAAGTGTAAAGTAAATGAAATTGAAAAACATTAAACTAAATCTGAAAATGCCTTACAACCAAGGTACAGGGACTAAAAGTGCAAATAAGCCTAAACTACAGTGTTAACTAACTTAACTAACACTAAGAACAACTAAAAAACAAAAGTTGTTGGGAAATGTAAAATCTACAGGTAAGGAAATGAAAATAAGAAACCCTAGAAGAAGAGAAAGAAAAGCTAAGAGAAAACCTAGGGAAAACTAAGCCTAAACTAAGGTAAAGTGGCCTTTTTTCTCTCTCAGGCAAATTTTGGTTGATATAAAAGCTATTTTGACCCAATTCTAGTACCCAAAATACCCTTAAACAGGCCTTCAATGATTGATGCTTCGGTCAAATACTACCCTTTTTGTTCATTTTTGTCCCCTCACGATATCGGTATCACAATACCAAGGAAAAGGATATCATGATACCTTGGACAATTTCAAACTTGGGGGACTTCTTGGAGAGTGGATATCACAATACCACTAAAGGGTGATCTCCAATCCCAAGTCTATTGGAGGTATCGGGATTCCAAGGTTTGGATATCATAATACCCTCTCCTTTGGTGCCGTTCTCGCTCGATTTCAACCTTTAACACATCCCTACATCACTCAACCATACATGAGGGCCCCTAATGACACTATTGGCAAAATTGGGTCTCAAATGAGTAAAAATAAGTCATTTACACTTATTAAAATAAAATCTAAAAATTACGAAAAACTACAAAAAAAGACGTTACTTTGCTTGAGAATAAGCTCCTTAAGTATACTGGGAAAGTCTAATTTTCCATATCAAATTACGACAGATCAAACTCTCTCAGATTTAACTCTTTGCTTGTCCTCAAGCAAACATGCTAAACATGCAAAAGAAAAGATGACTCTTGGACTATATCAAACAGTTGAGTCACATAGTGGTAAAACATCGAACTCGTACAAGAACTATCTCGCATGCAACTTAAGAGTGATATTTATTTAACTTGTTTATTCATAATGCAAACATAATTAGTTCACTAAGTTAAAATGTTAATAGATATAGAGGCAATGGGAACTAGGGGTACATAGCAACAAGTAAGCTTTTAGGCTCTAAGCTATTTCAAACAATGCCTAAGATCTTTCCCGAATCAATCAAATAACACCAATTCTTTCAAGCATACATCTACTTAAACGAACAATTAACAATTCAAATTATTTCTCTATAATGATCTGTATATTTTATTCATCCTATGGTACACTTTATACGTTTTCATTTAGGTTATTGTCTCTACCCTATTATACACATTAACTAATTGAACTAACTAGTCTAGACTTAAGAATAACAAATTATCTAGTATCATTTGAAATTTATAAGTTTGCCAATTCTATGTTCAGTATTCAATATTTAAAACTAATAACTTATTACCTAATTGTAGTCCAAGCACCATGCAATTACACAAAATAAAAAATGAAAAATATTTTTGGTGTTTTTGATTTTTTTCAAATGGAAAAAATTGAAAATAAACACACAGAATAACATAAAAGTACGAAAGAATAAAACACATAAAACTATGTGCATACTCCCACTCTTAGACTACATATTATCTCTAATGTGTTCTTGAAAAAGATAGAAGGTTACCAGACTTCCCTAGAATGGAGTGTCAGACTAGCTAGGGGTCCACCTCCTTGCTAAAGCTTTTGAACGTTGTGTAGTTTTTCAGGGTGATTCACTGCACATAAAACAAGCACACAGAAATAACCAAACCAAATATGTAATCTAAAAATAGAAAAATAAGTTCCAAAGTTAGTGTAGTTTAAGAGTTTACATACCACACTGGAAACACGAAAATTTATGTGTTTTTACACGCCCTTTTTAACTTAAAATCATGCTATTTCGGTTAAATTCTTGTCAAAAAATAATTAAATATTATAAAATAATTAAATTATGTTAAAAATATGAACATGATGAATTTTAATTAATTTTATAATTAATTTTGACTATTTTCGATAGATTCGCACAAAGGGCGAAAATTGGTTCGGTAGATAATGCTCGAAGAATAAAATCGAGAAGCAATTTGAAGCATCGAGGCAAATTTGTTTCCAGCCTAAGATGGTCCAAAACTGTGTGTTAATTCATAATATAATTAATATTAATTTATTCCAAATTTAATTTGGGATAAATAAATTATTCTTAATTAATTACGGAAAAAAAGGGTCCAGTTGAACAACATTGCTTGAACCGAATCTAGTGAACCAAACCATCCACCAATTGGGCTGCCAAGAACCGTCCATATGCTGACCTAAATCAGCATTTTACTTGACTAAATAAGCTTGCAAAAAATCCCTTGAAGAACTTTCAACCTTGCATTCAAACCCCTCCAAAAAATGTGACTTTATGAATTTGCCCGAGGCTATTTTTAGCAAAGTTGAATCTCTCAACTTTGTCATGTGTGTGGCCAGCCAAGGGGGGTCTCCTTGGCTGATGTAATTTGCTATTTTTAGCAGCCACAATCATCTATAAAAGTCACCCCTTGCTTATCATTCAACTCATCCCTCACACTCTCATTCTCTCATCTCCTCTCTCACTTTCTTTCAAATTTTCCTTTCCATTTTCCCTTTTGTTCAAGTTCCGATTTCTTCTCTTGGGAAAGAAGTCCTCATCAGCCATTTTTGAGCAGCAATTAAAGTGTTCATAAGCCACCTTGATAGCCGAGGATAACGGAGAACGAAGAACAGAGAACTCAGTCAAGCCACGGAGAATCATCGGATTTGCTTCTTGTTCTGTATCTCTTTAAATTTTGTTGTTGTTTTGACAAACATGTTTATGAATATTTATGCTATTGAAATTTTTATTTTAATAAATATAGCTTGAATTTAATTTGTGTTGGGTTGATTATATTTTGTCTGCTTGAATTATTGAAATTGTGTTTGTGTTGTTATAGGCCTCGGTAAGATGCTTGATTAAGTAAAAACATGCCTAAGTTATTCTTGGAATATTAATTGTTAGATAACTAATCAATTAATTATTAAATTGTATTGAAATTGTAATTAGTCGACACAATACTTAATCAGTGCATGTTTATTCTTCTAAGGTAGCTGAAGTTAATTTAGCATTGTATTTGGCGATACATATGCCTTGCATAACTTGCAAGATTATTGTGATTAAACTGTTTCAAGGTAGAAATACTCTGTTACCTCACTTGATCTTTTATATGCTTGTGAAGATTGATTAATTGCTTGGATTGAAATTGAAAAATGTTCAAGATATTGATTAATCTAATAAATATGTATGAGCAGTAGTTAGCAAATTACCGAGTTACCATGAATTTGTTCGTAGCAGTATAAACATAAGTTTAATAATTCTAAGTTAAAAGAATGTAATTAATCCAACACAATTATATCATCTTGATTAAACCTTATTTGAAATTGTGCATTAGAACCTTTTTATTTTTAATTTTTTTACTTAGTTTTTAACCCTTAGTTTTTAATCATCTTTAAACCAAAATATTTTCCATCACCAAAGTGTTTTAACATTAATTTCATAAATATTCTTTTTTACAGTCCTTGTGGGTACGATAACTCGACATTTACTTGTCACTTTATTACTTGTTGCGATTGTGTACACTTGCACATTTTCGTCATTCTAAGTTTTTGGCGCCGTTGCTGGGGACTGTTTTTAAAAAAAACCATTATTTGTGAATCTGTTTTTACATTTTGGTCTATTTACTTTCCTGTTTAAATCTTTACTTAATCTTTTTGTGATTATTTCAAGTGTTTATGAGTATTGACCAGATTATCGACTTACTCCCTGTGGACCCTGAAATAGAACGAACCTTTCAACAGCAAAGAAGACAAGCGAACCAGAGAAGGACCGAAGAGATAAACTTTGTGAATATGAATCAAGGAAACAGAGCAAACCTTGCTCAGAATCCTATCCTTATTGCTGATGATAGGGATAGATCTATACGATAGTATGTCGTGCCAGTATTTAACGATCTTAATCTGGGTATTAATAGACCCGAAATCGAGGCACAACAATTCGAGCTGAAGCCAGTCATGTTCCAGATGCTTCATATTGTGGGTCAATTCAGTGGAATGCCTATTGAAGATCCTCATCTTCACTTAAGACTATTTATAGAAGTGAGCGATTCTTTCAAGTTAGCTGGAGTACCCGAAGATACATTACGATTGAAGTTGTTCCCATTTTCGCTAAGGACAGAGCTCGTGCCTGATTGAACTCATTACCACTGAACTCTATTTCTACATGGTAAGAGTTAGCTGAGAGATTCCTCATGAAGTATTTCCTACCGAGCAAGAATGCCAAGTTGAGGAATGAGATCACTGCCTTCCAAAAAATGGATGATGAGTCCCTATATGAGGCATGGGAAAGGTACAAAGAGTTATTACAAAAGTGCCCTCATCATGGAATTCCACATTGCATTCAACATGAGACATTCTATAATGGTCTCAACGCTCACACGAGGATGGTAGTGGACGCCTCTGCTAATGGTGATCTATTTTCTAAGCCTTATAATAAGGCTTATGAAATTATTGAGAGGATTGCCAGCAACAATTATCAATGGCCAACCAATCAAGCAGCAACATGAAGACGAGTCGCTGGAATACATGAAGTGGACGCTCTCACTTCACTCGCATCTCAAGAATCTTCAATATCCTTAATGCTTAAGAACCTTACCACTAATGGGTCTAACAATTTTGCAGCCCAACCACCTAACCAATTTCAGAATATAGCCTGTGTGTATTGTGGAGAAGGACATTTATTTAAAGAATGTCCATCGAACCACTAATCCGTATATTACATGGGTAACCAAAACCAAAACTGAGGCACGCAAGGACTGCAATCCAAATTTTATAACTCATCGTGGCGAAATCACTCGAATTTTTCCTGGAGTAACCAAGGGGCTAGAACCAGTAACACTTACACATAGCCTAAACCAACTTAGTTGCCTAGTTTCCTCTAACAAGTTCAGGAACCAACCCAAGCGGAGCCATCCAATAGCTTAGAGAATCTATTAAAGGCATACATGGAGAAAAAAACAACGCCACTCTAAGGAATTTGGAGAATCAAGCGGGCCAGCTTGCTACTAAACTTAGGAATCGACCATAAGGTGCTCTACCTAGTGACACGAAGAATCTGAGAAATCTGAGGAAGGAACATTGTAAAGTGTTGACATTGAGGAGCGGAAAGATAGTAGAGCCCAACACTGTCGAAGTTGAAAAGGAGCCAACTGATGCTCAAGATTCAGAAAAAGTTCAACCAAGTGTTGAAATTCCAGTTTCACCAGAACCAGAATCTGCAAAACCCGACAAAGTAACCTCAGGACCAGCTAATTCTGATCAACTAACAATGTCGTTAGATGCAAAATTATTGCCAAAGATGAATCAACCAGAATCAGTCCTAGTAATGAAACCACCACCACTCTTTCCCTTAAAGACTTCAGAAACAGAAGCGGGAGATTCAATTCAAGAAGTTCCTTGACGTACTCAAGCAACTTCACATCAACATCCCATTGGTTGAGTCACTTGAGCAAATGCCGAACTATGTCAAGTTCATGAAAGATATCTTGTCTAAGAAATGAAAACTTGGAGAATTTGAGACGGTAAATCTGACAAAGGAATGCAGTGCATACCTTCAAGACAAACTACCTCCAAAATTGAAGGATCCTGGATGTTTTACCATACCGTGCAACATTGGAGCAACATGTTATGGTAAGACCTTATGTGACTTAGGTGCAAGTATCAACTTGATGCCTATGTCAATATTTAGAAAGTTGGGGATAGGAAAAGTTAAACCAACTACAGTTATGCTTCAACTAGCAGATCGATCCTTAGCACATCATGAAGGAAAAATCGAGGATGTATTGGTACGTGTAGATAAGTTTATCTTTCCTGCTGACTTTGTAATTCTAGATTTTGAAGCAGACAAAGAAGTACCAATCATCCTAGGAGGTTCGTTCCTAGCAATTGGAATGACCCTTATTGATGTGTAGAAGGGTGAGCTCACTATGCGTGTTCAGGATGATCAAGTAACATTTACGTCTTTAAGTCTATGCAATTTCCTGACACAATGCATGATTGCTCTACAGTGTCCGATTTAGAAGATTTAGTAGTGGAGAAGGAACTCAATTGTGTTGAGGACCCACTAAAAATAATTTTGACATTGGATCCTCCAAATGATGAATAGGATGATGAATACTTAGCTTTGCTAGAAGCTAATTAAAGGGGATTTAATCCGCAATCCCGTTTTCAATCTTTGGAGTTAGAAAAGAGGGACTATTCCCAACCAAAAGCGTCGATCTAGGAGCCATCTAAATTAGAACTCAAGGTATTACCTTCTCATTTAAAATGCATTTATTTAGGTAATGTTTCTACTCTGCCTGTGATTATTTCAGCAGAATTGACCACTAAGCAAGAAGAAAAACTTATCTTAGTTCTGCAATAATTCAAGAAGGTCATCAGATGGACCACAGCCTATATTCGCGGTATTATTCCATCTGTATGCATGCACAAGATTATCCTGGAATATGGAAAAAAAAGGGACAATCGATGGACAGCGGAGACTGAACCCCATCATAAAGGGCGTAGTAAAAAAAGAGATCATCAAGTGGTTAGATGCGGGTATCATCTATCCCATCTCAAACAGTATATGGGTAAGCCCGGTCTAGTGCGTGCCAAAAAAACGAGGTATCACGGTCGTAAAGAAAGAGAACAACGAGTTGATACCGACTACAACGATTACGGGATGAAGAATCTGCATCGATTACCAGAAGCTCAACAATGTGACTAGGAAAGATCACTTTCCTTTGTCGTTCTTGGACCAGATGCTGGATAGACTTGCAAGACAAGATTACTACTATTTTCTCGATGGATACTCAGGGTATAATAAGATTACAGTAGCACCGGAAGATCAACACAAAATGACATTCACCTGCCCGTACAATACATTTGCATTTAGACGCATGCCATTTGGTTTATGTAATGCACCTGCTACATTTTAAAAATGTATGATGTCTATTTTTACTGACATGGTTGAGAAATATTTGGAAGTTTTTATGGACGATTTTTCAGTATCCGGAGATACTTACAATGATTTCTTAGCTAATCTAACTAAGGTACTAAGGCGATGCGAAGAAATAAATCTCGTACTCAACTAGGAAAAGTGTCATTTTATGGTACGAGAAGGAGTTGTACTAGGGCATCGGATAATGAGATATAGGATCGAGGTAGACAAAGCAAAGTTAGACGTTATTGAGAAACTCTCACCTCCAACATCTGTAAAGGGTGTTAGGAGCTTTTTGGGCCACGCCGATTTTTATCGAAGATTTATCAAGGACTTCTCCAAAGTTGCGAAACCCTTATGCAAATTATTGGAGAACGACTCTATATTCAAGTTTGATGAGGAATGCTTAAAAGCCTTCAACAATTTGAAGAGTCAATTAGTCACGGCACCCATAATCATCACACCAAACTGGGATTTCCCATTCGAATTGATGTGTGACGCAAGTGACTTCGCAATTAAAGCTGTCTTGGGCCAGCGAAGGAACAAAGTTTTTCATCCCATCTACTACGCAAGTCGAACCCTAACAGGAGCTCAACTGAATTATACGGTAACAGAAAAAGAGTTACTTGCTATAGTGTTTACTTTCGACAAGTTTCAATCTTATCTGGTAGGTACCAAAGTGACTGTCTATACGGACCACTCGGCAATTAAGTATTTACTTGCGAAGAAAGACGCTAAGCCGAGGCTGATCCGATGGGTACTTCTACTTCAAGAGTTCGATCTAGAAATTCAAGATTGAAAGGGAGTCGAAAATCAAGTAGCAAATCACTTGTCCAGATTGGAGCCACAAGAAGAGAATTCTCCTCTTATACCAATTCAGGAGACGTTTCCTAACAAACGTATCTTAAAGGTAAATCATGTCCATAATACCCCTTGGTTTGCTGATATTGCTAACTATTTAGCTTCTAGTTTGATGCCAATTGATAAGACGTATCAACAAAGGAAAAAGTTTCTTCACGATGTGAAGTACTATTTCTGGGAAGAGTCATATGTGTTTAAAAAGTGTGCAGATCATATGATTAGGAGATGCGTGGCAGAAGATGAAATACCGAAGATTTTATACCATTGTCACTCAGCTCCAAGTGGGAGACACTTTAGAGGTACACGTACAGCGGCCAAAGTATTACAAGCTGGATTCTTTTGACCAACACTATTCAAGGATGCATATGCTTACGTGAAGAGTTGTGATCGATGTCAAAGGGTTGGAAATGTCACCAACAGAAATGAAATGCCTCGAACAAACATTATTGAGGTAGAGTTGTTCGATGTATGGGGTATTGACTTTCTTGGTCCTTTTTCTCCATCTTGTGGTCACAAGTACATACTAGTAGCAGTAGACTATGTGTCTAAGAGGGTCGAGGCTAAGGCATATCCGACAAACGATACTAAGGTTGTGATAAAGTTTCTGCAGAAGCATGTGTTCACAAGGTTTGGAACCCCAAGAGCTATCATCAGTGATGAAGGATCCCACTTTGTGAACAAGTGGTTAAAATGGTTATTAGACAAGCACGGAGTGAAACACAAGGTTGCAACAGCTTACCATCCGCAGACAAATGGGCAAGCTGAACTGGCAAATAAGGAGATCAAAGGCATACTTGAGAATGTAGTTTACCCGAACCGACGAGATTGGTCCACAAGATTAGATAACGCTTTATGGGCTTATAGAACAGGATACAAGGCACCGTTAGAGATGTCACCCTATAGGTTGGTCTTTGGGAAAGCCTGCCATCTACCATTGGAGTTAGAGCACAAAGCTTACTGGCCTCCTCAACAGCTTAATTTGGATCCTAAGCTTGTGAAAGAGAAACGGATGTTCCAACTCAATGAGTTAGAAGAGTTTCAAATGTTCTCATATGAAAATGTCAAATTACTTAAAGAAAGACTCAAGAAATGGCATGACAACCACATTCGAGTTCGAGAATTTGAAGCAGGTCAGCAAGTCTTGTTGTTCAATTCCAGATTGAAGTTCTTTCCAGGTAAGCTAAAATCATGTTGGTCCGGTCCATTTACGATTCACCAAGTCTATCCATACGGAGTTGTTGAACTCCAAGGTAAGGGAGGTAATTTCTGAGTTAATGCTCAGCGCCTGAAACATTATCAGGGAGATAAAATTGAACGGGATAAAATCTCGTTCATTTTATCGAATACTTAATTTTTCTTTTTTCGTTTTGAATAAATGATTTAGGGTATATTTTCGGGTAAAGTATGTTTAATTAAATTCTGTCTAGGAGATTGGAACTTAAGTAAGACCGCTTGTGACCCCTCCAATCTTTCTTGGGAATTTATTTTGACATAATTTTTCAAGAAATTATCCCCTAAATGGAAAAATAAATTTTTAGTTTCAAATAAAAGGGTCAATTTTGATCCAAGTTTTAATTTGCAACTCAATTTTAAATTTTCATTAAGTCTAGGGACTTAATTGAATTATTTCTAAAATTTAGTCGCTCTTTTCGTAAATAAAAAACTAGGTGCCTTTCTTTGTGAATATTTTCAAAAGCATCTAGAATAAATATGTTTAATATTATTAATAGTTTGATAAACTTTAATATATAATTATATTATTTATAATTTATAATTTATAATTTATAATTTATATATTAATTTTTATCAACTTAGCTTAGAATTTGGATTAATTAGGAATTTTTATATTTCTACACAATAAAAAAAGAGATGGGAATCAAAAGTAAATATGGACAAGTAGTAAAGTTTAAATTGTGGCAATAGGTATATACATGTCTAGGATTGGATCTAGGAAGAGCTTGGTACTTAAGTAGTCAAATTGACTCACCTCCTCTTTTCTGGAATTCTATCTGGTGTATAGTATCTATTCACTTTAAACAATGAGGACATTGTTCATTTTAAGTTGAGGGGGCCGAAAATTGAAATTATTTTCACTCAGAATAAAAAATTTCTTTTAATTATGAATATGATATATTTTTATTAAATAAATTTGAATTTTGTTAAGTATGTTAAATTTAAGTATGAATAAAGTTTGATTATTTCAATAAATTGTTATGTTAGCTTAATAATGACATGAAATGTATTTCTAATAAAGCATGTAAATCATACCATAAAATTTTAGTTCTTTAGGAAAGTTAGGCATGCATGAAAGTTTAAGTCTTTAGAATTGACTTAGTAGTTTCTTGAGGCGAAATCCTAGGAAGCATGGAACGTTGAAAATGATTTAGGAAACTGTTGTTTGGACCGTTTGAGCCTTTCAAGCCAACCATGATGAAATTTTTATCCTTTGAAACCCAACTTTGAGACTTTATGGCCTAATTTTATTTGAACCCTTACAAAGTTAGCCATCACTTTTCTTAATTATCTTAAAAATGTCCCAAACACTAGACTCGGTAATATTCTAAGTATTTTTTGAAAATAAGTTTGGGGGAGTTGCAAAGAAGTATGAAATGCTCTAAAAATTGTAGTACATGCAGTAAGATACTCGAAAAAAAATCATATGTACTTGAAGTAAATTGCACTAAAGAGCATGTGAAAAGAAAAGAAAAGTTGATGTATTAAAGGTAATTATTTCGAAAGGTCCGATACAAGCTGAGTCTAGGGTTTTTTAAACCTAAAATTATATATCTTTTACCTATCCCTAAACCCAGCCACGTTACAACCTTGTTAAAGACCTATTGATTTAAAGTTACAATGTTACCTACATTAGTAGAGAGAAATTGCTTTGTTCAACATATGAAGGAATCAGTTAAGCTTAATGATTGCAGTTTAATTTTGAATAAGGGATTAACATGTCTTTATTAAGAAACATTTAGTCTAATTTTGCTATTGTAGTAATTTTTGAGATTAGTTTAAACGATATATATACTTGAGTAGCATAATTATCAAATTTCTTGTTTTTGAGCCTAAGTATATTGATTTCGTGATTTTGGGAAGAATGTTGTTCTGAAGAAGTTTTTCAAAAAGTGTTTATGAGAAAAATTCTTTTCAAATTTGTGCATTACTCGGGATGAGCACTGAATTAAGTTTGGGGATGTGGAAACACGAAAATTTATGTGTTTTTCCATGCCCTTTTTAACTTAAAATCGTGCTATTTTAGTTAAATTCTTGTCGAAAAATAATTAAATATTATAAAATAATTAAATTGAAGAATGCCCTCTATAAAAGCTTCTTCAATATTCCTTATGAGATTCCAAAAACTTTCCAAAAATCCCAAAATGAATTCCTAACAGAAATCCAGAATAGACTTAATGCTTTGGAAAGCTACGAGTCTGAATTAATTGCCCTTGATACCCCAATAAAAACCTAATATTCAGTAAATACATTACACCAATCTTCCCAATCTGACTCGGATCAGTCAGATGAACAACAAATTAACAAGATGGCTTGGAAAGAACCAAAAAGATTATATTATCCAAAAATCACAGCACTTGATCTTAACATAGAAGAAAAGCATGTTTTCCAAAATAAATACAATGCTAATACAATCTATGAATGGAATATAGATGGAATGTTTGAATACAATATTCTTAGTTTATTACAACAAATGACAATGGTTTCAAATGTTTATAAAACCCAAAATCAAAATGGATTAATTAGTGATCATACGTAGCTAATCTTTTAGTTGCTGGATTTACTGGTCAATTAAAAGGATGGTGGGATCATGCACTCACTAAAACCCAACATGAAGAAATTTTAAAAGCAATAAAAAAAGATGACCAAGATAGAATTATTTTAGACGAACAAGGAAGAGAAATCCAAGATGCAGTAGCAACTTTAAATCTCTAAACATTTTATTGGAGATCCTTCTCATCTTAAAGATAGAAATTCAGAATTATTATCAAATTTAAAATGTAAAAAATTAACCGATTTTAAATGGTATAAAGATGTCTTTATGACCAGAGTTATGCAAAGATCTGATAACCAACAACCATTTTGGAAAGAAAAATTTCTAACAGGACTTCCCACTTTATTAGGAGAAAAACTTAGGAATCAAATAAAAGAAAATTACAAAGGTATTATTCCATATGAAAAGCTTACATATGGTGAACTAATTAGTTTCACCCAAAAGAAGGATTAAAATTTGTCAAGATTTAAAATTACAAAAACAACTTAAGAAAGAAAGATATCAATGTAGAAATGAATTAGGATCATTTTGTCACCAATTTAACATCGAATGAACCTTCTTCTTCAAAAACATGTTGCCCTGAAAAGCCAAAAATAGGAAAAGAATATTTCAGAATATTATAAAAACCTAAATATAGAAAATACGAAAAGGAAGAAACAACAAAAAGCAGAAAACAAAATTGATAAAACAATAAAATGTTATAGATGTGGAAAACCAGGACATATTTCAAAATATTGTAAAATCAAAAGAAAAATCAATAATTTAAATTTAGATGAAGAGATAGAACAAAATTAAATGAAATCCTATTAGAAACAACTTCTTCGAAAATGATACATCTGTAAACAGATGAATTACAAATAGATGAATTACATACAACATCACGTCTTCTAGTGATGAAAATGAACCTTCAATTAACATGTTAACCAAAGATCAAGAATTTATGATTGAAGTTATTGATAAAATTCAAGACCTAGAGCTTAAAAGAGAATACCTTTTGAAATTAAAATCCTCATTAAAAGATAAACCGAGAAAAAGAAAAGGAAATCATATCTAGTCAATCACAAATGTATAATATACAAGACATAATATTTAATAAATATGAAAAAATAAAACCAAGGCAAATTATAAATTCAATTACATTTGGAAATAAAAGCATTAAATTGGAACTTTCTCGACTTAAAACAGAACAACAAGAAATGAAAGAACAAATGGGGTCCTTAAAACACGAAATCGCAGAAAAAAGTTCTTCAGAAACTGAACCTGAACCTGAAGAAAATACGCAAGAATCTATGATGATTTTAACTGAAGTATCTATTCAAAGATATTTAATAAAAATAAGTATTGTTATAAATAATGAATTTAAATTAGAAACAATAGCCCTTTTTGATACAGGAGTGGACCAAAACTGCATTAGAGAAGAAATAATTCCAACAAAATATTATAATAAAACATCGAATCTCTTAAAGTCGCAAATGGTAAAAAACTAAAATTACTTACAAAATTCCCAATGCGAAATATCCAACAAAGGTATAAAATATCAAACATTTTTTAATGGTAAAATATATTACCCAAGATGTCATATTAGGAACCCCATTCATATCATTACTCAAACCTTATAAAGTAACAAATAATTCTATCTCCACCAAAGTTTTAAACACTAAGGTAGAATTTCCTTTTGTAGAAAAACCGAAAATAAGAAATCTCAACTGTTAAAATCTTTATCCATTCGAATGGGCAAATTAATAATTTAATTAATTATAAATGAAGCAAATCTCTTTTCTAAAAGAAGAAATATGTTTTAAAAATTAACGGAACAATTAAGAAAAGAGAAATACAAAAAGAATAGATCAAATCAAAAAGAAATAGAATCAACAATTTGTTCGACATTCCTAATGCCTTTTGGAGCAGAAAAAACACAAGTAACATTACCATATGAAAACGATTTTGATGAAAGACAAATACCCACAAAAGCAAGACCCATACAAATGAACAAAGAAATGGAAGAATTTTGTAGAAAAGAAATACAAGACCTTCTTAATAAAAATTTAATTAGGAAGAGCAGTTTCCCTTGGAGTTGTTCAGCATTCTATGTAATAAAAAATGCAGAACTTGAAAGAGGAACACCAAGATTAGTAATTAATTACAAACCTCTTAATCAAGCCTTAAAATAGATTAGATACCCGATACCAAATAAGAAAGATTTGTTACAAAAACTTTGTAATGCAAATATTTTCTAAAAATTTGACATGAAATATGGATTTTGGCAAATCCAAATAAAAGAAGAAGAAAGATATAAAACAGCATTTATCGTACCATTTGGACAATATGAATGGAATGTAATGCCTTTTGGGTTAAAAAATGCTCCATCTGAGTTTCAAAGAATAATGAATGATATTTTTTTACCAATATTCTCAATTCACAATAGTATACATCGATGATGTATTAGTTTTTCAGATAATTAAGAAAAACACTTCAAACATATATCGATCTTTATAAAAGTCATAAGAAATAATGGTTTAGTAGTTTCTAAATCCAAAATAAGTTTGTTCCAAACCAAAGTAAGGTTTTTAGGTCATTATATTATCCAAGGAACCATTACCCCAATAGAACGATCTATAGAGTTTGCTAGCAAATTCCCAGACCAAATTCTTGATAAGGTTCAATTGCAAAGGTTCTTAGGAAGCCTCAATTATGTCATAGACTTTTATCCAGGTCTTAGCAAATTATGTAAACCGTTATTTGATAGGCTCAAAAAGAATCCACAACCTTGGACAAATAACCATACCAATATTATCACCCAAATCAAAAAACAAATCACTAAGCTTCCTTGTTTATATTTAGCTGATCAAAATGCCCCCAAGATAGTTGAGACAGATGCTTTTGAAATAGGATATGGTGGGATCCTAAAACAAATTAAAGGAGGAAAAGAGCAAATAGTCCAGTTTACTTCCAGACACTGGAATCCTACTCAGCAAAATTATAGTACCATTAAAAAAGAAATTTTATCAATTGTTTTGTGCATTACAAAATTCCAAAGTGATTTATTAAATCAAAAATTTCTTTTACGAATCAATTGCAAATCAGCAAAAGAATTTTAACAAAAAGATGTTCAAAACATTGCCTCCAAATAGATTTTTGCAAGATGGCAAGCAATCCTGAGCATATTTGATTTTGATATTGAATACATCAAAGGAGAAACTAATTCTTTGCCTGATTTTCTGACTAGAGAGTTTCTTAAAAAATGCTTCCCAAACTTCGAGACAAAGGAAATGAGAAAATAGAAGAATCATCCAAAACCCAAATCACCTCAAAACCAATTAAGTCATGGTATTGAATTTGTCATGAAGAAGATGAGAAATCATCGTCGTCGTCAAAATCCTCCAAAAATGCAATAATTCAATATGCACAAGATCCAATGAGATTGGTTCTCAAATCAAAAAATGGATTGAGTCCCTTTCTCAATCTCCAGGAAGTAGCATTGGCCTTTTCACAAAAGAAAGAGGAAACTCCTCTCAAACAAATTGCAGCTGAAGCAGCAAAGGTTTCAAAAAATAAAGAGATTGTTTTACACAAACCAAAATCTCTTAAAAATGTTTTAAAAGAGACTTCTCTCCAAGATGTTTTTCCAAAAGAGATAGCAGTGTCTTCACAGACTGCTATACAAAAATCTTCACAATATTTTCCAAACAAATATTTTGAAAAAATTCTTGTTTTGGAGAAAGAATTTTTAGAAAAACCTCCACAAATACTTGCAAAAGAACTTTTCAATGGGTGGTATTTCAAACCATTGGATTCTCAAAAACCCCAACATTATTATGAAAATATACTGGTCCAAACTGGATCAGTATTGTTCAAACATTACACAGATCCAAAGGATCCAAATTTTATTACCCATTCGACAGCCCAAATATTAAAAATTCTTCGACCAAGAGATTGGAGTGAAGACCCAAATTCTCCAAAGAAATTCCTAGCCAAATTTACCACCAAAATAAACCATTACCCATATTTTACATATTAGGATTACCAAATGGCATGGTACAATGCCTTCTTAATGAAAAACCAACACATAAGACATTCTTGGCTCATATATTTCAAATATGACATCCAATTCAAATTCCCAAACTGGTTCCAAGAGTGGTGGAATTGGTATAGACCATCATCCTTTGAGATACTACCAGAAAAAATTCAAAACTTATAACCCAAATTCTTTGACAAATTTCATCCTGAACCAGATCAAAAACACATTTACATGACAATCAATTTTTCTCAAAACTATGCATTTCTTGGATTGTCTCATGGAATTATTCTAATGAGCAAGACCAACATACTGGAATTCCATTATTAGTTCGCAACTACAGGACTAAATGGTGGGACAAATTTAATGATGAAAAATATGATTCAAAATATTTGGATAATTTTTTCAACAAGAATCTAAGATTATGTAAGTCCGTAGCCCCGAATCAAACCACAGCAAAATTTCTTCAAGCAAAGTTAACAGCTAGTGCAATGTTAGCTCAAGCCAAGACCAAAAAAGAATACAAAAAACTCATGGCTGAAATGTTCAGCTCATTAGACTCCGAATCTGAAGATGAATCTTCAGCATCCTCAATCAAGACGATGAATCTTGCAGATGATACCACTTCGGTAACCATCACTAGGTCCAAAAAGAAATAATACCAGAAATGATGTATGAACAGGAGAGATTCCCTGCAAGAAATGATGTGTGAACAGGAGAGATTCCCTGCAAGAAATGATGTGTGAACAGGAGAGATTCCCTGCAACAAAATAATGCGTGAATAGGGATTATTCCCTGCAAGAAATGATGCGTGAAAAGGAAAGATTCCCTGCAAGAAATGATGTGTGAACAGGAGAGATTCCCTGCAAGAAAAGACAAGTAAATAGTTCTATAATTTGTATTTTTGTAATCAGAGAATATATTCGCTGAAAAGTTCTAATCAAAGTTTCAAATGTAATGATTTCCCGATTCAGATAATGTAAAGAGAGAATAGCCCTCTATAAAAGGCTATCAGTTTCAGAATGAAAGACAGAACTCGATTTACCCATTTGAATTGTTTCTCTAAATTTTCCAAAAAGCTTCTTCAAAATTTAATTTTAAGTTTCCAAATTTTCAAATTAAGTTTTCAAACTTAAGTTTTCAAATTTCAAATTACAAAAATAATTAAATTATGTTAAAAATATGAACATGATTAATTTTAATTAATTTTATAGTTAAGTTTGATTAATTTTGACTATTTTCGACAGATTCGCACAAAGGGCGAAAATTAGCTCAGCAGACAATGCTCGAAGAATAAAACTGAGAAGCAATTTGAAGCATCGAGGCAAATTTATTTCCAGCCTAAGATGGTCCAAAAATGTGTGTTAATTCATAATATAATTAATTTTAATTTATTTCCAATTTAATTTGGGCTAAATAAATAATTATTAATTATTTATGGAAAAAAAAGGTCCAGATGAACCGCATGGGTTGAACCGAATCTAGTGAACCGAACCAGCCACCAATTGGGCTGACAGAATCCTCCATATGCTGACCCAAATCAGCATTTTAGCTAACTAAATAAGCTTGCAAAGAAGCCCTTGAAGAACTTTCAACCTTACATTCAAACCCCTCCAAAAAATATGGCTTTATGGATTTGCCCCAGGCTATTTTTAGCAAAGTTGAATCTCTCAACTTTGTCATGTGTGTGGCCAGCCAAGGGAGGTCTCATTGGCTGATGGTTTTTGCTATTTTTAACAGCCACAATCAACTATAAAAGTTACCCCTTGCTGATCCTTCAACTCATCCCTCATCCCTCACACTCTCATTCTCTCTTCTCCTCTCTCACTTTCTCTCAACTTTTCCTTTCCATTTTCCCTTTTGTTCAAGTGTCGATTTCTTCTCTTGGGAAAGAGGTCCTCATCAGCCATTTTTGAGTAGCAATTAAAGCGTTCATAAGCCACCTTGATAGCAGAGGATAACGGAGAACGAAGAACAGAGAACCCAGTCAAGCCACGGAGAAACAACAGATTTGCTTCTTGTTCCCTATCTCTTTAAATTTCGTTGTTGTTTTAACAAACATGATTGTGAATATTTATGCTATTGAAATGGTTATTTTAATCAATCTAGCTTGAATTTAATCCGTGTTGGGCTGATTATATTTTGCCTGCTTGAATTATTAAAATTGTGTTTGTGTTGTTATAGGCCTCGGTAAGATGCTTGATTAAGTAAAAACATGCCTAATTTATTCTTGCAATATAAATTGTTAGATAACTAATGAATTAATTATTAAATCGTATTGAAATTGTAATTAGTCGACACAATACTTAATCAGTGCATGTTTATTCTTCTAAGGTAGCTGAAGTTAATTTAGCATTGTATTTGGCAATACATATGCCTTGCATAACTTGCAAGATTATTGTGATTAAACTGTTTCAAGGTAGAAATACTCTGTTACCTCACTTGATCTTTTATATGCTTGTGAAGATTGATTAATCGCTTAGATTGACATTGAAAAATGTTCAAGAGATTGATTAATCTAAAAAATATGTATGAGCAGTAGTTAGCAAATTATGGAGTTGCCGTGAATTTATTCGTAGCAGTATAAACATAAGTTTAATAATTCTAAGTTAAAAGAATGCAATTAATCCAACACAATTATATAATCTTGATTAAACCTTATTAGAAATCGTGCATTAGAACCTTTTTATTTTTAATTTTTTTTACTTAGTTTTTAACCCTTAGTTTTTAATCATCTTTAAACCAAAATATTTTCCATCACCAAAGTGTTTTATCATTAATTTCATAAATATTCTTTTTTACAGTCCCTGTGGATACGATAACTCGACATTTACTTGTCACTTTATTACTTGTTGTGATTGTGTACACTTGCAAATTTTCGTCGTTCCACACACAAATATAAATAAAATGAAATACTAAAGCATATAACTCTAGCAAATCTCCTCACAGACCCTCGCTTGGTCTCGCGACTCCTTTGCCTTTCCCCTTCATAACCGTTTTCTTGTAAGATAGTCTGGGCCGATCAATCAATTCTCGGATGATGAGGCTCCCCATGGATGATTGCACTGACATAAATCCACTCTCCAAATTGTCATTATAGTGCACAAAGTCATCATCCTCCGTTGCCTCGTCATCTTCCTCCTCTTTGAATTCTTCTTCTTGCTCCTAATCTCTGACTACATTATCGTCCGATGACTCACTTGATCGATTGGGATATTATATGCTCTACGCTCCTTGGCTCGCTATGAAAGTATCCATGAATGGCTTCATTGCCTCCAACACTCTTGTGTTGTAACGCATATCTCCTCCATGCCTACGTTCCCATTGTGTAAGCTCCTCATCGCTTTCGTGGCACTTTTCTTCTTGATTACCAGAGGTAATTCCATCTTGTGCTTTCTATTTTTATTCCATTCTTGGATTTGCTTCCTATAGAGCTCTTGAAACTGCCTAAGCATATTGTCCCTAATGATACTCTGAGTGAGGCGTGGAACTGCTCGATTGAATCCATTTCCACCCCCGCTCGGAAACACAAGTTTGTGATCAGACGGGGTAAATAAATGCCAACCTTTACACCTGAGATGCAGTTTTTGATTTCTTTGTTTATCCATCGCCCTAAGGACACTCACTTTTTCTATAAAGTACAATATAAAAGAGTAGCTCAAAATACATTAACAGTGCTAGTGTTCAAAAGGGGGCTAATAATTGTGCAAATAAACTACATCCATAGTTTTGCAGCCGGAAACATAATGGCTTGTTTAAAAGATAAAGGGTAATTATGATACTCCTCCTACTTCCACTCTCCCCTTCCATTGGTTAAATTTGCTAAAATGGAGTCCATGTCGACATTGTTCAATTTGCCAAGGTCCATGTCGGATAACTCATCCCTTTCACAATAAGGGACACCATAGTAGCCACTAATTGCCTACAAGGGGATCTTAACAACCTTTTTTTGAGCATACAATTTATTTTTTCAGTATATTTTAAGTAGGATTAAAACACCAAAACAATCGGTATCACTATTGGTGTTGTCGAAACAAAGGCGAAATTCATCCAACGATGAAAACGAATAATATTCCAATCCTCCTTGTAATGCAAGGAAGAGGGGTTGAAGCCTCATTCAAGGATAAATTAGCGTCCTTAAATGGATAAGAAAAAGGCTTTGGCTTTTTTTTATTTGAACTTAACCGAACAATACTCTGGTTCCAAAGGTGGCTCAGATTGGGATCTCGATCATTTTTTTTATTTTAGGAGGCATGGGTATGCTCTTTAAAACTAGACTAACAATAAAAAAGATACTAACTAAATAACCCACAACAAATCAGCACTAAAACTAAAATGAAAGATCACGATAATAAAGATAACAAAAATATGAAATATAAATGAAAAAGAGAAAAAGAAAACTTAAACCATGTTGTTTGTAGTGGTTTTGTGGTGTGAAAGATGAAGCTCCGTGTTTTCCAATAGAGGTGATCATGAGTCGGGTCAGGCCGGGTTTGGGCCGGGCCCAGATAAAATTTTAGGCCCATTTTTTAAGTCTGGGCCCAGCCCGACCCAAAAGAAAATTGCTAAGCCTGAGCTCGGCCCGGCCCATATTAAATTTTACAACACCAAAAAAGTAAATATTTAATATATATTTGATTAAAAAGTATATTTGATTAAAAATAAAAATATATATTTAATGCCAAACAAGTTTTACTCGTTTTTTTTGCCCAAACCCATATTTCGGGCCTATATTTTTACCCGAACCCTCCCATTTTTTGGGCGGGCCGTCAGGCCGGGCCGGGTACCCCAACCCATGATCACCTCTATTTTCCAAGAAACAAGCGAATGGCACCTGCAAATAAACAAAGAAAGGCAAAGACAAGCAAAAAATGATTGAAATAAAAGTGAAAATGAGTGAGGAATTGGGGAAGATTTGAGAGAAATAAAAAAGATGAGAGTGTTTTGGGGTTTTAGGGATTTAAACTTTGAAGGATTTGGGAAAAAGTAAGGGCGTTGGGGTGTTTGGAGGCTATTGTAATGCCCTAACTAGGAATCACTTGACCCAACTCTGATATCGCGATATCCCCTGTTTTTGGATCTTTCAAATTCCATTTTGTCTAAGGTATCACGATACTAAGGGTTGGGTATCAGGATACCACTGTGCAAAACCAAATTTTTGATTTTTGATATTCCAGAGGTATTGCGATACCAAAGGGTCGATACTGCGATACCCAAAAAAAATTTGTGGCGCCAATTGAAACTTTCCGTGAAATCGTGATATCCCCCTTCAGTATTGCAATTTCACTGAACAAACCCCAAAATAATTACAAAATTGTCAAATATTCTCTCAACTCTCCAAAATCTGACCTACAAGTTCAAAATTAAACCAACATAAATTAAAATTGCTAATCTAAATGCAAAAAAAAATATGGAGTCCATGCTCAATAATTTAAATATTTACAAATTGATAGTTCAATTGCGACATGTGGCATGTTAAAAATTTCTTCCAGGGTTATACGTGACACCCCCGTAGTAATGTTTGCACAAGGTCTCGGGCGCCAACACATGTCTCGCCTTCTTCAGCCCAACAAGTTGATTCACTAACCGTCTCTTCATGATGCCTCGATTCCTCATTCGGATGCCTCGCATCCTTGGTCTCGAACCTGTAAACATACACCACTTTAAGTATTTCACATTGCTAGCTGCGTACTCAGACACTACCTAAATGGTTTGACATTCTATCTCACTATTAGGGGACACTTCCTTGACCTTAAGCTCAGGTTCCACACACCTAAAAGTCTTTACCTCTCCACCTACTTCCATAGTCACCTCTCATTTGTCCACATCTATGGTGGCCTTAGAGGTAGCTAGGAATGGTCTCCCTAATATAATGAGTATCTCTAAATCCTCTTCAAATTTAAGAACTATGAAGTCAACCGGTAAGATGGACTGCC
Source organism: Gossypium raimondii (assembly GCF_025698545.1). NCBI lineage: Eukaryota > Viridiplantae > Streptophyta > Magnoliopsida > Malvales > Malvaceae > Gossypium > Gossypium raimondii. The sequence continues at coordinate 7,661,864 of NC_068566.1, read as the reverse complement.
AAACCCTCACTAAAACGTCTTTCAAAACTCCCTTTGGGTTAAATGGGCCCCTATTGGCTAGTTAAAGGGTCACTGAAGTTTCCCTAATGTCACTAAACTTAAGCTAAGATAGATGGACAAGGGCATTAAGTTTATACCCGCTCCAAGATCACAAAGCGTCTTACCAAAATTTACACCTCCAATCTCTATCAGAATGGTAAAGCTATCGGGGTTCTTAAGTTTTGGTGGGACTCTCCTAGACACAACAGCATTACACTCGGTATTAAGAGCACATCGCCCTTCTCTCCCAATCTTCTTTCTCCTAGAAACCACTTCCCTAAAGAACTTAGCATATTTCAACACTTTTTCTAGGACCTCAAGTAATGGGAGGTTGAAATTCAAAGCCTTAAACATCTTGAAGAAATTTAGAAATCCCTCATTGTCCCACTTCTTCTTCTCTTCTAGTCTACTCGAAAAAGGGTATGAATGTCAGATTTGGTTATAGTGTTGGAACGGTTCCATCCTCTGGTTTAGCTTGTCTAGGCTCACTCTCGGGTCCTTCCTTTTCTCCCACCCCATCTTCAACACTAGGAATGTGAGTGCTCTTTTCCTTCTCACTAACTTCCTTTTCCCCAGTAATTGGTCAAATAGGTTCTATACCCACAGCCTCAGATCTAAGGGTAATTGCTTGGCATGTTCTTTTCCTTCCCTCTTTAGATTAGGCTTGGTATTACTAGATATGCTAGAAGCTAATTTGTTTTGCAACAATTGCAAAACTTGGTTCAATTGACCATGAATTTGACGCGCATTGGCTTGCACCACATACAAACCTTCCTCTACCTTGCTTACCCTAATAAACAATGGAAGGTCACTACTATAGGCCGATTTTTTTTTCTTACTCTTGGGGTACCAAAAATGGTAACGAATGATGATAAGTTGCATTGGGTATAGGAGGATTAAGGTCTTAGGCTCCTTGACTGGAGGGACCTCCTTAGTTCCAACCCCACCTAAGGTTAAGATGGTCATGCCACCGGGTTATAGGTGTTAAAGAATGGATTGTATCCTCCATTCCCTATAGAGTTAGCCTCTATTTCGTTGCTCTCATTAGCATTTCCCTACTAGGCACCTTCACTATCATGTCCTACATTAAAATAGGTTTGAAGGGGCTGATTTTGGAATTGCACCTTGGCCGAACTCATCTTTAATTGATTAAGCCTTTTGAAGACTTGTTGATACTTGTCCTCATTACTGACCATGTTCACGGTAGATTGTTTGGCTCTATATGTGAATCGCTCAACCAACCATATATAAGATTTTATTGCCATGTCATCGATGAGATGGCAAGATACGTCTTTAACATGATTTTCTCTGTGGACGCTCTGTCAAGACTAGAGCTCAAGTTTCAATCCAGCCCATTCTAAAAAACATAAAGTTATAGTCAATCTTGTAATCCATGATATGAGCATTTACGTAGGATGAGTTTAAAGTGCTCCCAAGCCTCGTATAGCGACTCCTCTTCCAATTGTCAAAAATTTGTAATATCCATATGAAGTTTCATTATTTTGCTCGTGGGAAAATATTTTGCCAAACACTTACTCGCTAGCTTATCCCAAGTGCTAATGTAATCTACCAGTTGTAAATCTAACCACATAAATGCATCATCACTAAGAGAGAAAGAGAATAACAGAAGACGAATAGCGTCATCGGGTACCTCATTATATTTAAAGTTATCACAAATGGTTAGAAATCCCATAATATGTTGATTCAGATCCTCATTCATTGACCCTCGAAATTGAAGGTTTGCTTGTATCATTTGGATCATTACCGATTTGATTTGAAATTTGTTAGCATTAATTTGTTGGGAAAATCTCGGTTTGAGAACAGTTTTCTTGCATATCAGAAAATTAAAATTTTAAAAATCGACCCGATTTGTGATATTTATAGCAATAAACCTTAATCGAATTCTTACCTGTGTTTTCGGCTTAGCGGACATTCATTGCTCCTGACTTTCAACGAAACAATCTTCTTTTCTCTTTTCGTACCATGCACTACTTCAATTGTGGGATCGAACCAATTGAATCGAAATACAGAACTAGAAAAAGTTTTCGTTTTTTTTGGGTGAAAACAAAAATTCTCTTTTCTTAATAGAAACCTGTAGAATTGTTATTCTGAAAAAATATATATACTATTTGAGAATAAACTATCTTTATTTTCGATAGAATAACAATCTTCCAAAGTTGTGTTCATAGCTCTACCGGTGCCATATATTTATAGGAAGAGAAGGTAGAACCCTTGTTGAGTTGTAGTGGTTTATTTCAAATAGAAAAACAACATTCTACTTAGACTAGGACTAGGGTGGATGGCACACTCTAGTATTCCTACTAGGTTTGTTGCCCTTTTTATGTCCATGAGGGGTTTTTGGGCCTCTCTTACATCGGATCCAATTACGAGTACTTCTTAAGCCTTTTTGACCCAGTGCTCTGTAAATGTGATCCGACCTGATTCAATTTTTCTATTTCCCAAAACAAACTTTAATATTTATATATAAAACAATTTTCTTATCCCTATTTTACCTCTAGCAAAAATTTTATGACTTTATCCCTGGTACAATTTTGACGATTTTGCCCCTGGTAAAATTCCAAGAAAATATGTTCAATATTTCATAACTCAACATGTTCATTATGACTAAATGGATTATTTTCATTTTTAAGCTTCAAAATAGGCCAAAAACATAAACTCATTCTTCCGATAATTTCCAATTTTGGAAACCTACATTAATTTCCAAATGATTCCATTTCTCCATTTCGGAGAAAACCATAATTATTCCTGAATGTTTCCCATTTCTCTTTTCTTGTTCATTCTATTCATTTCTATTCAAACACACAATTTATTTTTTGTTTCAACAAGCTAGCGAAAAGACTAATTGGACACATGTAGTTGAGGCTAAAATGATTTATAATTAAGTTCTGGCTTTTCGCCTATTAATTATAAACTCGTTTAGTCACGAAGTCATTCCACTATAGTATCGTGACTAAGCTTTCACCAACAACATTCCATTACGAAAGCAACTACTCAATGCTCGCCCAATATGATCCTATTTTATCTCATGGTAACCATTACATCTTCTTTCATGAAAAGTCAATCACAACAAAATAGTGATCAAGTCATCCCTCACAAAGACGGAAGACTCGTGGCCACGTTTACTTTTCATTAATCATGCAATGCCAATGAAAGGATATCATTTACCAATGTTTTGGGTTATGAATTCCACTATTGTGAATGACGCTACATAATACAGAAGTCGTACACTCAACGCACCAGCTTTCGGTTTCTTATCTATTTGAACTCAGACTTTTACTCACATCAAAGTGTACGACTCACACATACATAGTCCGCCAACTACAAAGGATTTATATATGTCACACTATAAACGTCACAAGTGAATAAATCCATAAACAGATTCAAGATCCATTCTACTTGGGTCCTGTCCGATGTATTGTCAGTCCAGTCAGTCACATATATATCTCTATCTTCTAGAAGTCTTCTCTAATGCCCAAGACAAGGCATCTCCTCAATTGGACTTAATAGATGGCATATTAGTATTTCAATCAGTTTACTCATTTTCGATTAGACTAAGGACATGTTTAGGCTCGTCTACTAATACAAGTTGTCTTTCCGTACCACGGCCTGACCATGTAATACTACTTAGTATTAGTTAAATATTAGACAACCAATAAGCAACATTTGTTTCCATTTTGCTTTGCGTGCAAAAATCATTTGAGGACAATTTTATACAAATCATATTAATGTAATTCATGAATAATTTTATTAACTAATTTGCTCGAAAAATTACAAGCGCACTTAGATGAAAATACTATTCTCAGGACACCAGATCCAACATAATCGTCGGGCGATTAATACTTCCTCGAACATGTTAGTTTGGTTGATCATCGGAAATAGCCAAGAGGGGGTGAATTGGCCTTTTAAAATTTTTGTGGAAGCAATGTAAATAAATTGAGACAATGAACACGGTGATATATAGTGGTTTCGCCCTAATTGCCTATTCCAATACCTTAACTTTCCACAACTAAGGATTTTCCCAAATTCACTAATTTGATAAACTTTGAGAACATGGTTTAATCTTACAATTCCCTTAAGATTTCTACCCAAAATCTAAGATTGCAACTCTCTTAAGGTTTCTACCCAAACCTTAAGACTCAACCTTCTCAAAGAGGATAACAAATAAGCAAACAAAGAAATAATCCTCGCAAGATTAGGATGTTTTCCAATTAAGCATAAATACAAGGAAAACACTTGAGCTGATAGAAAATACAATGAATGCTCACAAGGTTTACAAGAAAAAGATAAAGAATTGAGGCACAAAGTGATTGGTAATGGATATTTGATGTATCTTGAAGAACTTGTAAGACCTTTACAAGATGGTATTTATATCCTCTAATTGATTTCTATTCATTATAGTTATTGAGGAATTGAATGGAGCCATTGGGGATGAAAATATCAGATCATTAAATTCACCTACAACAAAAGGTATCGATACTTTTTCTATGAGTATCAATACTATTAGCATTTAATGTTTGATTCAGTGACAGTTAAAGCTAGTTTGTAATGATAACAAAGACATTTTATCGATACCTGGTAAAAGGTATCGATACCTTTTGAAAAGATATCGATACTTTTTATGATTGTTTGAAAAACCATCAAGTAAGAATGCAAAAATGGTATTGATATCAAAGATGGTATCGATAAAAATACAATAGGTATCAATCCTTTTTGAAAAGTATTAATACTTTTCGCTTTTGTTCAATTTTTGGTTCAATTCAATAAGTTTAGTATCGATCTTCGATAAAATTGTATGTGTATAGATACTTTATGAAAGGTATCGATACTTTTTGTAGGGAGCAATTTTTCAATTGATTTAAACATGTTTCAATTGAGTTAGAAAAGTTTAAACCATTTTTGAACTTTGTCCAAAATTTTCTAAGTCTTCAAAACATTTTTAAGATGTTTGGAAGTCTTCAAATTATTTGTATACTTTAAAATTTATAATTTATTTGTTCAAAACCAAAGTTCATTCAAAAATATTTTTATTTGTTATATCAAAACATTTCATCAAATAAAGCTAGTTTAACAAGATCTCCTCTCGGTCTCACTTGCTTAAATGTTCCCTTAAGATCGTCAATCCTAAGTTTTTAAGTTCATTCAAATTAGTCAAATTTATCATGATTTGGCCCTTCATCCAAAAATCAGCTCACCACATCTCCATCAACTAACCCCTTTAAAGGTTTAGCTACTCATGCTAGAAATAAAACTAACAACAATGAAAATGAAGAACAAAAGAGGCCATTAAAGAAAGCTTGAGAAAAAAATATAAAAGATAAGATTTTTATGCAAGAAAAATTAAAAGGCTTGAAAATAGAAGTACTCAAAAAGAAATTTTAAAGTAATAAACATAAAAGGAATAAAATTTAACAAGTGTAAAATAAACGAAACTGAAATACATTAAACTAAATCTGAAAATGTCTTACAACCAAGGTTCAAGGATTAAAAGTGAAAATAAACCTAAGCTACGGTGATAACTAACTTAACAAACACTAAGAAAAACTAAAAAATAAAAGTTGTTGGGAAATGTAAAATCTACAGTTAAGGAAATTAAAATAAGAAAACCTAGAACAAGAGGAAGAAAACTAAGCCTAAACTAAGGTGATCTGGCCTTTTTTCTCTCTCAGCCAAATTTTGGCTGATATAGTAGCTATTCTGAACCAATTCTTTTACCCAAAATACCTATGAACGGGTATTTAATGATTGGTGCTTAGAGTGGACAAAGACTACCCTTTTTGTCCATTTTATCCCCTTACGATATCAATATCGTAATACCAAGGAAAAAGATATCGTGATACTTTTGAGAGTTTTGAACTTGGGGGATTTTTTGAAGGGTAGATATCGCGATACCATTTAAGAGTGGTCTCCAATCCCGGGTTTGTTGGAGGTTTCATAATTTTAAGATTTAGATATCACAATACCCTCTCTTTTGGTGTCATTCTCGCTCGATTTCAGCCTTCAACACGTCCCTACATCACTCAACCATATGTTAGGGCCCCCAATGGCACTATTGGCCAAATTGGGTATCGCAATGAGTAAAAATAAGACATTTACACTTATTAAATTAAACTCTAAAAATTACGAAAAAATAATGAAATAAATGCTACTTTGCTTGAGAATAAACTCCTTAAGTATATCGGGAAAGCCTAATTTGCCATATCAAATTACAACAGAGAAACTGCTTCAAGTCGTATAATGATTTCTGAAAAAGACAAACATGATCTTCCTTACCATCAGTCTTGAAGCCTTTTAGTTGTTGTATATAAATTTCCTCATCCAAATCCCCGTGAAGGAATGTAATCCTTATATCTAGTTGTTCTAATTCAAGGTTGTATGATGCAAGAAGGGCTAACAATGCCCGAATGGATGTATGCTTAACAACCGAAGAGAAAACATCATGGAATCAACTCCCTCCACTTGGTTGTAGCACTTTGTGACCAACCTTGCCTTATACCTAGTGTTATCTTGACTTGATCATTCTATCTTTTTGAACACCCACTTCTAACCAACTATTTTCTTTCCGATGGGTAGTTTAACGAGTTGTCAAGTCTCATTGTTATGAAGAGACTCCATCTCTTCTTCTATAGCAATAAGTCACTTGTGATGGTTTGATCTCTCACCTTTTTCTATCCCTGGCTAACTTATAATTTTGTAATTGAAAGCTGGTTGATGTTTCATCAAACGTAACATCTCTACTGACACTGATCTTATTAGTTTTTGGGCACCATAACTTATAGCCTTTTATCCCAGCAGGAAAACCCGGAAAGATTCATTTTACAGCCCTTGGTTCAAGATTTCCCTGATTGACTCATACATAACCAGGACAATCAACTATTCTAAGGTTAGAGTAGTTAGGATAATTACTAGACCAAATCGCTTCAGGAACCTTTCCATCCAATGCTCGATGTGGAGAGTGGTTCACCAAATAACTTTCCAAGTTTATTGCTTCGACCCAAAACTCCTTTTCTAAGCCTGCATGGAAAGTATACATCAGGCTTTCTCTACTAACGTTCTATCCATCCTTTCAACAACACCATTCTATTGTGGGGTACCAACAACTGTATGATGTCTTTCAGTACCTTCCTGTTTGCAGAAATCATTAAACTCAACTGAATAGAATTCGAGACCATTATTCGTTCATAACCGCTTTATGAACTTCCCAATCTGCATTTCTAGTAAGGTCTTCCATTGCTTAAAGATCCCAAAGACTTCATTCTTATGCTTTAGGAAAGAAACCCAAACCTTCTAGGAGTGGTTATCAATAAAAGTTAGAAGATATCTACTACCTCCTTTAGAGATAGCTGAAGTCGAACCCCATAAATTGGAATGAATGTAATCAATGGTCCCTTTTATCCTATGCACTTTCGAATCAAAACTGACTCAAGTTTGCTTCCCATACACATAATGCTTGCAGAAATCTAACTTTCCAACTCATTTTCTTTGAGAAAACCTTTTTTACTCAAAACGATCACACCTTTTTCCCTTATATGACCGAGTCGCATGTGCCACAACGGAGAAAATTTCAAAAATACTTTATCGCCTACCAAATACTCAATATCTTTGTGCTTTAAATCAACATGCAATTTTTACCTATCAAATACTGCTTTCAAACTGTCCTTGATCAGTTTAATCATATCTTCAATTTCATAAATCAATTCCGATTAAATAATCTTTCTTTCACTTAACTCAGACCAACAAATAGTCGTTCTACACCACGAACCATATAATTCTTCATATGGAGTCATTTGAATACTCGATTGGAAACTATTATTATAAAAAAATTCGGCCACTGGCAAATAACGTTCCTAACCTGATTCAAAATCAATAACACAAGCTCGAAGCAAATCTTTCAAATTAAATCTAAATTACTTACTTGGATTGACCATCAAGTTGAGGATGGAACGCTGTACTGAAAATTAATCTCATACCTAAAGTTTCGTGCAACTGTTTCCAGAATCTTGAAGTAAAGCGAGGATCTCTATCGGGGAAAATAGACAATGGCACACTGTAGAGTCTAACTATCTCGTGGATATACATTTCAACTAACTTCTTAAGTGACCAATCCGTTCTTAAGTCAATTTTAAAAAAGATTGAAGTTCCTTTCAACTGATCAAAGAAATCATCGGTACGAAGTAAAGGATACCAGTTCTTGATAGTCAGCTTATTCAATTGCCGGTAATCTACACAGAGTTGCATGGAACCATTTTTCTTTTTAACAAACAAAACTAGAGCTCCCAAGGGTAATATACTAGGGCATATAAAATCACAGTTCAATAAGTCTTGCAACTGAATTTTCAATTCTTTCAGCTCCATTGGCTTATTTGATAAGGGACAATCAATATCGAAGTTGTACCAGGAAATACTTCGATTGCGAACTCAACTTCTCGATCAAGTGGTAATCCCAACAATTCATTCATGAACACCTTAGAAAATAGACATACCATTTGAATCTTGCTTATTAGGCTAACCTTCATGCTAGAGTTGATAATATATGGTAGAAAAGCTTTACAGCCTTGATTCAAGAGTTTACTAACTAGAACTGATGAAAGGATCTGAGTCGAGCCACTCATTCTAACGTCATTTACCTCTACGATCTCACCATACCAGCTCTAAAATCCATTCCTAAAATTAGATCAAAGTTGCTGAATGACATAACCAACAATCTACGGGAAACGCTATGCTTTGGATTTCCAATGGGCAATGCCTACACACTTGATCAACTAATATTGTTTGACTTAAATGAAATGATATAGACATGGCTACTTTTGATGTTTTAGGTTTTAGACTTCCATATATTACCAATTCAACATTTATACGCGAATGAGAGGAACCAAGGTCTATCAAAGAATAAACAGTTGCAGAAAATAACAGAAATATACCTACTACAACATCGATAGCGTTACCTTCTTCTCGAGTTTGAACCATATAAGCTCACACTAAAGCTCTAGCCACTGATTGTTATGCTACAAATTCATTTCCTTTCCTTGAACCATCCATAGATATTGAACCACCATAACGATTACCATGGCACCTAACTGAAGGTGTAGATCTTTAAGTAACATCAGAAGTAGCATTTTTATTCTTCAGGCAATCGTGAGCAAAGTGTTCTAGAGATCCACATCAAAAACAAACATTCAATAATTTCCAAAATTTCCCCTAATGTTACTTCCCACAGTGCTCACAGCTTGGCACATCAGAATCTGTAGTCAGACCCCTAACACTCTTTACTAAAACTGATGGTTGGTGGTCTCGAGTTCTATCTGATCTAACGGATCTCGCTGGCGCTCTCTAGGAATCACTGGTCTCCCTAGTCCGCTTAGATTGTGGGTGAGAACTAGAGGTCCCCACTTGTTTCCCAACATCTCGAGAAAGTTTGATTTTCTTCTCAAGTTTCTGCTCTACAATTTTAGCTCATTCAGCCAAATCAACAAATTCTTTAATTCTAAAGGTAGCCAATTGCACTCTAAGATCACTCCACAACCATTTGAGAAATATTTTACAAATTTCTTCCTCATTCGGTACCAACTCAATGGCATATTTACTAAGTTGTTGAAATTCACGCTCATAGTCGATTACTGACATATCACCTTATTTCAACAACATGAACTATTATTTTTGGTCCTTAAGATACAATTCGCCAATATAATTTTTCTGGAATTCAAACTGAAAGAATTTCCAATCAATTTGATCAATAAGTACGTGATGGGTAACAGTCTGCCGCCAGGTATAAGCCTCACATTATAACAAGGAAATGATGCAAGTAACACATCATTGAGGAGTACATTCTAATTGTTGTAATACTCGATTTGTTACTTCTAGCCATATTTCAGCCACTGAAGGATTGACCCATTTAACCTCCATAAACTCTGTGGCACCATACTTTCGTAGCTATTTATTGGTGCTCTATGGGTTACAGGCATATGTACTACCGTTAGAGTAATTGTCATCCTCTGAAGGGCCTCGACAATAACTCGAAGTAGGTTTTCATCACTTCACCCTCTATGCTTATGCCTTTCCACTCTAGGTTGACTGGCACAAGCTGATTTTATGTTGTGTACCTCAGATACTACTCTATTATCATTTTCAATGGAATGAACACTACTAAGAATCTCGTTATCAGGACCATTTATGGATTCACCATCTTTAACTATAAAACAAAGAAATTTTATATTAGCAACCAAATCCCAACTCAGACTCGATTTAACTTTGACATGTATCTCTAAGCTCAATTATAAGCTCGATTTAGTTTGAGAATAAGCTAAACATATAGCTTTGATACCACTAAATGTAACACCCTTTACCTAATCCGATCATAAAACTCGAGCTATAGGATGCTATAGAAATTAACGGAACAGTTACACGAAATTCATAAATAAAAAATTCTATGAAACATTGAATAACTATATACATTCACACAAATCATGCTTTGCAAACAAAATCAAGTTTAAATTGAGCTTACGAAAGATCTGGAATTGACCTGGAATCAAATAAGGACCATTTTGAAATTTTTACAAAAAAAAAGCAATTATGCAAAATAGGGGGTCACACGGTAGTGTGCCCAAGCCGTGTAACAAGTTGTAATCATGTAGAAATAGAGTTACACAACCATGTATCCAAGACTGTGTGACTCACTATGGCTGTGTAGGTCAAATTGTAAATATTCAACAAAAATTACATGGTTGTATGTTGGGCCATGTAACAAACTAGGCCTGTATGAAATCTAAAATGACCAAATCTACAGTATTCACACGAGCGTGTGATTAGTCCGTATGACAATAAAAAATAGTGTGCTTCTAATACACCCTAGGTTTCAGTGGCACACGACTGTGCCACTAGCCCGTGTGTGACACACGACTGTTTGGCTAAATTGTGTGGCACAACATATGTAATTTAGGACTTACTTCATGCCAAACCATATTCAAAGCATAATCTATGTTTAATTGCACAAATATACCTACTCAAAACCTGCATAAACTTAATAAAACACATACCAATTTGTCACATTCATTAGACTTGATCATGGGCCAGGCCACCCAACTAATCCCGAAGGCTTAAAAAATGGGCCTAGGAAAAAAAACCTATTTTCAAAATATTTCGGGCCTCAAGTAAGTTTTTTTAGCTTGAGCTTGGCCTGACTCAATTTATATACTTATTATTTTATTATTATAATCATCTTTAATTTTTAGGTTTACCATTCTACCTCCCATCCCCTCCCCCTTATTCCCAAATCAGTTCCAAAACAAAAATCCCTAAGTGTTTGACTGTTTACTGCTCACCACCTCCACCTGTCTAGTACTACTACCCATTGACAGTCGTTTCCACTCCGGCAGCCACTCCATCTCATGCTTCCTCTGTCGTAGGCGCACACCTAATTTCCTCAATCAACCCACCCCAAATTTCCTCATCCCTAATTCATGTCTCTTATTTTCTGTCGCTTTCTTTGTCGTCTACTTTCTATCACTTCCTCTATCGGCTACTTTCACTGTTGCAATAGGGTTAAGAACCCAAACCCAATTCAGGTAGGAAATCTCCCTTTCCCTCTTCCTTTCAAATTATGAAGTTTGGAGCATCTCTCAACTTTCTTTTCCTGGGTTTAAAGCAACCTCATTCTTTTGTAAAAGTAGGCCTTAATCATATCAAATAAAAAGAATTTCAATAAGCAAATATATTAAACATATAAAGAAGCTTCTAAATAGTTTCTGATTGTTGACAATTGTGTTCCACATTTGATAAATCACTAATCTAATGCTAAAAATAATTGTTTGTGTCAAATTGTTGAAAATGCTAAAGATTTTAAGGGATTTTCATTTTTATCCCGATGCGGGTTGGTTGGTTGAAAAGAGATGCTTCAATTATCATGTGGAAATATTGTTTGCGTCTACTTTATCGTAATTGAGAAAATTGTGGATCAAAGTTTGAGGGCCGACTCTAGGAAAATTACAATTGATTGTTATTGTAATAGTTGGAAAGTGTTAATACTTTTGAGTTGTGTTTTCCTTAATCAAAATAAAACTGGCATCTAATTGTTTGAATTAGACATATATGTTGTTCTTTGTTGTATTTGACATAATGTGATCCAACTGTATAATTTAGCTGAGTATTAAGATTGCATTTTTTTAAATCAGAATAATTTTTATATACAACTTTATCTTCTCAAAATACATATAAAATATTTCATGCATGGTTTCAATTTCCAATAGATTTTGTTTTACGTGAATAGAAATTAACGTTGTAGAAAAGAGTTTTTGGTTGAGGTGAGTAGGATTACTAAAATTTTCTTTCTTTGGTAGGTACATGACTGAAAATTGTTGGTTGTTCTAATAATTTATTTTTGAAGATTGAGTTAGTAAAGGAATTGAGTTATTTTCAAAGTGTTTAAAAAAAAGTTTAATATAGAATGATATTATATTTCTTAAATTTATTTTATATAATAAAAATTTTATTAAAAAAATTAATACGGGCCATGTTGGGTTGGGCTTGGGAAAAATTTTGGGCCCATTTTTCGGGTTGGGCCGAACATGGATCGGTCATTTGGGCCTAAATTCCTGTTAAGGCTTGGTCCGAACCCAACCCGACCTAGCCCATGACTTCTAACATTCATACATATTGAAACAATATACCAGTATGCCTCAAATGCACCCAAAACATATCAATTCACATTAAAAAACATTACCAAACTCAACTAGACAATATCATGGTGTTTTCAATACTACTTGTACTAAATTTACAACTTATACTTCCTACCACCATTCATACATCTATTGCTTACCCTATTCATATTCAAGAATCACTAAATATACTAATTACTCATTAAACATGATTCAATTCAATCTATGATTCCATAGCATAACTACTACTACCATATTTGTATATTTATACATTACTACCTTATCTTATACCATTCAATCTACTAAAGTCTAACTTACCATACCATATGTATCATAATCAACATCACATTCACTATAACATTATTACTTAGTCAAGAACTATCAACATCTCCGTTTACATACACAAAACACTGCAAAATACCAAAATGACACACTTAGGTACATGCCATATACTTTAACAAAAGGAAATTCACCATGCTTGTTGAGTTCGAGATTTCTGCTGGATATTAATGTCGAAAGATGTTTACAATCAAAACCCAACTTACGCACGAAAAACAAAACCACACCTGAGTATGAACTCAATGATATTTCTATAATCCTAATATTAGATTATATATAAATCACACAAAAGAAAATAATTTAAGATCATAAGATGCATATGCCATTTCAATATTATACCAAGCCATTTCTTAATTTTTTAACTAATATTACAACATCTGATACATTTTATTCTATAGTTGAAATTTCAACAATATAATGCCACATCTCTCATTCAATTTCGAATTTTCTATATCCAATAACACAGTCGATTGTCATACCAATTCTTTTCACAATTCATTATTCCGTTTTTACATTTTTAACTCCCTATTAACCTAACTCAGACTCGGACGGATACGTGGATCCAACCAATCACACTGATTTGTGCCTCTCAGATAAATCTGAAAATAGTAAGTTGCTCCTAGTGCTGGTCAGTATAATTGAAATATAGGTTTGCCCAGCGCTCCTCAACTTGCAGTCGTAAAAACCCTGAACTCTTCCTATCTTATGGCATGCCAATTATATCCGATCTTGCCTGAACAGTTAATAGGGTAACCATTTCTTAATTACATTTATATGCCAATATATCAATTCATATTATAATCTCATCATTAAATCATTGATTCACACATATGGCAGTATAATTCATCACAATATAGATTCAATTTCACATTTGTCTCAATATACAACATTTATCATAACAAGTAATCTCAATCACTTCAATTCAAATCTTTTTATCATTTGCATCTCACCTTATGATCTTACCATACAATATAGTTCATAATAACAACAATCAAAGTAGTTTCAAATTATAGAAACATAAATCGTAAACTCCAAGCTATTCCTCGATGACTTTGTTTTTTCCTTTCTTTTTTGAGGAATTCGGGTCGACGTTAGCTATGGATTAACATAAACACAACAATTCATCAATGCATAATCAAATTCACACGCAATTGTATATTTATACAACTTTTACATTTTATTCAATTTAGTCCTTAAAATTGAGACTAACATAACTTTCAATATGGAACTCATATTTTCAATTTGTTTTCACTATAGTCCAACTAGGAATTCCTATTTCTCATTTCTATTACAAATTTTGAATTTTTTGCATTTTAGTTCCTATTGTACGAAACTATCAAATAACTTTTCAATTTAGTCTTTTTGACTCCTAAGCTTAAAATCTATCAATTTAATACCTAAAACTTTAACAGTTTCAAAAATAACACACGAGTTAGCTAGATTAAGCTCTTGGGATTTCAAAAGTGTAAAAATTATAAGCAAATGACTAAATTGCACTAAACAATTTGAAGCTTGAAATCTTAGAACCCTAGGACAATTTTCACTCTTCTTCTTATTCAAAATTCGACATAGCTGAATGAAAATGAGATGAGCTCTCTCTGTCCATCCACTAAGTTAATTTGTGAAGGTTTAGATCATTTTACCATTATTTATTAAATTACCCTTTTAGCCCTTCCATAAATCCCATAGCTAGCCATAATTTACTACCCTTAATAATGTTCATAGTCTAATTGCTAACTTGATCCTTATCCTTTATTTTTAATAGCCACTTCTTTGGTAAATGAAACTTTTACTACTTTTACAATTTAGTCCCTATACCATAATTAATTACTAATTTGGCAAAATTACTTACTCAAAATTCCATTCACCTATAATATACCCCATTTTACGAAAATGGGGTCCCAGAACTACATTTTCTAACACCTCTGACTTCGAGTTGTTACAAAAATATCACTAGAACAATTAGAGTTAGTTTGGGAAAAGATAACATAATTTAACTAGGAGAAGAAACCCGATTTAGTAAGGAATATGTTGTCACGTTGTGACGTCATTTATTGGCTTGTTGAGACGCACACGTCGCGTCATCAGGATGCTAGTTTTTTCGTTTAGACATCGGCTCTTCCTCATCACAACGTCGACTCTGTTTCGTCCAAAATATGAGACATACTTCACATGTTCCAAAGTGAAAAATATAAAAGGAACGTGCTAGGGGCAATGCTATTGTCAGTTATGGATTGTCCTCTCATCTTAAAGGAATGGCCAACCAAATGAGGCTTCAAAGATGTTGGCCTTGCTATGTCAAAATTATAGTTGCCGATAAATAATTTCCCAATCCTACAATGAACTAGAGAAAATCTAATGTATATTGGAAAAACTTTCTTTAATACCACAACAAGTGACTTTAAAGCAAGTGAAAGAAATGACAATTTTTGTTGGAAGGAAGTTTTGAGTCTAAATGGTGTTATAAAAGTGGATGATCCTTTACCTGGAGGTTTCAAACTTCGATGCCTAGGTAAAGTTCTTATTTTATTTTTCTTTTAAATATGAATTGTTGCTAAACTTTTATTATGCATGTAGAAGGTCAGGTCATAGTTTTAAGAGTTATTGGGCTTATATAAGAGGGTAAGCGAAAAAAGTCTATGGTGATTAGATGGGGACAACTCTGATGAACAAGCATGGAACTTGTGATCGAATCCTTAACCTCGACATACAATAAGTTGATAGAAAAAGTTGGGTGAGTTGTGCACATGCACTTAGAAAATAAGTTGACAAACTTGTAAAGTGCACAAACACTAAGATGAATATTCCTTCAAATTTAATGGAGTAAGTTGATGAGGTAAGTGGTGCAACTACTAATTGTGGAAAATCTCATACAAGTTTAACTTGGTTTAACAATGTAAGAAAGGAGATGTTAGAAAGTGAATATGAATTAATTAAGCCTAACATGGATATTAATGTTTGCAACTTGGGATGCAAAAGCAATGACCAAGAAAATTGTCTAAAAGAGCATGGGAGGACATTTATCTAAGCCAAAATTGCAGATGATGAGTTCATGGATGCCAAAACTTTGATCAATTTGGATAGCAACATTGAGGATATAAGGCTTGGAGTTTGGCATTTTGCGGCTACGCGCTTTAAATATCCCATAGTTCCAAAAGAATCTAAAATGATTAGTTCATTGAAATCAAAGAACGAGGAAAATGCAAGCATTTTAGAAGCTTTACACAAATCAATTAAAAAGCTCAATTCAAAGTTGTGAATGATGGAACTAAATAAGAGAGAAAGAAAGACAATAAAATGTTCAAAAGTGTTTTCAATCTAATTAGAAATTAGGAAGTTTACTTTATATTGGTTTACCCAAAAATAATGTGCCTTTGGAAGAAATTCTAGACCCCTTTATGTATTTGGGCTAATGTGTTGTTTTACTAAGGAAGGAAGGAGACGTAACCTTGGTTGAACCTTTTATCAAATGGTCTTTGGCATTACTCTATTGATGTAAGATGGTTAAGCTCTTTTCACCGCTCATTAGGATGGGAACAATATTATCATCCTTTTCCACTCTGTGGAAATTATAGTCTAGGTAAGGGATTGTACCTACCATTGTTTGTGTAGTAACATTTTTATTTTTTAAATTTGAGAAAGGGTCAACTCTTTCCTTAGGTTGGTGATTGAAGATGCATCCTTTTATCTTTAATTTTTGAAAAGTGTAAGCTCAATTCAGATAAAAACTTTTTAGTGGGGATCCATACGCCTTATTTTCCATAATGATGGTGGGTTACAAGTGTAGTAGGATGATTTGTGTGACTGCTTGGTAGTGCCTTTTGAGTTTTGGGCCATTAGGTTTGGACCTCTTTGGCCTTTGTTTTGTGGCTAGTCTTGTCTCGTTTGTTGGCCATGGCTGTTTGGGCTTGTTCTGTTTTTGTACTGTGCAATATCGATATTTGATAATTTTGAAATGCTTTTTTCATAAAATTATAATTAATAAAATAATTTCAAAATAAATTATATTAGATTATTGCACACTTGTGAGTGAAAAAAAATCTATGTAAAACATATTTAAAAATAAAATATGTAAAAATAAAATGAAAATTTATTTGAAATAATAAAGTTAAATATTTGAAAA
Source organism: Gossypium raimondii (assembly GCF_025698545.1). Lineage (NCBI taxonomy): Eukaryota > Viridiplantae > Streptophyta > Magnoliopsida > Malvales > Malvaceae > Gossypium > Gossypium raimondii. The sequence continues at coordinate 7,644,695 of NC_068566.1, read as the reverse complement.
TAATAATGCCTTAAATTAAAATCTCATTATTATAAATTTATTTTATTAATTCTAAATAAAACCATAATATATAATTTATTTTAAAATTGGTGTAAATAAAATTTCATACAAGTACAAATAAATATTATGTTGATGTGTATCTTTCCTCAAAATTAAACTTCCAACTAAAGAAAAAAATCCGACGCCGTTCTCATCGGTCTTCACTTCATATCGCTTTTCTAAAATTTAGGGTCCCAAAATCTCTCTTCCTAGAAACTAAAATAAGAAAATTAAATAAAAAAAAGGGTAAAAAGCGAAAATACAAAAATAATAAAAGATTTCAAACTCTCTTCCAAGCTCCGTCCGCCTCACTCCCCCTCTTTCTTTACGTTCTGCTTCAATTTTAAGCTATCTATTTTTTTTTCTTTAAAAAAAAAAATCACTCTCTCTCATATTTATATACAAAATTTCTCTTTCTCTAATTTTATTTTTCAAAAACCCTCCCCTCCCCTCTCCTTCCATCTTTCTAGAAGATCCTCTATTTTCCTTTTTTTTTTTAGTCTTTTTCATACTTCTCTTTTTAGGGTTTGGCTGGTACAGTATCTAGGGTTTTCGTTCACCAACATTCTAGTGGAAGAGATATAGTGTTGGATATTATTTTGGGGGAAAGTGTGTGATAAGAGAGGTGAACTTTTTTAGATATGGCGGCTGAGAGGCTTAGGGATTTGAGTCAGCCGATTGATGTTTCCTTGCTTGACGCCACCGTTGCTGCCTTTTACGGCACCGGATCTAAACAAGAGGTTTGATTATTTCTTTCCTTTGCTTTTTTTGTTTTTACATTTTATGTTTCCGTTTATTGACTCTTTGACTGGGAAACGGCTAAATGTGGTTTTAGTTAAAAGTGATTTTCTGTTGGTTTCGGAGAAAGTAAAAGGGAGAGTGTGGGGGATTTTATTTTCCTGGGGTTTAGCATGATTGGGCATTTACTTCAAAACGGAGATATGTCCCGTGGAAATGTTAGGGGGCGAGCTGGGTGAAATATTATTTTGAATTTCTAGGGTTTTATGTGAGTGAGGTTTTACTTGAATGCATCTATTTTTTAAATTAGAACTTTATATTTCTTTCTGATTTTGTGGATAAATGTGCGAAAATGCGGTGGTGGTTCGGGAGGGTGGAGGTTAGGTCTAATTAAGGCTTTTAGTGCACCGTCCTTTGCCTTTTTGGGAAGTGCCATATGATATAAACGTTTATATTTCAATTTTGCCCATTTTGATTTATTCAGTTTTTAAGATAACTTTTAAGACTTCTTCTCAGCTATTATGGAATGAAGGAAGGTTGAAGTTTTTTAGCTAATGTAATTTCCAGGTTTAAGATTGGCCTTTGCATTTGAGTTTTGTCCCTTTTGGTTTGATATTTTATATTTCTTCCATTCAAATAGAATGATTACGATAGTAGTAAAAAGAAAAGAAGTGTCCTTCATATTTTTCTCGCCTTAATTAGGCCTTTTTGAAGTCAACGTAGCAGGAGATCAGTAGTTATATATACTTTTGTATAATTTTTGTACCCTGTTCTCTTTGTAGCAAATTACCGTTAAATATCAGTGTTTCCCTTAGGTAATTAACAATCCCAGGTCTATCTACCTCAGAAAAAAACCCTTCAGTCTTCAGCTAGTTTACATTTCAGAAGTAGTCCTAGCTTCACCTTGTTGATCAAACATATTTGTTTTATTTGGTTGCTCTACTGATTAAAGTGAATAATTTGTCAGATGGTGTTATTTTATTTCTGGCACTTAAATGTATCTTGTGTTTTTTCATATACGACATGCCTCATAAGGCAATAATTATATTTGGCCTGTCTCATCTTCACTTCTTATTGAATTTTTCCCTCTTAATTGTACATCAATTGACAGAGAGCACATGCTGATCAGATCTTGCGAGATCTGCAAAATAATCCAGATATGTGGCTTCAGGTTGTGCACATCTTGCAGCAGACAAAGAGCCTTAATACCAAGTTTTTTGCCTTGCAGGTAAATGGAAATGACTATTTGCTTTGTAATCTTTAATTGTTAGCAAGGAAAACTTGCTCAAGAGAGTCCTAGTTCACATTCCTTTATTGTGTATGGTTCTTGTAACCATGATTTAATCTTGACCTTATAGCTGCCTAGATGATTGTTACTTTGGGTGAACCTTTCCTAGCAAAAAACATGACTGTTGTAAAATAATGTAAGTAGAACTGATCCTCAGTTCAATCTGATGATTCTGCGACCTTTATTTCATGCATGTATATAGGTTCTTGAAGGTGTCATCAAGTATAGATGGAATGCCTTGCCTGTTGAGCAGCGAGATGGAATGAAAAATTACATTTCTGAAGTCATTGTACAGGTAAAGGAGGAATTCCTCTCAAAGGTTTGTACATTTTAGTCCATATTCTTTCCTTTGGGTATTCATTTCTGCATGTACTTTTCATGTGCTAGTTGTCAAGCAATGAGGCATCCTTTCGAGCAGAAAGGCTGTATGTCAACAAGCTGAATATCATATTGGTTCAGGTATGATTTATATGCTTCAAGAAAAGTTACTTCATATACAAGGGACAGCCTTGCTTTAGAGTTCATTGAGTAACAATTATGCAACTTGCAGCTGGAGCTTTATCTTTACCAATTTTTTATTGCACCCTTTTTTAGCAATGACAACCTCAGTGTTGTCAAAGGCGCAAAGCGCACTCTAGGCACCAGAAGCACTAGCCTGTGTGAAGTAAAGCATAATGTATATGTATAAGTTTTTGCAAGTCTGTGTGTATATAATATATAAAGCTAAAGATATATGGTAAACTCTAAACTGTGGTCTACAAAACATGCAATTTTTTATTGGCCAACATGCTTGATTTCCTTATGGTAAACTCTTGTTGTTGAATGCTAAAATATTGAGAACTATAGAGTTCGGTATTACCCCTTTCTTACTAGTAAAGGTATATCAAATGAACCAAGTGAAAAATAAAATAAATTACAGAGAAATTCAATCAGGCGGGCTTTTTTTTTTTTATGAATATTGTTTTACAAAAGGGCACCTTGGTGCACCAGGGGTGTGCCTGATCAAATGGGCCTCACCTGGAAGGGTTTGAGGCATTTTTGTTGAATAATGCTAAGGCGTAAGGTGCACACCTTGACTACACTGGACAATACAAGTTATAGCACCAAAAAGGCAAAAGTATTTTTTTCATTAGTGGTTTCACAAGTATTGTTTCTTTAATCTAACATGAGGGGAAATTAATGACATCATTAGATTTTGTCGTTATTGTCTAAAATACTTGGTCGATTGCATTTTCAGATTCTAAAACATGATTGGCCAGCTAGATGGCGAAGCTTCATTCCTGATCTTGTTGCAGCAGCAAAAACTAGTGAAACAATATGCGAAAATTGCATGGCAATACTGAAAGTAAGTGAAGAATCTTTGATGGTAGTGAAATCTAGTGATTCTTAGTAATCTGGTTGCAGAATCTTTGATGGTAATATGAGCTTTTCTTTGGTCAGCTTCTAAGTGAAGAAGTTTTTGATTTCTCAAGGGGTGAAATGACTCAACAAAAGATCAAAGAGCTTAAACAATCTCTAAATAGGTTGAACTATTTTACTTATTTTCAGCTTTTATTCTTTTTGGGATGTCTATTGTTGTGATTTCTGTTTACATTTTAGTTTCTGTTTATAGATGTTCCATTCTTTACCATTCTTAAATGTTCATTTGTAAGATCTCTGATTGTACTCTATTTCTGTTACTCTTGAATTGATTAGTTTTCAACTCCTTTTTTACTGGAAGAGTTCAAAGTTTAGTTGTCAGTAATCATATGTGATCAAAATTTGCATGGAAAGTAGACATGGCATGTTTGGGAATGTCTTTTGATTTTGTGTTCACATGTTGACGTATGATATGGTTTGCACAGTAAATTGGCAACAAGATCTGAGATTATTTCAACCAGTAAGTAAAATAACTGGTCTGAAAAGGAACAGGACCAAAATGACTTCTCATCAATTAAATACCAAGTTGTCCCCTCTAAGCTAGCTAATGGGGGGAGAGATACCTTTAGTTTACGTTTAAAAATTGTTAAATGAACTATAACCTGAAGATATGTTTTTATTAATTATATCATTTACATTGCTATATTCTATCAAGCAATGTGAGGCCTTGATGATAGTTTTGTTCTTCCAACTTAGTTTTGTCTTTGATATTTGTTTGTTCTCTCTGCAATTCATCATGCTAAATGTTGTGTTTGTTTTTAACAGTGAGTTTCAACTCATTCATGAGTTATGCTTATACGTATTATCAGCTTCGCAAAGAACAGAGCTTATACGGGCTACCCTGTCCACCTTACATGCATTTCTTTCGTGGATTCCTCTGGGCTATATATTTGAATCAACTTTGGTAAATAATTCTTGGTTTCTTGAATGACTTAGCTGTTTGTTATGCATGTAACCTTTTAAGGTGGTTTTTATTTATTTTGTTAATTTTTGTTTCACCTTGCATGCTGTATTTATGTGTTTTACAGCTGGAAACACTCCTAAAATTTTTCCCTGTACCATCATACCGGAATCTTACCCTCCAATGCCTAACAGAGGTATTTTTTATGAATATTTTTCCTAAATGGAATGAATTAGTATTGTTGTTACCCTTAAGACTGGAAATTTATTCTTAGATTTGTGGATGATTGCAGGTTGCTGCCTTAAATTTCGGGGACTACTATAACGTGCAATATGTTAAGATGTACAATATATTTGTGGTCCAGTTGCAGGTTTGTTAGAATGTACTTCATAAGTTCATTGATATTTGCAGTTAGAACTTTGGTTTGCAGATCTGCGCATTCTTTTGGCTCACTGTTTTGTTTTGTACTATTGGGTTGATATGTATATTTTATGTTGCTTTTTTTTCATTCTGTTTTTCTTTCTTTCCCCTTTTTCCTCTGTTAATAAATCAATACATTTTGGGTTGTTTTTAGACTATTCTCCCACCCACTACAGACATCCCTGAGGCTTATGCACATGGAACCAGTGAGGAACAGGTATGGTTCTAGTCAGATTGTTCCTATCTGGCATGCATTTTTAGATACTTAAAAATTTCAATGTTAACTCTTTCTTTTATGTTGTTGCTCTAGGCATTCATTCAGAATTTGGCACTATTCTTCACTTCATTCTACAAGGTATGTTGCCTATGAAATTAAGAAAGCTCCTTCTGATAATAAGGTGGAAGATGGCTAATGAGTAATTGGCTTGGTTTAGTCCTGAATTTGATGTGGTTAATGAGTTCCTAAATGCTTTTGATGAAAGAATAATCTGAATCACTAATAGTATTGTCCTAAACATTTGTTTTGTGGTTGTATTTTTACTTTTTTTTCTTTGGTTAAGCATATTGTTAAATGTATTGATCAAGCTTAAATGTTCTTCCAGTTGATAGCTTGGTTGCACTGGGTGTTTTTGATGATTATATTGCTAATTGTTCTTTGTTTTCAGTTTCACATTCGGGTGCTAGAGACTGCGCAAGAAAATATTTCTGCATTGTTAGTGGGTCTGGAATACCTTATCAACATATCTTATGTGGATGATACAGAGGTCTTTAAGGTATCATAGCTTTATTATATTTGTAAATTATTTGTTCCATCTGCTTGTACTCCTTTTAACCTATCAGAAGTGGGTTTAAAGTATTATGTTGCTTATCTTGTTAAATAGGTTTGCTTGGACTATTGGAACTCCTTGGTCTTGGAGCTGTTTGATGCAAATCATAACATGGATAATTCTGCTGTAACTGCAAACATGATGGGACTGCAGGTATCATGATATTTTATGTTGGCTTTAAACCATTTTAAAGGATTTGAAATGTAGGAAACTACTATAATCTCCATTACTGCTCAGGTGGTATCAATTCTATGTGCAGCATATCTTGCAACTTTTGTTTTAGCCACCTTTGTGGGAAAAAAAACTTCCTCTGGTACTTCTCTCGGTTCTGAGAGGTGCCAACTGGAAACAAATGTACGCATCTTTTAGTGATTGCCTTCAAATCCGGTAATGACATATATCATAAGATGTGGAAAAAAAATCATATTGAGCTCATATTTTTGCAGCTTTGTGCTATATACATATTTGGAACGCTTTCTTACTTGTCTATGAAAATTGTTGTAGAATTGGGATTGCTCACTATAGGTAGCACAGTAGCTTTTTTGTGATTATTTCTGTGAATAGATGTTGCTTATAGTTTGTGAATGTTAAATTGCTACAAGATTTGCCACTTCTGGGATACTGTGGAATGATCAGTCATTTCTTGTCCATGAATTGAATCTGGCAGGTGCCTTTGCTTCCTGGCCTGGTCGATGGCCTTGGTGCCCAGCTTCTGCAACGAAGGCAACTTTATGCTGGTACAATGTCAAAGCTGAGAATGCTCATGATTTGCCGTATGGCTAAGCCTGAGGAGGTTTTGATAGTTGAGGATGAGAATGGCAATATTGTTCGAGAGACGATGAAAGATAATGATGTTCTTGTTCAGTATAAGGTGATAAATATCCAATATTAAAAATGTGATGCTTAATCTTGATAACTAAATCTAATTCCCAGTTGGGAGTCATTAGCCCTTTACAGTTTACCAGCTTAAAAATATATTTTCTACTTATGGCTAACTGGATTTGATGATAGGTTAAGGGTTTCTTTATATGTGGGTCTTAGTGATTTTCTTCTTTCCATTATTTTTCAATTTCGGCTAGTAAGATGTCTAGTGCTGAGCAAAAAAAAAGTATGATGTCTATTAGGCATGCAAGTATTTTGCATGCCTGTAACTTAAATTTCTTTTATCTTCTGAACAATATGCTAGTGCTACACTTAATATTTGGGGCAAAACCATAAAAGCTTTGTTTTTCAAACAGCTTATGTTTTAGAAGTTTATGTTTTGGTAGTCGTATGTATTATTTTTGAATTAGTTGTTTTCTCTTGAATTCCGTTGTTAATACAGTTATATGTTGCAGAGTATGAGGGAGACATTGATCTATTTGTCTCACTTAGATCATGAGGATACTGAAAAGCAGGTATAGAACCATGAGACATTTATAACTTTCTGTTTTTCTAGAAGTTAAATGATGTTATTTACTGCGGTTTGACCTAATTTATCTGAGGCTGGGATGCATTGTGTTTGCTAAGAAAAATGATATTTTCCTTTTTCTTCTCTAAACAACTGTAGCAGTCTGGCATTTAGGTATTCAGTTGCATATGATATGACCAGAGTTTGGCAAGGAATGGTCACAAAAAAAGAAGTCAACTCTAAAATTTGACAATCTAGGGAAAATGGAGTCCACTTTGTAGTTCATGCTTGCATTTTTTAAATTTTCTCTAGGAACATTTTGCATCAACTATATTTTGTTGTTCATTCTTTACTACATATAAATTTATGGCAGATTTTTAACTTCTAAAAGTCTATATGGATTTGTTTCATTATCTATGTAATGCAGATGCTAAAGAAATTAAGTAAGCAATTGAGTGGTGAGGATTGGACTTGGAACAACTTGAACACATTATGTTGGGCAATAGGATCTATTTCTGGTTCCATGATGGAAGAACAGGTATCCTTCAATCTACACCAAGAAATGTTAGGCAGCTGATCATACTCATGTGATATATACACATATGCATATACTTGCATGAGTTGCTATCTCATCTTCCTTTATGTGCTTTTTTCCTATGCTAGTTAACATATTTGGTGTTGATGGCAGGAAAACAGGTTTCTGGTGATGGTCATTCGTGATTTGCTGAATTTGTGTGAAATCACTAAAGGGAAAGACAATAAAGCTGTTATTGCTAGTAACATTATGTAAGAATATATGATATCAAGAGTATTTTGGTCGGTCTATGTTTACTTTTCTTTGGACTCTGGAGTGACAATTTAAAAGCATGCCACATTCTGATCTGTGGTTTTATATGAATGGCATGGCTATTTTTGGGCACTCATAACATGTGCTTATTGGTGACTTGGGGAGTGTGAAGTAGCTTCTTCGATGTTGTCTTCTTAGTGATATATTTTTAAACTTCTTGTCTCAACTCTTAATCTAATGTGTTGTTGGTTTTGTTTACAGGTATGTGGTTGGACAATATCCAAGGTTTTTAAGGGCTCACTGGAAGTTCCTTAAAACTGTTGTTAATAAGTTGTTCGAATTCATGCATGAAACACATCCAGGAGTTCAGGTAAAGTCACTGGGAAAATGAAATAATTTTGATGTGAAATGTTTGACCAAATAATTCAGTGGTGCAACACTTGTACAGTTAATGTTGCTGATGTGCTGGTTATTTAGTTTATTTTTGTTATTGGTAACATGGTTTGCAAGTTGCAACTGAAAGTACATGTAGGTTGAATTTTTCCATGTGTAATTTTGTTTATTATTATCTCATAATGTTATGATTTTGCTTCTTATGATGATAAACCAGATTGTAACTATTTTTTCATGGTATAACCCCTTAATATAACAACTTGGGTGCTTCAGGATATGGCCTGTGATACATTCTTGAAGATTGTTCAGAAATGCAAGCGAAAATTTGTGATTGTGCAGGTTCAGTTACTTCCAACATTTTGCGTCTATGGCTATAACCTTATTTATATGTGAGGTCAAAACCTGTTATATTGATGAACTGTATGTTGTGAGTTCAGGTTGGAGAAAATGAACCATTTGTATCTGAACTTCTATCTGCTCTTGCAACCACCGTTGCTGATCTAGAGCCTCATCAGATTCATTCATTTTATGAATCAGTATGCCACTTTTCCATGCCTTCTATTTGATCTTTGCGTATCTGTTATGTTGGTGGATGCGCTCAATTTTCCCCTTTTTAATTTTAAATTTTAGGTTGGTCATATGATTCAAGCAGAATCTGATCCCCATAAGAGGGATGAATACTTGCAGAGACTGATGGAACTCCCCAACCAGGTTTGTCACTGATAGAGGAACAGTTGGTTTTTGGTTTCTCTTACATTAGGGTGAGGTTGTTCTGGAAGCCCGTTCTTATGATGCTGCTTGTTATGCAGAAATGGGGTGAAATTATTGGGCAGGCACGTCAAAGTGTTGACTTCCTTAAAGACCAGGATGTGATAAGAACTGTGTTGAACATATTGCAGGTAAGTCAATTTGCATATGAAGTGTTTTCTTCAGATCTTTTGTTCAATATTATTGTACATGATGCAACTAGTTTTTCATATTGTAAATGAGGGTCTGCCTTTTGCTTAAAGATAAACTGTGCTGTTCTTTACTGTTTCTATTGCAATTTTCAAAATAAAAGTAGAAATTTAAATGGTTGGTCGTTCTTGAAAGTGTCATTGATATGGAGGGGAAGATTGTTATTTGTCATGACATTTAATGCTTTATGTCTGTGTATTTGTTGACTGGATTCTTTGGTGGTGGATTAGTGCTATTCTCTCCTTGCAGACTTGTTATTTCTGTTTTACATTCTGTGGTTATAATTCAATGCTTCTTGGGATTTAGTGAGACTTAGATTTAGTTTTTTCGTTCTGCAGACAAATACTAGTGTTGCCAGTTCTCTTGGAACGCACTTCTTATCTCAGATTTCTTTAATCTTCCTAGACATGCTCAATGTATACAGGTATCTGATTTAGTGGTTCAGAATGCAAGTTTGAGCTTGAAAATGGAATAATTTCTTTCTAATATGGGTAATCTATGGTGATGTAATAAATTGGACAGAATGTACAGCGAGCTTATATCAAGTAGTATTGCAGAAGGTGGACCCTATGCATCAAAAACATCCTATGTGAAACTTCTACGGTGAGATTGATTTTTGTGGACTTGCTTTTGTTTGTTTGGTTCAACCAAAAAATTGTTTATTTAATGTGCTTTATGAAGCAGATCTGTTAAGAGGGAGACTCTAAAGCTCATTGAAACATTTTTGGACAAGGCAGAAGATCAACCACAAATTGGGAAACAATTTGTGCCCCCAATGATGGATCCAGTTCTTGGTGACTATGCTAGGAATTTGCCTGATGCTAGAGAATCTGAAGTTCTTTCACTTTTTGCCACAATAATAAACAAGTATGATGATCACTGCATACATGCTTCCATATTTATGGTGTAAATGCAATTTGTTGAATATATAAAGCACTTGTTGGTGATTCAAATGTCGAGGGTAGGATGGATTTGTTGTCTAGTGCTTGTTATACCAAAGAATCATGCATGTTAGATGTTGATATTTCTTCTAAGCGGAGCTAAGAGGATATGTGAAGGCCTTGTTGACTTTGCACATTATCTTGCCCTTTCTGTTGCTGAAAGAGCTATCTCTTTCTTGGTCCCTTGTGGATGAAAATGGTTTCATTATTGTACTGTTACCTGTTGAAGTAATGTCTTCTCTTTATACTTTGTTCTGTCATTTTTATTGTCATTTTTAGTATCAAATCTTTGCATTTCTTATATTTTATTTTGTTATTTATGCATGAAGGTATAAAGTTGCAATGATAGATGATGTTCCCCGTCTATTTGAAGCTGTTTTTCAGTGCACACTGGAGGTGAGTCTTTTATCTTTATATTTATATTTATTTTAAGCATGCATTATTGAAAGGAGTAATCTTACTCATGGGGGATGGGTTGAGAGGGTGTTGCATGAGCTCCTTAAAGCTTAGGATGTGGTGCTACAGGCAAAAGCTGTCTATAACTTCTTGTTGCCATGCCCTGCAGATGATAACCAAAAATTTTGAAGATTACCCAGAACATCGCCTCAAATTCTTTTCACTGCTTCGTGCCATTGCTACTCATTGTTTTGCTGCACTTATACGGTTATCAAGTCAGGTTGGTCTTGAGTTTCTTCTTTTTGCTGATCTCTTGTAGCTCTTATTTAATTAAAAACATGAACTATGTCTTTAAATTTCTGTTTCAATAATATACTATCTAATGTCATTTATTTTTGATTGTTTGAAAGTGTTTCATGGCAATCATTGTTTATTACTACTGTTTTTTCCTTGCATCTGCATCAGCAATTAAAGCTTGTTATGGATTCAATCATTTGGGCATTCCGGCATACAGAGAGAAATATTGCAGAAACTGGTCTAAATCTTCTATTGGAGATGCTGAAAAACTTTCAGGTCTGACAATGTAGGGGTTTCTCATGGTTGATAGCTTGTGTTTCCATAAAGATTCTGAGTGTTTGGTTTTTGCACCTTGCTAGGCTTCTGAATTTTGCAACCAGTTCTACCGAACATACTTTTTGTCAATTGAGCAAGAAATATTTGCCGTCTTGACAGACACATTTCACAAACCTGGTTTCAAGTTGCATGTCTTGGTTTTGCAGCACCTGTTCTGCCTGGTAAAGTATTTTGCTGTGTCTTGATTTCTCTGATTTGCATTAGTTTAATCTTAGTCTTTGACATTATTTTCAGGTTGAGAGTGGTTTGTTGACTGAGCCATTGTGGGATGCTGCTACGGTTCCATATCCATATCCAAACAATGGAATGTTTGTTCGTGAATACACGATAAAGCTTCTGAGTACATCATTCCCCAACATGACTGCTGCTGAGGTACAATGACCGGTTCACTTCCAATCTATTGTTTTTTTGTTTTATTTACTGAGTTGGCATCACTGATATGATGTGGGTTTCAGGTTACTCAATTTGTGAATGGATTATTTGACTCGAGAAATGATTTGTCCACTTTTAAAAATCACATACGGGACTTCCTTGTGCAATCAAAAGAATTTTCAGCTCAGGTAAAGCTTTGAAAGAAAAAGGAGAAGTCTCCTATGCTAACGATTATGTAAATTGGTCCATGCTTAGCATTTGTGGGGTTTAAATCTACTGTTAGTTTTAGTTGAACTTGGAAGTTCCATTTTGGCATTTTGATGGGAGCAATTATCATCTCTGTATGTAGTTTGCTTTGATGAAACGAATTGATCATGTGATTCTACTTTCTGCAGGACAATAAAGATCTCTATGCAGAAGAGGCTGCCCTACAAAGGGAAAGAGAGCGACAACGGATGCTTTCTATCCCAGGGCTCATTGCCCCAAATGAGATACAAGATGAGATGTTGGACTCGTAGATGTGGCTAATTTGGGCATGGAGGCTAATTTGTTTAATTTTGACTTGGGAGTTAAGGTTGCGCCTTGATTTTATGACCTGTATCCCTGAATGTAATCAGATATGATACAGCATTTTCACCCATTGTTTTTCCCAAGGTTGCTTATTTTTGTTGAAAATGGTGGTTGCACACGGGCTATATATGTGGCGGTTCGGTGATGTGTAGAGTATTTAGGTGTTTGACGTAGTACAATCTGGGTCATTGTAATCCTTTCCTAGCTCCAGCTTGATATTTGTATTCATCATGATAGTTGGGATGCACTGAAGTTCTTTTAGATGACTTATTTTCAAGTATTGTTGATTCATCCTATAGGTTTTAAAAAGGAAATACTAACGGCAGAGGGTTGTGCAGAGAACCTTTTTCTCTTTTTTAGATTTGATTGAAAGTGTTTGGCTACACGCTACACTGCTTTGTCTTTGTTTTTAACTTTCACAATTTCTAGTGAAGGTAATGAACATTGGTTATCTTTTAAAATCTTGCTTCCAATTTTCTTATCTGAAGTCTGGTGTTCGTGGGGGTTGGTTTATTTAAAAAACGAACCTAATTATGGCGGAAAGCAGACGCACTATCCAACAACAAAAGATAACGGGGGTTAGCATGTGCATCGTTCGATGACACACTAATTCAATGGTGAGCGAACTATATCAAATCCCAACTCCACTTTCTTAGTCAACTAATCATTGATTGAAGAGGCGTGGACGAATACACTGCCGTATGCTAACCCCCAATCTTGTATATCAAAATTATCAGTGTACGGCACCATACTTACCAACCTGGACGGGCCTATGGCTATTTAATAATCCATTTTCCTGCCCTTACCCATCCAAGCTCAACATTTCCCGCGCAGCAGTGATGTCACAGCTTGTTGATCCCCATGTTGCTGTTCTCGCATTCCCTCGCGGCACCCACGCTGCTCCACTCCTCGCCATCATCGACCGGCTAGCCTCGGCGTCCCCAAAGACCTTGTTTTCCTTCTTCGGCACTGCACAATCCAACAACTCTATCTTCTTCTCCACATCCCAACCAACTCCACCGAACGTTAAAGCTTATAACGTAGACGATGGAGTACCCGAAGGCTATGTTTTCGTGGGGAAGCCTCAGGAGGACATCGAGTTGTTCATGGAAGTTGCACCCCAGAATTTGAGGAAGGCAATGGAACTGGCAGTGGAAGAGAGTGGGAGGAAAGTGAGCTGCTTGGTTGCTGATGCTTTCTTTTGGTTTGCCAAGCAGATAGCGGTGGAGAATGGTGTGCCTTGGGTATCTTTTTGGACTGCAGGGGCTTGCTCCCTCTCTTCCCATGTTTATACTGATTTAATAAGGGAAAAATTTGGTGTTGGAGGTAACTTCCTTGTCTTTTTGTTTTTTTCTCACCTAAGTTTCAACTTTAAGCATTTTCCATCAAAGTGTACTTTAAAAATCTGTCAAAAAAATGGAAAGCTGCAAAATAAGGGACACATTTTGAAGAAAATTTAGTATATTATCTATAGCTTAAATAATCTACCTTTGGCCGATAGATAGATATCTCATTTCAATGACTTCAAAGCTGACATGCACCACCATTTATCTTCTAGCTTGTGTACAATGTTATGAACATATACACATTGGTTTCAAATATGGATTTACTCACGTCTGTACATGTAAATTATATAGGCATCGTTGGGCGAGAAGATGAAACCCTCAACTTCATTCCTGGAATGTCTAAAGTACGAATCCGTGACTTGCCTGAAGGAATTGTCCTTGGAAACTTGGAATCATTCTTCTCGCGCATGCTGCATCGAATGGGCCAAGTTCTACCAGAGGCAACCGCAGTCTTCCTAAACTCTTGTGAAGAACTAGACCCTGATAGGACAACTGATTTGAAATCCAAGTTCAAGCAATACCTGAATGTTGGACCGTTCATCCTTGCAACACCACCACCATCCGTTCCAGATCCATATGGTTGCCTAACATGGCTCGACAAGCAAAAACCTGCAACCGTGGTGTATATCAGCTTTGGATCAGTTGTGACCCCACCTCCAAATGAACTTGTTGCACTAGCAGAAGCAGTAGAGGCTATCCAGGTTCCTTTTATATGGTCTCTTAGAGATAAATCAAAGGTACATCTGCCCAATGGGTTCCTAGAAAGGGCAAATGGTATGGTAGTTCCATGGGCTCCCCAGAGAGACGTGCTAGCCCATGGTGCTGTTGGGGTGTTCATAACTCATGGCGGTTGGAACTCACTAGTAGAGAGCATAGCAGGTGGGGTGCCAATGATTTTCAGGCCGTTTTTTGGGGATCACGGGGTGAATGGAAGAATGGTGGAGGATGTATGGGAGATTGGTGTGATTGTTGAGAGTGGGGTTTTGACGAAGAATGGAATAATGAGGGGCTTGGATCTAATTTTGGCACAAGAAAAAGGGAAGAAAATGAGAGAAAATTTGAAGGAAGTTGTTGCACTTGCACAAATATCAGTTGGAGCAAACGGAAGCTCCACTAAAAATTTCAAGAAATTGTTGGATTTGGTATGTAGCCAAAATCATGCCTAGATTTGATTTTCGACCATATTTTTAGTTTTCGTTAGTGTGGAATCATGAGGTTTATGTTTAAATTAATAATGTCTTTCTTATGTATTAAATAAATGACATATTTCAGTTGCTAGTATTAGTAATATGCGAATATTTGAAACGGTCTCAATTTTAATGTTGAGTTTGCTGATGGAAGATCGGAATAATTCTAATATTGTTTTGTCTTAGTTTTTTATTGTATTGCCAAAAAAAAAAAAAGTCTATCTTGATAAAAATAATGAGGGCTTACATTTAATGAATAAATATAAAAAAATGGCATCATTTGAATTATTGACAATATATAAGTTTGTATATATCCAAATAAAAATGCATGTTTTAATGTCAATAAAATGTATTATTTAAAAGCTAGAAATTATTAGATTTAGCAATAATATAATTATATTGTTTTTGTATTAGTTTTATGCATTAATATTATCTTTAAAACGTGTACATGTATATGTGTTATGTAGATTTTAAAATGTTGTGGGTTAGTTTCTACGAGGTTTGTCAAATGAGCAAATTCAAATGCTTATGGAGTGTCTAATGCAGGGCCAAGACCCACCATAATGTTGGATATGGTGATGCAATAACAAGAGATATTTCAATCTTGCTATGAAGGTATTATTTCGATTGTTCGGGGCAGGAAATTTTTTGATTGAAAGCACCTACAATTTATATGGTTAGATCTCTTCAAAAATGTAACTGAGATTTATATCACTCCAATTAATCGACGGAGTTTTGATGTCAGATAAGTCTCGTAATTTTGTTTAGTGCATGTATCTCATTGTTAAGGACCAGAAAATACAATTGGGGATTAACATATCCCTTATGAAATGTATTAGATTATTTTTTTAATACACTACCTAAAATTACTCATAACTCTTCCTAAAGGAGGATAAACGCGTTTTAACGCGTTCGAATCCACGTCCTCCTGTACTAACAATAATGTCGATGCCAAACTCAGTTGGCAAATGTATTAGATTATAAATGTTTTATAATAGTACTAACATTTAATATTTTAATAGATGGACTGATAATTTGAACTGTAAAAATTATAAGAAAGATCATATTTGACTGTAATCACAAATAAATTAATTTACATATCATTAGAGAAATTATTGATATATTCATATTTAATTAATATAATTGTTAATCACAAACGAATTTAATAGTATTAATTTAATTATTTACCGTTTTTGTTGATATCGTAACAAAATGATGTGATTATTGTCGTATTACCACTGAAAATACATGCACAAGCTAAACTTTTTAATGCATGCATAGCAATTGTATGCTTCCACATCATTAAATGGCATCAAATTGATTAAGTTTTAGGATCATTCATGGCATTCCATTGGAGCCAAGGAATCTTGATGAGCTTCACACGATTGATTTGTGTTGGGCGAATGTTCATCCCCAATCGATCGACAAATAAGCCACTCGTCTTTAGCATGCTGTTCACAGTGCATTGATCCATAATGATAATTTTGCACCATTATTTTGCACCATTAGATTAACTATCTATTATATCTTATTAAGTATGGACATTACCTCGATTTTCACAAAGACACGTAGAATTGGGCCATCGACCAGTGCATGCAGAGGCTATCGAGCTTGCCCAACCTAATGGTCCTTCAAATCCATCTCCAATTATGCTGGATTAATACGTCAAACATCCGACCGAACTTTTGTGTAGATGTTGGTGAGTATAGCAAGCCCTAGCCTATTGCCTAAAGATAAAAGATCATGGCAAGGTTCAAGGGTTTGGAGAAAGGTTTTGTGATTTTAGGTAATAGGATATCGGTGAGTATAGCAAGCTCATCCACATCTTATGAGTGTTGAAGTCGATTGAAATACCTAATTGCCCAGCCAAATGGCATCCACAATCCCCTCTCTATATGACTTTCTTCATGTGGCAGGTAATTTGGTCATATCCTTCTTTAGAGAAGAATTCGATGAATACCGCAACTTATATAATATAATTGTAATGGCCTAATTTCGCCCGTGCCCAATTTACAAATAAATGAAAAATAAATTGTAAATTAAAATAAAAATATTACAAGCCCAAATGAAAAAAATGCCCAATGTCCCATTTAGTCCCTAATTCTTTTAGTCTCTAATTCTTTTCGCGCATTTCATTTTGATCATTTATCCTGTTTTATTAGTTTTTTATTTACGCTTATCCTCCTAAATTTTATTTAAAATTTGATTTAGTCCTCTATTTATTTATTCATTTATTTTATTACAGTTTAACCCTTTATTATTTATTTTATCCCAATTTAACATTTTAATTTCATTTAAGTTAAGATTAAGTCCTGTACTTATTTTAATTTATTTATTTACCTATTTACTAATTTATTATTCCTTCACTTTTTTAATATTTAAATTTTTTATTTTCTTTTTATTGAGAATTTATTTTATTTTATTTTTCTCTTTTAGTCTTTATTATTATTGTTATTTATTATTTTTATACATACTTAAGAATTAGATTGTATACATGCTTTTATTAGCGCAATTTTTAATTTATTATTGTCATTATTATTTTTATTATTTTTTTGGTATTCTTGTTATTTTATTATTTCTTTCATTATTTTTGACACTTCCATATCATGTCCATTTATTTTTTTAATCGTGCATCTTCCATTTTTTTCTTTATCTTAAGTCACTTTATTTATTTATCATTACTATAATATGATTATTATTATATTATTATTATTACAGTATTCATTTATTTACTTATTATTTATTATTCTACCTACATAGCCATTTTATATTATTCTATTATCACTATATCATACATTATATTTAAACATTTATTCATTTTTATATTAAGCCCGAATAAGTTAAATGCACATCCTTTTAAGTGTTACGTTCGTTTTTTTGTACGATGCATAAAAAATGAAAATTTTTAAGCCGAAGCAATGTTCATTATTTTTGGAATTAGAAGAGTCGTGTTCCTAACTTACGGAATATGGTTTCTTTCTAAAACCGAAATAGTCAAATATTCATTCCAAAAATATCTAAACGAGGTTTAAGTAACAATTAAAACGACGATTATTCTGGTTCTCAAAAACTAAAAGCATCGTGCCCTAACTCACAGGGCATGATCCTTCTTCTCGATTAATTTGGAATAAAGCCTTTTCTATTAAAATATCTTAATACAAAGGGATCGCATTTTAAATTCTCTTCAAATTTTTAATTTTCGACGCTAAGACATCAAGTAATCAATTAGGTACCAATTTTGGGCGTAACGAGGGTGCTAATCCTTCCTCGCGCGTAACCGACTCCTAAACCCATTTCCTGAATTTTGTAGATCAAAAAGTATCGTTTTAATAAGTCTAACATTTTATTACTGCGTAACCGACTCCCGACTCATTTTCTAGATTTTGTAGATCGAAAAGTATCGTTTTAATAAGTCTAACATTTTATTAAAATGAGTTTTAAGGTGACCCAATCACACCTAAATAAGAAGGGTTGGTGGCGACTCCTATTTTCATTTTTTAAATAAAGTCGATTTCAAAAAAGGTTTCGACAGCTTGGCAACTCCACTAGGGAGAAAATAAGAGAGTCAGGCCGCGAGTTGATTGCTTTTGGTCTTTTTGTCGAAAATTGATAATTTTGTTTAAATTTACAATCCATTTATTGCATTTCATCCTTCATGTTTTGATATCTCGAGTTGTATAGCGATCTAGTATATTTGTTTTATTGGTTCGAAAGTTTCTTTTTCGTGTTTTTCGCATATTGCATTGCATAATCGTTCGATTTTGCCTTTTTTAAGTGGGAGTGAGAAGCTATTCCTTCGTGAGGTCTTCACCTCCGTATAGGATAGTGGATCACTTTTGGGATACATCCGTACCTATGTATTGAACTTGAACTTGAACAACAGTACGATAGCAGAGGTATGTAGTCAATTCAAGATCAAACACCACAACTCGTCACCATATGGCCCAAAAATGAATGGTCCGATGGAGGCAGCCAATAAGAATATTAAGAAGATCGTAGGGAAAATGATTGAACTTAAAAAGATTGGCATGATAAGCTACCATTTGCCATCTATTCTTATCGAACGTTTATCAGAACCTCCACTGAGGCAACGCCTTTCTTTTTAGTTATGGAATGGAGGCAGTCTTGCCCATTGAAGTCAATATTCCTTCTCTCCGTGTTTTTTCAGAATTGAAGTTAGATGAAGCAGAATGGACCCAATCCCGATATGATCAGCTGAACTTGATTGAAGATAAGAGGTTAAAGGCTAACCGTCATAGTCAGATGTACCAAAAATGAATGATGCGAGTTTATGACAAAAAGGTTCGCTCCAGAGAATTCCATGAGGGGGCCTAATATTGAAAAAGATCCTTCCCATACAAAAAAACTTCAGAGGAAAGTGGATGCCAAATTGGGAAGGACCTTATGTGGTAAAGAAGGCCTTTTTTAGAGGAGTGCTAATTTTGACCGATATGGATGGCAAAAACCTGTCTAATTCTGTGACTTCAAATTCAATCAAGAAGTACTTCACCTAAAAAAGAGGGAGAGACCAAGGCGAAAACCCGTAAAGGGCGCTTTGAGACCAAATGTGTTTTGAGTTGAAAACCCAAGAAAAGGCAGCTCAAATTTGGATTGAAGATTGAACGTGTGCTGGTCGAGTCTTCTCAAAATGAGAAACGTTACATCTTGGGGCATCAACAAAATACTTTAGATCTCTTAAAAACATATCAAGCTCAAAATGGTCCGCGAGAAGTTTGAGCAAAGAAGCTCATGTTGCGATATCTAGGGCACATAGTTTCATCTTACTCATTTTGTATTTTAGCAACATTTGCTATTTTGATTAGTCTATTCATTTCGAGCTTTGCTCCCAATAAATTTCAATCTTGTCCATTGTTACGATCTTTTTCAAGCATTTTTCATTGAAATAACGATTAATGGACTCATAATATTCAAGTAAAAGGATTTATGCATATTGCTCTGAAAGGTTTTCTAAATAGTACAAGGACCTGAAACAGGACCACCAATCAGAACTGACCAAATCTAAGACTTGGAAATGTTTGGGAACAATTAGTTTAAATTGTGATTATTTCTTCGGGTTTTCTGTCAAAGATACCAGCTAAACAAGAAAGTAGGGTAATGCGTTAGTCATAGAACCTTGATGAATAACGAGCAATGTCAACCTAATCATTAAAAGGGGATCATTCTCGAAAAATGACATTCTGCATTCATGCAAATATCATTCATACACATCTAGCTAGGAGCATTTGGTTTATTTTGATCATAGCATCCTAATCGCTTGACATAAATATAGACCCATGAAATGGATTCTACAGGTCATGTTCCCCAGAGAACAGTGTAACAGATCAGTGAAACCACAAATCCTATACCCCTAAAGTTGCAGTGGGACTGATTGAAGTTATTGTGGCAAATCTTATCTCTCTGAAGTTGCAGTGGAGCAAATTAAAGCTACAAATCTTATCTCCTTAAAATTGCAGTGGAACAGATTGAAGATAGCAAATCTTATCTCTCTAAAGTTGCAGTAAAGCAGATTAAAGTTACAAACCTTACCTCTCTGAAGTTGCAGTGGAGCATATTGTGATTCTTATCTCTCTGAAGTTGCAGTAGAGCAGATTGAAGCTACAAATCTTATCTCCCTGAAGTTGCAGTGGAACAGATTAAAGCTACAAGTTACAAATCTTATCTCCTTGAAATTGTAGTAGAGCAGATTGTGAATCTTATCTCTTTGAAGTTGCAGTAGAGCAGATTGAAGCTGCAAATCTTATCTCCCTAAATTTACAGTGGAGCAGATTGAAGATAGCAAATCTTATCTCCCTGAAGCTGCAGCGGAGTAGATTAAAGGTACAAATCTTATCTCCTTGAAGTTGCAGTGGAACATATTGAAATTACAATTCCTATACCCCTGAAGTTACAGTGGGTTAGAATGAGGCTACTTGAAGAAGAGGAGCACCAAAGAAGTCGAGATTTGATGAGACCGGACAAATTTGGTCCTTCTTAAAAGTCTTTGCTCCATTCTCGTTACACGACAACGAGCAAAGAGGGGCAGCTGTAATGACCCAATTTCACCCAGGCCCAATTTACAAATAAATGAAAAATAAATTACATACCAAAATAAAAATATTACAAGCCCAAATGAAAAAAGAGGCCCAGTGGCCCAAAACACTTAAACATTTTTAGTAAAACAAAAGAAACCCTAGCCCCCTTGGTGCCACTCCTGATGCCACGTCAGCATGCTCGTCCCGAGGTCTGCCCCTACTGTCGTTGCACCAAAACGACAAAGGTGCACGTCCCATCGCCCTCCGTTGACTCCACCACTTGCAAGAAAAGAGCAAAAAAGGACAGAGATAACGTGCAAGAACAGACGCAAAACAGTAGCGAAATAGGAAAATAAACAGTAGAACAACAGTGTATAATTGGCTATAAAAGCCATCAACAACATGTAATTTTTGGGGGGGAGAAAAACAGAGAAATACGAAAAAGTAAAAAAAATAGAAAAGAAAAAGTTCAAAAGAAAAAAGGTAGTCTTTTTTATTTTTAATTTTTTTTACTTCGAAGGGAGTTCTTGTTTTTATCCGTTCCACCGCGCCTTCTTTGCCTTTGGTCGAATTTTGATCGAGTTTTTGGGGAGTCTAACCTTAGATTCGTGTTTTACGCGTTTAAAAGATCAAAAAGGGGCTTTTTGGAATCTTTCGGCCACCGGAGGCGGCGGTCGCTGTTGCCGATGACTGGTAGCCATGGTGGACCAGCGACGCCCCATGGCCGGATAGAATGGAGGGGTTGAGAGAGAAGAGAGAGGTTTTTTAAAAGGAGGTTGCGAATGATTTTTTTGAAGTTTTTTTTTTACTTATAAGCCCCCCAAAACGACGTTGTTTTGGGCTTGGCTTCTGACACCCAAAATGGCGTCATTTCAAGGACGACCCGACGACCCGACCCGGATCCCCCTAGGATTTGCATGTTTTTGAGGGGAGGGTCTAATTTCAGCTCAGTCCTTCCGCTTTTTAATGATTTTTCAATCTGGTCCTAATTCCTTTATTTTTTTCCTTTTAGATTGCACAATTTAATTTAATTTAATTTTCAATTTAGTCCCCTGATTTGCCAAAGGAACGGTGCATTTAATAAGGTTTGGGATATTTTCCCATTTGGTCCCTATTTCTTTTCGCGCATTTCATTTTGGTCATTTATCCTGTTTTATTAGTTTGTATTTACAATTTATCCCCCTAAATTTCATTTAAATTTTGATTTAGTCCTCTATTTATTTATTCATTTATTTTATTACAGTTTATCCCCTTTATTATTTATTTTATCCTGATTTACCCTTTTAATTTCATTTAAGTTAAGATTAAGTCCTTTACTTATTTTAATTTATTTATTTATCTATTTACTTATTTATTATTCCTTCACTTTTTAATATTTAAAATTGCTTTTATTTTCTTTTTATTGAGAATTTATTTTTATTTTATGTCTTTATTATTATTATTATTATTATTATTATTTATTACTTTTTATACATACTTAAGAATTAGATTGTATACATGCTTTTATTAGCACAATTTATTTATTTATTATTATCATTATTATTTTATTTTTATTTTTTGGTATTCTTGTTATTTTATTATTTCTTTCATTATTTTTGGCACTTGCATGTCATGTCCATTTATTTATTTTAATCGTGCATCTACCATTTTTTTTATCTTAAGTCACTTTATTTATTTATCATTACTATAATACGATTATTAATATTATTAATATTAATATTATATTATTATTACAGTATTCCTCCATTTAATTATTATTTATCATTCTACCCACAACCATTTTATATTATTTCATTGTCACTATATCATACATTATATTTAAACATTTATTCATTTTATATTAAGCCCGAATAAGTTAAATGCACATCACTTTAAGTGTTACGTTCGTTTTTTTGCACGATGCATAAAAAAAGAAAATTTTTAAACCGAAGCAATGTTCATTATTATTGGAATTAGAAGAGTCGTATTCCTAACTTACGGAATATGGTTTCTTTCTAAAACTGAAATAGTCGAATATCCATTTCAAAAATATCAAAACAAGATTTAAGTAATGATTAAAACAACGATTATTCTGGTTTTCAAAAACTAAAGGCGTTGTGTCCTAACTCACGGGGCATGATCTTTCTTCTCGATTAATTCGGAATAAAGCCTTTTCTAGTAAAATATCTTAATACAAAGAGATCACATTTTAAATTCTCTTCAAATTTTCAATTTTCGACACTAAGACATCAAGTAATCAATTAGGTACCAATTTTGGGCGTAACGAGGGAGCTAATCCTTCCTCGTGCGTAACCGACTCCCGAATCAATTTCCTGGATTTTGTAGATCGAAAAGTATTTTTTTTAATAAGTCTAACATTTTATTAATGCGTAACTGACTCCCGATCCCATTTCTTGGATTTTGTAGATCGAAAAGTATTGTTTTAATAAGTCTAACATTTTACTAAAATGAGTTTTAAGGTGACCCAATCACACCTAAATAAAAAGGATTGGTGGTGACTCCCATTTTCGTTTTTTAAATAAAAGTCGATTTTAAAAAAGGTTTCGACAATAACCATGAATTATAAAACATCAATAAACTATTTAGGAATAACTTAAATTAGGATGATTTTAAAAATCTTAATTTTTAGGAAGGATAAAATAAAACTATATCATCAATTTTTAAATATAAAATATTAATATACACCTATATAAACTTCGTACTAAATATGTTTGTACTAAATTGTAGAATAAAAATTTAAAGGTTAAAATATGTTTTAAGTCCCTGTAAACTTTGTACATTTGAAATTTATTTTTTGTACTTTCATTTTAAGAATTTAATCCTTATGCTTTTCAAATTTAAAAATTCAATAGTAGTCATTACCTCTGTAATACCCAATTTTAGCCAAGGCTCACATATGGAAACATAATCTTCGAGGATATGTAATCTTAGATATGATATGCAATCTTAGATATGATATATGCAATCTTAGATATGATATGTAATCTTAGAAGATATGGTTTTGTAATCTTAGAGATTTAATTTGTAGATACCCTTTAATCTCAGCCGTTGATGTAATTGATCTGTACCGTTGGATTTGGGGAGGCTCAACTATAAATAGAGGCCTTTCCCTTCATTGTAAAAAGAGAGGATGAATGAGGAATAAAAAAGAGAACGATTGGCAGTTTTTTAAAGGTGGCTTACTATTTTTTTCTTTCGATTATTTTTTACTTATTTACGATTTTAAAAAAAAGGAGAAGGTGATACCACTGCGAATTTTATTTATTTATTTTATTTAGCCCCTCCGCCATTTAATGTTTTTGTAATTATGTTTTTTTTAAATTTACCCCTTTATTTATTTTCGATTTCAATTCGATCCTGATTGGACGACGCCGTTTAGGGAAATAGGGAAAATTTCCCTTCTGGTCCCTCCATGTAATATGCGCGTTCAATTTGGTCCTTCAGTTTCCATTTATGAATAGATTTGCCTCAGAGTTTTTATTTACAGTTCAAATTAGTCTTTTTTTCATTTTCTTTATTTTTTATTAATTAGTTTTTTATATTCTTTTTTTAAAAAAATATATGTATATATATTTTTCATATACGCATATTTATTTTTTGTAGTCTAATATAATTATTTATTTATTTATTTATATGTAATTATTTTTTATCTATATGTATATATTTATTTTAGTATACATATGTATGTACACATGTTAATATTTTTAACTAATTTTATATATATGAACATATTTTTTTTAAAATGCAAATATATTTTTTATATACTTTATAATTTTTTTCCTTTATTTTCTTAAATGCATCATGTATGAATAAGTTTCATAGCCCAAGATTTCATATGTAAATTATGTGTATGACTTTTAATTTCAATGCATATATACTATGTGCCTTTTATTCTTTATATTTTGTTTATTTTCTTCATTCGATTATTAATTCATGTTTTGTTTATATGTTAAAATTCATTTTTATTTTGATCATTCATTTGATATTTTGTATGTGATTATTTTTTATTATGTATATTGATTCTATCTATTCATTTATTTATATTATTTCTACGATTTGTAATATTTATTATTGCATGGTATATCTAATGTATCATCACATCATTTTTTTACTCGATTTCAAACTTTTCAAAATTGAGATAGTGCTTGTATTTAGGATTTTCAAGGAAATTGAGCCCTAACGTATTGGGTTCCGATTTTCTTTGTTAAATCTAACAATCAAGCATTTCTCTTTAATCAAAAAATAAGAACTCATTATTGGGAATTCAACACGTTGTGTCCTAACGTATTGGATGTGATGCATTGATTTCTCGAAATGAATATTTTTAAAAAATAATAAAGGAAATATTCCGAGTTTGGGATTCTAAAGGAATTGTGCCCTAACGTATTGGGCCACGATTTCTTAAATCTTGAATAAATGGATATTCTTTTAAATTTTATTGCACTAGTATTTTGCCCTAATTCATTTTTGGGAAAATTAGAATGTCGTGCCCTAACGTATTGGGTGTGGTATTTTCTTTCTCGAAATGATAAGGGTCTTAATACGTAACGTTTTAAGTTTTTGCTAAGGATTACGTTTTCAAATTTTCGACATTAAGACATTAATTATTTAACTAGGTACCAATTTTTGGGCGTAATAAGGGTGCTAATCCTTCATCATACGTAACCGACTCTCGGACCCATTTTTCTAAAATTTGTAGACCAAAGTCATTTTTTAGGTGACCCAATCACACCTTAATAAAAGATTGGTGGCGACTCCAAATTTTCATTTTTTTGAAGTCGACAACCCTAAATTTTTTGTTTTCAAAAAATGGTTTTGACAGCTTGGCGACTCCACTGGGGACTTTTTTTAAAAAAAATAAGAGAGTCGAGCCACAAAGTTAATTAACTTTTGTCTTATGGTCGAGAAAATATTTAAAAAAAAAAACTCATGACATCCTTTTGCATTTATTATCTTCTTATTTAAATATTGTTTGCATTCTACATTTCATGAGTTGAACAATTTTACCCTTTTAAGTGGAAGTGAGAAGCTATGCCTTCGTGAGGTTTTCACCTCCGTATAGGATAGTAGATCGCTTTCGGGATACATCGGTACCTATGCCTTCGTGAGATTTTCATCTCTGTATAGTCATAGGGAAAATGTGTCCCTCTGAATCGAACTTGATCTATATGAGCCTATAATGGGCGAGGATCAAGGAATTTGCTGGTTCGGGTACCTTTACTTTAGGGTCAAACCGCATATAACGAGCCTTAGAAGCTTGCCTTAGGTAGAACTATACTAAACCCTAATAGATGTCCTAATAGACGTTTTACTCTTCCTTGATTATATGCTTGTATTGGATACTGACTCTCGTGTTTTATTTTGTTTGCATGACATGGCATTTCATTTCATCATAAAAGGCGTCAGTTCAGATTTGGTTGCTAGATAGAAAACTTAACATAGAAAAAGGGTTTCTTGATAAAGTGGAGGACAATGCGGTTGTCCGAACTTGGTCTGAAACAACGCAGCAAGAAAAGGGTGATAGCCTGGCCGATGGGTATGTATCAGAATTATCAGATTTTACTCGCATTACTATAGCTCAAAACAATTTGCAGGAGTTGAAAGAAATTTGAGATCAGTGGAATAATGAGGTTAGGCAGTTATTTTACAACAATTATGGGGACTTGCCTTATTTGCTTGATGTGAAGGTAGACAAACATTTGTTTCGAGCCCTCGCCCAGTTTTGGAATCCTACTTACAGTTGCTTCACGTTTGGGAATGTCGATTTGGTACCTACGATAGAGGAATATGTGGCTTTACTCCGATGTTCAAAGTTTCAAGTGGATAGAGTCTACTCGAGAGCGGTAAATGTGCCAACATTTTCAAAGAACCTGATAGGTATAACAGGGATGAGTGAGCAGTGGGTTGCTGCACGAGTTAAGCAAAAGGGGGACAGCAAGTGCATTCCTTGGAGGAGCTTGAAGGATGCAATTCTCACCCACCCAGACGTAAGAAAGAGGTTAGATATCTTTGCTTTAAGTATATACGGCTTGGTTGTCTTCCTTAAACCTTGGGGCATGTGGACGAAGCAGTCATCGATTTATTTGATCGGCTTGATAAGAAGGTTACACCGATTCCGGCAATTTTGGCAGAAACCTTCAGGTCATTGAGTGCATGCCGAAAGACGGGTGGGGGTAGATTTATCAGATGTGCACAGCTTCTACTCGTATGGTTTCACAGTCACTTTTGGAAGGTGGATAAAGTTTCGTATCGGGTCTTTTCTGAAAATTATTCACCACTAAAAGAGATAGTTGCTACGCCGAGGAGAGATGATATCTTGGAGGAAAAATGGATGGCAATTTTTCAAAATCTTTAAGAGGAAGATGTTGAGTGGAGAGCTCCTTGGTTGCTTCCAGATGAGATCCTATATAGGTGTGGTAATTTCGATTGGGTACCTTTATTGGGTATTTGGGGAGCTGTCAGATATGCCCCATTATTGGTGCTAAGGCAATATAGGTCAAGGCAGTTTATACCTGTGACCCAAGGGATAGTTGATTGTGAATTTTCATACAAAGATGATGGTTATAGAAAGAAGATTTAAGAAATGTCCAATGCGTGGAAACAGACTCGCCGGATGAAGAGGTTTACCGTGGGGCCAATAACAACTCCTGAGTATTATGGATGGTGGGTTAGGAGGATTAATGATAACACACCTAAGTTAAATAATAAGGACGGCCAGTCAATAGAAGAGCATTTACGAGTCATCCCTTCGGAATTGGAAATTGTATGACAAGATTTTGAGAGAAAGAACGCGGATTTAGAGAAAATGATAGAGAAAATAGAGGCGGAAGAGACGAACTTGAGATTGGACATAGACGTTCAGAAGCTTGAGAATGAGAGGTTGAAGAAAGAGAAAAACAAGGCTGATGAGGAACTGGGCAGTCTAAAGACAGATTATAAAAAGTAGCGTTTGTCAATAAGAACTGAATTTGGGAAAGACGCTCGAATAGTGGCGAAAGCGTAAATCCAAGAAGAAAAGGACAAGGCCGATAGATGGGAACAGAGATTTCAAGAGATGCAAAGGTGAAATGAGGCTTTAGAAAAGAGTTTGTCAGAAAGCCAGAAGGAAAAGGGCGAGTTAAAGGATAGGGTGATTGTGTTGGAAAGATCTTTTTGTCAGTATCGAAGCCGAAACTCTACGATAGAGTTGAAAGAAAGCTTGAGCAAGATTGACGAAATGAAGAAAAGAATCGAAGAGCTAAAAATGGTGCTGCAAAATTGTGAGATTCAGATCAAGCACTTGAAAGCAAACGAAAGTCGTAATAATGAACAGCTTCACCACTTTCAGAGTCAAGTTAGAAGCAGAGATCATCTTATCGAGGAAGCTGTGGTCAAGATTCGAGAAGTAGCTGATCATATACAGACTTTAGCAGTACAGGCTGACACGCTGAGTGTGAAGTATGAATTAGAATCGGATTGGGGGCAAGAATTAGCTTTGTTACTTAGGAAGATTAGAGTTCTGGGTACTAGGGCAAAGTCTTACTTGTAATTCGCTTTATGTAAAGAAATTTGCTTTCTAGTAAGGTTTTCTTATATGGAATTGAATCAAAATTGACGTCTTTTTGCATTCATGCATTGCATTACTTCATATACGTTTAAAAACGTTAAATGATTCTAATTAATTCAAATCACTCCTCAGTTAATTTGGAAACCAATCCACCTACCAAACACTGCTACGGTACTCGATCGAAAACTAGAGACATGGACCAAAGGCTAGAACAGTTCCAGAAGGAAATGCAAGAGCAAATGAATGAGCAACTAGAGAAGATTCAACAAAAGATGATGGATAAAATACTGGAATCTCAGGGGAGTATAATGGCTAAGTTGACTCAGTTATTGACTGGAGGAGTTGACAAAGGGAAGGACTTGGTGCTCAACATTGAAGAAGGAGACAACGAGGGACCTGTTTATTCCTCAAGACTTACTTCTCAACAAGCGGGGATATATCCCCGCAAATCCTCCGTCACTATCAAACCTCAAGACAGTACTGAAACACCAATAAATTTTTAAGCTAGAGACAATCTTGCTAATCCTGTTATCCCTGACTTCGACGGGACAATCGAGAAAATGAATGGTGAATTGCTGAAACAGCTCGAGGAAAAGTATAAATGGCTGGAGGAAAAACTTAGAGCGATAAAAGGTACTGAGATCTACGATGGAATTGATGCTAGAGAATTGAGCTTGGTTCCAAGTCTGGTACTTCCTCACAAGTTTAAAATGCCAGAGTTCGAGAAGTACAACGGGACTAGTAGCCCCGAAGCTCATATTACTATGTTCTGCAAGAGGATGACTGGATATGTTAATAATGACTAGTTGCTGATACATTGCTTCCAGGATAGCCTCGTAGGGGCTGCATCCAAATGGTACAATCAACTGAGCCGTACCCAGATTAATTCATGGAGAGATCTAGCACAGGCATTCTTAAAACAGTACAGCCATGTGACTGATATGGTACTTGATAGAATTACTCTGCAGAACATGGAGAAAAAGCCTGGTGAAAGTTTCAGGCAGTACGCACATAGATGGAGGGAGGTTGCTGTCCAAGTTCAGCCATCTCTTCTAGAAAGAGAGATGACGATGCTTTTCGTCAACACATTGAAGGCACCATTTATTACACATATGTTAGGAAGCGCTACTCAAAGTTTTTTCGACATAGTTATGAATGGCGAGATGATAGAAAACGCTATCAGAAGTGGGAAAATAGATGCTGGAGAAAGTAGCAGATGGGCGGCCTCGAAGAAGAAAGAGAACGAGGTCAACAAAACAAGTTCATATTCGAAGACAATTACAGTGAATCAGCCGGGAAAAGTGGTTGTTAACCAGCAAGGATCATCAAAGCAAAATACAAGACAAAATACAGAGAAAATTTAATTTATGCCAATTCCAATGACGTATAGGGAGCTATATCAAAATCTATTCAATGCACACGTAGTTGCCCCTTTCCACTTGAAACCTCTGCAGCCTCCATACCCCAAGTGGTATGATGCAAATGCACGATGCGACTATCACGCGAGAATTGAGGGGCATTCTATAGAACATTGTACGGCGTTCAAAAATTTGGTGGAAAGACTTATAAGCTTGGGCGTGGTTAAATTGGATGATTCACCCAATACAGAAAATCTGTTACCTGATCATAACGGAGTGAACATGATAAGTGGGAGCATGGGTAGAAAGATCAAGGAAGACATATCAGAGGTGAAAATTCCTTTGAGGTGGGTCTGGAAAAATATGGTAAAGAGGGGATTGATCATCCCGAGTTCAGAGAGAAGCTTCGAAAGGGTGGAAAATTACTGTGAGTTCCATCACGAGGAAGGACATAAAATCCAGGAATGCGCAGAATTCAGAGCCTTGGTTCAAGACCTGATGGATAACAAGGGGATAGAATTCTATGAAGAAGTTAAGGAGGAGGGGAGCATTTGCACATCAAAGTCTTCGAAGGTTCCAAGATTAGTGCAGCCTGTGGTCATTATTTCACGACCCAAGAAGGATGAGGTGAGAACACCAGCAATGCCAATGATCATAATAAAGAAACCTGCAACCTTTCCTTACCAAGACAACAAGAAGGTTCCATGGAGCTACGAGTGCAATACAACTGTCCCAGGAAAAGAGACCGCAAAGAGCCAGTGTGTGAGGGCCAATCCAGAATTTATGAAAGAGGCCATAATAGGGGAGCAAAAAGGGAAAATAGTTGAGCCAGTAAAGGAGGAAGAAGCTGTGGAATTCCTCAAATTTTTAAAGCATAGTGAGTATAATGTCGTCGAGTAGTTACATCAACAACCAGCCCGCATGTACTGTCCTTACTCTTGAATTCAGAAGTACATCGAAATGCGTTGATGAAGATGCTAAATGAGACCCATGTGTCCAAGGATATTTCTGTCAGTAAGCTAGACCGGTTGGTCAATAATATTAGTGCTGATAATTTCATATTTTTCAATGATGATGAAATACCTCCTGGGGGCATGGGATCTACCAAAGCTTTGCATTTTACTGCACGATGCAAGGGGTACATTTTGCCAGGAGTATTCATTGACAATGGATCAGCTTTGAACGTACTGCCATTATTCACGCTTAACAGGCTACCCATAGGCAGTTCGCACATGAAAACGTGTCAAAATGTAGTGAGGGCGTTTGATGGTACAGAAAAGAAGGTCATGGGAAGAATTGAGATACCCCTACTGATTGGCCCAACAGTTTATGAGGTAGATTTTATTGTGATAGACATCAAACCTTCCTATAATTGTTTACTAGGAAGGCCATGGATACATTCGGCGGGGGCAGTACCGTCATCATTACATCAGATGTTGAAGTTAGTGTGAGATGATCGGCTAGTGACAATAAAAGCCGAAGAGGATATAATAGCAGCTGTATCCAATGAAATGCCATACGTAGAAACCAATGACGAGTCAATAGAGTGCTTATTTCGATCTTTGGAGTTTGTAAATGCGGCATTTGTTCCTGAAGGGAGCAAAATTTTGGTGCCAAAATTATCCAAAACTACAGAGATGGGTTTACAGTTGTTGGTGGGAAAATGAGCTTTACCCGGAAGAGGGCTAGGGAGATATCTTCAAGAGAGAACTGAGGTTCCAATGCTGAAAGAAAAGTAAGATAATTTTGACTTAGGATACAAGCCAGATAAAGGACAAAGAAGGAAAGAGATAGAGAAAAGACAGGAAAGAAGAAGGGCGCGTTTAAATGGGGAGGAAGCTAAGTGGGAGCCAATGATAATTCCCCACATATCCAAAACTTTCGTATCTGGAGGAATTATTCATCAGGAGAGAAAGAAATCAGTTGAGGAAAGCATCGAGGATACGTTGGGAAATATGTACATTAATGCGATTTATGAGCTTGGGAATGAAGAGAGAAGTTGGCTAGACATTCGTCCTTATGAGCCTGGGAGTGTTCTAGACAATTGGACTGCGGAGGAAATACCTAAAGTCTTTAGAACTGTCTCAGAGTAATATTTAGAACAAACTTGTTATTTTAGCCTAGAAATAACAAGAATTCTTTTGTGAAATAGGCTTATGTTTAAAAATCATTATTTTAATAAAATACATCTTTGCAATTGTTTCGAGTAAATATTCTTTCATTCTTCCCATACGCCTAAATATATTCTTTCATTACATAAATAATTGTACATAAATTCATACATTCTTTTGTAACCATAATAGGTCTCTGTGTATCAATGACGAGAATGACACTGCTACGAGCTCAAAGTGTCCTTTTGAACGAAACATGTGTTTAGAGGGATCGCGCGACTTTGAAGGTGATGAAGATGGTGGTTTATCTTTGGACTTGTTGAGGATGGTAGAACAAGAGGAAAAGCAAATCCTACCTTACAAAGAATCAGTAGAAATCGTGAGCTTGGAAGAAGGAAAAGAGGTGAAAATCGAAACTGAAATTTCCGAGAAAACAAGACGAGACCTCATTGAATTACTCCAAGAATTCAAAGATGTCTTCGCATGGTCATACGAGGATATGCCCGGATTGAGTGCTGACATTGTAGTGCATCGCCTACCCATAAAAGAGGATTGCAAACCAGTTCAACAGAAGCTCAGAAGGATGAGGCCGGATATTGTGCTCAAAATAAAAGAGGAGGTTAAGAAACAGTTTGATGCTGGGTTTTTACAGGAGATCAAATATTCTAAATGGGTAGCCAACATCGTTTCAGTCCCTAAAAAAGATGGAAAAGTACGAATGTGCGTGGATTACAGGGATTTGAATAAGGCGAGTCCAAAGGACAATTTCCCATTGCCACATATTGATACGTTGGTGGATAATAAGGCGAGATTTTTGCTGTTTTCTTTTATGGATGGGTTCTCAGGATATAATCAGATAAAGATGCATCTGGAAGATATGGGAAAGACTACGTTCATTACTTTGTGGGGAACATTTTGCTATAAGGTGATGCCATTCGGATTAAAGAATGCAGGAGCAACATATCAGAGAGCTATGGTAGCCTTGTTCCACGACATGATGCATAAAGAGATGAGGTTTATGTTGATGATATGATTGCCAAATCCAGAACAGAGGAGGAACACGTGCAGGTCCTGAGAAAATTGTTCTTAAGATTAAGGAAGTTCTAACTCAAGCTTAATCTGACAAAATGCACTTTTGGAGCCAGGTCAGGAAAGTCGTTAGGCTTTGTAGTCAGTGAAAAATGAATCGAGATTGATCCAGACAAAGTCAAGGCAATACGGGATTTATCGCCACCACGTGCCAGAAAGAAGTTCGAGGCTTCTTAGGAAGATTGAATTACATTGAGCGGTTCATTTCACAGTTGACTGAGAAATGTGTTCCTATATTTCGCTTATTGAAGAAACATAATCCCGATGTTTGGAATGAAGAATGCCAGAAAGCCTTTGAGAAGATAAAGCAATACTTATCTAACACTCCAGTGCTGTCACCACCTAGCCCAGACAGACCCTTGATTTTGTATTTAACGGTGTTCGACAACTCTATGGGATGCGTACTGGGTCAACATGATGCGACTGGAAAGAAGGAAAAGGCGATTTACTATCTCAGCAAAAAATTCACTGATTGTGAGATGAGATATTCGCCTATCGAAAAATTGTGTTGCGCTCTAATTTGGACGACCAAGAGGTTGAGGCAATACTTACTCTATCATATGACTTGGCTAATCTCAAAATTAGACCCTTTGAAGTATATGATGGAGTCAACAGCATTGAATAGAAGAATGGCTAGATGGCAGATCTTGCTCTCTGAGTTTGATATCGTATACGTAAGTCAGAAGGCTATCAAAGGAAGTGCGATAGCAGATTTCTTGGCTAGCAGGGCTCTGGAAGATTATGAGCCTCTAGACTTTGATTTCCCGAATGAAGATTTGATGTATGTGGCAAATGTTGAAGAGAATCCCCAAGAGAATCACTCTTGGAGATTAAACTTTGACGGAGCATCGGATGCATTAGGCAATGGGATTTGGGCAGTCCTGGTGTCTCCGAAAGGAGATTATCATCCTTTCACCAGTAAATTAGAATTTTATTGTACTAATAACATGGCTGAGTATGAAGCTTGCATCATGGGTATACGGGCAGCCATAGAGCGGAAAATCAAGACATTAGAGGTGTACGTAGACTCAGCATTGGTAATATACCAACTAAGAGGGGAATGGGAGACAAGGGACCCTAAATTGATCCGTTACCAGAGATTGGTTTTGGAATTGATCGAAGAGTTTGACAACATTACCTTCTATTATCTCCCACGAGAAGAAAATAAAATGGCGGATGCTCTTGCTACTTTAGCTTCCATGATTAAAGTTAATCAATTAGATGACATGAAGCCCATTCAAATTAGTATTTATGAGATCCCAGCCCACTGTTACAGCATTGAAGAAGTGGAAAAGGATGATAGTCCTTGGTATCAAGATATATTGCTATACGTGAAGTATCGCGAATATCCTGATCAGGCAACGGAGAATGATAAGAGGACATTGAGGAGACTAGCTATTGACTATGTCTTAGATGGGGAGATCCTATACAAAAGGGGAAAGGATCGAGTACTGTTGAGATGTGTGGACGCTGTAGAGGCCAAGGAAATTTTAGAAGAAGTCCATGAGGGTGTTTGTGGAACGCATACTAATGGATTCACCATGGCTAGACAGATTATGAGATTCGGGTATTACTGGTCCACCATGGAAGGAGATTGCATCAATCATGCCAAGAAATGCCATAAATGCCAAATTTATGGGGATAAAATGCACGCGCCTCCTTCTCCTCTTCATGTTATGACTTCTCCATGGCCTTTCTCCATGTGGGGTATGGACGTCATTGGATCAATATCACCGAAGGCTTCTAATGGACATCGTTTCATTTTTGTGGTTATTGACTACTTCACTAAGTGGGTAGAGGCAGCCTCATATGCTAATGTCACGAAATCAGCAGTCAGTAAGTTTTTAAAGAAAGAGATCATATGTCGGTAAGGAATTCCTGAAAGGATCATATCTGATAATGCGCTGAATTTGAATAACAGTACGATAGCAGAAGTCTGTGAACAGTTCAATATTAGTCACCATAATTCGTCACCGTATCGTCCAAAAATAAATGGTGCAGTAGAGGCGGCCAACAAAAATATTAAGAAGATTGTGGCGAAAATGGCTGAAACTTATAAAGATTGGCATGAAAAGTTACCATTCGCTCTGTTGGCTTACCGAACGTCGATCAAGACTTCTACTAGGGCAACACCTTTCTCGTTGGTTTATGGAATGGAGGTAGTTTTACCCATTGAGGTTAAAATTCCTTCTCTCCGAGTTTTGGCCGAGTTAAAATTGGATGAGGCTGAATGGATCCAATCTCGGTATGATCAACTGAACCTGATTGAAGGGAAAAGATTAAAAGCCATTCGTCATGGCCAAATGTATCAGAAGCGAATGATGCGAGCTTATAATAAGAGGGTTCGTCCCAGAGAATTTCATGAAGGGGATTTGGTTCTGAAAAAGATCCTCCTTTTACGAAAGGATTTCAGAGGGAAATGGATGCCAAACTGGGAAGGACCTTATGTTGTGAAAAAGGCTTTTTCCGGAGGCGCTTTGATCTTGAGTGAAATGGATGGCAAAAATCTTTCGAATCCTGTAAATTCAGACTCGGTTAAGAAATATTTCACTTGAAGAAAGGGAGGAATCAAAGTGAAAACCCGCAAAGGGCGCTCTAATTTTTTTTTAAAAAAAAGGGAGAGGCCAATGTGAAAACCCGAAAAGGGCACCTTGAGACCAAAGGGGGTTTGAGTTGAAAACCCGAAAAGGGCAGCTCAAACATTGTCAGATTGGGGTATATGGTGATCTTGCTTCGCTAAAGTCAATAATAAAAGGATGTACGACGTCTTGGAAGCATTGACAAAGTACTGTAGATCCCCTAAACACATGTTAAATTCAGAATGGTTCTTGGCTTGCACGGAGAAGTTCAATCGGCGATATCCAAAGCACCTAGTCTCCATAATATTTGTACCAAATTTGTTGGTTCTTGTAAAAACCTCATTCTTTGCTGTTCTTGAATACTTTTTCTTTTTAGGACACTTACTATCAATAAATTCTTGAATTAATTCATCTCTTACTCAGTATTTTTGATTTTTGTGCAAGCATGTCACATTAGAACAATGATTGATGGACTAATAAACTTTCACAAAAGAAGTTTTGTATATTACTTTGGGAATTTCTAAATAATTTAGTAACCTGAAACAGAGCTATTGTTTAGAACACCCAAGTTCAAAGATTAAAGAGCCTAAGAAGGAAAAGTCCAAATTAAGACTGCTTTTTCAGATTTGGTTGTCTAAATGTCGAATGAGACAGCAAGAAGTCTTGATGGGGTTGGAAGAAGTCCCCTATAGAAAGGAAGCTCCTCATTTGGGCATGAATATCTGGTAGGACACCCTAAGAGTGGTGAGAAAATTTCATAATTCGTATCCTTGAATTACGATAGGAGAGGATTGAGAAGAGTCAAAATTTTCCTACTCTTAAGTCACGGTGGAAGGAATATGGTACAAATTCTACGTCTTACAGGGGTGAGCTTTGAAGTACACAATGGGGGAAAATTTGATTAAGTATTTCTTCGGAGATATCAGCCAAGCAAAAGGCGTCCGCAACAAAACCTTAATAAATTTTGAGAAATGATAATTCATGAAAAATGACATTCTACATTCATTCATGCATGCTTAGATAGGAGCATCGAATTTATTTTGATCATAACATCCTAATCACTAGGCATAATTAAGTTCATAGATTTTTACGGGTCATAAGAACAGATTAGTGGCCGGGATCCTATCTCCCTGAAGATGCAATGGAGCAGATTAAAATCTC
This sequence comes from Gossypium raimondii, assembly GCF_025698545.1. Taxonomy (NCBI): domain Eukaryota; kingdom Viridiplantae; phylum Streptophyta; class Magnoliopsida; order Malvales; family Malvaceae; genus Gossypium; species Gossypium raimondii. The sequence continues at coordinate 7,608,215 of NC_068566.1, read as the reverse complement.
AGATCTTATCTCTCTGAAGTTGCAGAGAGCAGATCACATCTAGTCTTATCTCCCTGAAGTTGCAGTGGAGCAGATTAAAGCCGCAATGGCGAATCTTACTTCCTTGGCGGTGTAATGGAACAGATTGAAACTACGATGGCGAATCTTGTTTCCCTAACATTGAAGATGGCAAATTTTATCTCCCTGAAGTTGCAGTGAAGCAGATTAAAGCCGATAATCCTATCTCCCTGAAGTTGCAGTGAAGCGGATTAAAACCTTGGATCTTATCTCTCTGAAGTTGCAGAGAGTAGAACGCATCTAGTCTTATCTCTCTGAAGTTGCAGTGGAGCAGACTAAATAAACAAATCCTATCTTCCTAAAGTTGTAGCGGAGTGGATTAGAATGATGGATCTTATCTCTCTGAAATTACAGTAGAGCAGATCGCATCAAATTTATCTTTAAGTTGCAGCAGACCAAGCCGAAGCTACCAATCCTATCTCTCCAACGTTGCGGTGGAGTAGATCGAGACACCAATTCCTATACCTCTGAAGATGCAGTAGGATGGATGTGGCTGCTTGAAGAAGAAGAGCACCAAGATCCAGCGTGACCAGGCAAAAATTGACCATTTCTAAAGTCTTTGCTCCGTTCTTGTTACACGACAACGAGCAAAGAGGGGCAGCTGTAATACCAATTTTAGCCCAGGCTCACATATGGAAACATAATCTTCGAGGATATGTAATCTTAGATATGATATGCAATCTTAGATATGATATATGCAATCTTAGATATGATATGTAATCTTAGAAGATATGATTTTGTAATCTTAGAGATTTAATTTGTAGATACCCTTTAATCTCAGCCGTTGATGTAATTGATCTGTACCGTTGGATTTGGGGAGGCTCAACTATAAATAGAGGTTTCTCCCTTCATTGTAAAAAGAGAGGATGAAGGAGGAATAAAAAAGAGAACGATTGGCAGTTTTTTAAAGGTGGCTTACTATTTTTTTCTTTCGATTATTTTTTACTTATTTACGATTTTTAAAAAAGGAGAAGGTGATACCACTGCGAATTTTATTTATTTATTTTATTTAGCCCCTCCACCATTTAATGTTTTTGTAATTAAGTTTTTTTTATTTTTAAATTTACCCCTTTATTTATTTTCGATTTCAATTCGATCTTGATTGGACGACGCCGTTTAGGGAAATAGGGAAAATTTCCCTTCTGGTCCCTCCATGTAATATGCGCGTTCAATTTGGTCCTTCAGTTTCCATTTATGAATAGATTTGCCTCAAAGTTTTTATTTACAGTTCAAATTAGTCTTTTTTCATTTTCTTTATTTTTTATTAATTAGTTTTTTATTCTTTTTTATATTTAATTATTTTTTTAAAAAAATATATGTATATATATTTTTCATATACGCATATTTATTTTTTGTAATATAATATAATTATTTTTTATTTATTTATATGTAATTATTTTTTATCTATATGTATATATTTATTTTAGTATACATATGTATGTACACATATTAATATTTTTAACTAATTTTATATATATGAACATATTTATTTTTTTAAAATGCAAATATATTTTTTATATACTTTATAATTTTTTTCCTTTATTTTCATAAATGCATCATCTATGAATAAGTTTCATAGCCCAAGATTTCATATGTAAATTATGTGTATGACTTTTAATTTCAATGCATATATACTATGTGCCTTTTATTCTTTATATTTTGTTTATTTTCTTCATTTGATTATTAATTCATGTTTTTGTTTATATGTTAAAATTCATTTTTATTTTGATCATTCATTTGATATTTTGTATGTGATTATTTTTTATTATGTATATTGATTCTATTTATTCATTTATTTATATTATTTCTATGATTGTAATATTTATTATTGCATGGTATATCTAATGTAGCATCACATCATTTTTTTTACTCGATTTCAAACTTTTCAAAATTGAGATAGTGCTTGTATTTAGGATTTTCAAGGAAATTGAGCCCTAACGTATTGGGTTCCGATTTTCTTTGTTAAATCTAACAATCGAGCATTTCTCTTTAATCAAAAAATAAGAACTCATTATTGGGAATTCAACACGTTGTGTCCTAACGTATTGGATGTGACGCATTGATTCCTCGAAATGAATATTTTTAAAAAAATAATAAAGGAAATATTCCGAGTTTGGGATTCTAAAGGAATTGTGCCCTAACGTATTGGGCCGCGATTTCTTAAATCTTGAATAAATGGATATTCTTTTAAATTTTTATTGCACTAGTAGTTTGCCCTAATTCATTTTTGGGGAAAATTAGAATGTCGTGCCCTAATGTATTGGGTGTGGTATTTTCTTTCTCTGAAATGATAAGGGTCTTAATACGTAACGTTTTAAGTTTTTTTTGCTAAGGATTACGTTTTTCAAATTTTCGACATTAAGACATTAATTATTTAACTAGGTACCAATTTTTGGGCGTAATGAGGGTGCTAATCCTTCCTCATACGTAACCGACTCCCGGACCCGTTTTTCTAAAATTTGTAGACCAAAGTCATTTTTTAGGTGACCCAATCACACCTTAATAAAAGATTGGTGGTGACTCCCAATTTTTATTTTTTGAAGTCGACAACCCTAAATTTTTTGTTTTCAAAAAATGGTTTCGACAACCTCTATTAAATTTGTTCTGTTAAATTCACTGGTGCAACATTAAAAAAAACACATTACTTGGTAGTGATGTAAAAAGAAAAAATAGCATCAACTTTGTAATTGAAATAGATAACAATATTAATTATTTAGACTAACAAATGTCGGACTGAAATAAGTCAAAATTAAAGTATTAAATCTAAGTTTCATCATAGTATAGGGTTGAAATTGAAGTTTGACCATTATCTTATACTAATAAAAAAGAGCAAGACAAACTCAAAAGATGAGTCGATTTTAAAACTCTTAAAGTATTCAAATTATATATAATCCATAACGCTTTAATCAAGAAGTTAACAATATTAATTATTTAGACTAATTAATAATTTTAAAAGTTATAAAAATAAAATTATATTACAAATTAAAGTATAAAAATTAAGGTATAATAGAAAGAAGAAAAGTCATAGAGTTTCAAAATTAAAGTTGAGGTGTTGCATGGTAAATGCTATGGACAATCTTTTAATATATAGGCATATAGGTTTGACGGGAAATTCTAAAGAAAGCTCTCTACAATTAGCTTCCCATTAACTCCTTGAGATTCCATAATTTTGAAAAATAAGTTCCTCCATATATATTTTCTTTTTGGTATACTCTCGTGATTTTGATACACTTTCATAATTATTGATAATCTCTTATAATTTTTATATTTTTTATAATATCGGAAATTTTAGTATCTTCCAAAATTAATTTTTTTAGTATTTTGTATACTAATAATATTTGTTACATATATAGATAAATTTTAAAATTAAAAAGTAAATTTTAAAAGATGAACCAATATTTGATAGTCCCTCATAACTGTTGGTACTCCATAATTTTTGTAATCTCTCATAATTTTGGTACTCCTCATGTCTGTTTTTTTTTCTATTTTCTTGTGACTTTTGGTAGTCCTCGTAATTTTGAAACTCTTTCATATTTTTTGGTATTTTCTCATGTTTTTTGATATTCTCTCATTTTTTTACTTAGCTCATAATTTTGGTATGCTTTCAAAATTAAGTATTGACATAAGGAATCAATTTTAGTATAATTTTTTCATACTTATAAAATTTGTTATATATACTAATAAAATTAAAAATGAAAAATTAAATAAATAAAGCAAATTTTATAAGATGAACCAATATTTAGGGGTGCCTTAAAATTTTTGGTAATCCTTTCATATTTTTGGTTGGTCTTATTAAATTTGTTTCATTTATTTAAAATTTAAAATTATCATTATATGTAATTTATTCCATACCAAATATTAGCGTGAAAAAATTAATAATTAATAATTTATCTTACAAAATCTTAATGAAATTTCTTAAGATTCAAAATAATATTTTTTAATCCAAAATTATATTTCTCATTTCAAATCGTTATTTTGAAATCATATAAAAATTTCTGAGACTATACCAAAAATTACGAGGAAGTATCATAAAATTTGAGGGATTATAAAAATTCGAGGTGTACAAAAAAATAAGAGAATACTAAAAAATAAATAAGTACCAAAAATATGAAAGGATACAGAAAAATATGAGGGAATACTAAAATTATGAGGGATACAAAAACATATGAAGTACAAAAATTATGAGAGAAAAGCAAATAAATTGAGGGATACTACAATTTTGGTTGTCTTAATAATTTTTTCATTTATTTAATTTTTCATATTTTTAAAATTATCATTAAATATAATTTTTCAGTACCAATATTTAACCTTAAAATTATAATTTAACACTTACAACCTTTTCTATTACAAATCTCCTTAAGTTTCTTAATATTTAAAGAAAATATTTTTATTTACTCTCAAATTATATCTCACAACAAATCCTCTTTTGAAATAAAACAAAAAAAATGAGGGAATGTTAAAATTATGAGAGTACCAACACATTCGAGGAAATATAAAAAATTATGAGGAATACCAAAAAACTAAGGAAATACAAAGAAAGTATGATGGAAAACAAAAATTATGAGGAGATACAAAAAAAAATGGAGAAGTACAAAAAGAAATGAGGGAATACACAAAAAAAAAAAACCAAAAGGGGGCAACCAAAAATTGTAAGGGACACCAATTTTTGGTTCGTCTTAATAAAAAAAATTTCATTTATTCAAATTTTCACATTTATTCATATTTTCACATTTTTAAAAACATGAAAGAATACCAAAATTTTAACATTTTTTTAAAAACATGAAAGAATACCAAAAAATCTAAGGAAGTACCAAAAAGTGTAACGACCTGTTTTCAGTGAAATCAGAACAATGATTTTGGGACCACAAATTTGAGGTCATAAAATTTATTTTAATATTATTTTGTGGTCTAAAACATGATAGTATTATTTTATAAAAATTTTGTTAAGAAATTTTACCGTTTGTATGCTCAATTTGTGAAAAAGGACTAAATCGCGTAAAGTGTGAAAGTTGGGTTCTATTAGCAAAAGGTGTTGAATAGCTATAGAACTTTAAAGTGGAGGTCCTTATTTGGTAATTAGACAGTGTGAGACACACGGCTTGGCAACACGGGTGTGTATCCCCTACAGTTTGAAAATTTTACATGTTTTCCTAAAATTTTCTTAAGTACTCGGTTTAGTCTCAAACCATTTTTAATGTCTATTTGGGGGCCTCGAGAGCTCGTATTAGGGACTGTATGAATGTATTTGAATGGTTTTTCTATTTGAATGATAATTGATTATGAAATGTATGATTGTTTAAGATGTAAGTTCGATAATGCTCTATAACCCTGTTTCGACGTCAGATACAGGTTAGGGGTGTTACAAAAAGTCAAGTATTATACCGTGACGACGCTTTTACCAATTTCTCTACTTCCGCCTTTGTGGAGGACTCATCTGTATAGCACACTTATCCGCGCTTTCAACATACCCCGATCATTTTGTCAACTTACTTGTTGCACGAGTCATACAAAAATCTCCTTTTTTTTGCCCAGTTAAGCTTCTTATTTGCCATCTTGGCAGGTTCCTTTTTGTCATAAATTGTACCTGTTTGCCTCTAGATCACACCATGACTTAACCATGGACTTTTTATTTCGAAGAATTGATAAACCCCTCTCGAGGTGTCGCCCCGAAGGACACATATACCGTTTACACGGTGTCACCTTGAAGGACCTGTCGATAATCGTCGTCACGGTGTCGCTTCATAGAGTCGATAGATCATCGTCATAGTGTCGCTCTAGTGAGCCAGTCGATAACCGTCGTCACGGTGTTGCTCTAGCGAGCCAGTCGATAACCATTCTACGATGCTGCCAAACTCCCTTGAATCCTATAACAATCCACCCATTGCCCCAATGCGCTAATTTTTCCTATCTTCATCTACCCCGTCAAGGTAATTTCCTCTATACTCTACATGATTGAAAATTAAGGTTGTAACAGGCCAATTTTATCCAGTCCAAATAATAAACAAAAATAAATAAACAAAATAAAAATCAAATAAAAAGTCCAAAGTCCAATTACAAAACGGCCCAAATACAAAAAAAATATCAAGCCCAATACACTACCTAAATTACAAGCCCAATAACCCAAGGCCCAATAAGCCCATAACCTAAACTATTCTTAGAAGGCAAAAAACCCTAATCCCTTTAGGCGCCGTTTCTCGTGTTGTGTCAGCGTGCTCACCGTTCGAGGCCTGGCACGCCCCTTGTACCAAAATGGCAAGGCTCAAGTCCTGTCATCGTCATTGACCCTCCACCGTCACCTGCAAAAGAAAAACAAGGACAACAGAAAGAACAGCTGCAAAGAACAATAGAAAAATAGTAAAAAAAAGAAGAGTGTAGTGTAGGACATTCGGCTTTAAAAGCCATTACCAATGTAATTTTTTTTTACACAGACAAAAAGCAATGAAAGTACAAAAAATCGAATGCAGAAAGGTGACTCTTTTGATTCATTTTTATTTTTTTTGAAACAAATAAAAAATATAAAAGGATTTTTTTTCTTTTTACCTGTTTCGACCGTCAGTGAGAATCTCCTCCGGGTCAAGAAGCCTCGAAGTCCCTCTAGGGCTCTATTGAGGGCCTCGTCGGAGGGGAAAAGAAACCAAAAGATCTCTTTACTTTCAGACCGATTTTGCCGAGATTTTAGGGATTTTAAACCCAAAACTGGGTTCCTTGCAAAAATGGGGTTTAAAAGGGGGTTTGTGGTAATTTTTCGGCCACCGAAGACGGTGGTCACCGTCGCCGGTGACCAGCGACCACAATGGAGGTCCGCCATTCTTATGGCTGGACTCGAAGGCCTTTTCAAAGAAAAAAAGAGGCAAAATAGTTTTTTTAAACCAGTTTAGAAATGGTTTTTTTTTTTAACATTTTTTACTTAAATAGGGACCCCTAAACGACGTAGTTTCGTCACGACTCTAAACTCCCCAAAATGGTGTCGTTTTGGGATTGACTCGAGACTCGACCCGAACGTTGGCAAAGTTCGCATGTTTTCATGACGAGGGTCTAATTGCAGCCCAACTCCCTCCGCTTTTTAAACATTTTTCAATACAGTTTAATTTCTGTCTTTTTTCTTTTTAAATTTATCCCGTTTAATTTTAATTTTTTATATTTTGGTCCTTTTGAGAAACGGTGTATGGGATAATTTCCCATTTAGTCCCTATATCTTTTTGCGCATTTTATTTTGGTCCTTTATACTGTTTTATTAGTTCCTTTTTCATTATTTACAATTTACGCCCCCTAATTTCATTTAAATTTCTATTTAATTCTTTATTTATTTAATTTCAATCTTTTACAAACTGTTTTTATTTATTTATTACTTCTTTATTTTTTATATATTTAAAAATTAGATTGTTTATATTCTTTTATTTGCACATTTTAACTATTGTCGTTATTATTTTATTTTTATTTTTTGTTCTTGTTATTTATTATTTCTTTTATCATTCTTGCAAATTAGATTGTTTATATACTTTCACGTCATGTCTATTTATCTTTTAATCATGCATCTCCCATTTTATTTTTTTGAGTTACCTTATTTATTTTATTATCTAACTTGGTATTATTATTATCCCTATCATTATTGATCAATGGTGTTATCATTATTATTATGGTTATATTATTCATGGTGCATTATTACTACTATCACTACTATCATTTTATTGCTTATATTTTATTTATAATATTATTTAAACTCGTATAGCAACTTCATTCTTAATAAGCATTCCATTATACTTCCATTTTATTTTATTTTTGCTACAACCATGCCACGAACCGTGTTTAAATATATTTACCCGTTTTTATACTATGCCCGAATAAGCTAAATACACATTACTTTAAATGTTACATTCATTTTTACTCTACGCATAAAAAAGGAAAATTTTTAAAATCAATGCAATGTTCTGTATTTGGAGATTCGAGAAGTTGCGCCCTAACTTACGGGGTTCAACTTTCTCTTTGAACCTAGATAACTGAACATCCCTTTTTAAACTAAAACGCGTGACGTGATCTTTTCGTTTTGGTTACCTCGAGATAATGAGGCCTTTTACACATGTTTTAATTTACTTAAGTGATTTTAATTAAAAATATCATTATGCAATATGAGATTGTGTTTTAAATTCTCTTCAAAATTTTAATTCTCGTAATCTACTAGGTACCAATTTTGGGCATCATGAGGGTGCTAATATTTCCTCTTGCATAATCGACTCCCAAAGCCATTTCTTGGATTTTGTAGACCAAAAAGTATTGTTTTAATAAGTCTAACATTTTATTAAAATGAGTTTTGAAGTTATCCAATCACACCTAAATAAAAAAGCTTGGTGGCGACTCTCGTTTTTTCGTTTGTTTTTTTAGAAATAAAAGTCGATTTTAAAAATGTTTCGAAAAAGATATTTATTACTTATCATACAATACACCACTTATTTAAACGTCAGTTCACAACCATATGACATCCAACAATCATACTTACCATTGTTACGCATACTCAGCATGCTTATTTACCATTTCACACACAATAGCAGGTTTAGACAAACTCAGAATAGACATAACATAGATCATTCAAGCAACATATTATCATCAATCACCCCAAGATGGAGTGAAAAAACTCACCTGAATTGAAATTGATTCCATCTTAACCAAACAAGAATTGAAACTCAACTAATTGTCCACTAGCCATAAAATTTCCAAAAGAGTTCGCCAACTCACTATTTTATTCAATTAACTCCCAACTCTCCTTTAAATTCAGGACCTCAAAGAAAATCGGGTGTGACAAAATCACCCATCGAAAAGTCTCATTTACATCAAATATAAACTCTCCAAAAAAGCCTAACACAAGAGTGCAAAAATACTAAGTAAAAAGTACACAAATAACGAACCAAAAACACTCCAAAGCACACCCAAATGTGGGGCACAACAACCTAATTATAGGCTAAAAATCGATAGTTTCTCCAAGTAGTCTTAATAAGGTAAAACTCTCAATTATAATTTGAATATATCTTCTTGAATTTTCTCCAATAATTATCCCAAAATAAAACTTTTTAAACCAAGTAAAATCAATAGATAAATTACCAAATAAATAGATTAAAGGATAATGCTAAGGTTAAGGATAAGCCTTAGTAGATAAGGCATGTTGATCTCATAGTTCCTTCAATCATCCAAATTCAACCACCACTGTTTAGGACGAAATAAAACACGTTCTGAGACTCATTTGCTTATAGAGAAAACAATCATAGAGGACCAAGTTAAAAATCCAATATTTCACATAGGCTGTCCCAAAAGTCTTGTCTGAATAGTGTTTAAAAAAACCATCATTTAAAAATAAAAATAATTTTTCTTAAAAAAAATATTGTATTTAAGAATTAAATTTCATATTTTCCAAAAACTCATATACAGATATTTAAATAACCACCATCATATCAATTTTTGAAAAATAATAAAATTAAATAAGAATTAATTTAAAATTAATATCAAAATTAATGAAAACCAAAAAACAAATAAGTTCCATTTTAAAATGAATAATTGAATATTGACCAACAAAATTCAATTCAAGCCCTTAAATTTTAATTCTAAAACTAAATAAAATTTAATTTAGTTCGATTTTATTCAAGAAGTCTAAATAAATGTCTACTTCAATAAAATCAAATCTAAATAAGTTTGAAATTGAATCTCCCGACGAAATTAGGTATTATTATTATTGTTGTGTAAGTTACTTGATAACAACATTTTACTGTTGATAAAATAAATTTTTGGCAATAATATTTAGTCATTGAGTAATTTAATATAAACCAATAAACCAATTAAAATGACATTACAAAATAATATCCGCAACCATTACAATAATGTTATGTAAAAGATTTAACATCTAAATATATATAGTTACGGATTTTATTATACAACCAAATGTATTGTTATTGCGTAATAGTTTTGTAATTGAAATATTATCGTTGTATTAAACATATCATAACAAATCATACGATAACTAAAGCATATTTAAAAAATAAATTAAATCGTTGATAAAAATTATATATAAACTAGTAAAAGTTGTTGCGATATATAATCACAATTGTTCATGTAAATGACAATTAATAAAAATTTATTCATTAATTTTGTTGCCCTACCTAACTATTCATTTAACCTAATAACCAAATAACCCTTAAGCACAAAAAATTAAAACACTAAATATGTAACATTGTATAGAAAGAGGATATAGATATACATGCCTAGATATTCCTTAACACATGTTAACCATGTCTAATTTGAATTTAAAATAAAGATCAAATTAGTTAACGTGGAAAAAGGATTTGCATTAAATTTCACTTGGTAACTTTGCTTTAATTTCTTGTGAATTTTGTGTTAAACTAAGACGAGGATGAGAAGATTTAAGCAATTTCATCTTTATAAATTTTCGTCCACTCCAATAATTGTGAAACCTCAAAATAGTTCAATTTGTCAATCCTCTTGAGAAATGGGAGCTTGTTTCTTCACTCTTTTTATCACCTTCATCTTCTCTACTACTCTCTTTGTTGTTGCTCTCAATCGTTATTCTAAGAAAAGAAGTCACCAGCTTCCCCCAAGCCCCCCACAATTCCATTCTTCGGCAACCTTCTATGGTTGCTTGTCAAGCCTTTCTCACGTGTTAAGGCCCTTTCTCTTTCCTTACATGAAATATATGGTCCGATTTATACCCTGCATATAGGCTCAAAGCCCTTAATCGTTATTGCCAGTCACTCCCTTGCCCATCAGGCTTTGATTGCTAACGGTGCCATCTTCGCAGACCGTCCCCAAGCAATTGCCACAGAAAGTTCCTCAGCTGTGATCAACACAACATCACCTTGGCATTCTATGGCCCTAAATGGCTCCGGCTCCGCCGTAATCTTACCTATAATATCCTGCATACTTCGCGGATAGCATCCTTTGCAGGTGCGCGTAAATGGGCCTTGGATGCACTCCTCAACCGCCTTAAGTCTCTCTCATCATCTGATGAATATCATCACACTGAAATAAGGGATCATATACAGCATGCACTCTTCAGTTTGTTCACTTTTATTTGTTTTGGTGAGAAGCTTGAAGACATGAAAATTCAAGATATCAAGAACCTGCAGCGACGCCTGCAATCGAGTTTTGACGAATTCAAAGTACTCAATTTGTTTCCATGTTTGGGGAAATTTGTCTTTCTCAAGCGATGGGAAAAGCTTCGTCAGCTTCGACAGGATCAGGAAAAACTAATGGTACCTTTAATAAAAGCCAGAAAGGCGATGAGGGAAGGAAAAAATGAAAAGGATGAGTCCCTATGTTGACACTTTGTTTGATTTACAACTTAAAGAGGAAAACAGGAAAGTTGAAGAAAAGGAAATTGTGACATTATGCTCTGAGTTCTTCACTGCAGGCATTGATACTACTTCCACAGCTCTAGAATGGATAATGGCTAATTTGATGAAGCACCCACATATCCAAGACAAGTTATTCAAGGAAATCAAAGGGGTTATCTCAGACGGGGAAGTAGAGATTAAGGATGAAGATTTGAGGAAGATGCCATATCTTAGAGCCATTATCTTAGAAAGTTTAAGGCGTCATCCTCCTAGCCATTTTCTAATCCCACTTACCGTAACAAAAGATGTTGTTTTGGGTGGGTTTTTAGTTCCAAAGAACAATATTGTAATTTTTATGGTGGTGGAAATGGGTCGGAATCCGAATTTATGGGAAAATCCAATGGAGTTCAAGCCTGAGAGATTCTTAATCAATGGTGATTTTGATATCAGTGGAACAAAAGAGATTAAAATGATGCCATTTGGGGTAGGGAAAAGGATGTGTCCGGCATATCGTTTGGCAATGCTTCACTTGAAGTATTTTGTGGCAAACTTAGTCTGGCATTTCAATTTTAATGTGCTTGGGAGAAGGTGTGGATTTGACTGAAAAACATGAATTCACAGCCTTAATGCAGAATCCTTTGGAGGTTCAAATCGCTACTAGATTGTATGTCCACTGATTTATCTTAATTTTTGGTCTATCATATAAAGTCATATTTTAAATATTTTGTTATACTTAGTTTTGTCTTTTCGTTATATTAAAATTTGTAACAATAATATAATATACTATAATTGTTTCATTTTATTTTAAAGCATTTTAACTATATTTTTTTAGATTTTCCTTTTTTTTAAATAAAAGACTGGTTTATTAGTAATAAAAAAACACTATTCAGCTGCCCAATAAGGCCAAAGCACACAACCCAGTGGGCAGAAACAACTAAGATGATTAAACAAGACCCACCCTATACAACAAAGGAAGAAAAGAAAAAATAAAATCATTCAAAGCTAAACCATTGACAAGAATATTAATAGATTTTAAGAGTATACATAATATTTAGGGCAAAATATCAAAAAAATCACTTTTTTTTTAAATTTATCGAAATGGGCCCGGTATTTTATTATTTACCGGAATGGGTCCTTTTCCCCTAAATCGCGTCCACGTCAGCGCGAAGTCAGGGGACGTGTCAGGAAATTGCGACCACGTCAGCGCGCTTTGATGACGTGGTAACAAAGCGTGTCCACGAAAGCGCGATTTGTGTCCACGTCAGCAAAGCGCGCTGACGTGGCCGCGCTTTGTTGCCACGTAGTGCGCCCCTAGGGACGCGATTTCCCCGTTTTTCTCACATTAGGTTTTTGGATTTTAGGGTTTAGGGTTTTTAAGATTTTTAGGGTTTTGGAGAAAAAAGTAAACAAATAAGGGATTAGGGTTTAGAGTTTCCTAATTGTAGGCTGACATCTTCCAATGTGATAGTGCACTCCCCACATGGAAGATGGAATGTGTGCGTCTCGGGTCTCCACCTCTCGATCAACACACTGATAAGTTTCGGGTCCACCTTGCATCCCCGGCCTACCGTCACCACGTGCCAAAAACCCGCTTCCCGCAGGTAGTTCTCTACCAACGATGATGGAGGAGCATGCATATTCCGGATATTGCATTCCAATATCCGATCTACAGACTTTTATAACAAATAATAAATTAATAATTATCTAAAAATGCATAAATAAAAAATCTTAAATAATATTTAAAAATTAAATTTAACACTTACTATTTTCATTTGTCCGACGGATATGTGTTGTTTATCAAAACGAGTCAATTCTCCAGCCATTGCTGAAATCGTACAAATTTTTACGATTTAAAAAAATTTTAAAAAAATATTTTTTTAAAAATTATTTAAAAATAGGGATTTAAGAGAAATTTAAGAGGAAATTGAGAGCAAATTGAGATTAAATATGGATTTCAGAGAAATTTGGAAGGAATTTGAGAGGAAATTGAGAGGAAATTTGAGAGAGGATTAGTTTGTGAAAAAAAATAAGGGGTGGGGGGTATTTATAGATTTTTTTTTTACCGTTGGGGGTGCAACGGTCAAAAAAATGACCGTTGCACTGTTCACGCGCGGAGCAAGTCATGTCCCTAAGGGCGCACTACGTGGCAACAAATCGCGGCCACGTCAGCGCGCTCTGCTGACGTGGACTCAAATCGCGCTTACATGGACGCGATTTGCTGCCACGTCAGCAAAGTGCGCTGACGTGGACGCGATTTGCTGACACGTTCCTTGACTTCGCGCTGACGTGGACGCGCTTTAGGGGAAAAGGGCCCATTCCGGTAAATAATAAAATACCGGGCCCATTTCGGTAAATTTAAAAAAAAGACTTTTAATGGTAAATTGCCCTAATATTTATATGGAAAAAAAAAGTGTTGGCAGAAAGAAGGGAAGACATGGGTGAGACAAGGCCAGTGCCAAGGAGAGAGAGCCCATGGGGAATGCTAGAAGTTGACAACGTAAGGCTCATCGTTGCAACGATCGAGCTGAAGATGTTATCCAAGTATTTCTTTTTCCTTTTCTTCTTATTCTAAAAAATGGAAAATGGGAAAAAATTTCATATTTCATATGTATAAATCATATACAGATATTTAAAATTAAATTTAGAACTAAAAGTAAATAATCATATATAGATATTTAAATAATCACTACTCTCATATCAAAATTTTAAAAACTTAATCAAATTAAATAAGAATTAATTTAAAATTAATCTCAAAATTAATTAAAACAAAAAAATATATATTTTATAAAGAATAATTCAATATGCAATTCAACTTGACCAACAAAATTCAATTCAAGCTGTTAAATTTTAACTCTAAAATTAAATTAAAATTTAATTCAATTCAATTTTATTCAAGATGTCTAAATAAATCTCTAATTCAATAAAACCAAATCTAAATAAGTTTGAAACTTGATAACAACATTTTATTGTTGTTAAAATAATTTTTGACAATAGCATTTAGTCGTTGAGTAATTTAATATACAACCAATTAAAATGACATAACAAAATAATATCCAACAACCATTACAATAGTGTTATGTAAAAGATTTAGCACCTAAATATACATAGCTGCGAATTTTATTATACAACCAATGCATTACTGTTACGTAATAGTTTTTGTAATTAAAATATTATCATAACCAGCTACCTGATAACTAAAATATATTTAGACAAATAAATTAAGCCGTTGAAAAAATTATATATATAATAAGGGTAATCTATAAAAATAGTCACTTTTGTTTACCTCAGGTTACATTTTAGTCACTTATGTTTGAAATGTTACGTTTTAGTCACTTATGTTATTATTTTGTTACGAAGTGATCACTCTACCGTTAAGTTCCGTTATCTCTCTAACGGTAATCCTATGTGGCAATCAAACTAGATTTTAAGTGCCAACTTGGATTTTTAAATGGGATAAAAATAGATTTTAAATTAAATAAATTTAATTAATTAAAAAATTTTAACCTAAACCTTAGCTGAAAAATCTGTTCATCTCCTCTTTCTAATTTTTCTTCCGTCTTTTTTTTTATTTTTTTTTCATGGCTGGAAAAACCTTAACAAATTTTTCTACCTGTAATTGGTTGCACAATGGGCATGTTACTAATAACAATGAGAAGATGTCAAAATCTTTGGGTAACTTTTTCACAATTCGCTAGGTAAAGTTGGGGCTTATTATTTATGTGATTTCCCTTCCCTCTGGTTCTAGTTGCAGAAATTTTCTCATATGAGCTTCATTTTTTTTGTGTTTATGTGTTTTTTTCTAGATTACCCAGAGATATCATCCACTGGCTTTGCGGTACTTCTTGATAAATGCACACTATCGTTCTCCTCTCAATTACTCCGTTGTTCAGTTGGAAGGTGCATCAAATGCTATTTTTTACATATATCAGGTTTAAAGCTTATTTCACTGCTTTTACTTTGCACTAGGCATATGCTGGTCGAATTCGATGTCTTGGTACAAAGATAGATGTTGATCCGCCTTTAGGCTTAAAATTTGTTTTTCGAATTGTGTAGGGCTTGTATACTTGTAAGGTGTCATGGATGAGAAGCATGCCTCATTCTATTTCTTGGAGTTCACTTTATTTAATATTGGCTTCCTTTTACCACTTAATATTTCTTCTATAATTGATTAGATTTGCCTCTCCTTCAAAGTTAAAATTACTCAAAAGTGTGACTGAATTATTTTCCGAGTTGACTCGAGATGCGAGTTTTTTTTAATTTACATAGGCAATCGTACTGGAGTTAGTTTAGATTCAAGTCCTTTGGAAAAGTATCCTTACCTGCTTTGTTGTACAGACTTTGAAAGATTGCCAAGATGCTCTATTGCAACTACAAGAATAGATTCCCAATGACGGCAAACCAGCTCGGACTACTCCGGACGCTAAGGAATACATTAGCAAGCTTCGCAATGAGTTCCAGGTGAAAATGTCAGATGATTTGAGCACTTCACTTATACTAACTGGAGCCTTTCTAGAAGCGTTGAAGTTGGTAAACAATTTGTTGACCATGCTAAAGGTATTTATTTATCTTTCAGAATGCTAGTAACTCTCTTTTTTTTATATACATATAATATACACACACACACACATATATGTCTATGCCAAGGCCAATAACAATATATTTTCTCACGTAATTTGACAGAAGAAGCAGCAAAAGCAACAAAGATTATTGGTAATTCAATCCCTTAAAGAGATCAAGAAAGAAGTTATGAAAGTTTTGGATGTTCTTGGATTGCAACCACCTTGCTCTTATACTGAGGTGTCGGGATTTACTTATTACACGATGTTAAGATTCATGCCTTCTGTAAAATTTTGAACACTAAATATGATAAATTTCTTACTTAAACATGTTTTGCTGCAATTAAAGGAGAAAGTATTAACGAGAGCCGGGTTGGTGGAAGATGATGTGATTCGTCTAATTAATAAAAGAGTTGAAGTGAGGAGAAACAAAGACTTCTTAAAAGTGATCAGATGAGAGCTCATTTGCAAGCAAAGGGCATTGCACTCATGGATGTAGGCACGAAAACAATTTGGAGACCTTGTGTTCCTGTTCAACAAGAATCAGAATTAGTGCCATCAGAGGGCCAGATGGTCCCTCCCAAGCCTGAAACTGTATAAGAATGCAGATCTTGATTCAAGTTCACCAAAAAAACATATTGAATTTGGTGGGATCAAGGCCATTTGTAGACAGTTTTGATTCATAATTTATAAAATTGTCTTTCCGTTTCTGATAGCTTCAGTCACTTCACAAAATACATGCACAAATTCAGGTTCTATGTTGCAACAAATACATGCACAAATTTAGGTTCTATGTTGCAACAAAAGTATGTGCATTTTTTAACATAGAAGAACCAACAGTTGAATATCTAACATGTCCAATAACCATTTCTCAAGTAATAGTTTAACATTTCAAAAAAAATATTGTTTCAAACCCTCAATTAAGACAAAATGTATATTCTAACTATTGTTAACATGATTCAACAACCCTTCCAAAAAGATATATTCTTTGTTCACAAAATAGATTTCCTTTTGACAGGTAATTTGGCCCTAAAATTTGCTATCAGTTTTGAGCTTTGTTGGGTTAAAGGTGGTTGGCTTGATGTGTTATCCATTAAAGTGGCTTGGTTCAAAATTTGTAGGCTCGATGATTGGCTTGCCATTTGGTTACCCCTAACAATCCCTTTGCAAGTCCTTGTATTATGACCTGGTTTGCCACATTTGGTGCAATTAGCTTACTGTCCTGTCTTACTTAATTTTGGTCCACTCTTTCGTACTTCATCTATTTCCTTCCTCGTTATTTGTTTGGGTCTTCTTGGGGGCCTTCTAATTATGGGAGGAAGAATGGGTTCCATGTCCCTTACATGTTCCCATTGCATAGGACCTATACACAAAAATTTAAAGATGTCAAACACATTTTATAAATAAGTAATATTTCATAAAAGTTTAGGGTTTTAGGGCTATTACCTTTTACAGGGTTAATTAAGTGGCTGTAAATATTCAACTGGTAGTGACAAGATAACATGTATTTACATATGTTTCGTGGCTCACAAGAAGTAATTGCATGCAAGAAACAGCATGCTTACAAGGAATTCCTGACAAGTCCCATTTTCTGCATGAACAGGAGAAGTTGAGGAGGTCAACCACATGCTTGTTGCCTAATCCACAGTCTACCTCATACTTCTCATTTCCAGCATATGTCGGCCATATACTATAAATAGAGTAACATTTTAAAGTTAAAAAATTTTCCATCCAAGCAACAGAATTCAAGCTAAGTAAAAAAAAGTTAGCAAAGCTTACTTATTGGACTGACTAACAATTTCAAACAACTTCTTCTGTATCCTTGGACATAAAGGTCCAGGATACTTCTCAGCAGCCTCTCTCATAGAAACCAACCTAGTCATGATTTTTCTTCTAATTATTTCCAACATCGTTAGGATGGGTTTATCTCTAGCTTCTAAAATGATCTGCAAGGAGAGCAAGTCTTTAAATAACTCCAACAATAATTATACAACATGAAGTGATAAATATCCAGATTTAAAAAATAAATTTTAACCTTGTTGAAACATTCATTGTTGTTGTTCAGTAGTAGATCAGATTTGCATCTAGTTGAAAAGTGGGCTCTTGACCAAGTTCTTGGATCCTTGTCACACAGCCAAGCCTCAACAGATTCTGACAGTGACCTCATTTCAGACATTGCTTCTTCAAATTGTCTTGGAAAAGTTGCTTTAGCAACTTTCCAGTAAGTAAGACGCAAAACGTGGCCTCTAAATCCTTCCATATTTTTAAAATTATTGTAAAGATGTCTGGCACAATTTCTTGCTTCAGCATTAGGGAACAACAAAGAAATCGCTTCTATTAAACCCTGTAAAACAATTAAAACAACATGATAAGTAATTGTTTTTATATAAACAATTTAGCGTATACTATGACTTTATAGTACCTTTTGTTTGTCAAACATGAAGCATATATTGTAGGAGTTGTCGATCTCCAAATCTCTCTGTAACAACTTGAGGAACCAAAACCATGATTGTTTGTTTTCACTCTCAACTGCAACAAAAGCCACTGGATATATACAATCATTGGCATCAACCCCGACAGCAGCAAGCAAATGTCCACCATAATATCCCTTCAGCCAACATCCATCTAACCCTATAATTCTCCTACAACCAGTTAACCAACCTGATTTGCATGCTTCAAGGCATATATAAAGCCTCTGAAATAGCCTATAGTCTAATTTACAGATGGTTGTTGTACCAGGGTTACTTCTCCTTAACTCAAGTAAATAATCATATATATTGGCATATTGGGCTTTGTGATTCCCTTGAACTAGTTTGAGAGCCCTAATCTTAGCCCTCATACATTTAGTCTGAGACACTATTGTTCCAAAATCCACCCTAATATCATTTTGTAATGATGTTAAGGAATAATTAGGATCAACTTGAAATTTGTGTAAATAATGTCTAGCCATCCACTTTGAAGTAATATTCTTATTTTTCATTACCTTGCCACACTTATGGTGGTTGACTAAGGTCTTAATTTGCCAACTCCTATCCATTGGATCCTTGGGATTTAACTTGGATGCCCATAATGTCCATGGACAACTAGGTACACAGACTGCTTTCACCCTAAGCTTGTCATTCCTAGTTAGTTTGGTTTCTACCCTATTTATCCTCCCATACTGTTTAATTGCATCTTTTAAAATGTCTCTACTAGGGAAAACCAAACCATTTATCAATATAGGGTTCTTCATATCAGTTTGAGGATTGAATAGAGGGTACTTTTTATTCCCATATTTATCATAATCCACGTCATTATTCAAATAATCATCACTGTTACTATCAAAATCATCTTCTAAACTCCAAAAACTTGAACCCAGCAAGTGGTCTAACTCCTTCTGTATCATTTCACCTACTAGTTCAACCTCTGGTTCATCTACCCTATCACCATCAGACTCAAAAGAATCAGAATAAGCAGTACCTGACTCATAAGCTTTATATGAACTATCATCTGAGTCAAATGCTTCTCCTCCAAAATATCCCCCTAAAGTATTTTGTTCAACTTCAAACCCTAAACCAAAAAAGGAAAATAAAACATTATATTAGTATCAACAAATTGCACAATTCAAACCTGAAAAAAATATTATCTCAACTTCAGTTCAATTTCAAACATCACTAATGAATTTATGAACATTTTAGGACATTTGGACAGCAGTCAATATTCACATTTGGAAAACATTAAAATACATAATCTAAAACATGAAAATAGTAATCATTATTCACAGAGAAAGTGTAGAAGATAAAACAATTTATCTCAGTAATTATGTAATAGGATTCTTTACAGAGAAGCTGTGGGGTATATGCTCAAAAACTAGCTTTAAGATAGAGAAGAAAAAGAATTGTGGATGATTTTTTTTAAATGCCTTGCTTCCTTTTTCTTATGATTTGCTTATTCAGAAACGAGAGACAACATAAGAGGAAGCACTTTATTAAATGAAATTTTGCTTCATTCTTATTTGATAGATTTACAATTGTTTTTGGTTTTGTTCAGTAGACAGGTCAAAGAAACAAAAATACTCCCTTACTGTTTACTATTTCTTCTTTCCACTAGAAATATATTGACAATATATGTTCATGCTTGGGCTATCTAAGTTATTTAGTGGTTGCCAGTTGGGGAGCTATGTTTACTCTCTTCACCTGTTTTTTGGGGGGGAGTGGGGTGGTGGCTATTTTAAGAATAACAAACTAATCCATCCCTCTAACAAACCTAAAGCCCAATGCTAAAAGGCCATGAACACTCATACACAACTCTAGGAAGCCCTTATTCTTAGAATCAAATCATGTTTAGGGTTTTCTTCTTAACCCTTCACTGCAAAATAATTTTTATGCAATATTTTTTTTTCCAATTTATCACGTTTTATGGAACATTTGGCACCTCCTAATCCTTTGTGTAGACATTGAGACTGATGGATGATAAGATGGAATAAGCCTACTAATCTTTGATTTAAAACTTTTGTTCTCAATTTCACATGCAGGATGTCTGCAGAAACGGTAGCATGTATAGCAGTTGAGTCCCTATCAATATTAGAGAAGATGCATTCCAAAGGGTTGGTGATCTTAGTTATTTTTAGTATGAAGATTAGCAGTTGAGTCCCTATCGGCAGAAAAAGTGATTCCACTTACAATAAAAATTTCAATCTATTTTTAGGGTTTTCATTAAACAATAAAAAATTCAATCTTTTGTTTTTCAGTATTGAATAAAAGAGGCAGAGGAATGCAAAGAAGACATACCTGGACTCTCCATTGAATCCATCTTTATGAAGCAGTCAATTTGATTTCAACTATTTTGATCTTAATAATAGTTTTTCCAGTCAAATGAAAAAAAAGAAAAACCTAAAAAAAGAAGAGACGAAGAAAAATTAAAAAGAGAAGATGAACAATTTTTTCAGTTAAGGTTTAGGTTTAAAAATTTTAATTAATTAAATTTATTTAATTTAAAATCTATTTTTATCCCATTTAAAAATCCAAGTTGGCACTTAAAATCTAGTTGGACTGCCACATAGGATTACCGTTAGAGAGATAACGGAACTTAATGGTAGAGTGATCACTTCGTAACAAAATAATAACATAAGTGACTAAAACGTAACATTTCAAACATAAGTAACTAAAATGTAAACTGAAGCAAACAAAAGTGACTATTTTTGTAGATTACCCATATAATAATTAAAAATGACTTTTCGATTTGCAAAGTTGTTACGTCGACTTTAGGCAACAGAGGAATAAGCAAAAACCCCGCAATGACTTTTTAACTTTATGATACAATTTTCACAATGATGATTCAAGATTTCATAATGAATTTTAGCGTTGTTAATTCCTATTTTTCTTGTAGTGTAATCAATAAATTCAAATAATTGATGTCTGACGTGCTTATCTACATCTGCCTTGAATCGATTGCGAATATATGAATATAGGATACTTGTAGGTACCCAAATCCACAATTCTAATGGTATCCTTAAATTTAAGTTGTTTTTGTAATAAATTTTATATAAAAATATAAAAATAAATAAATATACACCTGTTGACACCATTTTTTGATTGAAAACGGGGTCGACTTGGGTTTTGGAAAATGAAAACGAAAATGGGAGTCGCCACCGATCCTTTTTGATGAGGCGTGATCGGATCACCTGGAAAAGTGGTTGTTTTTAATAAACAATTTGATTTTATTAAAACCACAAGTTTGGTCCACGAAATTCAGAAAAACGGGTTCGGGAGTCGGTTACGCACGAGGAAGGATTAGCACCCTCGATACGCCCAAAATTGGTACCTAGTTGATTACTTAATGTCTTAGTGTCGAAAAACTGAAAACTTTAAAGAAATTTAAAATACGATCCTTATTTTGAAAGAAAATTTATAAAAATCGAGCTGCTCGTTATGACTTTTTTATTTCAGAAAGAGAAAATGTCACACCCAATACGTTAGGGTATGATATCTTACCTCTTCAGAAATGAGCAAGTCTAAACTCGCATAGAAAAGTTTAAAAGAGTGTTTGATTGTTTAAGTCATAAAAAAATTGTGACCCAATACGTTAGGGTATAATTTCTTCAAATGTTAAATATTGAATATTGCATTTATTTTGAAAAATTCTCGTCTCGAGGAATCAACGTATCATGTCCAATGCATTAGGACACGACGTATTGAATTCTCGATAATGAGTTTTATTTATGTCTTTTTTTTAAAAAGAAGAGTAACCTCGATTATTTAGATTCAACGAAGAAAATCGAAACCCAATACGTTAGGGCTCGATTCTTTCGAGGATCTCAAATACCGATGGTTACTTTTATTTTGAAATTTTCTGTTTTTTGATAAATCCAAGTAGAAGTAGGTGTAAAATAACAATAATGATGCAACGTAAATAAAATAATACAAGCAAAATAAGAAAAGATAAATAAATAAGATGGCAAATATATAATAAAAAGAAATCAACAAATAAAAGTAAATAAATAATTAATTAATTAAAGCACTTAAATAAAATAATAATGATAATAAGCATGTAAATAAATAAATAAATTAACAACAAATAAAACAATAGTAGTGAATAACATAATAATATATATATGTATGTATGTATGTATGAATTAAATATATATATATATATATATATATATATATATATATAAAGGTATGTCTTAAATTATAAAGATTGTATATCAGTAGGTATATGTATTTATGAAAAAATAAAAATATGTATATTGATATATAGATATGTATATAAGTTGTAAAATATGTAAAAATATGCAAGTATATTTAAGTTATAGAAAATAATGTATGTATATCATAAATATATATATGTATATATATATCGAGATCCTAATAAAAAAATAAATAAGTAGGTAATAATAATATTAATGTTAAAAATAATTAACTAAATAATAAAAGATTAAAAAAATAACTAAATTGAAATAAAAACAAAGATACAGGGCCAATTCGAAATAATAAATAACAAAAATGATCAAATTGTGAAACGCGTAAAAAAGGGAAGGACCGAAACAGTAAATAAACCAAAGTTCTAAAACGCAGCACTTCAGTGGACTAAAATGAAACAAAAGTAAAATTTTAAGGCTAGATCAAAATAAAAGAGAACAACGAAATAGGACCAAACTGTAATGCACTGAAATATTGGAGGGATGGCGCATAAATAACCTGCTTGAAGAAAACACGGATCCTCCCTGTGGTCGGGTCATCACATGGTCGAGACCAAAACGACGCCGTTTTTGGTCTCTAAACCCTAAGCCCAAAGGACGCCGTTTTATAGGGTTATTTAAAACAAAAAAATTCCTCAAAATTTCCCATTTAGCCGTCTTCCTAAAAAAATTTCATTTTTCTCTCAAAATCAGTCTTTTTCGGTCTAGGGCCTTGATTGACGGTCACCGTCGTGGCTCTACTGCATGCGGTGGTTAGAGCCCTCAAAAATAAAATTTTTTAAACCCCCTCGGAAGCCGAATGAAGGCCAAGCCTTCACGAACCAGAGGCCATAGGGAAAACACCCCGCGCCTTCTCTCGGTCCCGGCTCGGCGATGGAGAACCACCTCCGCCCGGTACACGTGTATGCCTCGGTGAGTTTTCCTTCTTTTTCTTTTTAGCTGCTTCTTTATTTGTAGATGTAGAGAGAAAAAGAGAAAAGAAAAAAATAAAAAAATAAAAACGAAAATAAAAAAGGCAAATCTGAAACAGAAGAATCGCAAATCACCTTCAAATTTTTTTGTTTGCTTTTGATTTCTAAAAGTGTTTGTAAAAGAGGGGAAGCCGAACCCCTTACAACGATAATCTTCGGCTTTTTATAGCCCAAAAATTACATCTTTTTCTATTATTTTTCTATTTTTGGTTGCTGTTGTTTGGTTGCTTTCTTTGTTTTCTTCTTTGTAGGTGACGGCGCAAGTAGGCATGGCGGTAATGGACGCGGATGAGACGTTCGGCGGCTGTGGCGGCGACTAGGGTTTCAGTTTCTGAAACCCTAGGCAGATATTTTTTTGGGAAATTGGGCCCTATTGGGTTATGGGCTTCGGATTTGTATTGGGTCAGGGGGTTTAGACTAGTTGGGCTCCGGGTTTGGGTTGTTTTGTAATGAGGCTTTGGGCTGGTAGCTGATGAGTGAGGTTTAATTGTAATTGGGCCCGGGTTTAAAATTGGGCTTGTACAGTTGCCCCTCTTTGCTCGTCGTCGTGTAGCGATAACAGAGCAAAGACTAAGAAAGACCAATTTTTACCCGGTCTCGTCAAGGAAACAAGATTCGCCGTCGTAGCTTCAACCTATTCCACTACATCGCCTGGCAAGTAAGACTCGCCGTTGTGGCTTCAATCTTTGAATTGCAATGTCAGGGAAGTGAGATTCGCCTTTGTAGCTTCAATTTGCTCCGCTGCATCGCCTGGGAAGTAAGATTCACCGTTGTGGCTTCAATCTTTTGAATTGCAATGTCGGGGAAGTGAGATTCGTCGTTGTAGCTTCAATCTGCTCCGCTGCATTACCTGGGAAGTAAGATTCATCGTTGTGGCTTCAATCTTTGAATTGCAATGTCAGGGAAGTGAGATTCGTCGTTGTAGCTTCAATCTGCTCCGCTGCATCGCCTGGGAGTAAGATTCACCGTTGTGGCTTCAATCTTTGAATTGCAATGTCAGGGAAGTGAAATTCGCCATTGTAGCTTCAATCTGCTCCGCTGCATCGCCTGGGAAGTAAGATTCACCGTTGTGGCTTCAATCTTTGAATTGTAAACTATGGTTTCTTCGATCTGCTTCGCTGTCAGTGCAGGAAAGCAAGATCTGCAACTTCATTGGTTTATTCTCTAGGGAACATGACCTGTATGTTCTATTTTATGAACCTAATTATGCCTAGTGTTTAAGATGACATGATCAGAATGAATCAAATGCTCCTAACTAGACGCGCATGAATGACATTTTAATGAATGCAGAATGTCATGAAGATGATTCCTTAATGTTTGAGTTGTTATTGCTTATTGCTCAATCAGGCTTTACTGCCAACATGTACAAATGCTATCCTGTCCGGTTGGTAAAGCTCATCCCTTACTTGGTCTGATTGCCCCCACTATAATCTTCAAGGTTCAATCCACTGGATACAAAAATTGGAATCATCTTTCTCCCTCTGTAACCCAAGGATAGAAAGACCTGGGCTTTTTCTCGATCCTCTGTTATCATAATTCAATGATACAGAATGTGAAACTCTTCGGTCTCCTACACCATTCCCAAGGTGTCATAACAAATGTTTATGCACAATGAAGAATTTTCCTCTCCCAGAAGACCTTTTCTTATTGCTTGGTGAACATCGTTTGTTTATTCTTTGAAGTCTTGTCACCAACACGACATCTTGTCATTTTGTTTTATCCATGTTTGGACAAAAAAGTTTGAAAGGATAGTCCTCACTTAAACCTTTTCCTTTTAGACGCTTTAAATTTGGTGTGTTCTAAACAACAGTCCTGTTTCAGGTTCCTTCATTATTTAGAAATTTCTAGAGTAATATGCAAAACTCAATTTCCTTGAACATTCAGTCCATTGAAAGATTATCGCAACAAACAAACAAAATGTTATTGAGAACAAATCTCGAAATGAATGAGTTAATCAAGATAACAAATTTTGCTAAGATAAGATGAAAAAAAGACAATAAACAAAATGAAATTTTATTGGGGAACAAAGCTTGAAATGAATACATTAATCAAGACAACAAATTTTGCCAAGATTCAAAATATAAGATGACAACAGGTGCCCCAGATATCGCAGCACGAGCTTCCCTGCATAAGTTTTTCTAGAGACCATTTAATATATGTTTAGGGAATCTACAGTATTTTGTCGATACCCCAAGATATCGCC
The DNA here is from genome assembly GCF_025698545.1 of Gossypium raimondii. Lineage (NCBI taxonomy): Eukaryota > Viridiplantae > Streptophyta > Magnoliopsida > Malvales > Malvaceae > Gossypium > Gossypium raimondii. The sequence goes on along the minus strand of NC_068566.1, from coordinate 7,582,416 downwards.
TACCCTTTCTTGTGATTCAGGTATAGTAAGACCACCACATGCCCCAGGTTTTGATCAAAATTTGAGTTGTTCCTTTCACCTCACGTTTCTTCAAAATTTGAGCCGCCTTTTTCAGGTTTTCAACTCAAATCCCCTTTGGTCTCAAGGCGCCTTTTATGGGTTTTCACATTGGCCTCTCCTTTTTTTTTTTGGAGTGCCCTTCATAGGTTTTCACTTTGGTCCTTCCCTCTTCAAGTGAAATATTTCTTGACTGAATCTGAGTTTACAGGATTTGGCAGGCTTTTACTATCCATCTCGCTCAAGATTAAAGCTCCTCCAGAAAAGACATTTTTTACCACATAAGGACCTTCCCAATTTGGCATCCATTTTCCTCTAACATCTTTTTGTAGAGGAAGAATCTTTTTCAACACCAAGTTCCCCTCGTAAAATTCTCTGGGATGAACTTTTTTGTTATAGGCTCGCATCATTCGTTTCTGATACATCTGACCGCGACGAATAGCTTTTAACCTCTTTTATTCTACCAAGTTTAGCTGGTCATATCGAGATTGAATCCATTCAGCCTCATCTAACTTTAGTTCGGCTAATACTCGGAGAGAAGGGATTTCAACTTCTATGGGTAAAACTGCCTCCATCCCATAGACTAAAGAAAAATGAGTTGCCCCCGTAGAGGTCCTAACAGAGGTACGATATGCCAGAAGAGTGAAAGGTAATTTCTCGTGCCAGTCTTTGTAGGTTTCAGTCATTTTCCCTACAATTTACTTAATTTTTTGTTAGCTGCTTCCACGGCACCATTCATTTTTGGGCGGTACGGTGACGAATTGTGGTGTCTGATCTTGAACTAACTACAAATTTCCGCTATTAAGTTGTTATTCAAGTTCAGCGCATTGTCGGATATGATCCTTTCGGGCATCCCGTTTCAGCATATGATCTCTTTTTTCAGAAACTTGCTAACTGCTAACTTCGTGACATTTGCATACGAATTAGCCTCCACCCATTTAGTGAAGTAATCAATAACCACAAAGATAAAACGATGTCCATTAGAAGCCTTTGGGGATATTGGCCCAATAACATCCATTCCCCACATGGAGAAAGGCCATGGAGAAACCATAACGTGAAGGGGTGAAGGTGGTGCGTGCATTTTGTCACCATAAATTTGACATTTATGGCACTTTTTGGCATAATTAATGCAATCCCCTTCCATGGTGGACCAATAATACCCAAATCTCATCATTTGTCTGGCCATCGTGAAGCCATTGGCATGCGTTCCACAGATACCTTCATGCACTTCTTCCAAAATTTTCTTGGCTTCGAAAGCGTCCACACATCTCAACAATACTTGATCTTTTCCCCTTTTATACAAGATATCCCCATCTAGGACATAATCAATGGCTAATCTCCTTAATGTCTTCCTATCAATTCCCGTCACATGATCAGGGTACTCACGACTCTTCACATATCGCAATATGTCATGATACTAGGGGTGATCATCCTTTTCCCCTTCATTGTCAATGTTGCAACAATGGGCTGGAGCCACATAAATGCTGATCTGGATAGGCTTCATATCCTCTAGTTTGTTCACTTTGAACATAGAAGCTAGGGTGGCCAAAGCATCTGCCATCTGGTTCTCATCTCGTGGAAGATAGCTAAAGGTGACACTATCAAATTCTTCAATCAATTCCATAACCAATTTTTGATAGCGGACTAACTTCGGGTCTCTTGTTTCCCATTCCCCTTTGAGCTGGTAAATTACTAATGCAGAGTCCCCGTATACCTCTAACACCTTAATTTTCCGCTCTATGGTTGCTCGGATGCCCATAATGCAAGCTTCATACTCAGCCATGTTATTTGTGCAATCAAAGTCCAATTTGCTAGTGAAAGGGTAATGATCTCCACTAGGGGACACGAGTACTACCCCGATTCCGTTGCCTATAGCATTTGAAGCTCCATCAAAATTTAGCTTCCAAAGACCACCTTCTTGGAAATCTTTTTCTACAGTTGCAACATACATCAAATCCTCATTTGGGAAATCGAATTTCAATGGATCATAATCTTCCAGTGCTCTACTTGCCAGGAAGTTCGCTATTGCACTCCCTTTGACCGCCTTCTGGTTCACATAGACTATGTCAAATTCAGATAGAAGAATTTGCCATCGGGCCATTCTTCCATTCAGAGCGGTTGACTCCATCAAGTATTTTAAGGGCTCCAATTTAGAGATTAACCAGGTTGTATGGTACATGTATTGTCTCAGTTTCCGAGTTGTCCAGATTAGAGCACAACATAACCTCTCGATTGGCGAATATCTTGTTTCGCATTCGGTGAACTTCTTACTGAGATAGTAGATTGCTCTTTCTTTTCTTCCTGACTCATCATGTTGACCAAGCATGCATCCCATAGAATTTTCAAATCGCCAAATACAAGATGAGCGGTTTATGCAGGCAAGGTGGCATCAGCACTGGGGCGTTGGACAAGTAATGTTTGACTTTTTCAAAAGTTTTTTGACATTCCTCATCCCATACACCTGGATTGTGTTTCTTAAGGAGACGGAATATGGGGTCACATTTCTCGGTTAATTGTGAAATAAACCGAGCGATATAGTTCAGTCTTCCTAGAAAACCTCGAACCCCTTTTTGAGTACGCGGCAGAGGTAATTCTTGTATTACTCTTACTTTGTCAGGATCAATCTCAATTCCTCTCTCACTGACCACGAACCCAAGCAATTTTCCTGATCTGACTCCAGATGTGCATTTCGCTGGATTTAGCTTTAGCTGAAATTTTCTCAACCTCATAAATAATTTCTTAAGGACCTGCACATATTCCTCTTCTGTTTTAGATTTTGCAATCATGTCATCAACATAGACTTCTAACTCCTTATGCATCATATCATGGAACAGTGTTACCATGGCCCTCTAATACGTTGCCCCTGCATTTTTCAACCCAAATGGCATCACTTTATAACAAAAGGTCCCCCAGAGGGTTATGAATGTAGTTTTCTTCATATCCTCATGATGCATCTTAATTTGGTTATATCCAGAGAAACCATCCATGAAAGAAATCGTGAATACCTCATTGTGTTGTCTACTGTATGTCGATGTGTGGCAAGGAAAGTTATCTTTGGGCTAGCCTTATTTAAATCTCTATAATCTACACACATTCGTACCTTCCCATCTTTCTTAGGGACAGGTACGATATTGGCTACCCACTCGGAATATTTGACCACTTGTAGGAATCCAGCACCGGATTACTTTTGCACCTCCTCTTTTATTTTTAATACAACATCAGGCCTCATTCTTCGGAGTTTTTGTTGAACGGGTTTGCAATCTTCCTTTATAGGAAGACGGTGAACTACGATATCAGTGCTTAACCTGAGCATATCTTGGTATGACCATGCGAAGACATCTTTGAATTCTCGAAGCAACTCAATGAGGTCTTGGTTTACTTCTTCAGCTATGCATGTACCAATCTTCACCACTTTTCCCTCTTCCAGGATCACCGTCTCTACCGTCTTCTCATGAAGTAAGATTTATTTCTCTTCCTGCTCTACCATCCTCAACAGGTCCGGAGATAGGGTGCAATCTATGTTATCTTCAAAATCTTGAGATTCCTCAAACCACATATCTCGTTCAAAAGGATTTTCTAGGTCTGTAGTAGGGTCACTCATGTCATTGATATCTTGGGACCTATTATGAATATCAAAGAATGTACAAGGAATGTATGAATTCAAGGATTCTTATTTAGTATGGTCATGAATGAAAGAATGATTTGGAATAAAAGCATCCAAAATGATTATTCATACGAAAGAATGAAAAGAATCTTAAAAGAATATATACTCAAAAAGAAAATGCGAAGATATATTTCATTAAAGTCAAAATGTTCCAATATAAGCCCATTTCATTTCACAAAAAGTTTTCATTTTCTCTAGGCTTAAAACAATTAGTTTGTTTTGAATATTACTCTGGAAAAGCTCTAAAAACTTCAGGCATTTCTTCTGCAGTCCAATTGCTTAAAACACTCCCAGGTTCAAAGGGACAGATGCTTGATATACTCCTTTCTTCAGATTCTTCTTCAGATATGGCATTGATATTCAGACTTCCTAACATTTCCTCCGCGGTCTTCTTTCTTGGAATCCCCAGTCCAGAATACATGGTTCCTCCTGACACAAAGGTCTTGGATATGTGGGGGAAAGTCATGGGTTCCCAATCAACTTTTTCTCCGTTCAAACGCGCCTTCCTCCTCTCTTGTCTTTTCTCCAACTCTTTCCTTCTTTGCTTAGCATTTGGTTTAAATCCTAAACCAAAGTGATCTTGTTTGTCCTTCAGCACTGGTGCCTCTATCCTTCCTTGAAGGCATCTTCCCAGTCCTCTTTCGGGCATAGCTCCTTTCCCAACCGTCATTTGTAGTCCCATCCTCGTGGCTCTAGATATGCTGGGCATCGGGATCTTCTTTCCCTCAATAACAGAGGTTACATTTATGAACTTTAAGGATCGAAAAGAACATTCGACCACCTCATCATCCGTTCCCAAATATGGTGCGTCACTGGTTACCAATGCAATGATATCTTGCTCAGCGTCAATAGTAACTAACCGGCCTTCTGTCACTAATTTCAACTTCTGGTGCAACGATGAAGGCACCGCCCCTGCTGAATGAATCCACAGTCTCCCCAGCAAGCAATTATATGAAGGCTTGATATCCATCACTAAGAAATCCACTTCGTATGTATTTGGGCCAATCAAGAGGGGTATTTCTATTCTTCCCATCACCTTTCTTTCGGTACCATCAAATGCTCTCACTATGTTCTGACATGATTTCATATTAGAGCTATCCACCGGTAACCTATTTAAGGTGGACAGGGGTAAAACATTTAGGGCTAATCCATTATCAATTAGCACACCCAATAACATATACTCCCCGCAACGAGTAGTGATATGTAAGGCTTTGGTGGCTCCTCTTCCCCCCGGAGGTATTTCATCATCATTAAAGAAAATGAAATTGTCGGCGCCGATATTGTTAACCAAACGGTCCAACTTATTCACTGAGATATCGTTAGCGACATAAGTTTCATTTAGCACCTTAATCAACGCATTACGATGTATCTCTGAATTTAGAAGCAACTCAAGCACAGAGATACGAGCCGGTTGCTTATGTAATTGTTCTACCACGCTGTACTCACTATGTTTCAAGAATTTTAGAAATTCTCTAGCCTCAATTTCAGTTACCGGCTGATTGACATGCGATTCAATTTTGTCTGTTTTTGCTTTTCCCAGTTCAGCTGTTAAGGCTTTTTCTTTTCCAGATTCCACTCTCGCATTTGCCGGATCATAGCATTTTCCACTTCGTGTATAGAATCCTTCCTTCTCTTCTGAAGCATTTACCAAGCTCTCTCTTCCTGGAATCGTCACATTGCAGTCGTAATTCCAAGGAACCTTTTTGCTATCCTTGTAGGGAAAGGATATAGGTTTTTGGATTATGACCTTTGGCGCTGTTTGTATTCCAGATTCTTTGTTCATTGGCTTTGAAATAATCACCACTGGGTGATTAACCTCTTGGGCCTTCCCCGCAGATCCTTCGTCTGAAGCATAAACTTCTCCCTTTTCTAGTCCCTTGATCTCTTCATAAAACTCCTACTCCTTGTTATCCATTAAGTTTTGCACCATGGTTCTGAATTCAGTACATTTTTGGATGTCGTGGCCTTCTTCTGCGTGGAACTCACAAAACTTCCTTACTCCTTCAGGCCTTTCTATTGAATCTTGCTTGATGAGACCTCCTTTCACCATTTGTTTCCAAACCCATTCAAGGGGGGTTTTTATGTCTGCTACGTTAGCTTTGACTCTCCTTCCTCCATTCTCAATTATCGCATTCACCCCTTTATTATCATGATTGGGCAACGGATTCTCTGCTACGTTTGGTCCAGATGAGTCACCTATCTTTACGATCCCCAAATTGATAAGTTTTTCAACTAACTTCTTGAATGTAGTGCAGTTTTCAATTGAGTGCCTCTTAGTTCCCGCGTGATACTCGCTGTAGCGACCTAAAAATTTGGCGATGGGCACTCGTCGAAGTAAATATTAAAAATTTGAAAACGGAGTTTCGATTTTATTTGAAAAGGAGTCGCCACCAATCTTTTTTTTCTAGGTGTGATCGGACACCTAATAAATTCTCTTTTTAGAAGAAAAATTTATTTTTAAATTTTCCTAAAAAAGAGGTAATTTTAGGTCTGCGTGAAAATCCAGAGAAAATTAGGGCTCGGGAGTCGGTTACGCGCGAGGAAGGTATTAGCACCCTCGCGACGCCCAAAATTGGTATCTTGTTAAACGCGTGTTGTCTTAATTTTCAAAAATACGAGTTCAATTTAATATTTAGTCGTGAACCGATTGAAACACGTGAATTTTGAAACACAACCCTCTTTTTTTTGAAAAAAACACGAATTTGTTTAAAAAAAACACGAGAATTTTTGAAGACACGGCAATTTATTAAAAACACGAAAATTTTTGAAACACAAAAATTTTTGAAATACGAGAATTTTTTTTTGAAAACACGATTTTTTTTGAAACGCGAAAATTTATGAAACACGAGAATTGTTGAAATCACGAAAATTTTTGAAAACACGAAAATTTTTGAAACATCGAAGTTTTTAGAAAACACGAAAATTTTTTTTGATCATCGGAATTTTTGAGAACACGAAAATTTATGAAAAACAGAAGTTTTTAGAAAACACGAAAACTTTTTTTCGTCGGAATTTTTGAAAACACGAAGATTTTTGAAACACGACAAATTTTTTTCTAAACATGACAATTTTTGAAATACGAGAATTTTTTTAAAATACGGAATTTTTTTGAAATACGAGAATATTAGAAACACGAAAATAAATTTTTTGAGAACACGAAAATTATTTGAAAAACGCGAAAAGTCGAGAAATTTGTAAACACGATAAAATTTTGAAAACACGAAATTTTTGAAAAAAGTGAAAGGTCGATTTTTTAACACGAGAAATTTTTGAAAACACGAAAATTTGAAATACAGAAATTATTTTTTTAAAAAACACGAATATATTTTTTGAAACACGGGAAATTTTATTATTATTATTTTGAAACACGAGAAATTTTGAAAACATGAAAATTTTTGAGACACGATTTTTCTTTAAAAATACCGTATTTAACACGAATCGATGATATTCACCCCGATATGGCGATGAAACCATCGAATTAGTGTTAACTCAATTCAATTTAATATTTAATCGGGATTCTAATAAAACACGAGAATTTTTATTAAAATACGAGGATTTTTGAATATTTTTATTTTTAGAAGGGCGTCGTCCCATATTTAACACGAGCCATCGATATTCACCCAACATAGCGATGAAATCGACAGCTCGGTGTTAGACCGGTTCGTTGCCTTATGCGTTAAAATAATTTTTCTAATCTAAAAAATGAAAATATTTAAATTTAAAATTACAAAATGAAATGAGCATAATAATATAAATGCCATAGAAATGGGCTAAATTAAAAAAAAAAGAATTAAGAATTTACCAATAGCCCAAATTTATGGGCTTGAAGTTTGATGATTTTTTTTAGGCCTGCTGCGAATTAGGCCTGGGTTGCTTCTGATGGGCCAGATCCGGGTCGGGTCAAGCGGGTCGGATCTGCTAGTCTCTGGTCTGAAGCTGGGCGCGGGCTTGGACTGCTGCTGTGCTACTGGGCCTGCGTTGGGCTGCGCTACTGGGCTGGCGCAAAAGGCCTGCTACAGGCCTGCTATTTTTTTTCTGTTCTGCTGCTTGGGCTGCCACTGCTATTGGGCCTGTTGACTGGCCTGCTACAATGTGGCTTGCTATCTTTCTTATTTTTTTCTTTTTTCCTTTTCTTTCTTTCTCCTTCTTCTTCTTCCCTTTTCTTTTTCGTCTTTCAAATCCCACCACCGCTTCTCCACCGTCGTCCATCGTCTTGCCGTCGACTCCTCTTTGCACTTTCGGTGGTCGACGATTCAAAGGTAAATGCTTTTCCTCCTCAAAACTTGATTCTTGGCTACTACTTTTTGTTGATTTTGATCTTTTTTTTAATTCTTGTTGGGCGTTTCTTGATTGGCTCCTAGATGGGACGGAGGTGGTTGTGCCTTGATGAGTGGTGGCTAACGATGGCGGTGAGTATGGGATCGGCGGATGGGAGTTTTTTTTTGCTTGAAATTTTCTTTGGTTTTTTGCTTTCGTTCCCAAAATTTTTTGAACCCCCTCCTTCTTTCCTCTCACTTTCTTCTTTTAAATCTTTCAACTTTGTCTCTTTCTTCTTTGTTTTCGGTGGCGAGGAGGAGGAGGCACGCATGACGACCGATTGGAGGTGTCGGCGTGGAGAACGGGCACGCCGAATCTTGATTAGAGGCGATCTTGTCATGCCGGAAGGACTAAATTGTAACGTGTAAAGTTTCGGGCAAAAATGCGATGTTAGGAAAATATAGGGCAAAAATGTAATTTCTGGAAAGTTCAGGGGCCTGACTGTAATTTACGAAATATTAGGGGTTAAAGTGTAATTTAAAGAAAATTTTAGGGTCAAAATGTAAATTTTAAAAAGGTTTAGGGTCAAAATGTAAATTTTGAAAAGTACAGGGGTTAAAATGCAAAAAATTAAAAAATTTCTTTTTTTTTTCAAACACGAAATTAATCCCGGACAAAATTCAGTGATTACAATGCCCTCTTTGCTCATCATTTGTGAAACAGGATAGAGCAAAGACTAAAAAGCACTGAATTTTGTTCGACCATCCAAAATTTTCCTCTTTATTTGAAAAGCAGAAATCGAGAACAGCTCGGCGTGCGACCCGAGACTCAACTCACCTCTTGGATTATGAGTTGATCTTCGAAAAACAAAAATCGAAAATACCTCGACATGTGCCCCGAGGCTCAACTCACCTCTATATTATGAGTTGATTTTTGAAAAACGAAAATTTAAAAGAAATACCTCGGCATGACCCGAGGCTCAACTCACCTCTGTATTATAAGTTGATTTTTGAAAAACGGAAATTTAAAAGAAATACATCGGCATGACCCAAGGCTCAACTCACCTCTGTATTATGAGTTGATTTTTGAAAAACGGAAATTTAAAAGAAATACCTCGGCATGACCCGAGGCTCAACTCACCTCTGTATTATGAGTTGATTTTTGAAAAACGGAAATTAAATTAAAAAAATACCTCAGCGTGACCCGAGGTTTAACTCACCTCTGTATTATGAGTTGATTTTTTGAAAAAAGCATAAATTTAAAAAATACCTCGGCGTGACCCGAGGCTCAACTCACCTCTGTATTATGAGTTGATTTTTGAAAAAGAAGAAATTTAAAATACCTCAACGTGACCCGAGGCTCAACTCACCTCAGATTATGAGTTGATTTTTGAAAAAGGTAAATTAAAAAAATACCTCGGCGTGACCCGAGGCTCAACTCACCTCTCAGATTATGAGTTGATTTTTGAAAAAGCGAAATTTAAAAATACCTCGGCGTGACCCGAGGCTCAACTCACCTCTGTATTATGAGTTGATTTTTTGAAAAAAGAAGAAATTTAAAAATACCTCAACGTGACCCGAGGCTCAACTCACCTCTGTATTATGAGTTGATTTTTTGAAAAAGCGAAATTTAAAAATACCTCAACGTGACCCGAGGCTCAACTCACCTCAGATTATGAGTTGATTTTTGAAAAAGCGAAATTTAAAATACCTCAGCGTGACCCGAGGCTCAACTCACCTCTCAGATTATGAGTTGATTTTTGAAAAATAGAAATTAAAATACCTCAGCGTGACCCGAGGCTCAACTCACCTCTGTATTATGAGTTGATTTTTTGAAAAAAGCAGAAATTTAAAAATACCCCAGCGTGACCCGAGGCCTAACTCACTTCTAGCATTATGAGTTGATTTTTTTTTTGAAAAAAAAAATTGAAAAGACCTCAGGATGACCCGAGGCTCAACTCACCTCTCGCATTATGAGTTGATTTTTGAAAATGGAAATTTAAAAGAAATACCTCGGCATGACCGAGGCTCAACTCACCTCTGTATTATGAGTTGATTTTTGAAAAACAGAAGTTTAAAAGAAATACCTCGGCATGACCCGAGGCTCAACTCACCTCTCGAATTATGAGTTGATTTTTTTGAAAAAATAGAAATTGAAAAGACCTCAGGATGACCCGAGGCTCAACTCACCTCTCGCATTATGAGTTCATTTTTGTGAAAACCAAAAATTGAAAAATACCTCGATGTGACTCGAGGCTCAACTCACCTCTCGCAATATGAGTTGATTTTTTTTTTGAAAACACGGAAATTGAAAAATACCTCAGGATGACCCGAGGCTCAACTCACCTCTCGCAATATGAGTTGATTTTTGAAAAAAACAGAAATTTAAAAGAAATACCTCGGCATGACCCGAGGCTCAACTCACCTATGTATTATGAGTTGATTTTTGAAAAACGAAAATTTGAAAGAAATACCTCGGCATGACCCGAGGCTCAACTCACCTCTGTATTATGAGTTGATTTTTGAAAAACGAAAGTTTGAAAGAAATACCTCGGCATGACCCGAGGCTCAACTCACCTCTGTATTATGAGTTGATTTTTTTGAAAAAAGGAAATTTAAAAGAAATACCTCGGCATGACCCGAGGCTCAACTCACCTCTGTATTATGAGTTGATTTTTGAAAAACGGAAATTTGAAAGAAATACCTCGGCATGACCCGAGGCTCAACTCACCTCTGTATTATGAGTTGATTTTTGAAAAAAAACATAAATTAAAAAATACCTCAGCGTGACCGGAGGCTCAACTCACATCTGTATTATGAGTTGATTTTAAAAAAAAGACTGAAATTAAAAATACCTCAGCGTGACCCGAGGCTCAACTCACCTCTGTATTATGAGTTGATTTTAAAAAAAAAGACTGAAATTAAAAATACCTCAGCGTGACCCGAGGCTCAACTCACCTCTGTATTATGAGTTGATTTTTTGAAAAAAGCAGAAATTTAAAAATATAATTCTTGAAAGAAACAAGGTTTCAAAAACATCAAGTGAAACTAAAAGCTTTCTTCTTCATTGATTTTGTACAGCTTTCTCCCAAAATTCCTTGCTCTGTTGGGATACCTGTATATGTCATGTATGATGTTATCTTGATATGCACGTGTTTGTCCTAAATGCTTTTATGCCTACATGATCATGCCATGCACTTTGAACTGTTTGTCACATGCCCCTTTTTCGTAAGGGACTGCATTCATCGCCTTAATCATCGATTTTTCTCTCAGGTTTTGTACTCATCTTCAAGTTTGGTGAGTAACCCACATTTCTTCGTATATCACCCTCTTGCCCCCTGTTGAACATTGTTCCTACTTTGGGGCCCTTGTATTTATCAAATTCTCATCCAGGTAATGCTCAGCATTTCTTTTGTTTAGAGTATGTCATCTTACTATTTATCATTTAAATGAATAAATCATGAGATGCATAAAAAGACAAAGTAGGCATGAAAGAAATATCTCACATTCATTTCATTTTTTTTCAAAAGCAACAAACAAAAAATTGACAAAGAAAGTTTAACAAATAAATTGTCATAAAGAAAAGAAAGCGAGTTCAATGGCCAGAAATGCTCTAGATATCCAATGCATGAACTTTCCACGTTTCTTCATCCTGGATCTTTTCGAGCACGGCTTCTTGTGTAGAAGATTTTGAGCTTCTGAGAATGCTTCAAATATTATAACCCCGCCATTCGACTCCCCGTTCAAGCCAATTGGCTTCTTCAAGCCCGAGCCCACTTCATTAGGACGCCCTTTCGGGTTTTCATCCTAATCTTTTTTTGTTTATCAAGACGCCCTTTTCGGGTTTTCATCTTGATTTTTCTTTTTCTTTTCTTTGTTTTTTTCTTTTTTCTTTTCTTTGTTTTGTTTTTTTTGTTCCTTTTTTGTTTTGTTTTTTTAGGCATAATATTTCTTCACAGCACCTAAGTTCACTGGATTAGGTAATTCTTTCCCGTCCGTCTCAGTGAGAATCAGAGCCCCTCCTAAGAATCCCTTTTTTACAACGTATGGCCCTTCCCAATTTGGTGACCATTTTCTTCGAAAGTCCTTACAGACGGAGAATCTTTCTTAGTCGAGCTCTCCTTCATGAAATTCTCTTGGCCGCACCTTTTTATCATGGGCGTAATCATTCTCTTCGTACATCCGTCCATGACAAATTGCCTTCAAGCGTTTCCCTTCAATAAGGTTTAGTGATCATATCGAGCTCGAACCCACTCGATTCCTCTAACATTGTCTCAATCAAGGCGCTGCAGGATGGGATCTCTACTTGATAAGCGAACGGCTTCCATTCCATAGACCGGAGAAAAGGAGTTGCCCGTGAGCGTTAAATGCAGAGGTGCGGTATGCGTACAAAGCAAATGGTAGCTTCTCGTGCCAGTCTTTATATGTCTCAGTCATCTTCCCGATAATCATCTTAATGTTCTTATTAGTGGCTTCTACTGCTCTGTTCATCTTTGGGCGATAGGGCGAAGAATTATGATGTTTTATCTGAAATTGCTCACACACTTCTTTCATCATCTTGTTGTTCAAATTTAAAGCATTATCTGAAATGATTCTTTCAGGCAGACCGTATCGATATAGGATCTCCTTTTTTAAGAACCTACAGACTGCAGCCTTCGTCATATTAGCAAACGAAGTGCTTGCTACCCATTTTGTGAAGCAGTCTATAACCACAAAGATGAAACGATGCCCATTGGAAGCTTTCGCGGAAATTGGCCCTATAACATCCATGCCCCACATAGAAAAAGGCAACGGAGAAGTCATGACATGAAGGGGTGATGGAGCAGCATGAATTTTGTCACCATAAATTTGACATTTGTGGCACTTTCGTGCGTAACCAATACAATCCCTTTCCATCGTCAGCCAATAATAACCAAGTCTCATAATCTGCCTGGCCATGGTGAAACCACTGGCATGTGTTCCACAAATCCCTTCATGAACCTCTTCAAGTATCTTTCTAGCTTCAACAGCGTCCACGCACCTTAGGAGCACTTGATCTTTTCCCCTTTTGTATAGAATATCCCCATCAAGAACAAATCCAATCGCCATTCTCCTGATTGTTCTTTTGTCATTCTCGTTTGCTTGCTCGGGGTACCTTTGATTCTTGATATACTCCAAGATATCATGGAACCATGGTCGTCCATCTGACTCCTCATCAATACTAAAACAGTGTGCGGGGGTCTCATATATACTCATTTGGATGGGCATTATCTCAGTTTCTCTGTTTGCCTTGAACATCGAAGACAAGGTGGCTAGGGCATCAGCCAGTTGGTTCTCCTCTCGTGGAAAGTAGTTAAAAGTCACTTTATAGAACTCCTTGATCAGCTCTACAACGAGATCATGATATTTGACTAATTTTGGATCTCTCACTTCCCAATCTCCACGAATTTGATAAATGACTAATGCTGAGTCCCCGTGTACCTCTAAGATTTTAATTTTCCTGTCGATAGCTGCACGAAGTCCCATGATGCAAGCTTCATATTCCGCTATATTATTTGTACAGAAGAAATTCAACCTGGCAGTGAGCGGGTAATGATCTCCCTCCGGCGATACTAAGACTGCTCCAATCCCATGCCCCAATGCATTTGATGCACCATCAAAGCTCATCTTCCATGATTTCTCACTTGATGACTCACCCTCTTTTTCTGAAATACAAATCAAGTCTTCATCTGAGAAATCAAATCTCAAAGGCTCGTATTCTTCCGCTGTTCGACTTGCCAAGAAGTCAGCTATCGCACTTCCCTTTATCGATTTTTGGCTCACATACACGATGTCATACTCAGTCAGTAAGATCTGCCATCGTGCCATTCTTCCTGAGAGTGCAGGTGACTCCATGATGTACTTTATTGGATCCAGTTTTAAAATTAACCATGTTGTATAATACAACATGTACTGTCTGAGCCTTCGAACCGTCCAAATCAATGCACAACAAAACTTCTCAATTGAAGGGTACTTTACCTCATATTCTGTGAACTTCTTGCTGAGGTAGTAAATTGCCGTCTCTCTTCTCCCTGACTCATCATGTTGCCCCAGTACGCAACCCATTGAGTTCTCAAACACGGTCAGGTACAATATTAAGGGTTTTTCAGGTGTTGGCGGTACTAGTACCGGAGGATTAGACAAATACCGTTTTATCTTATCGAAGGCCGCTTGGCACTCCTCGTTCCATTCTCCGGGGTTATGTTTTCGAAGGAGTCGAAAAATTGGGTCGCACTGATTGGTAAGTTGAGCAATGAATCGAGCAATGTAATTCAACCTTTCTAAAAATCCTCTGACTTCTTTCTGTGTGCGCGGGGGAGGCAGTTCTTGTATAGCTTTTATCTTGTCTGGATCAACCTCGATACCTCTCTCACTGACAATGAAACCTAGCAGTTTTCCTGAGGTAGCCCCAAACGTACACTTGGCCGGGTTTAGCTTCAACTGGAACTTTCTTAGCCTTTTGAACAGCTTCTTGAGATTTCCAACATGCTCTTTTTCTTCCCGAGATTTGGCAATCATATCATCGACATAAACTTCTATTTCTTTGTGCATCATATCATGGAACAACGTCACCATGGCTCTCTGATATATTGCCCCAGCATTCTTTAATCTGAACGTCATTACTTTGTAGTAGAAGGTCCCTCATATTGTTATGAATGTAGTTTTCTCCATGTCCTCGGGAGCCATCTTTATCTGATTATAACCTAAGAAGCCATCCATGAAAGAAAACAGAGAATGCTTTACCGTATTATCCACCAAAATGTCGATGTGTGGTAAAGGAAAGTTATCCTTAGGGCTTGCTTGATTCAGATCACGATAATCCACGCACATTCGCACCTTGCCATCTTTCTTCGGCACTGGGACTATATTAGCTACCCATTCTGGATACTTAGAGACTTGTAGGAAGCCAGCGTCAAATTGTTTCTTGACTTCTTCTTTTATCTTCAACAGCATTTCAGGTCTCATCCTTCTTAGCTTCTATTGAACAGGTTTGCATTCTGGTTTCAGTGGGAGCTTATAGACCACAATATCTATGTTCAACCCTGGCATATCCTGATAAGACCATGCAAACACATCTTTGTACTTATAGAGCAACGCGATCAAATCCCGCCTGGTGTTTTCTGAAACGGAAGTCCCAATCTTCACTTCTTATTTCTTTTCTTCACTCCCCAAATTCATTGTCTCAACAAATTTTTAATTGAGTAAAATCTATTTCCCTTCTTGTTCAACCATTCTTAGTAAGTCAGGAGGCCGGTTACAATTTTCATCATCTTCCTCGGCTTCAAATTCTCCTAAACAAACAGCCTTCTCGAAATCGATTTCAGGACTTGTAACGGGATTGTTCACGCCATGGATATCTGAGCACTTGAAAGGAGGATAGAAAAGACTGCTATAGGGGAGCATCAAGGTATTGGAATCAACACACACAATGTTATGGAATGAGATACATGGAGAGAAAGGATATGAAGCGATGGGGGTAATTATGAAACTGATAAAAATGAAAAGATCATAACAAAATGCATCTTTATTAATGTCCATTGAAATGATAAATAGCAAACATAAGCTCTTACAAAAGGAATCCCATTACTTAGGGACATACAAAATAATGGAGAATTAACATTGGGCATTACTCTGGAGAGGACTTAGAAACTACAATGAGGTCTATAGCAGTCCAATTTTTCAAAATATGTCTTGGGGATAAGAGCGTATCATTGAAACATCCTCAATTGTATCACTCTCGTTGAGCTCAGCATCCATAGTTCTAGCTCTTAAATGCGTTCTATAAGAATGACGTGATTCCAGACTTGTAGTGTCACAACTGTGGATTATGCGGTTCTAGCCTTAGTGAATGGTTAGGGTGATATGTACATGTAATGAATGAATGAATGACCAATGGATGCTAGTCATGCGTAAATATGCAAAAAATGGTGTTGATTTCAAGATAGCCCCATATTTTGGCGTTTCAATTATCAAAAGAGTCGATTACAAAATATTTTGTCGATGAAGATGCTCATAGTGCCTGAGTCCCACTGTTTTCAAATCCAGTCAAGTCTTCGAGATCGTTTTGACGAGCATTCAAAGTCACACGCTTGGGAAGATCAGAGGTGTATCCTTCCTTCAAACTGTCCCCTTTCACTTTTTGAGTTCTCAAAGACCAATCTCGGACTACAGCATTTTTCTCGGTTACTCGTGTAATTGACTCCTCCATCAGAAACCCGTTTTTGGCAACCAATATTTAACCAACACCTTCCTAATGAGATGTCTACGATGCATGATGAAAAATAAGATGAAAAACAAATAACCTTGGTTAGAGATCACAAGAGATGTAAATGAAGAAAGAAGAAAAATAAATACTATGGAAAATTTAACGAATTAAGCTATTCAATCATGCGATTTGGAGGAACAGACCCACATTTTCTTTTTTTGCCCCAGCATGCTTTACAAAAACCTACCCCACATACTATCAGACAATCTACCCGACTCAATTTATTAAAAAAAACTCAATTCATTTGCAAATAAGTGTAAATGTAAAAGAAATAAAAGGTAAGAGGCGTCTCTCCCGTGTACTTATTTTGGTGACTATTCAACGGACAGAGGTTCGGCATGGCTCTAATTGGATGGCTCGTACGGTTCACTACATGTGGTTCTGGTTCTAGAAAGGTACTCAAATTGTCCATACTGTCACCTACTAAGGTAAGTAAAGAGCCTCGGTTATCGCCCGTCATGGGCTTGCGAGTTCAATTCGAGGGATTACATTTACTTATGCCTATGCGGAGGGACGAGTTAACTCACGAAAGCATAAGTCATATGTAACCCGGAAGTATTTCACTAGCCTGTGCGGAGGGACGAGTTAACTCACGAAGGCGTAGCGTTTACTTTCACTTAAACGGACGGAGCCCGGGTAGAGAGCTTATGTTATGCAAGAATGCAAGTGCACGGTGTGTGGGGAGAAACTCACAAACCTTTTTATTTTTATTTTTATTTTTACTAAAAAAACAAACTAAAACCATAAAACATAAAGCTGAAAAAAAACGCGAAAATAAAATAGGTTAGAAAAATATTAATTTCAAAACCGGATGCGGATGCATGATTTTTCAAAACAAAATTCAAGGATCACGATTAAAAATTAAATTGAACAAGAAGTTTTAAAAATTTTGACAAAACGCGTTTAACACCAGACTCGACTCTCAAAAATCCCCAGTGGAGTCGCCAGCTGTAGCGACCTAAAAATTTGGCGATGGGCGCTCGTCGAAGTAAATATTGAAAATTTGAAAACGGTGTTTCGATTTTATTTGAAAAGGAGTCGCCACCGATCTTTTTTTCTAGGTGTGATTGGACACCTAATAAATTCTCTTTTTAGAAGAAAAAATTATTTTTAAATTTTCCTAAAAAAGAGGTAATTTTAGGTCTGCGTGAAAATCCAGAGAAAATTAGGGCTCGGGAGTCTGTTACGCGCGAGGAAGGTATTAGCACCCTCGCGACGCCTAAAATTGGTATCTTGTTAAACGCGTGTTGTCTTAATTTTCAAAAATACGAGTTCAATTTAATATTTAGTCGTGAACCGATTGAAACACGTGAATTTTGAAACACAACCCCCTTTTTTTTGAAAAAAAACACGAATTTGTTTAAAAAAACACTAGAATTTTTGAAGACACGGCAATTTCTTAAAAACACGAAAATTTTTGAAACACAAAAATTTTTGAAATACGAGAATTTTTTTTTGAAAACACGATTTTTTTGAAACGCGAATATTTATGAAACACGAGAATTGTTAAAATCACGAAAATTTTTGAAAACACGAAAATTTTTGAAACACGGAAGTTTTTAGAAAACACGAAAAATTTTTTGATCATCGGAATTTTTGAGAACACGAAAATTTATGAAAAACAGAAGTTTTTAGAAAACACGGAAAATTTTTTTCGTCGGAATTTTTGAAAACACGAAGATTTTAAAAACACGACAAATTTTTTTCTAAACATGACAATTTTTGAAATACGAGAATTTTTTTTAAAATACGGAATTTTTTTGAAATACGAGAATATTAGAAACACGAAAATAAATTTTTTGAGAACACGAAAATTATTTGAAAAACGCGAAAAGTCGAGAAATTTGTAAACACGATAAAATTTTGAAAACACGAAATTTTTGAAAAAAGTGAAAGGTCGATTTTTTAACACGAGAAATTTTTGAAAACACGAAAATTTGAAATACGGAAATTTTTTTTTTAAAAACACGAATATATTTTTTGAAACACGGGAAATTTTATTATTATTTTGAAACACGAGAAATTTTGAAAACATGAAAATTTTTGAAACACGATTTTTCTTTAAAAATACCGTATTTAACACGAATCGATTATATTCACCCCGATATGGCGATGAAACCATCGAATTAGTGTTAACTCAATTCAATTTAATATTTAATCGGGATTCTAATAAAACACGAGAATTTTTATTAAAATACGAGGATTTTTGAATATTTTAATTTTTAGAAGGGCGTCCCATATTTAACACGAGCCATCGATATTCACCCAACATAGCGATGAAATCGACGGCTCGGTGTTAGACCGGTTCGTTGCCTTATGCGTTAAAATAATTTTTCTAATCTAAAAAATGAAAATATTTAAATTTAAAATTACAAAATGAAATGAGCATAATAATATAAATGCCATAGAAATGGGCTAAATTTAAAAAAAAAAAGAATTAAGAATTTACCAATAGCCCAAATTTATGGGCTTGAAGTTTGATGATTTTTTTTAGGCCTGCTGCGAATTGGGCCTGGGTTGCTTCTGATGGGCCAGATCCGGGTCGGGTCAAGCGGGTCGGATCTGCTGGTCTCTGGCCTGAAGCTGGGCGCGGGCTTGGACTGCTGCTGTGCTACTGGGCCTGCGTTGGGCTGCGCTACTGGGCTGGCGCAAAAGGCCTGCTACAGGCCTGCTATTTTTTTTCTGTTCTGCTGCTTGGGCTGCCACTGCTATTGGGCCTGTTGACTGGCCTGCTACAATGTGGCCTGCTATCTTTCTTATTTTTTTCTTTTTTCTTTTTCTTTCTTTCTCCCTTCTTCTTCTTCCCTTTTCTTTTTTCTGTCTTTCAAATCCCAGCCACCGCTTCTCCACCGTCGTCCACTGCCGCCGTCGACTCCTCTTTGCACTCGGTGGTCGACGATTCAAAGGTAAATGAGTTTCCCTCCTCAAAACTTGATTCTTGGCTCAAAACTTGATTCTTGGCCACTACTTTTTGTTGATTTTGATCTTTTTTTTTTTTAAATTCTTGTTGGGCGTTTCTTGATTGGCTCCTAGATGGGACGGAGGTGGTTGTGCCGCAGTAGTGGTGGCGCAACGATGGCGGTGAGTATGGGATCGGCGGATGGGAGTGTTTTTTTTGCTTGAAATTTTGTTGTTTTTTTTTTTGCTTTCGTTCCCAAAAATTTTTTTGAACCCCCCTCCTTCTTTCCTCTCACTTTCTTCTTTTAAATCTTTCAACTTTGTCTCTTTCTTCTTTGTTTTCAGGTGGCAGCGGAGGAGGAGGAGGTACGCCAGACGACCGATTGGGGTGTCGGCGTGGAGAAGCAGGCACACCGAATCTTGATTGAGGCGATCTTGTCATGCCCGAAGGACTAAATTGCAGTGTAAAGTTTACGGGGCAAAAATGCGATGTTAGGAAAATATAGGGCAAAATGTAATTTTGGAAAGTTTAGGCGCTTTGATCGTAATTTCTGAAATATTAGGGGTCAAAGTGTAATTTAAAGAAAATTTTGGGGTCAAAATGTAAATTTTAAAAAGGTTTAAGGTCAAAATGTAAATTTTGAAAAGTACAAGGGTTAAAATGCAAAAAAAAAAATCAAACACGAAATTAATCCCGGACAAAATTCAGTGATTACACTCGCATTGGGCATTTGCGTCATACCACTTAGGGTATGGACGTTGCATGGGTTTCAGATAAAAAGGGGAGACCACATGGGCATCAAATAGATTTTGGACAGCTCCTTGTAAGTTATCGGTATAGGTGTAAACTGGGGTCTTTCTGACTTCGAATTAAACTCCTGCCTCGGAGGGCCCTGATGATTGGTAGCTACTGTCTTTGGTGAGCCAACGGTGACAGACTTTGAATATCCTTGATTGTATGTATTCACATTATTTATCTCACCTTCCTTCTTCCTTGAGGTCGGTCTTCTAAAGTTTTCCCCCGTATCTATTTTACCACTTTTTACCGCATTTTCGATCATTTCACCAGTCATCACTATGTCTGAGAAGCTTTTAGTGGCACTTCCCAACATATGATTGATGAATGGGGCCTTTAAAGTATTGATAAAGAGCATTGTGGTTTCTTTTTCCAGTAGAGGCGGCTGGACCTGAGTTGCCACCTCCCTCCACCTCTGGGCGTACTGCCTAAAGCTTTCATTTTGTTTCTTCTCCATGTTTTGTAATGTGATTCTATCGGGTGTCATGTCCGCTACGTGGCTATACTGTCTCATAAAGACTTGTGCCAAATCTTTCCAAGAACTAATTTGGGTACGACTCAGCTGATTGTACCATTTGGCAGCAGCTCCTATCAGACTGTCCTGGAAACAGTGAATTAACAATTGATCATTGTCAATATATCCCGTCATCCTCGGACAGAACATGGTGATATGGGCTTCGGGACAGCTAGTTCCGTTGTACTTCTCGAATTCGGGCATTTTAAACTTATGCGGAAGAACTAAGTTAGGGACCAAACTCAAGTTTTTGGCATTAATCTTGCAACGGTAATCAACATTTTCCATTGCTCTGAACTTTTCTTCTAACCACCTGCACCTATCTTCAAGTTGTTTCGGTAAATCTACTCTTGCCTTTTCTGCTTCTTCCACATCGTTCAGATCAGGAACGACAGGGTTAGCCGGATTATCTCCCGGGTTAGAGCCCGAGCCTATCTAAAAATTTATGGGTGCCAAGGTGTCGACCTGACATTGAGGTCTAATGTGAACACGCGCTCATTGTTGACACATATCCGGTTGTGCTTGAGTGCTCGTTGGGGCAAAACCTGGAGGATAAACAGGGTCCTCCTGATCAACTCCTGAACTAATGGCAGGGCCCTTTCCTTTATCATTCAATAATTGTGTCAGTTGGCTCATTATGGCTCTTTGGGATTCCAGCACATCCAATTGTTCTTGCATCTTATCTTGCATTTCTTTCTACATTTGTTCCAATCGTTCTATCCGTTGATCCATTGCTTTTGTTTTCCTTCTTGTGCCGTAAGGATGTTCCTGGATAACTATCATAACTTTAGTTTATTAGGGTCCTGTTATTATATTTGATGCATAATATAATGCAGATGAATGAAATGAATGCAAAAAGAGGTATTGACTCTAATTCAATTTCATTAGAAAAACTTTACTAGAAAGGAAATTTCTTTACATAAAATAGATTACATATACGGCTTTGCCCTTATACTCAAAGCCTTGACCTTCCTAAGAAGCCAAGCTAATTCCCGGCCTCTGTCCGATTCTGACTCATACTTCAAACTTAACAGATCTGCTTGAACTGCTAGGGTCTGTATGTGCTCAGCTACTTCGGGTACTTGTGCCACCGCCTCACCCATAATATAGTCTCTTTCTCTAATCTGGTTTTGCGATCGATAGAGTTACTCTTGCCACTGTTCATTATCCCTCTCAAGAAGCTCTATTCAGAGTTCACTGTTTTGCAGCGTGTCTTCGAGCTCTCTTATTCGTTCCTTCAATTCCTCGATTTTGCCTAAGCTTGCCTTTAATTCGATCACAAAATTACTACTACGGTGCTAGTGAAGTGACTTTTCTAGCTCAGCTACTCGGACTGTCAACCTCGCTTTCTCATTTTGGCAAACTAGTAGACTGTCTTTCAAAGCAACTTCTCGGGCTTGAATATCCTGAAATTTCTTTTCCCATTGATCAACTTTAGTCATTTCCTCCTGGATCTCCTGTCGCCATTGTTCTGATGTTTTCCCCAAGCCGGCGGTTCTCATTGACCTACGCAACTTCTTGTAATCTTTCTTCAGGCTGTCTAAATCTTCTTCTGCCTTGTTCTTTCCTTTTCTCAGTTTGTCAGCCTCTAATTTTTTAACATCAACATCTAATCCTAATTGCATTTTTTCTTCTTCTAATCGCTCTGTTTTTCTCTCTAGCTCCAAACTCCTTTTTACAAAATCTTGTTTGATGATTTCCACCTCAGAGGGGACCACTTGCAAATGTTCCTCTACTGGCCGAACATCTTCTTCTCTCAACTTGGGGATATTGTCGTTGACTCTCCTACTCCACCACCCGTTGTATTCAGGGGTCACCATTGGTCCGACGGTGAGTCTTTTCACTCAGTGGGTTTGCTTCCAAGCACTGGTCACCTCTCAAATCTTTTTCTTGTAACCATCATCTTTATATGAAAATTCACTCTAGGATAATCCTTGGGTTGCAGGTACAAACTGTCTCGACCTATACTGTTTTAGTACTAACAACGGTGCATAGCCAACAGCTCCCCATATCCCGGGTAAAGGGACTCAGTCGAAATCTCCACATCGATACAATATCTCATCGGGTACCATCTAATGGGCCTTCCACTCGACATCTTCATCTTTGAGATTTTGAAGAATCGCTATCCACTTTTCCACAGTAATGTTGTCAAGTCTTGTTGTCGATGCTAGTTCTTTTAATGGAGAGTAATTCTCTGAGAATACTCGGTAGGAGACTTTATCCACTTTCCAGAAATGACTATGGAACCAAACTAGTAACAACTGTGTACATCCAATGAATCTTCCCTCACCCGTGCTTCGACACGCACTCAAAGATCTAAATGTCTCAGCCAAAATTGCTGGGACAGGTGTGATTCTCTTGTCCAGTCGATCAAACAAGTGCAGAATCGCTTCATCAACGCACCCAGTATTCTAGGAAAATCACCAGCCCATAAATGCTCAAAGCAAAATATCGACCTTCTTCTTAGTATCAAGATGTACTAAAATTAAATCACGCAGACTCCTCCAGGGAATACATTTTCTATCTCCCTTTTGTTTGACCCGCGCCGAAACCCATTCCTCACTCATTGCTAAAATATTCATTAACTTCTTCACAAAAGTCGGGACGTTGACGGCTTTAGAATAAATTTTGTCTACTTGAATCCTAGGGCAACGTAGCAGAGTCGTGTATTCTTCTATAGTAGGCACCAGGTCCGCCTCTCCAAAAGTAAAACAACTATAAGCGGAATTCCAAAACTGGGCCAGAGCTCGAAACAAATGATCGTCCACCTTAATATCCAACAAATAGGGCAAATCACCATAATTATGGTAAAATAGCTGCTTAATTTCATCATCCCACTGGTCCCATATTTCTTTCAACTCTTGGAGATTGTTCTGTGTTACGTTGATATAAGTGAAGTCCCATAATTCTGACTTGTATCCCTCCATCAAGCTGTCACCCTTTTCAAGTTGTGTTTTCTCTGACCATACTTGAACAACCGCATTATTCTCCACCTTATCAAGAAATTCATTTTTCATGCTAAACTTTTCGTCTAGTAACCGAATGTGAGTCAATGCCTTTTTGTAATGAAATGCGATGTAGTCAAAATGCCATGCAACCAAAACAAAAGCAACTAGTCAGTATCATGCATAACAATAAGATTCAATACAACCAAGAAATAATAAAGGCGCCTAATCGGGTAACCACTAGAGTTCGGCATAGTTCTACCTAAAGCGAGTTCCTAAGGTTCACTATATGGTTTGGCTCTAAAGCAAAGGTACCCGAACCAGCAGATTCCTCGATCCTCACCCATTATAGGCTCATACGGACAGAGTTCAGTTCAGGAGAATACATTTCCCTATGGCTGCAATGAGATGAAAATCTCACGAAGAAATAGGTACAGATGTATCCCGAAAGCGATCCACTATCCTGCACGGAAGTGAAAACCTCACGAAGGACTAGCTTCTCACTCCCACTTAAAAGGTGTGACCAACGGTTATGCAATGCAATGTGCAGAGATATAAAAATTTAAAAAAACAAAACATGATGAAAACTATAACTCAAAACAAATGAAATGCAATGAGAGGATCGTATATTTAAATTAAATTTTCAACTTTCGACAAAAAGACAAGAAATAATCAACTCGTGGCTTGACTCTCTTATTTAAAGTCCCCAGTGGAGTCGCCAAGCTGTTGACACCATTTTTTGATTGAAAACGGGGTCGACTTGGGTTTTGGAAAATGAAAACGAAAATGGGAGTCACCACCGATCCTTTTTGATGAGGTGTGATCGGATCACCTGGAAAAGTTGTTGTTTTTAATAAACAATTTGATTTTATTAAAACCACAAGTTTGGTCCACGAAATTCAGAAAAACGGGTTCGGGAGTCGGTTACGCACGAGGAAGGATTAGAACCCTCGATACGCCCAAAATTGGTACCTAGTTGATTACTTAATGCCTTAGTGTCGAAAAACTGAAAACTTTAAAGAAATTTAAAATACGATCCTTATTTTGAAAGAAAATTTATAAAAATCGAGCTGCTCGTTAAGACTTTTTTATTTCAGAAAGAGAAAATGTCACACCCAATGCGTTAGGGTACGATATCTTACCTCTTCAGAAATGAGCAAGTCTAAACTCGCATAGAAAAGTTTAAAAGAGTGTTTGATTGTTTAAGTCATAAAAAAAATTGTGACCCAATACGTTAGGGTACAATTTCTTCAAATGTTAAACATTGAATATTGCATTTATTTTGAAAAATTCTCGTCTCGAGGAATCAACGTATCATGTCCAATGCATTAGGACACGACGTATTGAATTCTCGATAATGAGTTTTATTTATGTCTTTTTTTTTAAAAAGAGTACCCTCGATTATTTAGATTCAACGAAGAAAATCGAAACCCAATACGTTAGGGCTCGATTCTTTTGAGGATCTCAAATACCGATTGTTACTTTTATTTTGAAATTTTCCGTTTTTTGATAAATCCAAGTAGAAGTAGGTGTAAAATAACAATAATGATGCAACGTAAATAAAATAATACAAGCAAAATAAGAAAAGATAAATAAATAAGATGGCAAAAATATAATAAAAAGAAATCAACAAATAAAAGTAAATAAATAATTAATTAATTAAAGCACTTAAATAAAATAATAATGATAATAAGCATGTAAATAAATAAATAAATTAACACCAAATAAAACAATAGTAGTGAATAACATAATAATATATATATGTATGTATGTATGAATTTAAAAAATATATATATATAAAAAGGTATGTCTTAAATTATAAAGATTGTATATAAGTAGGTATATGTATTTATGAAAAAATAAAAATATGTATATTGATATATAGATATGTATATAAGTTCTAAAATATGCAAGTATATTTAAGTTATAAAAAATAATGTATGTATATCATAAAATATATATATATATCGAGATCCGAATAAAAAAATAAATAAGTAGGTAATAATAATAATATTAATGTTAAAAATAATTAACTAAATAATAAAAGATTAAAAAAATAACTAAATCGAAATAAAAACAAAGATACAGGGCCAATTCAAAATAATAAATAACAAAAAGGATCAAATTGCGAAACACGTAAAAAAGGGAAGGACCGAAACAGTAAATAAACCAAAGTTCTAAAACGCAGCACTTCAGTGGACTAAAATGAAACAAAAGTAAAATTTTAAGGCTAGATCAAAATAAAAGAGAACAATGAAATAGGACCAAACTGTAATGCACTGAAAGATTAGAGGGACCGCGCGCATAAATAACCCGTTTGAAGAAAACACGCAGATCCTCCCCCAGGGTCGGGTCACCGCGCGGGTCAGAGACCAAAACGACACCGTTTTTGGTCTCTAAACCCTAAGCCCAAACGACGCCGTTTTATAGGGTTATTTAAAACAAAAAAAATTCCTCAAAATTTCCCATTTAGCCGTCTTCCTAAAAAATTTTCATTTTTCTCTCAAAATCAGTCTTCTTTGGTCTAGGGCCTTGACTGACGGTCACCGTCGTGGCTTTGCCGCATGCGGTGGTTGGAGCCCTCAAAAATAAAATTTTTTAAACCCCCTCGGAAGCCGAACGAAGGCCAAGCCTTCACGAACCAGAGGCCATAGGGAAAACACCCCGCGCCTTCTCTCGGTCCCGGCTCGGCGATGGAGAACCACCCTCCGCCAGCGCGTCACAGGGCGTCTCCGGTGAGTTTTCCTTCCTTTTCTTTTTAACTGCTTCTTTATTTGTAGATGTAGAGAGAAAAAGAGAAAAGAAAAAAATAAAAAATAAAATCGAAAAAAAAAAGGCAAATCTGAAACAGAAGAATCGCAAATCACCTTCAATTTTTTTGTTTGCTTTTGATTTCTGAAAGTGTTTGTAAAAGAGGGGAAGTCGAACCCCTTACAACGATAATCTTCGGCTTTTTATAGCCCAAAAATTACATCTTTTTCTATTATTTTTCTATTTTTGGTTGCTGTTGTTTGGTTGCTTTCTTTGTTTTCTTCTTTGCAGGTGACGGCGCAAGTGGGCATGGCAGTGATGGACGCGGATGGGACGTCTGGCGGTGGTGGCGGCGACTGGCAGAAGGCCAAGGGTCAAAAGGCTAAGAGGGAAGGCGGCGCCTAGGGTTTCAGTTTCTGAAACCCTAGGCAGATATGTTTTGGGGAAAGTGGGCCCTATTGGGTTATGGGCTTCGGATTTGTATTGGGTCAGGGGGTTTAGACTAGTTGGGCTCCGGGTTTAGGTTGTTTTGTAATGAGGCTTTGGGCTGGTAGCTGATGGGTGAGGTTTAATTGTAATTGGGCCCGGGTTTAAAATTGGGCTTGTACAACACCCATAATATTATTTATTACTTTTTACAATGAACAATTTTAAAATCTATTCAAAATTACTTGTTACACCAATATAATAAAAAATTTAATTATACTATGTAAGGAAATTTTTACAACCATAGATATAGATATAGATATAAATATAGATACAGATAAGGAAACCTAATCACAATGGTTCATGTCTATCACAATTAATAAAAGTTTTATTCATTAATTTTATTGCCCTACCTAATTATTCATTTAACCTAATAATTAAATAACCTTTAAGTATAAAAAATAAAACACTAAATATGTAATTGTGTGGTTTTTATGCTTATTTATGCTTTAACACCTGCCAACCCTGCACAATTTGAATTTAAAATGAAGAGCAAATTAGCTAACATGGAGATTTGCATTTAATGTCACTTGGTCACCTCGCTTTAAATTCTTGTGAATTCCGTACTAAGCTAAGGCTAGGAGTAGCGATGTCAATTGGGTGGGATGGGTGCGGGTGGACCCCATCCCCTATTTATACTTTAACACCTACCAATCCTACCAAATTTGAATTTAAAATGAAGAGCAAGTTAGCTAACATGGCGATTTGTATTAAATTTCACTTGGTCACCCCGCTTTAAATTCTTGTGAATTTCGTGCTAAACTAAGTTAATACTAAAACCATCCTTGCCCCACCACCCAAAAGGGTCCCAGACCGACCTAATTCCCACTATACTTCATAATATATTTATAAGTATCAGTTAAATAAATATAAACAAAAAAAAATTTATGAAAAAAGTATGAAATATCTGTCCTCCGAACTCCCACCACATATGTGACATTATTCCAACGGTCACTATTTTTAAAAAAATTAGTCATGAATGTGAGTTGAGTATTGATATTAAAATTAAAGTTTTACAAATATTTGGTTTTTTAAATATGCTTATTGTATTATGTGGGGTAGGTGGGGTTGGGGCGAGTACAAGATCATATCCACACCTGCCTCACCACCCACGACGGATCTAGTTTTTGTCACCATCCCCACCCCACCGCCCGCGAAACTTTTACCTATTCTCGCCCAATTGGGTGTGAAGTGGGGCGGGACCTCGCGAAACCCGCTCCACTGACGCCCTTAACCAGGTTAGGAGGAGAAGATTTAAGCAATTTCATCTTTATAAATCTTCGTCCGCTCCAATAATTGTTAAAGCTCAAAACAATTGATTTGTCAATCCTCTTGAGAAATGGGAGCTTGTTTCTTCACTCTCTCTATCACCTTCATCTTCTTTACTACACGTTCCCCTAGGCCCACCCTCAATTCCATTCTTCGGCAACCTTCTATGGTTGCTTATCAAGCCTTTCTCATGTGTTAAAGCCCTTTTTCTTTCCTTACATGAAAGATATGGTCCGATTTATACCTTGTATATAAGCTCAAAGCCCTTAATCGTTATTGCCAGTCACTCCCTTGCCCATCAAGCCTTGATTGAAAACAGTGTCATCTTTGCTGACCGTCCCCAAGCAATGGCCATTGATAAGTTCCTCAGCTGTGATCAACACAACATCTCCTCGGCATTCTATAGCCCTACATGGCTCCGGCTCTGTCGTAATCTTACCTATAATATCCTGCATACATTGCGAATAAAATCATTTGCATGTGTACGTAAATGGGCCTTGGATGCACTCATCAACCGCCTTAAGTCTCACTCATCATCTTATGAATATCATCACACTGAAATCAGAGAGCCTATACAATATGCACTCTACAGTTTGTTCGCTTTTATTTGCTTTGGTGAGAAGCTTGAAGACAAGAAAATTCAAGATATCAAGGACCTGCAGCGACGCCTACAGTTGAGCTTTGACGAATTCAAAGTACTCAATCTGTTTCCAAGTTTGGGGAAATTTATCTTTCTCAAGCGATGGGAAAAGCTTCGTCAGCTTTGACAGGATCAGGAAAAACTAATGGTACCTTTAATAAAAGGAAGAAAGGCGATGAGGGAAGGAAAAAATGAAAAGGATGAGCCTTTCCTTCCCTATGTTGACACTTTATTTGATTTACAACTTAAAGAAGAAAACAGAAAACTTGAAGAAAAGAAAATTGTGACATTGTGCTCTGAGTTCTTCACTGGAGGCATTGATACTACTTCCACAACTCTAGAATGGGTAATGGCTAATTTGGTGAAGCACCCACATGTTAGAATATATCAAAGATAGTCAGTCGACAGTTAAGATAGCAGTTAGTTTGTTAGTAGTTTTTCTGTTAAAGAAACCAACAGCTTCACAGTTGTTGCTATAAATGCTGTATCAAGCCATTACTATTCTTAAAAAAATGAAAATAGTATTAAACCTACTCAGGTTATACTTTAACATGGTATCAGAGGTTCTTTCTTTCCTGGCTTTCATGCGTTAAGTTTTTTTTCAGTTGTATATGTTGCATGGATCCGCCATCAAGTCATTCTGCTGCTCACTCAGCTACTCCAACGATGGCATCTACCCTTGCGAATAGTATTCTTGATAACAAGTTTTTCTCCACCAAGAAAGTGAGTATACTTCTTGATGATTCCAACTATCTCTTGTGGAGGCAACAGGTTTTGTTAGCAGTTAAAGCTCACAAACTGCAACGGTTTCTTGACTCCAACACAATACCACCCCCTTTGATGGTCACAGATGATGATGGGGTGCTACAAGAAAATGCTGAGTTCGTTAAGTTCGAGCAATAAGATAGTGCTCTTGCCTCATGGCTTTTATCTTCGGTAAGCCCTGATGTTCTTCCTCACCTTATTGGACTTGATACTAGCTCTCAGATTTGGAATTCTATTGTAAACTTGTATGGTAGCAAAACTACCTCTCGACTAATGTTTTATCGTCGAGTGTTACACTCACAACGAAAAGGTGATATGTCTATGAAAGAATTTTTGCTAAAAATTAAGTCCTATTGTGATAACCTTGCTAGCTGTGGTGAGGCCATTAGTGCTCATGAACATATCACTGCTATACTCAATGGTCTGTCATTCGAGTATGAACCCATTGTTTCAATCATCCTTGCTGGTCAACATGCTTACACAGTTCAAAGTGTCACGACGATGCTACTCGATGCAGAAGCTAGACAACAGGTTATTTTGGCCGAAACTCCCAGTTCTGCCAACCTGGTTTCTCAACAACCTACACATCCCAGCACTAACACTTCTGTGCCAACGTATCGTGCATCAAACTCTAGGGGTCGTGGGCGTGGACGATCATCTGGAGCTTGTTTTCAATGCCAGCTGTGTGGCAAAACTGGACATTTGGTTGATCGATGCTATCATCGATTTGATGCATCTTATAAAAGCAACAACTATAGGCCCCCTCCACAAGCAAATGTATGCATGCATACACCTGGCACTTCTCCATGGACATCGTCCTCTATGTCAGCCATGTCACCAGTGATTCAACCTTCCCCCAACTGGTCTCATCTGTCACCACCTATGAATACCTGGGCCAGCTCATATGTGAATCATCCTACACAACACGTGGTTCCATCCTCATCTGTTGTTTCTTATCTATAGGCGTTAATTGCTACACCTAACACTGTGGAGGATCCTGCTTGGTATCCTAACTCAGGGGCCACACACCACCTCACTCACTCAGCAGCCTCTCTTAGTGAAAATCCGTCACACAATGGACCAGGTATGGTGTATGTTGGAAATGGTAGCTCTCTTCCTGTTATTTACTCTGGTCAGTCTTCTTTGCTCACTAAGGCACGACCACTTTATATGAAGTCAATATTATATACCCCTGATGTTACTAAAAATTTACTGTCTGTATCTAAGTTCACCAGAGACAACCAGGTGATGTTTGAGTTCCTACCGTCACAATGTCAGGTACGTGATCTAAGGACCAGGGAGATACTTCTTCAAGGAACAGTGTAACATGGTCTCTATAAGCTTCATTTGAATGATGACCCCAGAAAGTTTCAACCACTGCACACAGCACACTGTTTTACAGCAAAAAGTGCTACTCCTTTGAGCGTGTGGCACTCTAGACTAGGGCGTCCTTGTAAAAATATGTTGCTCAAGGCATTACAGCATTGTAATTTGTCATTTGATGAGAATAAATAAGAATTTGTCTGTGTTGCATGTCACCTAGGCAAGGAGCACAAGCAACTGTTCTCTCCACTGACATCTCAGTATTCTGTCCCGTTACAATTAGTTGTTGCTGATGTTTGGGGACCAGCCCCAGTAACTTCAAATGGTTTTCGATACTATGTGATCTTTACTGATGCTTGCACCAGATATTTGTAGGTTTATTTTTTGCACAAGAAATTTGAGGTTCTGACTGTGTTTCCCCAGTTTCACAGACAAGTAGAGTGCACTCTTGGAGTGTGACTATAAATGTTACAAATAGATGGGGGTGAATTTCAGTCTCTCAGGCAGTATCTTGCACAACATGAAATTGCTCATCGGTTCACATGTCCCTACACGTCAGCTCAAAATGGCATTGTCGAACGCAAGCACCGACAAGTAGTTGAAACAGGTCTCGCCATGATTGCACATGCCTTCATGCCAATGTCTTACTGGAGTGATGCTTTTAGCTGCGTCATTTACCTCATCAACAGACTCCCATCTGCTCCTTTAAACTTTACCTCTCCCTATAAAAAGCTTCATCGAGCCAAACCTACTTATAGCTTTCTCAAAACTTTTGGGCGCCTGTGTTTCCCCAATCTAAGGTCGTACAACACTCACAAAATCCAGCTTCGCTCCACTCCCTGCACCTTCATTGGTTATTCTCCCATTATCAAAGGATATCGGTGTCGAGATGGCAATGGCCGAATATACATCACTCGTCATGTCACTTTTCACGAAAACCACTTTCTATTTAAGACTATCATCACACACACTCCTCTAACCAACAACTGTCTGTCCACCAGTTCCAAATTGCTCGTTCTAAGTCCCAGCCCGTGTTCTCATAATTGTTACTCACCCAATACTCAGGGTAACACACTCTCTCCCTTTCCATCACCTGTTATCTCAACCTTGCCCGCATCAACACCTTTTGTTCAGTCCAGTATGCAATCCTCATCTCCTGCACCCACTAACCCTCTGCCTTCACCACGTGTCTCAACAAGTCCCTCCCCTCTATACCCAATACCACAAAACTCCCATCCAATGATTACTCGTAGCAAAGTTGGCATATTCAAGCCAAAAGCTTATTTAAGCAGTATGAGTAAGGCTCCTGATATCCCAACTAGTATTTATGCAGCTATGGCACACACTTGTTGGCGTGATGCAGTTCATGCTGAGCTGGAAGCTCTTGTTCGCAACAACACTTGGAGTCTATGTTTGTTACCATTACATCGTCGCATAGTTAGATTTAAGTGGTTGTTTAAAATAAAAATAAAGCTGATGGTACTGTTGATCGGTATAAAGCTCGCCTGGTAGCCAAGGACTACTCTCAGCACGCAGAGACTGACTTCTGATACACATTTAGCCCTGTGGTTTGAGCAGTCACCATCAGGACAGTTCTTGCTATTGCCATTATGAAGGGATGGCCTCTTCGGCAAGTAGATGTGAACAACGTTTTCTTAAACGGAGAACTGTCTGAAGATATATTCATGGACCAGCCACCTGGTTTTGAAGTTCCGGACCCAGCAACCAGTAGTTGGTGTGCAAACTGAATAAAGCCTTATATGGGCCGCGACAGGCTCCAAGGGCATGATGTCACACTCTTAAACAATTTTTGGTCAGCCAGTTAGGCTTTCATGCTTCCAAAGCAGATCCGTCCCTGTTCATTCGTGTTACTGGTAATAGCTAACTCCTACTCATGGCTTACGTTGATGATATTGTTCTCAGAGGCAGTTTGAGTGCAGACATTGACAGTGTGATAAGTCAACTTCACAACTGATTTACTCTCAAAGACTTAGGTCGTCTCGACTTCTTTCTCGGCATTGATGTGCAGTATACCACTCACGGTTTGTTCCTCAGTCACAAGAAGTATGTGCAAGAGATTCTTTCGAAAACAGGTATGACAAATGCAGCTACCACTCCAACACCTATGGTTAGTCTCCCTAAGCTTACTGTCACTCCCGATAGTCAAAAGCCTGTTGATGGTCAGCTTTATCGTAGCACTATTTGTATGCTTCAATATCTCTGCATTACACGGCTTGATCTCTCTTTCTGTGTCAACAAACTCAGTCAATATATGAACTCTCCTAGTGAATCTCACTGGAAGGCAGTTAAACGAGTACTACGTTATCTAGTAGGCACTATGGAACATGGATTGGTTTTTACACAGGGACACTTTCAGCTGATTTGCTACTCTGATGCTGACTGGGCGTCTTCAGTTGAAGACAAACGCTCTACTACAGGTTACGTGGTGTATTTAGGACCTAACCCGATAACCTGGTGCTCAAAGAAGCAGGCCGTGGTCTCCAGGTCATCCTCTGAAGCTGAATACCGCAGCTTGGCCAATTGTGTCTCTGAGCTGGTGTGGGTTCAACAACTGTTAAAGGAAATAGGGGTATCTGTGGAATAAACACCAGTGGTCTGGTGTGATAACACCTCTACTGTTTTTATGGCAGCAAATTCAACTCATCACGCAAGAGTCAAGCATGTTGAGATCGACCATCACTTTGTTCGGGAAAAGGTCCTTGATGGTCTGCTACAAGTCAACTATGTGCCATCAGTTAACCAAATTGTTGATGTACTTACAAAACCTATTCCCCCCAAACACTTTTCTGATTTTCGACAAACTCTTCGAGTCACAACAAAAGACTTAATTTCCAAAGATTTTGACAACCAGGAGAATGTTAGAATATATCAAAGATAGTCGACAGTTAAGATAGCAGTTAATTTGTTAGTAGTTTTTCTGTTAAAGAAACCAACAGCTTCACAGCTGTTGCTATAAATGCTGTATCAAGCCATTACTATTCTTAAAAAAAATGAAAATAGTATTAAACCTACTCAGGTTATACTTTAACACCACATATTCAAGACAAGTTATTCAAGGAAATCAAAGGGGTTGTCTCAGACGGGGAAGTAGAGATTAAGGATGAAGATTTGAGGAAGATGCCATATCTTAGAGCCATTACCTTAGAAAGTTTAAGGCGTCATCCTCCTAGCCATTTTCTAATCCCACATACGGTAACGAAAGATGTTGTTTTGGGTGGGTTTTTAGTTCCAAAGAACAGTATTGTAATTTTTATAGTGGTGGAAATGGGTCGAAATCCGAATGTATGGGAAAATCCAATGGAGTTCAAGCCTGAGAGATTCTTAAACAATGGTGATTTTGATTTTAGTGGAACAAAAGAGATTAAGATGATGCCATTTGGGGTAGGGAAAAGGATGTGTCCGGCATATCGTTTGGCAATGCTTCACTTAAAGTATTCTGTGGCAAACTTAGTCTGGCATTTCAACTTTAAGTGTTTTGGAGAAGGTGTGGATTTGACTGAAAAACATGAATTCACAGCCGTAATGCAGAATCCTTTGGAGGTCCAAATCGCTCCTAGATTGTATGTCCACTGATTTATCTTAATTTTTGTTCAATCATATTAAGTCATATTTTAAATATTTTGTTGTACTTAATTATAAGTCTTTTCGTTATATTAAAACTTTGTAACAATAATATAATATACTATAATTATTTTATTTTAACTATATTTTTTAGATTTTACTTCTTCTTTTTTAAATAAAAGACTGGTTTATTATTAATAAAAAACACCATTCAGCTACCCAATAAGGCCGAAGCACACAACCCAGTAGACAAAAACAGCTAAGATGATTAAACAAGACCCTTCACTATACCGCCCATCTCCGGTCACCATCCACCAGATGACGAACTTCTTCAGGTACTTCTTCCACCCAACACTAATTATCAGCTTGGGTCCGTATTCCATGTTTAGCCAGAGAATGAGCCACCTGGTTTTGCTCTTTGAAAACATGTGAAAAGACAAAACTGTCAAAAGTTGAAGCAAGGGTTCTTATATCATGAATATAGGCACTAATATGAGATCTATCTTCTCGATTGCCATTAAATTTGTTGATGATAGATTTTGGTATCTCCCTCTAAAGTAACACTATGAAATCTCATATCCTTGGCAAAAGGCATGGCTAGGACTTCGGTTGTTTGGAATTTACTTTCATGTAGTAGCAAGTTTCTCGCATACCAGAGAGCCCATTAAAAAAGTGTAGTATATGGATTGTTCATTAAAAAATAAATGGTATTTATAAATGGGCCAAACCTAGTGCGAAGTGGACTACAAGCCTACAATTGAAAAGGATCCTTTTCTTTGGGTGTAGTTTGTAAACAGTAGAATGGTCAGAGAGACAAATAGCTGAAAGAAGAAAAAAACAGTGTTGGCAGAGAGAAGGGAAGAGATGGGTGAGACAAGGCCAGTGCCAAGGAGAGAGAGCCCATGGGGAATGCCAGAAGGGGAGCATCGGCAACCTAAGGCTCATCGTTGCAACGATCGAGCTGAAGATGTTATCCAAGTATTTCTTTTTCCTTTTCTTCTATTCTAAAAAAATGGAAAATGGGAAATTTTTTTCGTATTTCATATGTATATTGTTTTGGGGCATAGAGAGGAACCAGTAAGCTTGACTTCTGAAGCCAAACTCTGATCTAACTTAAGTTGGGGTGGGGGGACCTGAGATTTTTACCCACTTATTTATTTCTCTATGAAATTGTGGTTTTCCCAAATTCTCAACTTTTAAAGAGAAAGTTTAGAGCCAAGAAATTTGATAATTGTCATTTTGATATGATTTACTCTCCTATGTATCAATGATATTATATAATTATATTGGTTCAACTCCTGCAAAAATTCCACGAAACGAACAGATTAATTTTATGTACATTGAGATGCTCTTTGGCAAGGTGCTAGCTGAAGCTGTTTTTGGGTCTTGGAGAACGGTTTGTATGTTGAGATCCTTTTTGTTAAACTATTGACACAAGATTTGGGGGAGTGAGAAAGAAGTAGAAGGATCTTGCCATGGTCCTTGTCTAAATAACATTCTCCTCCTGATGTTCATGTTTTGAGCACTTACTGGTCAGCTTTTTGGATCAACGTTCTTGTTTAAATTTGCTTGTTTGGTGCAGGCTTGTTTTGAGGGGAACCCATTTAAGACCGTTCCAGGACCTTTTAAGCTCTTTTGGCAGTGCATGCGTTCTAAACCTGGGTAGGTTTGATTAAGTGTTTATAACAGAATGAATTTGGTCTAGTTTTGCTGCTGTCTTTGTACTCGTATCAAGGTTGAAATTTAGTCTCACTACTTAAAATGTTGTCAATTTAGTCCTCTTATTTGATTTAAAAATTTCCGTCTAATCAATGATAATGTTAGTAAATGCTGTTAAAAAGTGCCAATGTGGCATTTGCATTGACACATGTTTCGGATTGACACTAGTATGAAGACTAACTTTCAAACTTAATATTAGTACAGGGATCTGCAGTAGGACTAGACTAATGAATTTCACAGATATGTATGATTGATGATTAAAGGCTTAGTTTAGTTTTTATTTTCCTAGATGCATGTTGCTCTTACTCTTTGTTTTTGCCTAAAATATTAGTCTCGCGTATTCAGATGTGGGTATGAGAGCATAATTTTGAGCTGAGTAACGCAGTTGTAGATGCAAGTAGGGCAACTGATTGAATGAAAGTTCTTTTAAGTCTGTTGTTATATTTTACTGAGTCTTCTACTCTCAGGATGTTCAAAACTGGGTCCTATTCAGTTACACCTTGCAAGCTGTTTTATTTGACCCTATATAACTATTTCTGATTTATATTTCAAGGAATGTAGTGCTTCAATTTTGAAAATTTATGCTTGGTGCTGTGCAGGGAGGAACCAACAGAGCCATACACCTATTTGCAGCTGGATCCCCCAAAGAGGGAGGTGGAGCTTGAATGAAATGCCCTTTTTTGCACTTTCTTTTAGATTTTGATCGTTGCTGTTACTGGATGACACTTTTCGTATCAGTCATCTACGAGAAAGGTAGATGTTCTGAATGTCACTGATATAAGGCTCTCTTGGCAATAAGTAGGAGTGTGTGAACAAAGATTTTTAGAAGTATTGCAGTGACTATTATCTATTCAAATGCTGGTTTTCTCTCATTTGCAATACACAGTTATTTATTCTTTGTTGAATGGTATTGTCCTTTTACTGGAAAATCGTATTGCTTCCATTTATGATTTTCTGCTTGGGGTTATGGTGGGTGGAGGTATGCAAATTTCAAGCCCCAAAACTAAGTTGGTTATGAATGTATCCTCGGAACCAATCATTTCAAGAGGCCAGTGATGCTCCATATTTAATGTCGTGTTTGGATTTAGTTGCAATATAAACAACTGCTCTCAGATGATACATAATCTATGCATGCTGTTAGATCATATTCGATTAAGGTACAATTATAAGCTATTCAAAATATACTTCCGTTTTCCTGTGTCTACTTTATTGTATGGTTGAATGAGCATTCACATGAGAGGTTCTTTTCTTTCTTTTTTTTTTTTGTTTAAGACATGAGAGATTCTGATAGCGAGAAGATAGCCTTGTAAAGAGTGGGAATTGAATGGCTTCAAGTCTTCGTAGTTCTTTTCATCATATGAATTGAATAAGCTTTTCCCTTGGTGTTCAATAACTTTTTGATGTTCTATCCTTCATAAAATTTCCAGTTTTAGATTAATGCACAAGATTTATGATCATAGTGGTGGATGTATTGTTTTTATTTTAAAATTGGCACATATCTTTTTTGATTTTTTTAAATATATATTACAGTTTAATTTCTAGCTTCTTAATAAAATATATACCATTCGTGGAAGTTTCAAATTAATTGGTATAAGTCAAATTTCGTAAATATCTTTTAAAATTAATAAAGTTATACCATCTAAATATGTAAT
Organism: Gossypium raimondii; assembly: GCF_025698545.1. Taxonomy (NCBI): domain Eukaryota; kingdom Viridiplantae; phylum Streptophyta; class Magnoliopsida; order Malvales; family Malvaceae; genus Gossypium; species Gossypium raimondii. Next base: position 7,544,815 of record NC_068566.1, on the reverse strand, counting down.
TTGGGGCCTCCTCCTGGAGCACCTTAGACCCTTCGTTGCTTATCATCTTGGGCAAATAGCGAGAAGAATTATACAAGTTGATGATAACGGAGGTCATCCAAGAAACACCAAATTTCTACGAGTTCGTCTTGATATTAACCCATGGAGACCTTTGACTGCTAGTTGTGTTATACAAAGAGATGGAGTCAGACAATGGGTGGGTTTGTAAAGTTTGCATCAGATGTGATACAATTGACCGTACAGGAAGCAACAGTACTCACGACAATCAAGAGATTGAAGGTAAGGTTAAATGAGAAAATGGAGGAGATAAGACAAAGTTTGGGTTCTGAAATGTTGGTGTTTTTCAAAGAGGAACAGAGAACAAAGGAGCAAAAACGTTGTTGAGCTGATCTGTATTCCATTTCTTTAAAAACACAACATATATGGTCAAACCAAAACAAAATACAGCCAAACCTTTAACTACTCCCACTAATAACTTTGTAACTTGCAAAACTTTGCTTGCACATAAGCTGGTTATATCAATCAGCACCTAAACACATCAAAACATAAACAAACCAATTTCATTCTTAACTGAATGAAACTACAAGGAACTAAACAAAAAAAACTAGCACGCAAACTAGATAGAACGTGCATGAACCAAAGTTTCAGCTGCAGTTCGCACCCTGCCACTTCGCGGTGCCATCTCGCATCTTGCCTCTTTACAGAGTCAGCTCGCACCCTGCCACTTCGCGGTGCCATCTCGCATCTTGCCTCTTTACAAAGTCAGCTCGTCAGCTCACACCCTGCCACTTCGCGGTGCCATCTCACATCTTGCCTCTTTGCAGAGTCAGCTTGCACCTTGCCACTTTGTGGAGTCAGCTTGCATCTTGCACTTGACACTTCGCGAAGCATCTTGCACTTCGCCATGTGTTTGAGCCGCTGTATGGTAGGCCAACTTGTAACATGAAATAGAATTTTACGTGAACCAAATCCATTTCAGAGGTACCATACGACCCTCAAGAGCTAAAGGAACCCGTAGATTGTAGAATTGGTCCTCTTTATTTTGGTGCATACTAGTTCTTCTTATCTATTTTCAAGAGGACGCTTTCATTTTAGAGTTGGTAACGTGGGTTTTGATGGTAATAGTCAGTGATGGTCATGAGAATTGTAATATCCTCAAAACCCCCTTTGTAGTAAATAATATAAGATAAAATCTTAGCGGAAAAAAATTATAAGATCAATGAAAACGAAAGTTGCAAGATAGCAAAAGAAAGTTAAACCAAGAAGCAAGACATAATGTATTAAATTAAGGAATGGACTAAATTGTAAATATGTGAAAATTTTTGTGGCATAAGTATAAGTATAGCAAAGTTGAAGTGAAAGGCCAATAGTGCAAATATCTTAAAGGTAGAAGGATCTAGAAATTAAGGAAAATTGATTAATAAGGACCAAATTGAATAAGCAAAAAAGTATAATAAACTAAATTACAATTTTACCAAATTAAGCGATGATTCAAGGATGAAATTTTAAAAGATTATAAAGGGCAAAATGGTCAATTAGAAAGAGAGAGAACTCTAGAAGGCAATGATGATGTTGGAGATATTTTGATGCTATTTTATAATTATTTAATTAGATAAATATTACTTTATTAATATTTTAATGAGATATTTTACTGCTATTTTATTATAAATAGCTAGTATAAAAAGAGAGAAAGATGAAGAAAAAACAAAAAAGAGAGGATCCTCCATCTTTCCAACGTGAGTGAGGGGAAGAGAAGAAGAAAACTTTGTTGTCTTTACAATTTGGTTTTTCTACCAAAAATCTACCATTTTCACCTAGAATTTCAAGGAATTTTCATAATCACCAAGAGAGAAAAGTGATAAGGAGACTATGGAGAACAAGAAAATCACATTGGATTCAAGAAAATGGAAGTTGGAAGAGAGAGATATCAAGTTAAAGTTTGAAATCAATAGGACAAGGTAAGAACATCAAGATTTTCATATATTTTTAAGTTTGATATTATTGAAAAAATATGAAATTGATGTTAAAGTAGAGTTTTCTTATATAATATTTTATGTTCTTAATATGTTAGTGGAGGGAAATAAGAGGAAGTGATGGGACATATTGTAGAGAAAGGAAAGGAGGGTGTTATAAACTTGGTTATCAACATTTTGCACTAAAACAGTTTTGGACAGTAGCAGTAGTCTAACTTTGAAAATTCACCAAAAATTGTAAAAATTGAATTATAGGTTAATTAAAGTATGAAATTAAAGCCTATTGAATCTAGTTTTACATAGAAAAAACAATGTAAGCAAAAAAATTTCATATTATGAGATATATGAATTTTTGTGAGACGATGTCAGATTGATTTCGGGTTCCCCTGTTCTGACTTTGAAAAATCATCAAAAATTGTAAAAAAGAAAATGATTAGGGGTTTAAATTTATATTTTTAAATTCTTAATGGGTCTATTTTTAAAAGAAACAAACGGAAACATCATCCAAACCTCATACGAAGAGATAATTAATTTTTAGTAAAGAAATGTCGAAGCTGTCAAGCAGCAGAACAGGGACAAATTTGAAGAATTTACTGTACTTATTGGCTAAATTATAAATTCTTAAATTTTTATGGTAAAAATATATTTGAGTCTAGTTTCAAAAACATCAAGAAAATCTTAATTTCAAATTCTTTAGCTCAAGATATAAATAATTTAATAACTATGACTCAAGTGGACAGCTTTGATATAAACACGTAAGTAAATAGTGGAATTATAGATAATGTTACATATAAGCATTATATACACTAAAAGCTAAAGATTCTAACAAATATATACATAAAGGATGTGGAATGGAGAGGAGGAGGAGGAAAATATATGAATATATATATATAGTAGATGAATTTGAAATGTTTGAAATGGTTATAAGTGATAGAATGATTAATACATGTGAATATGTTTTAAAAGAACTGATAAAATAATAAGTAAATAATTGTTAATTGATGTGGTATTGAATTCTTTGTTAAATTTTTATGAAGAATTAAATTGATTGGCACAATTTAGAAATAAATATGAAATATACATAAAGTAGGTAAACTAATTTCAAGTGCAAGTCCTCCAACGGTCTTATTTGTAAAACTTTAGTATTTGTGTTAATTTTATAAACTTTGTTATCTTTGATTGAATATCATGTTTTCGTAAGGACTTGAGATTAGAAATAGATGTAAGTAGATGATATGTAAAATGAAATAACGATTATGACATCTGAATACGATTCATGTAATGATATAAAATAAATAAATAAAAATAAAGCGTGGAACTTGTAGGAAAATGGAGACGACGTCACAACGACAAGTTCACAATGTCACGACGTGAAAACCCCAACGTTGCGACGACAATTCAAAAATCTTTATGAACTTTACAATTTGGCATTTGATCAATTGTGGATGTTTTAATGAGCTCCTTTAACTCATAATTAGTTCTATCGTAAATTTAATTATTACTAAAAATTAGTTAATGATCTACATTAATTAAATAATATGATAAATTGATTTGAAATTTTCAGTAGTTGCTTCGGCAACGAATGTGACATCCTAATGCCTTGACTCCGCGATCGGGTCGAGTATGGGGGTGTTACAAGAATGATGACCATGAGAATTCCAGTATTGTTGTTCAAAAAGGTAACGACGATCCTATTCATTCTATTGGAAATAATGCTAGTGAAAATGTATCTGTGAATGAAAAAGATCCTTCAATGAATGTTGAAGAGAATTGAAGTGAAGAATGATCCCCCTCTATCATAGTTACTTTTAATAAGAAAGCCCCTCCAACCGACACTTAACAAGCAAATGATGATAATTATCCCCACTCTCTTGCTATCATCCCTCATACAAGCTTGCCTCGTATCACCTCACTACAATCTAATCCCTTCATTGACCCTATTACGGAATTCAACTTGGTTCCTGCTGATGATGATGATGATTTAAATAATGCTATCAATAGACAATTTCCTACAACTGCTGCACATGCCAGTGAAAGAATCCATGAATGGTGGACTAACAGGCAATCTAAGCAGATTGAAAAGATCCTTGCTGAACTTTCTACAGTTTTCATGCCCAGAAAAGCTTATATCAGATCTATTACTTATGCGGAAGCCTCTGTCCAACCTAGAAAAAATGTACCAAGGTTTATTGGTCTTCCTAATACTGATTTTACTTCTACTAATGCACGTTTCTTTCTTGAAGATTTTGGTGATTTTGCTGAATCTAGCCATGTGGGATAGAGAATAGGTAGAAAGATACCCCCACCCCCTTGGAATGACATAGGAATGCCTCGACTAATGCAACCATTAATTCTGACCATAATCCATCTCGAAAGTTATTTGACTTTGCCCTTTATGTTAATAACTAGTCTGCTAAGGTATATGTTGATGTTCTTGATATTAATCTTACAGTGGCTACCAATTAGGATGATATCATTATTTTAGACAGGTTAAACTCTGAACCGGCTGTTGAACTTGAACCTGATGATGATCTTAGCTCAGAAAACCTTACACCACACGGGTCTTCCTAACATTTCCCTTCTGGAAAAAGCCTAGAGAATAATAGCTATCTGATGCCTCAGTTGACTAAATTGATCCTAGGTATATGCCCTTTCAAAACACAAGGTAAACTTTAAAAACTTTGTTGAGTCCGGGATTGTTGGTTGGATGTTGAGCCAATAGTAAAAATAACGAATAAGATCTAACTTATGCATGGAAAACAAACCATACACTGAGTATGAACTCAGCTATATTTCTATAACTTAATATTTTAATCTAACGTAAATATATTAAAACACTAAAACATAATGTTATGAAATAACATTACCAAAACATATATCAAGATATAACATCACACATATAATCATTTCATTTATGCCCAAATAGCTAATATAAGTATATCATTCTTTCATTCATCAAGTTCCAAATTGAATCGATCGAACTATCTCACATATATAGAATTTTTCAGGGGTTACAAATCCGATATACATAATCATTCATTATCTCAATTCATTTTCATGTACCATTTATTTTACATGTTTACGTCCCTATTAACCTGATTCAGACTCGGACGAATACACAGATCTAACCAATCACACTAATTTGGCAACCAGTGCCTGTAACACCTCTAACTCGTATTCGTCACTGGAACAGGGTTACGGAGTATTACAAGACAACGAAATAGTAAATCATTCAAATCATACATTAATACAAACATAATCAAATTGCTTGAACCTTAAGAAACTCAAATACTAACCAAAATATAAAATCAAAATGACATTAATCGAGTAAAAAACACATCAAAACCGACCTAATATGTGCCTAACCAATGTACCCTCATTGGTACCACAATTATATACAATTTAATCTCAAAATACACATTAATTCAATTTATCAACTCATTCAAGCAATACCAAATCAAAATACCTAACAAAGTTACCACAACCACAACAAAACAAATATATGTAAGCCACACATACTAGCATAACAACTATGCCTCATTCTCATACCCTTCGCAAATTGGTTATTTGCACAAAATATCATTCATAACATTTACATAAGTCAAACATTAACCAAAATAACACAATAGCCTATACAGGCCATATAATCTGAATTTAATGTTTCAAAAACTATCGAGATAAACTGGATAGTGTGACTTGAGTGCCGATCCGATCGTCCAACCTTCTGAAAATCTACAATGACATTAAACAACATAAGTAAGCTTAATGAAGCTTAGTAAGTTCGACGAGATAAACAAAAATCTTACCGAACTAACTATAATAAATCAAATAAAAAAATCATCCATGACAACTCCCTGTCATTCACAACTTCAATCGATAAATACATCCGTATTCAAATCAATACAAAAAAAACATGTCTTTCAAATTCATTAAATAAATCACCTTACTGAAATTTTTCCATTCGAAGAACGACTTACGGGTAAGAGTACATCGGCAACAGAAGCTCATAAGAGCTGTTCCTCTCAAATACGCCACAGAAGCTCAAAAGCTGAATAGAAGCTCGTAAGAACTAAACAGAAGCTCATAAGAGCTGATCCACCCAATCACGCCAAACGGAAAGTAAAACACGAGAATTCGTAACAAATGCTGAACCCTGGTTTACTTGGGTAAAATGCCAATATATCCCTCCAATACCATCTCCACTCCAAACCCCTGTCATACACCAAATCACGAATGTACTCAAATCTCGCGTTCAATTCAAAATGAATATCCAATTCAATATTATAATTCAAACAATAATTTATTTCCAACAATAGAATATATGCATGATAAAAATCATCAATTTATTGAAATTTTAAATTTTAACCGTACGAACTTACCTGGACTGAATTGTAGTGATTGTAAAAGTTTAGGGACTATTTTGCTATTTTTTTTCCACGAGTATCTACGGAATCTTGATCTAAAATACAAAATTACTCATTTATTAGCATATATTTCATTTCAAATCCATTTTACAGTTAATACCCTTTTATTTTTAATTTACACAATTACCTAAAACTTTTATAATTTTTACAATTTAATCCCTTAATTAGTTAATCTATCAAATTAACTAATTTTCTCAAATTAATAATCTATATAACTATTATATGCCCTTATATAGCCCCTAATAAACCTAAAATTCATTATCAAACCCTAATATTTTGACATTTTCACAATTTAATCCTAAAATCAATATTTAACAAAATCACTTTACAAAATCATCACACAACACAATCAAAGCTCCAAATCCATGTTATTCATCAAAAACATCTAATATTTATCAATGGAAACTTCCAAAATTTTTAACAGAATTATAAACAAAGGTACGAGTTAGCTGGACCTAGTTGCAATGATCTCAAAAACATAAAAATTACAAGAAACGGGTAAGAATTGAACTCACATGGAAGCTCATATGCTCAACCGATTCTCCAAGCTATTTCTATGGTGTTTTGGCAGTGACAAAAGAAGAAAATGAAGAAGAAAACCTATTTCTTCTTACTTAATTTTGTTTTAATTTCAACTAAATTACAAGTTTACCATTATAATTTAATTATTTTGTCTTTATCCATCAATTTGTCATCCCACTATATTATTTAGGGCTTATTTATCACTTAAGTCCTTCCTAAATTAATAATTACACCATTTTGTCACCTAATTGCTATAATTAGAAAGTTTTGCACTTTTTTCAATTTAGTCCTTTTTAATTAATTAACTATCGAAACGTTAAAATTTTTCATTGAAACTTTAATACCACCTTAATGACACTCTATAAATATTTATGAAAATATTATGACTCAGTTTATAGAAACGAGGTCCCGATACCTCACTTTCTAAAACCACTTGACCTTAGGGTCTTACCACTTGAACCTAATAAATCATTATAAAACATAAATTAACAAATCAAAAACCTTTTTAAAACCATAAATATTAAATAATAATATTTACAAACTTACTCGCCGGATTTGGTGGCCTCGAAACTACAGTTTTTGACACCACTGAAAAATCGGGCTGTTATAGTGCCTCATCGAATGAATCTAAAGTATATGAATTGTGCTCTATACTCATTGGTATAACTGAAGTGAATTGGCACCCAGTGCCTCATTGACACGTAGTCAAAGTAACCTAAACTCTTCCTATCCTATAGCTCATGCCAACTATATCCGATTCTGCTAGAACAGTTAATAGGGTAACAATTTACTCAATTTCATTTATAGGTTAATTTCTCAATTCAATGTTGTCAATTCATCAAACGAATTACCAATTTACATGCATAACATTATAATTCATCTTAACACAAAGCCAATTTTACAATTATAATAATATACAATATTTCCAAATCTATTCAATTTAGTCCTTATTATAGATAACTAATCAAATCAAATTGTTTCAGCTCGATTTATCATTTCCAACTCGCCTCATGATCTTACCATGTAAAAAGTATAATAAATTCAGCAATTGAAATGATTTGGATTATAGAAATATAAACCGTAAACTTCGAGCTATTTGTCAACGACTTTATCTTTTTCCTTCCTTTTTGAGGAATTAAGGTCGACCTTAGCTACAAAATAACATAAACACACAAAACCATCAATACATAATTAATCTCTCACTCAATTGTAAATTTATACAAATTTCACATTTTATTCAATTTAGTCCCTAAAATCGGGACTAACATAACTTCCAATTTAGAATTCAAACTTTTTAAGCACATTTTCAATGTAATGTGATTGTGATAAAGCTATAGTGCTTTCATCTCGGGTTATTTTAATCCCAAGAATAACATCTGCTACACCCATATCCTTCATAGCAAAGTTGTTTGACAAGAATTTCTTTGTGTTTTCTATTTGTTCCAAATCCGTGCCAAAAATGAGCATGTCATCTACATATAAGCAAATTATGACACCCTTTCCATTATCAAATTTGCTATATATGCACTTATCGGATTCATTTATTTTATAGCCATTAGCTAAAACAACCTTGTCAAACTTTTGGTGCCATTGTTTTGGTGCTTGTTTAATCCCATATAAAGATTTAACAAGCTTACATACCTTATGCTCTTGTCCTGGAACAACAAATCCTTCCGGTTGCTCCATGTACACTTCCTCTTCCAATTCACCGTTTAAAATGCGTTTTAACATCCATTTGGTGAACAACCAAATTATATATAGAGGTAAGTGATATTAATAGTCTAATTGTAGCAATTCTTACTCTTTGGAGCATAGGTATCAAAGTAATCAATACCTTGTCTTTGTGTAAAACCTTTTGCTACCAACCTTGCTTTAAATTTATCAATGGTTCCATCGACCTTCATTTTCTTTTGAAGATCCATTTACAACCTATTGGTTTGGAACACGTGGAAGATCAACTAAGATCCAAGTTTGATTTCCCATTATTGAATCCATCTCATCATTTATTGCTTCTTTCCAAAAGCGAGTCTTGAGATTTCACCGCCTCTTCAAATGTAATAGGATCGATTCGGTATTATAACAATAAGGTATCTTATTGCATATACTTTCACCTTTTCCTTCTACAAGAAACATAATGAAATCGGTCCAAAATCTTTTACCTTTTAATCCTCTTACTTCTTCTTAATTCTTGACAAGATTCATCATCATTATCAATTTGTTTCAATGGAATCTCATTCTCATTTGAAGAATGAATCAATTGTTGTGGTTGTAATTGTCTTGATATAGAATTAAATCTATTTTCATCAAAAATAGCATCTCTTGATTCAATAATAGTATTAATTGAAATTGAATCATTTGGTTCAATTACCATGAACCTATATGCCTTGCTATTATGTGCATAACCTATAAATATGCATTCAATTCCTCTTTCACCTAACTTTTTACGTTTAGGTGTTGGAACTTTTACAATAGATCTACAACCCCAAACCTTCAAATAATTAAGGTTTGGTTTCCTTTTCTTCCATTGTTCATAGGGGGTTATTTTAGTTTCCTTATTAGGAAATCTATTCAATATGTGACAAGCTGTTAGAACAGCTTCTCCCCAAAAACCTTGTCCAAGACCTGAATATGATAACATTGAATTTACCATTTCAGTCAAGACTCTATTTTTTCTTTCAGCTACACCATTTTGTTGTGGTGTGTAAGGGGCTGAAACTTGATGGACAATTCCAGTGAGTTCAAAATAACTTGGATTATAGTATTCTTCACCTCTATCCGATCTTAAGCACTTGATAAATGATTCACACTGAAGTTCAACTTCAGATTTACAAACTTTAAATTTATCAAGCGCTTCATCTTTTGAATGCAATAAATAAACATAACAATATCTAGAACAATCATCAATAAAAGTAACAAAATATTTCTTTCCACCTAATGTAGGAGTATTATGCAAGTCACATAAATCACTATGTATCAAATCAAGCAATTTTGTTTTCCTTTTAACCTTAGGGAAAGGATTTCTTGTAATTTTAGTCAACATACATGTATTGCATTTTCAATATTATTATTAAAACATGAATTAAATCTAATTTATACATGTCATTCAATTTTCTATAATTCAAATGACCTAATCTATAATGCCACAAACAAAATGATTCAACCATATAAGCGAAATAGTATTTTTATTCTTATTAATAATATTAAGTTTGAACATGCTTTCATACATATACCCTTTTCCCACAAAAATTCCTCCCTTATACAAAATAAACTTATTCGCCTCAAAACAAGTTTGAAACCAAACTTATTCAATGACTTCAGGACACTAAATTTTTCCTAACTTTTGGTACATAATATACATCATTTAAGGTTAAAACCTTTCCGTAAGTGAATTGTAGTTCAATGACCCTTTGCCTTTAATTTTTGCGGTGGAAGAATTTCCCATGTACAAGACATTGTCATTTTCACATTGTGTGAACTTTATGAACATGCTTTTGTCTTTGCACACATGTTTGGTTGCTCCGGTATCAATCCACCATGTATTATCATCTTGTGCCATATTAATTTCAGATATCATTGCAACGAACTTTTCGTTATTATCAGCCTTAGAAGATGATTTCTTCTTTAAAAATCGACATTCATTCTTGAAATGTCCCGGCTTTCCACAATGATAGCATGAGCCCTTTTGTTTCTTTTTGAACTTAGGTGCTCTATCAGCCTGATTGAACTTTCTTTTGAATGGTTAAGTAGTCATACTTCCTCCGTAACATGTACTTTGGCATTTTCGAATTTAGGTTCGATCTTGTTTTCGATACTCTTCTTCAATACGAAGATGATTTGCCAAAGCCTCGAGAGATATTTCCTCTTTCTTATGTTTTAGACTTCTTTTAAAGTCTTTCCAAGATGGAGGAAGTTTGTCTATTATAGAGGATACCACAATCATTTCATCCATTTTCATATCATATTGCTTAAATTGATTCAAAGATCTTTTCAATATCACGAAATTGTTCCATAATGAAGCGACCATCAACCATTTGATAATTATTGAAACGACTGACAAGAAATTTCTTACTTGTAACATCTTCGGTCATGTATCTTGCCTCCAATTTGTCCCATAATTCTTTAGCGGTGACGTCGTTTTGGTAGGTGTCGAACAAACCATCAGATAAACCATTCAATATGTGGCCCATGCACATGTAATCGAATTGTCCCATTTTGTCTTTCTCGTTGCAAAGAATGATTCGTTTTCATTCTCTTCGGTCTTGGAGTATCCAAAACATAAGCAATCTTCAAAGTTGATAACAAAAAGTGCATCTTTTTCTGCCATCGTCGAAAATTGCCACCATCAAAACGATCAAGTTTAACAAAGTTGGAAGCCAACTCCGTTAGTGTTCCACTTTCATGTGTTGTGGTAGTCATCATAATATAACCTTAAAATTATTATTACACAACTCCGGTAAGGAAAATCTCGAACACACAATCGGAACTCGAAAAGAAAAAGAAGAAATAGGACAAGGCTCCAAGGCGTGTATCAAGCCACTATCTTTAAGGTTATATTCGCCCCCACTTATCTTCAGTGTGCAAATGAGTTCCAAGCAAATTAACCTCGAGGATACAATGAAGCCAATGACTATTTGCGTTTTGCACTGACGAGAATAGTCCACTATGCACTGAGTAATGTGTAACAAAAACTCAATTTCTACAAAGGATTTCTGCAGTAATACTTTATAGAATAATCTAATAATATTAGAAAATGAAGGAAGAGAAGAAATAATATTAGAATTTGTTGATATATTTCCAAATGAAAACCCATTCCTATTTATAGGAATTTTCTTGTCTCTTCATAGAGACATCTTTCAATAGGTGTCTTTATGAATAAATATATAATAATAATTATTCATTTAATTTTGTAACTATTCAAATAATATTTTTTGAATAATTATAATTCTTTTTAAAAAAAATCAAATGATATAACTTTTGACCAATGACCAAAAGATTTATCTTTTGATTAATTACACTCATTCATTTATAGTTATTGGGATACTATAAATATTTGAAAATGTTCCAACACCCTATACTGGATTCCAAGCTTCAGTCCATAGAATGGCACTTCAGTGAGATTTGAAATGTCCAACCGCATTGCACCAGTCCATCAAAACAACATTTCAATGTGTTTGAAGTGAAAAAGTTACTCCAATCGTGCCTCACTGCAATTGAATGTTGAACCAAATGAAACCTAAGAAAGAAGTGTTTGAGAGAATTTGAAAACATTTATCTTTTTTTAACTCTTTCAAATTAAAGTTAGAACTAGGATATTTTATATTTACAATATAGTATATGTTGAAATTTATCTATCAATATCACTGTGATCTAAGTCTAACGGAGAAAGTGGCAAATTATCTACTTATTTTTTCATTTATCTATCAATATCACTGTGATATGGTATATTACATTGATGGTTTATTTTCAAATGAAATCCATTCTATTAAAGTTGTCACCAATCTATGACTTTGCAAAATTTGTAATTGATGGCAATTGTATCAAAGACAACAAAGCAATGTCTTTATTCCTTTTTATTGGGGATTAATTAGGCAATTGCTTGAATTTTTTTTTTTGGCTTAAGTGTGTAAAAAATCCTCAAATTTTTTTCAAAAATAGCAATTAAGCCTCTAATTTTTTTGTTGCATTAAATTGGATATTTGAACTGCCAAAATGCATCAAAAAGACTACGGGCGGATCTAGGGGGCTGGTAGGGGCCAGCCCTACTAAAATGGAAAATTTTCCATTTAGGTCCTTTTTAATTTATAAAATTTTAAATTAGTAATGATAAAATTACACTTTCTCCCCAAAAATGATAAAATTTTGATTTAATCCTCTAAAAATTATAAAGATATGGACTATTCAAATGACGAAATTGCACTTTTACTATCATAAAAATATATAATTTAATTCCGTCCCCCCCAAAATATTTCAAACTTTTCCCTTGGCCTCCTAAGTCGTATTTCTGGATCCGCCATTGAAAAAGGCCATTTGACCATTAACTTTAATGGTTGACTGTTAAAGTTATAGAAAAATTATAAAATACTTCTTTTGGTACGATAATTTTTATAATTTTATTACAAGTTTTATATTTCTTTAGATTTTCTATAATTTTCTTATGAATTTATAAACTTTTCTATATTTCTATATATTTTATAAATTTATTTTACGATTTTTATAAAATTTTACAATTTTTTATAATTTTTTTACGATTTTTGATATTTTTATATTTTTTATTAAAATTTAATAATTTTATAACTTTTATTGATTTTATCTTCTTCTTTTTGCCACATTTCATGCTGTGGGTGTGACACGTGGTGGATTTAATTGAAAAAGGTTAGGTGCAATTAACTTTAATGGTCAATCATTAAAGTTAAAGGTCAAAGGACTTTTTGTAGTGGCGGATCTAGAAATATGTCTTAGGGGCAGAGGCGAAGTCAGAAAATTTTTTGGGAGGGCGAAATTAAATTATATATTTTTATGATAGTAAAAATACAATTTTGTCATTTTAATAGTCTATATCTTTAGAATTTGTAGAAGATTAAATCAAATTTTTATCATTTTTGGGGGCTAAAGTACAATTTTACCATTACTAATTTAAAATTTTATAAATTATAAAGGGCCTAAATGAAAAATTTTCTATTTTAGGGGGGTCGAGCCCTTGCCAGCCCCCCAGATCCGCCCTAGTCTTTTTGATGTATTTTGGCAGTTCAAGTATCCGATTAAGTAAAAAAAAAGCAGGATCTTAATTGCTTTTTTTGAATAAGTTTAAGAACCTTTTTTTATACATTTTGAAAGTTTAAATACTCAAGTGAAAAAAAATATATTTTTTAAAAATTTAAAGACTTTTATTAGAGGTGTCCATGGGCCGGCGGCCCGGCTCGACGGCCCGCCCGAAATATGGGAGGGTTCGGGTAAAAATATAGGCCCGAAATATGGGTTTGGGCAAAAAAACGAGGTCCCGTTTAGAAAATGGGCCGGGCCTCGGGCACCACTTTTTTGGCCCCGGGCCTGGCCAAAAATATTTATTTTTTATTTTTTAATTTTAAAATATTTTTAAAATATTTTTATTTTTATTTTTAAAATATTTTTTTGGTGTTTATTAAAAATGGGCTGGGCCGGGCTCGGAATTTTTTCTTGGGCCGGGCCTAGACAAAATTTTAGGCCCATATTTTCGGGCCGGGTCGAGCCCGGGCCTAGGATGCGGGCCAAAATTTTTTCTAGGCCCGGCCCGGGGCATGGACACCTCTACTTTTTATACGTTAAGTGTTTATATTTAATAGCATATTAATATTTCTTTGTTTCAGTCCATCTTTGAAAAAAAATAAAAATAAAGAATTTGTGCGCACGTTATATTTGTGTTATATTCATTGTGTTGTATGTTAATTATTTGTTCATATTATATTTATATCGTATAATTATTTGTATATATGTGCCATATTGTTTTTGTTTGAAGTAGTATAAACTTAATAATTTATTTTAATGTATATATTAATATATTCATACATTGGTGTCGTGTTGATGTTAACTTTTGTATTTTATTTTAATTATTTTTTATGTTATGTTCATATTGTGTACCAATTCTTCTCATATTTTGTTTCATTCCATATTTCATAGAGAATTTTGTTGTTTCGTATAATAATAATTTGTTTTATATTGATTTTCACATGCTCAATCATTCATGTTTTTTTGGTATGTTGTACAGTTTGTATATAATTATCATAAGGCATATTCATTTATAATTTAATTTCATGATTATAATATCAAAATTCACTCTTACTAACTAATTTTATTCATATCATTCTTTTTATCTCACTATCTTGGATAAGCTTAAATGTAACAGTCCACTTTTTAGTGGTGTCAGAAATAGTGATTTCGAGGTCACCAAATTCGACGAGTATGTTCGTTAATATTATTATTTAATATTTACGAGTCAAATGTAATTTTTAAAAAGGTTTTTGATTTGATAATTTATGTTATATAAGTGATTTATTAAGTTCAAGTGGTTTTAGAAAATAAGGTATCGGGACCTTGTTTTTATAAACCGAGCCGTAAATATTTTTATAAATATTTACGGAGTGTCATTAAGGTGGTATTGAAGTTTCGTTAAAACATTTTAATGTTTCGATAGTTAATTAATTAAAAAGAACCAAATTGAAAAAAAAAAGTGCATTCCCAGGACTCCGTTCCCGTAAATCGGACTCGTAAATATTTTTAATAAATATTTGCGAAGCTAGTTGTGTAGTTAATTAGATTTTGTTTAAATGAATTTACATAAATTAAAAGTAATTAGGTATAAGGACTAAATTGCATATAAGGTGAAAGTTAAATTATAGATTAAAGAATAGTTAAAGGGACTAAAGAAATAATTTTGTCATTGTTTCTTTAAGTGGGACAGTTAGTGATATATATATTATATGCAAATTTATTTATATATATTATATTATAATAAGAAATCTTAATTGTTAAGTATATATATATTTATTTATAATAAAACAAAAAGTAATAAAAGAAAGAAAAAGAAAGAAAGCCAAACAAAATTAGAAAATAAAAAGAAAGAAAGGGAAAAAGAAGAAAGAGTCCCACGCCCTTAGGGACTTTAAAGTTTTCAAGTTCAATTGGTTAGCTAATTTAGTCCCCTTTTCTTGTAAATAGTATGTTTTTGAAATCCCGGTGTTAAGTATTACCCGACCCATGTCGAAATTTTAGTATTGATTGAGTTTTTAAATGTTGTTAATGTTGAATAATCTTATTATTAGGGATTAAATTGATAGATTTTAAGCTAGAAGTGAAAAAGGATTAAATTATAGAATAAATTGTAAACTTTGAGTAATAGGGACTAAATTGTGAAAAATTTGAAATTTATGGGTTTAAGTGAAAATAGGGAGTTAAATTTAGTTTAAATTGAAATTTGTGTAAAAATATAAGATTAATTGTGAAGAATAAAAATTAGTCTCGGTTTAGGGACTAAAGGCAAATATTAAGTTAAAATTGAAATATTCATTATGAAATTGAATTGTGTTTTATTGATGAATTTTAATTGTTTTAATTCCGTAGCTAACGTCGTACCGGAATCCTCGACTAAAAAGGGGAAAGATTAAGTAGACGTCTGGTTTGTATTTCTATAATCCGAACCTAATTGTTAATTTTTGTATTTTGATTTAATGTATATTGTAAGTGGTTGATGTGAGTATTTGACACTTTGACTATTGAATTGATTTAAAGTTGATTGAATTGGATTGAATTGATATATATATTATGAATAAATATGTGCAAATATGACAATTGGATATTAGTTGTATTTGGAAAGTGAATTGAAACCCTATTAACTGTATCAGGCTGAGTCGGATATAAATGACATGCCATAGGATAGGAAGAGTTCAGGATTTCTTCGACTTCGAGTCAATGAGGCACTGGGTGCCAAACTGGTGTGTTGGTTGGATCCGTGTATCCGTCCGAGCCCGAGTCGTGTTAATAGGGGTAATTAAATAAAATGGTACTATGATTGATATTGGATGATATTGTATGTGAATTGAAATTGGGATAGTGATTTGAAATATGAAAATGAGATACATGAGTTATGTACTCATGAAGTGGGTATGAAATGACTAATGCTATTGTTTAAATGATATGTGGATCAAATTGTGAAAGGCTATTATATAACAAGTGATGAAAATTGAGTATGGTATGAAATGATGTGTTCATGAATTGAGTATTGAATGGCTAATGCCATTGTATGAATAAATGTGGTTTGATATGTGAAAATTATTTATATAGCAATTGTGTAAATTGAGACATTGTTTAACAATTGAAATATGATAGTTATGATACTAGACATTAATATGTGCTTATAATTTAATTGCACATATGATATTATCTTGTTTTTAATATTTGGATTATAGAAATACCATTGAGTTTTACTTAGCGTACGATTTTGTTTTTCCGTGTGCAGGTTAGATACTTCACTTTTGATTGCTGATTCAACATCCAACAACAATCCTGAACTCAAATGTGGTGATATTTATCTTTTGTGTCGGCATGTATCTAGGGTGTCTAAATAATAGTTATTTTGTGGATTGATTGTAAATGAGGTTATAAGTTTAATATTGGTTTGTTTATAATTTGGATTTGAATGATGCTTTGATGATATGAATTGATGATATAAATGTGGTACCAATAAGGGTACATTAGTTAGGCACCTAGGATGATTGTTTTAGTATGTTTTGAATGTGTTTGATCGTGTTTTGAAATGGTTAAATGAATGGTTTTTGAGTTGTTTAATGTCCAAGCATGTAGAAAATGGAAAAATTGTTGTTAAAGACACATTTTAGGTCCACACGGCCAGACACATAGGTGTGTGACTCGGCCGTGTAAGACACACGGCTAGTACATGGGCGTGCAAGGCCATTTCAAAGGGTACATGGCCTAGCACACAGGCGTGTGGCTTGGCCGTGTGACTCAAGTCAGAGAGTTACACGAGCACGGACACGGGTTAGGACACGGCCGTGTGTCCCTATTTTGAATGCCCACACGACCTAAGACACGAGCGTGTCTCTTGGCCGTATGAACCATATTGCTTTGAAAATTCTTAATATATTCCTCAAAATTTTTTGAGTTTCTGAATTAGTCCCAACTTGTTTTTAATGTGTATTTTGGGCCTCGAGAGCTTGAATAAGGGACAGTATGTATGAGTTTGATTTGTTTCTGACCTGAATATTATATGACATGAAATGTTTGAAATTTCTGTCTGTTTGATCTGTAAACTTCGGTAATGCTTCGTAACCCAGTTCCGGCGATGGATACGAGTTAGGGGTGTTACATTAAATCTAGTTGATTGTTGTTTGGATTACAAAATTTGATGCCATAGAAATCATATTTTCAAACTGGTGAGAAAATGTGTCGTTGTTCACCGTGACTCTACTATTAGCTTTTATCTATACGACACATTCCATTGTATTTTTTACTTTAAATTTTCTATTTTTTTTTCAACATTAACAACCACCATGTTCAAGTTGGATAAAAAATTACAGCCTGAAAAGCTTACGCAATTGGAGATATATAAGTGAAGAAGTTTTGAAGACCTGTTGGTGGAAAGCTATACCGATAGCTCTACAACTATTCTTAGTTGGATGGCACAAGGATAGATGATGTAGAAATCAAAGAATTCAAAGTTAGGGTTATCGGTGCCAGTGGTTGTGGGTGAATGCAGTGCCTAACGCTCAACAAATTTGACGAGAACTAATGAACAAGGCCAGACTTCTAATAAATAAATTATTATTTATAAAATAAAACCAAAAAAAAAAGAGAAAAATTTTGAATCTGATTTAAATTTTATTTGTGGGTTTTTTTAAATTTATTTTATTTATAAAATAATATTTAATAAATAAATTCCATGTTAGAAAAGAGAAATAAGTATTATTTTATTTATAATTTTGTATGTAATTTTTTTATAAAATCTTAAGTATTTTCTATCGAAAATGATTTTTAAATGTATTTTTAAAATTTAAAGTTTATTAATTTTAAGAATCAAGAATAAATTGACAAAATTTGTAAAGTTTGGTGGTTAAACTTGTTGAATTTTTAGAATTAGGACTAAATTAATAGAACCTATAAACATTAGAGGGTTAAATTTGTTATTATGTCAATAAAAGAGCTTCCGTTAGTAATCTAACATATGAGTGACCAAAATATTAAATTTTGATAACGTTAGTGACTAAAATAAAAAAATTAAACTTGGGTGACCGAAATAGAAGCACGCTAATAGTTGAATGACTACTTTTATAATTTACCCAAACTTTTAATACTAGTAAAGAGAAGTTAATTTCATCTTAAATTGTTTTCTTTCAAATCTTCGTCTCTATTTTACAGTCCATATTTATGGCTTGTGACAAATCTTTTATGGATATGCAATGTGCTTTAACACTGTATCTAACACTTATAGATCTTATCCTAATTTCTTTTTTCAAATGTCCAATCCTAATTCCTAAATTGTTAATTGATAAAATTAAAAATATAATTAGTTGCCAAAGATTCTATGATATGATCTTAGACCATTGCTCACTCTTGTAATAAAACCGGTTAACAAAAAGAAAAGAAAAATTAGGGGTAAATTATACTAGGGTAAATTTTTGTTTTGATCACTTAATTAAAAAAAGTTATAATTTAATCACTAAATTATTCAAAAGTTTTCGTTTAAGACACCGGACAATTAAAATCGATATTATATGATTTTGTTTGTTCGCATTACCTATACCAATCAAAAGTTTTTTCCCTTTCTTTTCTACAGTTTATTAATTTTTTTAGGAAGCAACTTTGGATGTCAAGAATTTTTGAACCAAAATTTAAATAGATTTTTTTTCCGATCTTTGAAACTGACCTTTAGATCGACTTGGATCTAAATTATGTTTTTTTTACTTGTCAATAGATATTGATCCATTGTACCAATCATCGAATCATTGCTTGGAGCTTGTTAGTGAAACTTAAAAAAAAATAACAGTCCAGTGACATAAATAAAATTTTTTGAATAATTCAGTATTTAAATAAAAATTTCGAATAATTCAATAACTAGATTGTAACTTTTTTTAATTAAATGACTAAAATAAAAACTTACTCATGATTTAGTTACTAATGATATCATTTACCCAAAAATAAAACAAACCGGTACTTCAAACCGGTTTGGAGTTTTACACGTTTGGAACAATTGTAGAATAAATAATGCCATTGAAAGAACGGGAACTAACAGAAACTTCTAGAGACCGGAGAAAAAAAAACAAAGAGAGACCCTAATGCAACCAAGAAAAAAAAAACTAAAAAAAATAGAAATGCACAAAAATCCCCAAATCTAATTTCTGAATGGAAACCCTAACCCTAACCCGAATCCTTCTGTTCGGATCTATAGCTTTCTCCCGCTTTCGGAATCTCCGTTTCTCCTTTTTCTTCGCCGGAGGCTGAAACCCCCCTTCTTAGACCTTCAAATTGAACTTTTTTGCTTTTCCTTTCTTTTCTGTTTGTTTTATAGATATAGATGGGATATCTGTTAATTGTACGGAAATAGAGAAATAAGGATAGGGATAGAGGTAGAGAAAGAGTGTTTAGAAAGAAAGAGATGGAGAGTGGGATAGGATCAGATGGAGGAGGAGTCGGGTCGATCGTATGGGTACGACGGAGGAACGGTTCATGGTGGCCGGGGAAGATACTGGGCCCCGAAGAGTTACCAACTTCTCACCTTATGTCTCCAAGGACCGGAACTCCGGTCAAACTTCTTGGCAGAGAGGATGCCAGCGTGTAAGTCTTATTTTTTGTTCTTATTTCTGAATTTTATTGCCTTCATTCATTTGAGCATTGCAAAGAAAATATTTACAAGTCGTTTTTAAAGTAACAGATGTAGAACTTTTACTTGTTTATACGCCTAGAGCAGTCTGTGATTCAGGATAGAATTGAAGTAGCGGAAGAATAGAGAATAATGAGATTTATGTCAATTTTAGGAGTGTTTATGGCAAATGAAGTCGGGTTGTTCTGAGTCTTACGAACTTAAGGTACCAACATGTTAAGGATTAATTGAGTTTCAGACAGAAAGTGAGAATGATCCTACGAATATAAGACATGAAGAGCAAATGAAGTATTCCGGTGACGCACTATGATATGATCTCGGTTTTGATTCATCTTTAGTTTTGCTTAGGAAGTTGTGAATGATTGATAATTTTTTCCAGAGTCTATTCCTTGTCACTGTGCAGAAAGGTTTCTGAAGATCTAAAATCTAAATATGGGTCTGAATGACATATATCAGTGCTTCATTGTTTTTAATTAAAGAGAGAGGAGAATGTGGAAGACTAATCAGAGCTGCAATTAATTTTTTTGTTCATCTATTGTTTGAATGCTTGACCTATAAATAGATGCCAACAATTATTTGTAAAAGACTAGCACCGTCACCACCGTACACACCCATGCACATTTTTATTTTCTTAATGGCACATTATATGTTACCTTGCTCAATGAATTAGTAATGTAACGCTTTGACGTCATTAATGTCCTTAGAATAATGTTTACACTATTATGTTAGTTAAGAATGTCAAAAAGGATATGACTTTACCCTTGTACAATGTACTTGTTGAATTTTTACGGCCCTAGCTATGCCCTTTAAACCTTATTCTGAGCAGTGGAACATAAAAATATCTGTTATCTTATTTCATTGCTCCTTTTTTATCCATGTTAGAGTAAGAGATGCCATAGTGATGTTTTCTACATTTCCATGAAAGATACAAGCCAAAACTGACTTTTAGAAGTATGGAGAAAGGTTATTTTTGTAGTCTTTTGGAGAATATTGTATGCAATAATAAGTCAGAAATTCTCTTTTCAAGTTTTAGGCCAACAAATAACTTTGGTATCCACTAGCATATCTGAAGTTTATTAGAAGAGAACTGTATTTGAGGCAATTTTGACTTCTAGTTATGCTAATTTGATTGTTAATTTACTGAGAATCTGATACTGTTATTCCTTTGCTATATAAATGCTTTCATTATTTTGTTGCAATGTTAAACGAGTTCTGGTCCTAGAACGTGGCCCCTAAGTTTAATTAATCCATTTGTGTCATATTTTCCTAGACAATTCCTCTACTTCATGGAAAGACTATCACCTTTCCTTTCCTTTCCTTCCCTTCCTCTTTTGCGTGTTTATATCTTTTCCTATCCAGGTTGTCTTCCTTACCTCTCATATCCCCATTTGTCTGGAAAATTTTGAAGTTCTCTCATTCTTTTAAATTGATGTGGAGAATGTGGAAATAACCTGGGAACATAAACTTTTTAGATTTGCATTACTTCCATCATTTTGCAACTGTTTTTGTGGTCATCTTATTTGGAGAATATTCCTGGGACTTCCTTTTTCTTTATTGTCTCCCTTTTCTGTATATATTTTGTGGATATAGTCTTTATGATGTCATGACTATTTTTTTTTCTTTTTACCTTGTTTTGATTAGAATATTTATGATATATAATCTTCTGTTCTGATTTCAATTTATTTTGCTTGTAAGACTTTTTCATTTTTTCCTTTCTTCTTAGTGATTGGTACAATTTAGAAAAGTCTAAGCGTGTGAAGGCATTTCGATGTGGGGAGTTTGATGATTGCATTGAAAGGGCAGAATCCTCACAAGGTATGCCACCCAAGAAAAGAGAGAAATATGCTCGACGGGAAGATGCTATCCTTCATGCGCTTGAACTTGAGAAGGAGTTGTTGAAAAAACAAGGAAAATTTGATAGACCTTCCTATGCAAAAAGTAAATCTTCTGGTTCCACCAAAAAGGATTCTGGAGGTTCAGATATTAGTAACGGGAAACCTGGGAAGTCAAAATCAAATCAATCCAGGAGTCAAGATACTTCCATCAAGGGTGAGACAGTGAGCAGCCCTGTAAACTTGCAGAAAGACCAAGTTGAAAATCAACCAAGTTGGAAAAATAACCCTGCTGAAGTCTTACCCCGGATGAGAGGATTGCAGGATTTGGGGCTCAAAACTGCATATGCAAAACAAAAGCTTACATCTTATGGTGCTATGGATGTTGATGAGAGTCTATCTCCTTCCGGCAAGGTTTCTAGCATGGGAAGGAACAATCACATAAATGGTAAATCTTGTTTAGATGAAATGAAAAGGTTACATGAGGGAATCACTGAGCTGTTTTTTGTCAATAGATATAGCATGAGACATCCTTTTGTTCAAGTGTTGCAGAATAGTGCGAAACTAGAAGTCTCTTGATTTTTTGCATCCTGATGTTTGTGCTGGTTCTACTTCTATTTCAGGAGGGGAGCAGAGACGAGGTGTTTCCCAGGCAAAGAGGAGCAGATGCATGTACTTCCCACCTGAGTCATTTGATGCCTTGGATTATAAAGAAATTCCTCCAACTCAGATTGAGATGTCACCTTCCCATTTTGTGGAGTGTGATTCTTATCCTTTTCGTAGTCACATTATTGAAGATCGTACTAGGGAGTTCTTGGAAGATGTTGAATCTGGTTCTTCTGAATCAACTTCCTCTGAATCTGAGCCAGAGTCTGATTCATCTGAGACTGAACCAGATATGGATGAAGATATCACTTCACACTCAGGTTAACTGATCTTATTCTTAGTTCTAGTTTCATGCATTATGTTGAGAAGAGTATCTTGCATCCTAGATAAGTCTTTTCTACTTTAGGATTGAGCATATCCTGCAGACATGCAATCCTTCTGTTGCTGTTACTTGACTTGAGAACCTTAAGTTTCACATACTGTTTTCTGTTATCTATGTAGCTCAGACTCGGGTGCAGGTGTTGGGTGGAGGTATGTGCGAAAGTGTCTAATTCATTAAGTTTCTTAAATTGAAGACATGTAGATACAGCTAAGAAAGATCTAAAACTAAGATACAGGTGTGGGGGACACATTATAAATTAATAAAGTAGTCTATGTTAATTCAATTATAATGGACATTTTTTATTGAATTATAGATGGGATTTCAAATATTATTGTACATTCCAATTTTCTAAAATGGCTTTTGACTTTAAAACCTTGAGAAACCTTTTTGAGCTCTAATACTCTAGTCAACCTCCTTGGCCCATAAAGTAGCTAAATTGAAGCCCAAGTGTCCTAATTGACCCAAAACATGCAAAAACCAAGCAACATAAACCAAATGGATAATAGAAAACGACAAGTACATTGGTGTAAGAAACAAGATAAACAGTATTCATGTATTTGAGCTTAGAGTTTTTGACTTTTCAATGCAATTTCCAACCCCAAATTTTTTAATATTTTTGCCTCTTTTTGTGTGCATTTCAATGCTTTTCCAATCTTCCTTCTCATGTTATTTTTATTCTCTTTCTTCCATCTTTCTTTGCCATCTCCCTAGAGAATCCAACCCAGATCCCGTACAAATATCTGTTTTGAGTTGTGTTGACACAAGTGCTCTACCTATTATGGAGTCTGAACAACAGAGCATTGTACACTTTAATGGTGTTCCTTTAGTTCTAAACATACTATTTTGTTTAAAAAATAGGCTATACTAAAAAAGCCCCTCAACTACTACATTTTGTTTAAACAAGCCCTTATACTATTTTTGTAGTTAAATAAGCCCCCAACCTATGATTTTCACCCATGGAAGCCATTGATTTTAATATTGAAGGAAGATATTTTGAATTTTTGCATTTAATATTGATATAAATTTGATGAGAATAGTTTATTAAATAAAAATAAAAATAAAATAATATTTTAAATTCTTTTGAAAGTGCTTATATATATAATACACTTAATAACTCTTTTGAAAATTCTAATTACTCTTTTAAATTTTATGTTGATGTTAAAGTGTATATAATTTCTATTGCATTAACAAAAAATTAAGATAAAGAACCTAAAATTCAAAATATTTTTACTTTGACATTAAAATCAAGGGCTTTTATGGGTAAACATTATAGGTTAGAGGCTTATTTAACTACAAAAATAGTATAAGGGCTTCTTTAAAAAATTATAGGCTAGGGGCTTATTAAACTACGAAAATAGTATAAGGGCTTCTTTAAACAAAGAGTATTAGTTTAAGGGATTTTTAGTATATTAACCTAAGAAATATTTGAAATCCTCTTCCATAAAAAATGTAATTACTGTTATAAAATTTGCTCATAACATATATGTATTTATTGTAGTTTAAATGAATTATAGAGTAAAGTGGTCAAATTTCGTAGTTGAAAAATAATGCTCTACTTAATCCAAAGCAGAGATCTAGAATGGAATCTGAAAGTTGGCTTATCGGCTACATATGAAATCAAAATTTCTCCTTGGTTCTTAAATACCCTATTCTAGATGTCAGCATATAAATATGCATGAAAATAATATAAATCATAGAATTGTAATATAACATTAACAATTTTCAGGGGCCTATATATGTGTATATAAATAGTCTTTTGAATTTGACTTAGTTTGCTGATCAAAATGTGGGAATTTGAGAACTCTTGGGGGGTATGGCCCCTATGGTTTGCCTGCCATCCATTGATGCCCTTCTGATTATCTTAGAAATTTGATGTTTTGTCAAGAAAGCATCGTGACTTGTCTAACTATTTGTGGTATTGATCTCTGCTCTTGGACTCAGCATATTAGACCATGTTGACAGAATAGACATGGATATGAGTATGTGTATGGGATATGTGCTGAATTCTCCTTGCTTATCTAGGGAGATGGCAAAGAAAGAAGGACGAAAGAGAATGAAGAAAACATGAGAAAGAAGATTAGCAAAACATAGAAATACACTTAAGAAATAGGACAGAAAATAATTACAATTTTGGGGGTTGGAAATTGCATTGAAGTGTCAAAAAGTCTAAGCTCAATCATGTGACTACTTTTCATCATGTTTATTCTGCCAACCTTTCTTTATCCATTTGGTTCATTTTGCTCTGTTTTGGGTCCATTAGGACACCTACACATAGTTTATCTACTTCTTCAGGCCAACTAATAGGTTGATTATACTAGAGGATTTGGGTCCAGACAATTTTTAAATTCAAAACTCATTTTAAAAAATTGAATGTACAATGATATTTGAAAGCCCATTCATGATTCAATAATCAAGTCTATTGTAATTGAATAAACGCATACTATTATATTAATGTTATCATGAGTCTCAGCACCCATAATTTTGTTATGGATCCTTTGGATTTAAGGCAATTGACGAATCAGATTTTTTGACACATACAGACACCTGCGCTTGAGTTCAAGAAACATCAGTGTTGTTTTCCTGATGGAATTGATGTTTAGTTTGAAAAGCATAATGGCCTGCCTAACTATTGGTAGTTTTTGGTAACTGATTACTATTCTCATTATTTCCTTATTCTATGTATTCAGGTGCTACTGTTTGTAAGGAAGTCCGATTGGGTGGCTTTCGAAGGCCTGACACCCTAGGAGGTGGAAGCATGGGCCAGGGAGAATCTGATGAGTCATCTCTTTCTGGTGAGATGTCTCACTTCTATTCTCATGATCACCTTTCTATGAATGAAGCAGTGTCCAAATGGCAGCTAAAAGGGAAAAGGAACATGCGAAATCTGACAAAAAGGTCCATGGATGCAGCAGAGATAAGAGGTTATGATGGATCTACTCATGGGACATATCATGAAGAAAGGGGAACTTTTAGAAGAAGGCCATTAGGTCATAGTTCTCATTTAAATCATGACTTCGACGATGATGTTGATGTGGCTGATTTGAGTGCAAAAGATTTTTGTACCCAAATGGTTGGATTTGATGATAGAAGATACTTGCGTACACCAAGGGATACATTCAGAAGGAGATATAGTTTCAACCATAACATCATTGATTGGGAAGGAATGCCTTGGGAGAACCATGCTGCTGTGGAAAGAGAGTGGGAGGAAAGAGTGTGGCACTTTGATCCGACATTTGCTGCCCATTGTAGTTTCCGTGGGAAGAGAAGATCTATGTTGATGGATGTTGATTTGAAAGTCCAAGCAAGCTATCAGAAACCTCCTGTACCTATTGTTTCATTGTTAAGCAAGTTGGATGGAAAGGCCATTATAGGGCATCCCATTCAAATTGAAGCTCTAGAAGACAGTTCAACTGACACCCTTCTCCCAACTAATGGTTATTTCAGTAATGGACTAAGTAACCATGATGGAAATACTTCACTTCCGCCTGCATGGAGGACTGCCAAGAGGACCAATTTTAGGGTCCCCCGGCCCAACCCGCCATTTGCATTGTGTAGTTATGAAGCAGCTGAATATCAATCCTTGGACCATGAAGGTGAACCACCTTTCAAGAAGTACAATACAGGAAGTTCTGATTATAAGGCAGGCCTGGTTAAAAAGAGCATATCTCATGGCTCACGCTCTCCAACTGAGAGGAAATTCCAAAAGAAGTTACCGAAGAAGGTAAGCTTAATTTCTAGCCAGAAAACAAGAGCTCTGTCTTCAATTGGTATAGAACATAAACTCAGTTTGAAGCCTATACATGATAGCGATAACCACCAAATGGATGGATTAATTAGAGCAGAGTCATCTGGACCTACAACAGTGGCTTGCATACCTGTCAAACTAGTATTTAGTAGGTTACTTGAGAAGATCAATAGGCCACCTTCAAAAGCAGCTAGTAAAGTGATTTTCTCCACTAGTGATGCAGTAAGAGATCCGTCATAGATTACATTGTACATTGATACGATGAAACATTAAATATTGTTAGCAAAATAAGCAATTGCTAATTTCCTCTTTTTGACAAAAAGCATTCCCACCACCAACTGCATTGTCAGCATTGTCAAGTTGACGTGTCTTCTTTCTTTCCAATAATTAGATGAACCAGGTAAGGTAATCAGCTTCGAAACTAAGTTGCATGATAAGAACATATTTAATACTTGTAGCGTTTTAGGGGTTTACTTTACATTTGTTTCTGAGAAATCAATGGAGCAAGAAGCAGGCAGTTCGGAATTTGCATAAAATCTGGTTTCCTCGGGCCAACCTATTCCATTATTCTCTACTCTTGTTCGGGCAGTCAGGAAATGGTTGTCTAGTTTTACCAACATAAGTAGATTTTGACTGTAAAAGTGGATGTTTTATGGGAATTTTACCAATAACAGGACA
Organism: Gossypium raimondii; assembly: GCF_025698545.1. NCBI lineage: Eukaryota > Viridiplantae > Streptophyta > Magnoliopsida > Malvales > Malvaceae > Gossypium > Gossypium raimondii. Next base: position 7,517,287 of record NC_068566.1, on the reverse strand, counting down.
GGATAAAAAAGCGATAGCATTAGCAGGTGGAATCTGTTTTACATACATATATTTCACTTTTACATTTGCTTTTAGATGTGTACGCTTATTATGTTGAAAAGTACTTTATTTATATCGGAGTAGGTTTTATAAATCGAATGCTATTCATTCAAGCAGATATGACCAACAATCCCGAATGGCTGGGTTTTGCTATCCGTTTGTTCTTCCATTTTCCACATACATATATTCTGAGTTTCTTTTGTGCTCCTAGCAAGCTTATATAGTCACATTTTTACAATTACCTGACTCGGTTTCTTCATTTGGTGGCTGTATTTTAGCTTTTTCTGGGAAGACCTAACTCCATTTTGGGCGAAAAAGAAATTGTATTTATTAGCAGCAATAGTGCAAATTTCGCTAATCCAGTTTAACCTTTTACTTTTTTTATTATTTTTATTTTTAGGTTTCAAAATTGAACTTTTCAAGTGGGATAAGATTTATAAAATAGGAGCTCTTCTTTTGTTAAATAGGGCGATTTTAGAAAAGAAATAAAATTGAAAGATGTTACGGTAAAATACACTAAAAAAAGAAGAATATAAATACAACATATTTAAGATTATAATACGAAAACCAGATGAATTTCGCTATCTGACAAATCTTCATGAAAAGCTTGGACCGGTTCTGCTTAAAGTTTGTTCTGTAAAATTTATGTTGGGGAATCATTTTCATTTGCTACAAGCAATGCATGCAGCAAAAACAAGGTCTTTACAATTCTCAAGTGAACTGCCGCCTGTTATAAGTATCTTCATGTACAAAAACAGGATCCTGAGAGGTCTGGGTTGGGAACTGAGGTTGTCCCATGGCTATGCCGCCACCTTGATTCGGAACAGCTGAATTGCCCCAAGGATCACTTGTGTTCTTTGCTGTGTTTAAGGTGAGATAATAGAAGATCCCAAAAACCACACTTGCAATGGCTAAGACAGCTCCCCCAGCAAAGACTCCGGGTTTCACGACGTAGCAGTAGTAGTTGCCAAAGTACACACTCTCTTCACCATGTTGATCATTGAGTGCAGAACCAGTTAGCAAGAGAAGGAAAGCTATAACAAATGTGAACCTGCATAGATATGGAATAAGCATTTGATTCATTACTCAAAGACAGAAAGTCGGCACACTGCAAGCGAAACCAGATTGGACTATTAAGCCTAAGTGGGACTACTCACATCACATGGAATAACCAAGAACACACCTCTGCTTTCTTTAAAGTTCACATTAACATTCAGGCACTCTTTCAAACATTAGAAGATCTGAGCTTCAGAGGCCTATTTAAGCAAGTAAAAGCTCTTTTTTTCTCTCAAGTTATTCACTAGCCATTCTCTAACTAAAAGCAAGCTGAAGCTTTTATTACAAAATTTTCTAGATATACCAGACCTGTCCTCATCTCCCTCTATGCAGTAAAAATCAATAAAATGAACTAAAAAAAGCTGACACTCTTTGGAGTTTATTTCTAAATGGGTTCTTAGGTTACAGTGGCAAGAAAAATGATATCACAAACTTCAATAACAAGTAGGAAAACTTCAAGAGTTGCAATCTATACACCTATGAATCCTTCCAATTCAAAGTTCTTTCTCCAGGCACATTAACAGTCCAATGACTACTCATATTCTCAACCTATAATCCTTGGCTCAAGCAACTGGCAAACAGAAACAAACATGCAGAACTGGAAATCAACTAGACACCCATATATTGACGTTCTAATCCTATGCTTCTTAAGCCAAATAATCCTCTTTCACAGTTGCATTCAACATGCATGTGATAGCTTGTAAAGCCTCCATCCTAAAACCAATAAGACAATAGAAAACAACTCCAATTTAAATATAAGGCCACAACACCACCCAAATGAAACCGGCCTGAAGACACCACTTATATATGTAGGCCAAATGCCAACTGAAACAATGGCAAAACAAGCAGACTATAACCATAAATCAACAAAGAACATACAAGGCAATGCATGTCCCACCCCCAGGCTTTGATATTATGCTAAGCACCCAAAACCGATTGCTAACTGATTGTCAAAAGATGGAAAAGTCCTAGTCGAGTTTAAGGTCACAATAGACTCCTAATTGAACTACTGATCCTAGAACTGCAAATGCCTAGCATTTCATTAATTAATTTCTTTCAAACATCTTATTAAGAAGATAACTAGTAAATGTCGCCTAAATTAGGACTTAGGTATAAGTATCTAAGCAAAATATGTCTAGATGTTTAATTCACATCACTAAGAAGAAGAAGCCAGAAAGCCAGAAATGTCTTCACCAGGAGATACCAGCAAACCTTTACTTCAGAACAATGGGATATCCTTATCTAAAACAAAACTCTAGGGCATCCGCACTCAAACAAGTTAAGAATTCTTTCATTTTAAAAAAAATTAACCAGAGTAATATAGACATTAAAGTTTAAATGAATGCCACTCAAATTTTGCATAGAAGCTATATTTATTATTCTTAGTGTGGTGATGATTGTGCCCCATTCTACAACAGCAAACAGGCAAGTGGAGAAAACTTCTTTTGGTTTTAGAAAAATGCATCTGTCTATTATCAAAAGCTGATTCATTCTTCTCCCAAAAGACAAAAAACATCAAACTAAGCCAGTTTGGCTTAAAATGATAAGGATGATTGAGTCATGGTGTCCTCTTATTTAAAAGGAAATAATAACTATCATAAACAAATCAAACTGAACATTCAGGCCGTTAGAGTAGTGCAGCAATAAAGGCTACTTATCATATGAAGAAAGCAGAAGATCCAAGTTCCAAAATTTAGTCCCTAGTCCCTACCAATAATAATAAGAAAATAAAAAACATATGATGCCAAAAATAAATCAGGAAAAAAGTCTTATTAACAAGTGCTCGAGAATCACCAAGAAATAACATAGAAGACAAGAGCTTTTGTCCAGTAGGAGTTCCAACTTCGACTGGTTCTTTTGCAGCAAATACACCCAGTTGGAATATTAATAATTATATGAGCTACCAGAAGTGCGGCAGCAGCAGTTAAGCCAAGACCAAGTGCAGGACTCCGGGGATAAGAACATTGTGTAGTGGATACAAACTTAACTTCTGAAGCCTATAGAGGGAAAAAAGGACAATTGGTCATCACAAGAATTCCAGAAAACATATATCCAAGTAAACTTAATGCATGGAGAAGTAGTAGCATATCATTCATATTTTCAGTTTCACAAGCTCCAATTAAAACAGATTTTGAAAATTAATTCCAGCAGGTATTTTGGACAAAATAGATGAACCAAGTAATTTCACTATTTGTACTTGTCTTTAGAAGCATAAAGCTGTCCACACCATAGGTTCTGCGCTTAAAAATTTAACTCAGGCTTCCAAAAAAATAGCATGGACTCGTGAGTGCAAGCATTCGGCTCAAAATTTTAAAGAAACAGCCAATTATATGAGATAATAGTGCTCCCCGTAAAATGGAATACAGTGACAATGGAGACAAATAAATTGCTTTCAATGTGCAAAAGAGACTAAAGTTAACTAATCAAAGGATTGTTGCAAGAACTTGCCCAAAGTCCCATTCAAAGCATGCACAAAACTGAACTCATGCAAGTGGAACATGGAAGTGGTTTAACCAATACTCATTCTATATGCCAGGATGACTAAAATATGATGAAAAAGAAAAAGAAACAGAAACCTCACTGCTAGAAACTCTCCCATTATTTGGTAAGACTTCAAACTCTACAGATCAAATCCCACTTTGGTCTATAATGAATCTCTCCTCCATTAACTTTTCAATAATAATAATGACTAGCCCTCAAATACATTGAATTTTTACTTCACTGTGCTTAGGTTAAGAATCTGGTTTCTCTATGTTTCTGTTTCATACATTCATCCCTTCAGAAAAACTCCCAATAAAAAAAAGGCACTTAGCTAAATAAATACCAGAGGGTAGGGCTCTCAAAGCATTATCTTCTTTTTCTGAGGTCACAAGCATTAAAAAACAAAAGAAAATACCATCTGGTTTCTCTATGTTTCTCAAGGAATTTTTCATAAGAAATCACAAGCGTTAAAAAGAAGAAGAAGCTATAGTCTTCTACTAAAAGAAAATACCATACCCACTAAAACTAAGATGTCTTAACTCTTAAGTTATATTTCATTTTTCATCCCCCATGTATACTTAAAAGGAAAAAAAAGAAAAGTAGACAATGTTTTTTTTTGAAGTAACAGTTTTTATTCTTTTGCAGAGTGTTAATCACCCCAAAACAGACAGGAGTAAGGCAAAGCCAAAAGAAAAAGAAAAAGAAAGGGAAAAAAGGACAAGGATTTATAAGAAATTCATCAGAGAAGATCTAATCAAAACTCTATGTATAAACTTACCTTGATCCTAGTAGCTTCAGCAGCAAAACCAGTAGCGGCTGATAATACTCCCAGAAAGGCGACAACACTGCATAAAACTAAGCCCTTTCTTTCCATCTATTTCTCCTTTTCACACCCTTGTTCAAAACTAGAGATTTTCTCTTTGTCTGAAACAGATACAAATTACTTAGGATGAAGGCAGTGTTTTTCTGAAAGGAGAAAAGAAAACATAAAGTTGGTACCCAGACCAAAGCTTGCCGTTCGTTAATTGTGTGTGGCTCTTAGATATATTATGTGTTTTTATATTGGGTAAATTACACTAACCTCACTACACTAATAATTATTAGTAAGTTTATATTAGTTCAAAATGTTATAAAATAGTCACCGAATTATTTTAAAATTTTTATTTAAACCTGTAAATTTTTTTTATTAAAGTTTAGCTTTTTTATTAAAGTTTAGCTCTCAATGATAATTTGACAATTGTATTGACGAATAGAAAAATATACCTTAAATTTAAATTTATCTAACAGTTAGTGTCGAAAATCGAAGAAGAAAGCTTTTTAGATTTTGATTTGTAAATTTGTGATGTTCAAAACTATTTCATGAAAATAATTAAACTGTAAAAAGAAGAGGAAAAAACTTTTCAATTTGTATAAACAATGCAAACAAAGAAAGACACACAATAACAATTTTAATAGCATAGTGACTTAAATGAAAATTTACAAATAAATCAATAATTATTTTATAAATTTTCAAAGTTGAATAACAAAAAGTAAATTTATTAATAATTTAATAATCTTAAATATAGTTTTACCTGTTATATTATCTCTTGATTAAAACCGTTATTATTGAATTTAAATTATATTAAATTACCTTTCTAGCATAATTGCGTGAAAAATAAATTTATATAATAAATAAATTTATAAAAATATTGATATAAAAATTAATTAAGAGTTTGATTTAAATGGTAAAGTTATTGAAATTTTATTATGCTTATATTTATTTAAAAGATATAAAAGACTAAAATAATATATTTTACTTTATAAAACAACAATATTTTAGTTATTAGTTAATAGAGTTGATACTCGATTGAATAATGACACCAAATTTTTCGAGGGCTTAATATAGATTAGGATTATCCTAAAAACCACTTTTTAAATATCAAATAAAAGTATCACTTCATATTTTTTTAAAAATTAATTAATATTATATATTTTCTAATACTAGATCAATTTTTATTAATATTTTAATTTTAATTAGAGTTGATTAATTAAATAAAATTAACAATTAAAACAAAAGTAAGGTAAGGTTTATGGTACATTATTTTAACTAAGTTTAAGGGTTATAATTTTAGGGAAGTGTTAGATTAAGGGTCAGTTCTTCATTACTTTTGAAAAGTGTTTTTGAGAAGTGCTATGGAAAAGTGCTTTTGAGAAGTACTTTTGAAAATTTTGAGTGTTTGGTATTGTTGTCAAAAAGTGCTTTTGAAAAATAAAATGTCCATTTTAGACATGATATTATAAAGTAACAAATATGTATTTATAATGTTCAAATTAGTTAATATTATGATATTTTAGCAAAAATATAAAAAATAATTTATTATAACTTATTGTTAATATTTTAATATATAATATTAATTTTAAATATTTCTAAGTAATTAATATTAATTATTTATTAAATTTAATTAGAATATATAAACTATATTTAAATATTTAAATATAATAATTAAATATTTGTAATTAGATATTGACGCAATTGTATTATTATAAAAATTATTTTTATTTTTAATTAATGCTTTTAACACATTTGTATTATTTTATTTTAAAATGTATTTGAATATATAACTCATATTAGATATTAACATAACACGAAAACATAAATCTAACAAATTAAAATATTACATATATTTGGATTGAAGTTTTAAAAGGGATAATATTTATATATCAAATATTACATAACTCGCCTTACTTTTGTAAGATTTGGCATTTCCATAGTTTCATAAGTTCCTTTGAAGGAAACATTGAAGTAGAAAACTGCGTATGATGCCGATTCGTCCCAGGACTTCCGGTGGAGGACTTGTTTGGTGATGAAACAACACTAGAACCGTCATCCATGCTTCTCCAACATGTGCTAGAATTCTTGCTAATGCTTCTCGGCTACTTGAAGAGCTATCAATGGTGCTACTATCTATCTCTTCACTATCATCGATGTGGTATATGACCAAGTGCTGCTCGTGTCGGGTATTATGTAATTATCTTGCTAGTTTTCGTGCAAGCCTTCGAACTTCCTTTTTCCGATGTCTTTCTTGATGATGTTTGATATTCTTTGATTTCACCTTTAAGCAAACATTAAGCCAATGTTGGTACATGGTTCCTCAACCATGTCAAATCTACTCTTCGCAGTATGTTAACTTTGTTTGCAAGGTCCCCATTGGCTGCCTCAGTTCACTAATCTTGCCAATAGTCTTATTCTCGCAATGACACCATTTAAGAAGCAATCCTTTGATTCAATCAATAATGTGTTCTGGTAGGTGCATCACAATTCAGTGTGAACTCAATATAGAATCATAATACAGGCATATATATGTACTCATGTATGAATATGAAACAGGTAAGCCCTTTTTTTCATATATTTGGAGGTTCATACCTGTGCTCATGTTTGAATATGTACTAGACACGACATTTCGAAACCGAAAAGAGTCTATATACACCCTAGTGTCACGGGCCGCAGTTCAAAGCCCGTGACCAGCGCACCAAATGCATCCAATGGAGGTCTGTTGCTCAGATGGGGATCATTTGGCCCACAAGAACTGGCCCAATTCAAAGAGATATTGGATAAGCCTGTCAGATTAAAGCCTGGTTGGCCCGATAGCGAAAAGATGGCAACTTAGGCTAATATGGTAACTAATCTTAGAAGATAGAGGGAATCATATCTTGTAAAGATTAGATTAGATTTGATAAGGCTTATCTTGTAAATCCCTAAAATTAAGAGATATGGTTAAATCTCATTCGTCGATATAATTGTATCTTGACCGTCGGTTTTGGGGGAGCTCAACTATAAATAGAGAGCCTCCCCCTCATTTGTACTCACTCCTGAATTGTTTCATTATTCTTTGTGAATAAGAATTGAGAGCATTTACTCAAACACTTTGCGAGCTCTCTTTCTGTTGTTCTTTTGTAGCTTCTTTTGGCACAATCGCTTCCGCTATACAAATTGGTGCCTTGGAGGAGTTCTAAGGAATCCTCACTTTTGGGTGTAAAGGGTGACTTAGGTGAGTTTGGAGCAAACGGATCGCCTAAGGCCACACGGTTTGCGAGACGAAAGGTCTAGCCCTGTGACACTAGTGCCAAGTGTAAACAATTTTATTATCCCAATTCGGGATTTTAGAGCCACATGAGAACAAGCCGATTAGCAGTTATTTGCGCAAACACTGAAACTTGCAGATAGCAAGAAAAAGAAATCCAAAATTAAATTAACCAAAGGTCATGTCGAAAGTGCAGATAGTTTAGCATGAGACATTTAACTTGACAAAATTTCCCTCTTTTCAAGCTCAAGTTCTTTGTTTCTCCTCCTCTTTTAATAACTTTTAATTCAATACTTTTAATATCTTCAAGCTCGTTCTTAACCAAAGCATCTCCAGAGAGGTCTCAATGGTCAGAATCCGGATAATTGCTCTTCAAGCAAAATTATCGCCTTTATCCGCTACCATTGCCATTTTTCCTCTGCAATTCCTCTATCAACTGCTTTGCCATGTCTAGCTACTTCACTTCCATGTTACCGCCTTATAATTTCTTGAAGATCCTTTATCTCACCTTAAGTGCATCAATTGTGAAATTGAGCTTGCCAATTCTGCAGCTTTTGCCGATTAAATCGTTCGCAAATAAGCAATGCATGACAACTTCTCTTTAGACTATGCAACTAAAGCGTTTCCTTTCAAGGGTTAATCTCCGCTCTCCAACTCATTAATGGGATTCGTGAATGCTCTATTTGTGTGAATGCTTTCCAACTTATCAAATTCCAATAAACTTTAGATACTAAAGCGAGATATTTCAATCGCATCTTACTTTAGTTCAAGGGCCCAACATGAACTCTAAGATCATTGTACTAGTTAGTTTTACTACCTATTCGAACTGTCTATTCTAAAATTTAACTTAGAGAATAGATGCATTAAGCCTCTAGCAAATAAAGAAACATAAGTAATTAACTAATAAATATCCCAATTACTGACCAAAATCCCATTCCTTAGAACCTCCCTAAACCCCTTTTGACCTAAAAATCGCCAATGCTATCTTCTTAAAGATCCAAGACTTCAAAGTTCTATCCAATCTTCAAGTAATGCCTTGAACATAAGTTCAAAATGGCCTCGAATCTTGCATATCTCATAAGAACACACCCTTAACAAAAAAATATATCCAACCTAATCCTCGGAAAGATACCTAAATCAATCCCGCATTTAAAATCAATCCTGCACAAACAAAATATACTGAAGAAGAGAAGAAGAGAAAAAAGATAAACTCACCGCAGAGGCGAGGAACAAAGAACAAGCAGAGGGCGAACAAACCAAAGAGAGGCGAGATGAGGGCAAGAACCAAAGAGAGGGAGAGAGAGAGAAACAAAGAACCAACAGAGAGCAGAGAGCAAAGAAGGGCGTTCGTGTGGCTAAAAAAGTAAAACAACCAGCCCAAAAGCACTTCTTGGCTGAAAAGCTAAAAAATTTTACTTCTTCATCTGCCCAAAAGCACTTCTAATAAGCTGAGAATTTGCTACTAAATGAAGGCTGTTCTTCATTGCTTTTCAAAGAAAAGCACTTTTCCAGGTAAAAGCCCATCTCTTAAGCAATGAAGAACACAACCTAAGATAGGTTGGGGTTAAAGTTTAAAGTGAGAAAAAAAATTAAGATTTAATATATAGGTGTTAGTGTTTAAGGTATAAGGTTTAGAGTTTTAATGCATAAGATTGTAGGGTTTAAGAGTTTTATAAAATATAAATTAATTTTATTAAATTTTAATATTAAATTTCACATTAAAAATAAATGGCTCGAATATGATTATATGAACTCTTAGGATGGACAAGTTCTTTAGATATTTTCTTTTGTTTGTTTGTTTGTTTATTCAAATTAAATAATAATAGTTAATTTAGGGTCTGTTTGGACAACACAAACTAATTGAATGAAAATGTAATGTATAGGGTAGTAATTACAAAATATTGTAATTCCCTAGACGTGTTTAGTTGGAATTATAACACCCAAATATCTGACCCGATCGCCGGGTTCGAGCTACAAGGTGTTACATTTGTTGCTGGAGCAACTACAATCAAATTATATTCGATTTAAAACCATTATACATTCAAATATAAGTAAAACATGTGTATAATATGATGCATAATCATTTTTGGATCTTACATGAACTTACGAAAGCTTTATTGCTAACTCGAGGTCGAATTAGGACCAAATTGTAATGTTTGCAAACTATTAGGTTGACGTCGCGACTTTGGGGGTTCCTTGTCTTGATATAACATATTGACTTGGTCTCGTTGCGACATTGGGAGTATGTCGTCGCAACGTAACTCTCTGTTTTTGTAAGATCCATTTTAGTACAAGATTGAAACACCTGAAATAAGACTTAAATACTTAAATACCTGCCAATTCAATATCACACCAACCGCATTCATTTAACACCACTATGCTCGCTGGGATGATCGACGAGCTAGAGTGTTATCGAGAAGTTTAATGACGCACGGTAAGAAGAAAATAAGGATTCACTTCAAGTTAAAGATGGTGTACCACTATTAATTAATGCTCAGCTAGCTCGTATATGGAATATAAATTGAACCAGTAAATACAATTATGTTCAATAATTTAGAATGAAGGTTCGATATTTTGCGAGGTGACAATGTCAAACCTCTTACATAAGAGAACTGAATATAGATGCAAACTAGGCAAAGGTTGGTCAAGCCTGCGTGCTATCCCAATATGTACCTGCGTGCTGCCCAAATATGTACATGTATAGAAATTACAAAAAGGATGGCTTACAAATGAGGTCACGCTCTGGCTGAGTCCCTTCAAATGGTCTACAACCTAAGGTACTTGAAACGTGAAAAAGAAGAAAAACTGGGCAAGTTCAAAATAAACTTAGTGAGTTTCCAGAAATCTATAACCTTTTTGCAGCAAAAGGGGTAGTGCATCAATAGAACATCACACAAGAATGCTAGAGTCGATAAGTAAGGTAGTTAACTCTAGGGGTGTACTAAAAACATTCAACCAATATGGAGTCCTCTCTCTTGCCATTAGGGGTGTTCAGTTGGTTAACCGACCCGAAATAACATTAACCGAATTAACCGACCTTTCAAAATTTTTAACCGTTAACCAAACCGAAAATTTTTCAAAAAAATTAACCGAACAGAAATTTTTTCGGTTAATTCGGTCGGTTAACCGAATTAACCGAATTAGTCGAATTACCCGAATTAACCGAATTACCTGAATTACCCGAATTAACCAAATTGAATCAGTACATAATTAAAAACATTACATAAGTCTTTGAATCAGTACATAATTAAAAAAATTACATAAGTCTTGAAATTAACACATAATTGAAATGTAAGTATTTAATATTCTCCATTTGTATCCATTTCTTCTCTCAAAAGATCTCTATTTGCGTTAAACCTACAAAAAAAAAACATGTGCCTGTTTATATATTATTTTTATTTTTATTTATTAAATTATTTGTAATTTTTATGATTGGGTTAGGTTGGGTAATTGGGTTGGGTTGGATACTTGGGTTTGGATTGGGTTTAGGTGAATAGTGAGCCTATTAATATATTATAATTTTATTTATTAATTTTTTCAGTTAAACTGAAAAAATTTAGTTAACAGATCGGTTTCGAACCGAATTAACCGTTAACCAAAAAATTAAAAAATAATTAACCGACCCCTAACCGAAAAAATTCGGTTAACCGACGATTAACTGAATTCGGTCGATTAACCGAATTTTTCGGTTTTACCTGAATTTTGCACATCCCTACTCGCCATAGCTCACCGCTTCTAAGGTGTGCATAATAATTACACTTGCACATGTCTTAGCTCGCACTATTTGGCACGCATATTTGAACAACTCGCACATTCTATGACACACAATTTGAATAACTCGCACATTCTATGGCATGCATATTGAACAACTCACACATTTTACGGCACGCATATTGAACAACTTGCACAACGATACGACTTACACATTGCCATAGCACGCTCATCAATTTAGCTTGCACATAATTACCTTCTTCAGAGAACTCGCACATAACCACTTACATAAAGCTTGTATATTCCACGACTTGCGTATTTCATATCTCGCATATTATCACAGTTCACCCATACATTCAATACAACTCGCACATTCTTTACTATATGAATACAATTTCCATACAACTATATTGTAACCTCACTATACACAAATGTTTCACAAAAATAGTCTACACATAACTACAATGCCAGATCACACATAAAATTTTTACATAATCAGTATGCACATACCTTGCATTCACAATTGAGAGATAGAACTTTACATAATTAGTACACGCATATCTTGCATTCACAGTTCACACATAGAACTTTACAAAATCAGTATGCACATATCTTGCATTCACAATTCATATATAGAACTTTACATAATCAGTACGCACATATCTTGCATTCACAGTTCATACATAGAGCTTTACATAATTGACCGCCCTCTTGGTCACATAACGCGCGAATGTTGGAACCAAGAGGAAATCAACACTAAAAACGACAATAAAAGAAATCAGAATATATACTATAGTGCGGTGTCTGAAAGTATGACAAGTCAGTTATAATATTTTTAATGTTACAATGGAACACCAGAGTATTCCAATGATCAAACCCAAGAGAGCCAGCGATTTAGTGATCTCTATTTAACAGGCATGCAAGAAAGGAGTCTAGCTAGCTACTCACTAATTTCTATAGTACGCCAATGTATAATTTAGAGTGAATTAAACTAATTAACTACCTAAAACAGTAAAGGAATAAATTGTAAATAGAGCTAAATATAAAACTACCAAACACTATAACTATAACTCCCTATACCTGACCCAGTTGCTGAGCCCGAATACTAGGACGTTACATCACCGTCTCACTTTTTATTCATTAAGACCACGTTTTGCTAAGTGGACATGCATCTTTTTAATTGATTTAAAAGATAATACATTAAGCCAATTACAAGTCATGCAAACTCAATTTAATGTTTAATTGAGCTAACATACAACAAACTAACTAAACATTAGCATTTATCAAACATTGGGACCACTTGACAAAATTTCCCAAAAAAGTTACGTAGGTATCGATACTAAATCTAAGGTATCGATACCATATGGAAAATCGATAGCAAAAGACCTTATTGGTTTCACCTGAAATTAAACTTATCAGAAAACATCGGTACCTCTTTCAGGATATCGATAATTACACCTCGAGTATCGATACTCGGGCCATGGTATCGATACCAAAGTCGTATTCTGTCTCCCTGCACTTTCGAGAAGACAGAAGTATCATTTTTAAGTTTTAATATGATACCTCTACTTCTGTTAACAAAAATTCAGCATACATTCATGTTTAAATCATACAAACTTAGTTCTTAAACATCATGTTTCATTTGTTTAATCAAATAAGCATCAAAACTACTAAAACAATAATCCAAAATACCATGTCCAATCCAAATACTTCTAAACATATTTAACATGCAAACAATTAATCCGACATATACTCAACAAAACTAATATAAACATTTATCCCATTGCCTTAACTTATATACTTAAGAATTCTTAATAACACCTACTATAACAACTAAGGAATAGCTTGGATCACCTCTCGACGGCCACATCGCTCACACTAGCACTAAGCATCTGCAATGGTAAATATGGAGTGGGTGAGTTTTACAAGCTCAGTGAATGCTTAGAGTAACCACTTGTGCAAACAAGTCACCAAGCAACATCAAGGCAACATATAGCATATTGTTTAACACATGCGACTTGCATAAAATTTCATATATACACCCAAAATCATGCATTTAATCAAAAGAATCACATACAAGTATAAATTATGATAGATTGGCTCTTGAAAGGATGAAACATAAAGTGGACTTTATCACCGTACATTGGATACATGGATCTCCTCCACACCACACATAGACTCATTGAGTCAGTCATATCCCATAAGTGAAGCGTATAGCTAACACTCTCCAACACACCATACATACATATCCCGATGAATGGAGCTTGGCTCACATTGCCTTATCTCTCCGAATTCTATCCTTATGCCTCAGCGCCCCAATATCACAACACATGTAAATTAGTGCTTATAATCCTATGGCATGTCATCTATATATAATGGTCTCAAGTATCACAAGGACAAAATCTATAACTAAAACACATAATTGTGTAATGATTTTTCTTCACATATTCATTGCACATACACATTCATATCACATTATAATCTCTGTCACATGACATGTTTATCATACCATCATAATCACATACACAACAGTCATCTCATGTTCATGGCATATGTTCTAGCAATACATTTATACTCATAAGTCCATAATCTCAATTTCCACAACATGCATACAACCCATTCTGTCATAAATATGAGAACACTTACTCTTGGAATTTAGAGTAGGGGTTTAGGCTACTTCTAAATTACCAACTACACAATGATTCGCTTGCGAGCGATTATTCCAAACACTCACCAAATTGTACGCTTTTTTCGAAACCTGAAAGCTTAGGTAAGCTTTTCCTTACCTTTATCCCTACTCGTTGAAGGTCCTACTGACTTTGACGCTTCGACAAGGAAAACCATACAAATAACCATCAACCAAACAACTATCAACTCATTAAAACAGTCACAAACATAAGCCTAAGCTACCTTAACTTTTAACCGAAAATTTTAACATAGAAACTTTAGATTCAAATATCTCAACCTACACTTAATCTTTTCACACGAAACAAATTCCATTCACCTGCATGTTCATCTACGACTAATTCCAAACCTTTAAACTACTCAAAACCACACATTTTAAGGTATCGAAATATTTTGAGAAGTTTTAGCCTTTAGAACAAAAATTCATTAAAACCGAATAATTTCTTAACGAAACTTCAAAGTATCTTTAGAAAACTTCTAATCATGTTAAAACAAGTTGAAAAACACTTTAAAGTCAAGTTTTTATCCACAAACCTGAAATCCACTATTAATGACCATAATTTCGGCTTTTTATCTAAATCATGCGTTTCAATGGCTAAAAATTTAGTTTAAGAGACTAGATATCATTTAAAACTAATAGGAAGATGATTAGTTACCTTGAATGCAAGAAAATTGTGATTTTGACACAACCCGAAAAACTCACATTTTGGAGAAGATGAAGAAGATGATGTAATTTTTGGGTGATTTACCTGATTTTAACAAAGATTGATGGTCCAAAAATGATAGGAATCAAAAAAATTTAAGAATCAAAGTTCAAAATCACTTAGAAGAGTAAGAGGAGAGAAAAAACGACACACTAGATATTGGGGACAAAATTTTCGTGAAACATGTTGGGGAATGGGGGGATTTTAGGGTGATTTTAAAATTCTGGTCTATTTGCTTCATAAAGACTCCCAGTTTCGACATTTTTAGAAATCAGTCATATTTACTAAATTGAAGACATTTAAAACTCGTTTTTAGGAATTGACTTAATTTTATGAAAACCATTATTGAAAAAATTATTGATTACCCAACTTATGAAATTCTGAACTCATTTAAGCCAATATTCCTAAAATACCCCTAAAGCTCCTAAGCCCAATTTTAGAGTGTGACAGTAACATGGAGCAGTTGGTTGATTTCAGTGTTGTTAATTAACCCGTGAATTAAGGATCTAAATCATTAACATTCCTAACTTGGCTCCATTTTACCTCTCGGTCTCAACTTTACCAACTTAGACAAATTAATCAGTTTATAGCTCAATCTCACCGGTTAACCTGAGACTAATGAATTGGTGCTCAACAAGATTACCTCTTGGTCTCAGTTATCTTGATATTCCTTTGGTGTAACACCCCTTACCTGACCCGATTGTCGGGTCTGAGCAATAGAGTACCATATTTGTTGTTGGAGCAACTACTGGGAAATTCATAGTAAAAACATCATTTCACTTAATCAATCATGCAATCAATCAATAACACAACATATAATAACATGAACATTATTTTTGGTCTTATACGAGCATACAAATGCTTTAAACTCAACCCGAGATCAAACAAGGACCTCAGTAGTAACTTTCAGAGACTTTTAGTTCACAATTTCTGAAATTTTATTCTGATTAATCTAGATACTTCAATCAGTATTACAAGTCTCAAAAACCTTAGTTTTCAAAGTAAGAATTCACATTTACTAAACTATGCATACCATTGCTTCTCTCGCAAAATTTGTAACATTGTTCTCAAATATAATCATATCTAGTACATTAGGTCAAAAAAGTAATTGTGTGTTCGTTAATCCAAATGATATTGCCAGAAACTCACATTGTTCATATCAAGTTTAGATAGTAGTCTTTGACACAACTAACTCACACCTCTGAGCTGACAACAATCTGATCAAAAGTCAATATTTCAAAATACAATAGCTCCGTTTTACTAATCAAATAAATCATCAACACTTGGTGTGCACTGATATTTGCCTATGTTTTAAGTTTTAAACGAGAAACAGAATGCTGATTTGGTATCGATTTTCCAATCAGTATCGATACCCTCTAAGAGAAATATCGATACCTTTGTTACAGTATTGATACCTACGTACCTATTTAGGAATTTTTGTTAAGTGGTTCAAAAGAATGTATATTTGTTAATATTAGTTCCATTGAAGTATGTTGAGCATGTTTTAATATTGATTGATGTATGTTGGACTTAAAATTCGCATGAATGCTTATTTAAAAGAATGATTTATTAATAACGTGACAAATTGCTATGAGTTTGATATGTGACAGTGGTGTGACATCCTGATATTCAAGCTCGGCAACGAAGTCGGGTATAGGGTGTTACATCTAGGCTTTTAAAATTAGACTAGTTAGTTCATTTCCTTACACTATATAATAGGTGAAAGTGATTAAGTATACCAAATGATAAATGATTACATCGAAAAACATATATGTTTGTCTCGAACTGTAGGTAGTTATAACTTTGTTACTCACATGATTGAATCCATGAATGTTGAGATGCCTAGGGATGACCTAAGGCATTGTTTGGTAAGCTAGAGCTTGAAAATCCACCCTTATGCATGTATACCATTACTACCCATATTTGAGCCGTAATCCACTTTTTTTTTGAACCTCAATATGAAACCATGAACTCAAAACTAAAATCTACTTATCTTTTTCTTGGTCCTATTTTTGTATGATGCACAAATTTAGATGTTGGGCCATAGATGTTGAGGGTTAGGTAGATAAATAATGGAGATTTCAAAAAAAAAATTAGAGTGAAAAAGTAAGAAATGGTATGATATAGTAAATACAAGATTCTTGCAAAATGTGTGCTTAAATGAAAAACTAGTGTGAGAACAAAAGCATTGTGAGGGTTAAAAGCAAAGCGAGAGAATTAAAAGAATAGAAAATGTAAAAGCAATGTGAGTGAAAAAGATAAAAATAAAGTGATCAAATAAAAATCACAAATACTTAGGAAACTTTTTAGTCATATTGCAAAAAACTCACTAAGCTAACTGTACTTATAAATATTACACCGTGTCTTCATACTTGGAGAGAAAAAGAAGGTGAGAGAAGGGGATATAAGGAGGTGAGATGAAAATTACACTGGGGGGTGCATAGGGAGAAACATCATGAGCCAAACTAATTTTGTGCTTGAACCATTTTGAAACTCCCAATTCTTGAAATCAAGACCAACATTAAGCTTCAAAATGTTACAAGCCGAAAAGCCCTATGTGACTTAGGTAACTCTATAGATGAAAGTTATGATGAGTATGCGAATCTTAGTTACTTACGTTTTTCTGACATAAATGCTATAACTGTGTTTATTTTGATGGAATTATATGCTTAATATTTATTTTACCTGTTAACCTTGTTATTTAATGAACCCTTATGTTAGAATTTAAAAATCATGAATATTTGCATATCATGTTAGAGTTACAAGCTTTAGCAAGCATTCCTAGTTTCCGTGTCTCCCAAACTAACCATTTGTATCAAGCATGTTCAAGGGACGTCTTTTTGTTGCATGTGATTGTTTTGTTTGCTTAAGGACAATCAACGAGTTTAGTGTGGGGAATTTTATCTACCACAATTCATTGTTGCAAATTAAGCTCTTCTCACAACTTAATGAGTTATATTCATGTAATTTTATATCTTTTTATTTCGTTTTTAAAATTAGTTAGTTTTGAATCTAAGTTTAATAAAATGAGCTTTCAGTATTGTTTTATCACCTATTAGGCTAGTTTGGGCCTAAGGAGAAGCTAACATGTTGATTAGGTGTGTAGGACAATATTTTTTGCTGATGAATCAATGGACTGCCTTGGATGTTGCAACATCCATATCGGATTTTGTGACAATGAAATAAGCCTCAACACTTAGTAGAATTTTGAAAAGAACTCCAAGAGGTGAGCTACTGGAGATGATGTTGTGACATCCACAAGCCAAAGTCACAGCATCCACAAGCCAAAGTCACGGCATCCAACTTCAAGCCCAAAAGGGGAGCGTACTGCCATCAAAGTCATGACACCAGTTATAGGGTGTCACGACACTGGTCCAACGAGGCCTATTTGACTGCTAGGGTTCTTTTCATCCGTACAATCATAATTAACTTGCTACAAAATTTGTAATTAACCTAATTTGGTAATCTAACACAAACACTATAATATTAGCTCTTAGAACCTAATTAAGGGGGTTTAGTTTAGAATCCAATGTTAGGTTTCTATTCTTAGTTTTAGAATAATATTTTAGTTTTATTTTCAGTTTCTTTCCAGTTGTTAAGCTTTGATTTCAATTTTAATATCATGTTGTTTATATTTTATTTTCATTATATTTCTATTGTTGTTGTATTTGTCAAAATAAAAAATCAATACCAATGGAAGGTTTCAGATCCAAGTTGCGAATCAAGAATTTCGTATTTTGAGCAATCTTTTCTCTCTTCTCTTTATCTTTACATCTATGTGCATGTTTAATAATTTTATAAGAGATTTGCATCTAGAATGACATAGAACTAAACCCTTAGAAGGTTGATGATCTAAAGTGGGATTTATTAGCTTAGCTTAAGGGTTTCACATCTAATAGCTAGGTTAGGTTAAGCGGATTAAACCCTAGAATTGACGACTTTAGGAAGTCACTTAGGTAGATGAGGCCGAAAGGATAGTCTGTTTGGCATCAACTTCATCTAACCTGATTTAATTTATCAGGTCAAAAGATAAGTAAATTAAGTTAATTAACTAATCTAGTTATAGGCCGAAAGATATTAATTAGGTTATTTGTTAGCTAATTAATGAAAAACCCTAGATTTAAGTTAATCATGAACATGGAAGTGAGTCACCCTTCTGTATGCTTTATATTGATTTCGATTTTTGTATTTAGTTTTTATTTTATTCTACAAACCATCTTGTTTTTATCCTGTCGTATATGATCTAGACGTGAGTAGTATTTAGACCTAGTTAGTGTGTGATTTCCTGCCTATAATTTTGTTTAAGCAAACCTCCTAAGGTAAGATCTTTAGAATACTTCCAAAGTGTTTCATTGTAATAACTCAACAATATTACAATTTGACCTATAAACTTGCAAGCACACACATATTTCCATATCTAATTACATATTCTAAGCCCTAATGCGCGAATGTTGGGGTGCAATTAGTGATGACGGTAAACCAACTACGAAATACATAACAATTCGTTCCCATTTCTACTTTGGAATAGAGATAGACTGAAGCAACCTGGTAGGAACTTGGTACTCGACCTTTACCTGCAGGCAGGTAAAAAAATTAGTAATATATTCAACAATCTCTCTTTTCATTTCGGGCCACCAATATGATTCTCACAAGTCTTGGTACATTTTTGCATCACCAAGATGCATAGCAAAAGAACTACTGTGATCCTTACGTAGAATCAATTTCTTTAACTCAAAATTATTAGGAACACAGATTTAATTGCAGAGTCGAAGGAAATCATCCTTATCAATCCTGAAATTTTTAATATCAACTTGCTGAACAAGTTGAAATTTCTCCGTCAATTTAGCATCGCCAAATTGCGCCTCCTTAATCTGATAAAAAAAATACAAGTTTAACTTTCAACTCAGCCATCAAGGTGCCATCTTTGCAAATACTGAGCTGAGCAAACATTGTTCGCAATTTCAATGCCAACTTTTGGCTCAAAGCATTGGCCACAATATTTCCTTTCCTAGGATGGTAAACAATTGCACAATCATAATGTTTTAGCAATTTGGTCCAATGACGTTGCCTCAAATTCAACTCATTTTGGGATAAAAGGTATTTGAGACTTTTTTGACCTGTATAGATATGACATTTCTCACCATACAAATAATGCCTCCAGATCTTTAGAGCAAATACCATGGAAACGAGCTTCAAATCGTGTGTCGGGTAATTGTGTTCATGCTTTTTCAGTTAAAGGGACGCATAAGCAGTTAGTTTGCCATCCTGCATCAGGACATAACCTAAGCCATTCAACGAGGCATCATTGAATACCACAAATTCTTTCCCTTATTTGGGTAAGGTCATGATCGGTGCTTCTGTCAACATGGCCTTCAATTTCTTGAATCTCTCTTGACATTGTCTATTCCATGCAAATGACACGTTCTTTTGTAGAATTTTCTCCATAGACAAAGCTATTTTAGAGAACCCATTCACGACTCTCCTATAATATCTGACCAAAGCAAGGAAGCTTCAAATCTCTGATACATTTTTTAGCAATTTCTATTAAAGGTAGCTTCAATCTTGTGGCATTCCAAACCCCGACTGGGATGGCTCGACCTGAATTTCGAACGTCACATTAGTCAGCGAAGTGACTCTCTATTTAAACCACCACAAAACACACCAACCTACGACTCACACCATACAATTAATCATCCATACAATTAATCATGAAATATTTAATAAAAACTTAATATCATGCTTTCGTTGCGCTACTCTGATCAACAATCAACAACAAGACTAATTCACAATTTAATTTTTAACAAACAATTACCTCGAAAACTTTAATTAAACATACATGCTTGCTGTAGGGTATTTAAAAAAAAAGGCTATATTTATAGGGACTTGAAAAATTGTTTAGTTTAAAAACATATAATTAGATTTAAAACGTAATATATAGTAATATGTTGGGAAAAACTCCATTTCACAAAGTTTAACAATAGTATTGTAGGATTTAATGTATAAGTCTTATTTTGGAAAATTTATTAAAACATCTCGCACAACCTCATAACAATATTAATTAATTAGTTAGTAGACATTTAACAGTTTACATGACTTGACCAAATTTTGTGTTACATCTCATGCATACTAAGCACATGTTTGTATCCAAATCACACATAAAACATCTAAGGCTTACCTCAATGACCATTGACTCTTCAACCTGCACTTACAAGTTAGTCGAACAGTTATTCAAGCCAATTGCCAAACAACCATAATCCATCATTCAATCATCTATCTAACGCAATGATAAAAGTTTTAAACCAAACAATTAAATAGTCCATAGTGTCCAATTACAACGTGAAAATTATATGTCTAATACTAAATCCTATAACTTGGTCCCACATTGCCTTCCTTACTGGGTTTGGGAACACAATGACATACCTAGGTATAACCTTGATTTGGATCACTTGGATGACTCACTCCCACAACTCTTTACAAGCTAAGTCACTACAATATTATAAAAGAGTGGGCGAGCTTATGAAAGCTCAGTGAATGCTCAAACATACTACAAATAAACACATTAGTTAGGTTAAAAGGTCACAAAAAATAACGGTTCACATATTATTGTAGTCTACACAAAATAGTAACTCATACGACACAACAGTTCTCATGCAATAAGCAGTGCACATATAATAAGTAATTCATATAAAATGGGTAGATCACATAAATTATCAATTTGCACCAAACATCTGTTCATATGAAATAACAGTTCTTACCAAATGGCAGCTCATGCAAAATAATAGTTCATATGAAATATCAGTTCATACTGAATAACAATTCATTCAAAATAACAGCTCATGCTCCATCATAACTCATATATATGAAATAATGATAAATTGAAATTTTTGTGATTATGAAACTTATAGCGACTCTATCATCACTTATAAGTGGACTCTATCACCACACATTGGATAAATGGATCTCCAAAACACACCACATGACTCATAAAGTTGTACACTATCTCCATGTAAGTGTAGCTCGTATGCTTACACTCTCCAAACATACTACACTATCTACGGTGAATGGAGCTATGCTCGACATTCCCTTATCTCTCCAACGTACCTCTAGGCCACAATGCCCATTGCAATAAAAAGGGTGAGTACTCACAATCTTACGGCATGCCAACTATATCCAATGGTTCCATAAGGTCACAATGCCAAAATATATCTTTAACACATTCACAATATTCAATATAATAGGGCTCGCAATTAAGTAGAGCTCAAACATTATAACACAGTTCACAATTCACAATTTGCAATAGAGCATGGTTTGCAAATAATATCACTTCCATGCAACATATATTGCCCTTATAATCACGATTCATATATCATTCATGACATAGCTCTCATAATTCATTGTTCGCATATTTTATTTAGCATAGGGCACACAATTGCTTAGCTTACATACAATATAACTCAAAATCTCACAATACATAGTTTGACAAATTAATACAGTTTTCCGTATTAATACAGATCACCAAATTAACACAGTTTGCCATAATAATATAATTCACCAAGTTAACATGGTTCAGAAGATAACACAATACATAAACATAATTGGCTCGAACTACAGTTGAGCTTGCACTTAGCATTTCACGATAATATAATTTTGCACTAATCAAAATTCACAATATCGTAAAACTCATAATTCACTTACGGGTTCGTGCATGCATAAATGTGCATTATCAATAAAGTTCGCATATTATAAAAGTCCACATTATATTATTTATTTATTTTATATTCGTTCACAAGCATTACAAAACCATATACGAATGTATATTACATATATATATACATACATACCTATTTAGTGGCCTTTGTCTTGTCAAATTTTAACATACATTAAAAGTCCCATATACATTTATATATACCAGATAAAACATAACTTATAAACATATATATTATAATAAAACCCATGCATATAATATATATGCAACCCCACAAGCTTATATATATGTATATTACAAAACCCATTAATATATATACTATAAATAAAATAAAGCCCATGTATATATATCATAAGTTCATGCATATTTGTCACCATGAAAATTGCATAGTGTATATACTCAACGTTTCAACCAAAATTATAAGGTTTTGCATAAGGAAGAAGTTAAGGTTTGTACATTAATTAAACAGGGGAGTTGCATATGTTACCTTAGCCTGTGTACCAGAGTTTAAATGTAGTATATCAAACCACTCACCTTAGCAACTATAACACCCCAAAATTCTTATTTTTGTTATAGTGAAAATGTGACACAATTGTGTATCAGCATTTATGGTTAAGTGCTCTGGGTGAGTCTGAGAGTTCTTGAGTTCAAGCCTTGAATTTGGCAAATTCTAGTATTTTTCTGACTTAACCCCTATTTCTGGCTTGTAGGCTTTTAATTAAAAGTTTGTAAGTATTACCAGAATTGGCCTGCTAGTCTGGTGGTTAAGGGGAGTGTTAGTTGGTAGAGGGTTAGGAGTCCGAATCCCTGTGTGAGTCTAAGGAAAAATATATTTTTTATTTGCTCGCCAATTGGAGAGTTTGAGTTGTATTTGAAATCTGAGTAGTGGGAGTTTGGTAGAGAGAATTTAGGGGAGTGGATTTTGGGGTTATCAGATTTTCTGAGCATTATCGTTTCTTTTTTTGTAAAATTTTGATTTTCCCAAAACTCCCCACCTTTCTGACGCCAGCTCTTCTCCCTTTCTTCTTCACCTTTTGTTTTTCTATTGTCAAACCTGAATTTTTTTTCTTTCAATTATTCTTTCTATTTCCATCTTTTTTTTTGGCTACCACACCTTCGTTCCGTTGGGTCAATTTTCGTCGCACGTTCTGGTAAGTAGAGTTTTTGATCTCTTTAACTTACATTTTTTTCCGAATTTGATTCGAGGGTTTGTGGCATTTGGCAGTAGAAACTCGTGTGGATTAGAGGTCTCATCGTGCTATTGCGTAACCAACTATTTTAAGGTGCTGGGGTAAGCTTTTCATCGCTTAAGGGATGCATTTCTCGTTTCGGATTTAGTTTTAGTTCGATCGATTAAGTGATAAATGGAGCGTTACTGGTCAATTATATCTGGAGTGCTCGGGGATTGTTGTAGCATCAATCGATACCAGGTGTGTACCCGAAACACAAAAATAGGGGATTCGGTGAAAAGCTGATATTGCTTGCTGTTTGGATAGCAGCAGTACGCTAATTTTAAAAAAATCACCATAAATCGTGGGAATCGAGTTAGAGGGTGGAAAAAATATGGGATTAAATATATTTGAGTCTAGTTTCTCATAGAAGAAACAAAGTAAGCAAAATATTTTCATATTATGAGATAATGGAATTTTAGTGAGACAATGTCAGAATGATTTCGGAATCCCCTATCCTGACTTCCAAAAATTATTAAAAATTGTATAAAAATAATTGGGTTATATTTTATATGTTTAAAATCTTGAATGAGTATACTTTCAAGATATAAAAATGAGAACATCATCCAAAATCTGTACGAGAAGACAATTAATTTTTAGTGCAGAAAGGTCGAAACTACCAGACAGCAGAGTAGAGGAACTTTAAAGATTAAACTGTACTTACTGGCTAAACCAAAAATTCTAAAAATTTTATGGTAAGAAGATATATGAGTCTAGTTTTAGGGAAAATTTGTGAACCTTAATTCAGAATTCTGTAGCTTAAGATACAAATAATTTAGTAATAGTGACTCAAGTAGACAACTTAGAAGGATTATAAGTAAATAGTGGAAACACATATGAATAATTATGTAGCATGGGTTGCACTAAAATGGATCATGAGGCCAAGGCCAATTTGGGCCATGTGGGCCACTCGAGTGTGTGGGCCCACACGAGTGAACTTCTTGGGCTCGTAGGCCCATTTTCACTATTTGACTGAAGGTTGCACGGGTCACCCAAGTCGACTATGAACCTACTGTAGGGACGGTAAGTTTACCTAGACCCTTAATTGATTGAAATGACTGTATGACTGATATGATTAAGCCTGATGATGTCCCAATGATTTGATACTGTATGCTCTGTTTACATGCATGATATTATGTTACAGCATGTCATATCTGTATATTGCATTACATTGGGTTGGGGAATTATAATGTTCGGAGGAAGTGTACTAAAAGGCCTCGAGCCTAAGTTACTGGCAGCTCTGCTGTGAACTACTGTTTAGTGCCGCATTCGGTACTTTTTGGAGTGTAGGGATGGGTGGGTTGATTATATCCCTACATGGAGTGTAGGGTTGGACGGAGTTGGAGTGTAGAGGCTGGCTGGGTAGGATTTGAAATTGTATATCTGTTACTGCACTGAATATTGATACTGTAATGGGCCAAGGGCCAAATGCATGACTGCTTCTGTATTGCAATGGGCTAAAGCCCTATTTGAAACTGAAACTGTACTGAAATGGGCTTAGGCCCTATTGCGATTGCCTTTTGACTGTTTGCTTTATATGGGATTACACACTGAGTTTTCGTAAACTCACTCTTCTAATTTGACTGTACAGGTAATCCCCAGACATAGGCGGATCGGTGCAACAGAGGACTCTGTGGTGGCCACACGACCTATTTAGTTCGACTTAGTAATTAATTATAATTTTTATTTTATTTTGGGGTATTTTACTGTAATAATGACCTCTTTGGGTTTTTTATTTTTAATTTGGGGTTTTTATTGTTTTGATTTACAACTGCTAGTAGTAGGGATAATCGAGTTTTCAAAACGGATCAAACATTTGAACAAAATTCACACAAACATGCAAACTATTTTGAAAAGCTTCCGCAATAAGTGATGTTTTGAAAATTAATAACGTTTTGGAAGAGAATAACTTTTGAATACGAATCACGTTGAAATTGATCGACACGTCTTGGAATTAAGCATAAGAGAGTGTAAAGAGGTGGTAAAGATAAGAGGTTTCCAACGACAACTCATTTCTTCAAAAAACACTACCATGTGACACCGCCAGATTCAGCCATAACGTCCAGGCTGGGTTGGGGGTGTTACAACAACCATTGCTTCAACTACCATGCTCAAGTAAGCTTCTATTTGCCTTTGTCCATAGTTGTAGAGGCTCCCAAATGAATTGACACTTTCATACACATCAAACACATTACAAAGGAATTTCTAACATCAACAAATACCATTAAATCATTCCAAAATCCTAGATCAAAGCCTATTAACCTTTATACTGAAAATTTAACTAGTTTTGTTGAAATAGGTGTTTAACCACTCAAATCTCACTTCTAAGCTTAAATTTAAACTTCATACATCCTAAATATCATATAATTACAAACATAAACCATCAATTTTACCCAATTTCACCAATTTATTTTTCCGAAAAATCAAGCTTATGTGATCTTTTAAAATGGGAAAACATTCAAATTGCTTAAATTCATTAAGGATTTGTTAAATTAAGATCAAATACCTTTTAATTAGATCAAAATGAGTTAAAAGCTACTTTAAAACCAAAGCTTAGCCAAGAAATACGAGATCTACCAGTTTCAAGCAAAAAATTAACTTAAAATCAAGTGATATATTGAGATCTCCCTTAAATAATTTAAATCTCGAATTGAAATAACAACTCACTTAGTTTGATCATAAAAAGTAAGAATCTCACCTCAATTTTTCAAAATTGATGAACTATGGAGCTAATTCGAATTCGAGCTAAAATGTGTGAAGATCTCTTGAGGATATTAAGGATGAAAACACGAGTGTTCTTCAAAATTGAAAAGAGATTTTGTTTTTAGAGAGCGTATGAATAAGAAAGGATGAACTAATTTCGAGAGAAAAATTTTGATTTGCTGTTTGGATAATTTTTGAAAAAGATGAAGAATGGGAGGGAAGGAGACGTAGGGGTTGTTAAATACGCAACCCATTTTAAAAAATTGGGCCATTACCCATTTAACCATCTCCAGTTTCTTCCCTTTTTCAAATAGGTCCTTAATTTTCAATTCAAACCAATTTCAAAATTATTTTCAATTCAAACCTCGTTTTTATAAATCCCGTTTCATCAAATTAATTCTTGGACACCTAATTTTAATTTTTTAACCTAAAATTATTAATTCTAATTATTTTAATATTTTATTTAATTAATTGTTAATTATTTAATTATCTAATATAATTATGATTTTCGGTTCACGAACCCCCGATTTACTTACCCGATTCTCCTACTTCAGTTTTTGGACTGTTAAAAATCTTTTTGGGATCAACCAAATTCCCTTGGCCGAAATAACGTGCCCCAGAAAGAACACTTAAGATAAGCAGAACTCACATTTACTGAGCTCCCCGAAAAGTTTGTTCTCATACAATACTTGTAATGCAATTCTCAAATGCTTATCATGCTTAGCCTTTGATCTCGAATATATTAGGATATCATCGATGAACACTACCACAAATTGATTCAAATAATGTTAGAAAATATGATTCATGAGATCCATGAATGCTGCAGGTGCAAGTCTCTGTAATTGATAACTTAAGACCATCAAAGAATATCATAAAGTTAGATAATGCTGATAGAATTTTGAACAGTTGAAAGCAAATAGACTTTAGAGTTTAGTATCAATGATAATGAAAATCTATGTTTTCCAAACCATTTATGTGTGCCAAAAGATTTAGAGTTCAAATGATATATTTTTGTGTGAAGCTCACAATAATGCCTATTCAACTGGTGATAAGATAAGAAAAGAAATATATTAGAAATTATGGCTAAATGTTTGGCAGGTCAGCAAGTTAAAAGCCGAGCATCTAGTTTTGTCCAGTTTGTTACAGCTTGTGGTGATTCTAGAATGGAAATGAGAATGAATCATTATGAATTTTGTATCAAGTTTACCTTTGTCATTGAATAGTGGGTGACAGAGTGACCAAAGTCAACATAGTTATTTTTATCAAAACAAAATACTTACAGGGTTATATGAGATTCCTGAAAGGATTGATCTAGTACCCTAACCTTTTCTCAGGTGAAAATTTCGAGGACCAAATTTCCTAAGAGGAGAGAGTTGTAATAGCCCTATTTTCAATGGTATAGGAAACAGTGGTTTCTGAAAACCCATTTTTGATGTGTGGGTCTGTAAATATTATTATTTAATATTTACAAGTATATTATAGTATTATATTGAATTTCGGTCTAATAATTTTTGTTTAATTGCTAGTTAATTGTGGTGCAAGGACTAAATCGTAAAAGTTGTAAAAGTTAATCACTATTGATTTTTATTTGTTAAAAGGGCTAAATAATATTAAACCAAGGTTCAAATTGGCAATTAGGCCATTTAAACTAGTAGTTGTCAATTTTTGCTTTATTTTAAGTAATATATATGTTAAAATTTTATTTAAACTATTATTGTAACAGCCCGATTCTGGGCCTAGTCGGAATAGTAGTTTCGGGACCACAAATCCAACGAGGGAAAATATGGTTATTATTATATTTTTATGGTCTACAATTTCACGGAAAATTTTCGTAAAAATTTCGTTCGAAAATTTCGACGTTTGGGCACTCAATTTAGTCAAAAGGACTAAATTGTAAATAGTGCAAAAGTTGAGTTCTACATCTTAGGGGTGTCTAATTGTTATGAAATTTTAAATTGGAGGTCTTTATGTGGTAATTAGACCATTAGTTAGTTGATGGACAAAAATAGACATAAGAAATGGGTGAAATAGATTTTTTTTTAAATGGGGGCATTTTAGTCATTTGGTTATTAAATAGAATTAAATGAGAAAAGATGGCAAAATATGCTCATCTTCTTCATGGTGAACGAAATCAGCAAGGGGGAAGCCATATTTAGGGTTTTTAAGCTTTCAAGCTCCATAGTAAGTGATTCTAAGCCCCGTTTTTAATGTTCTTCGTATTTTTGGAGTCCCAGTAACTTGGTTTAGCTTATTCTACCATTAATTCGTGTTAGGGTTCATATTTGGAAAAATATCCATAGGTGAAATGTGTTTATTTTGCTGTTTTATGGTGGAATATGAAGCTAGAGATTATGTTAAACAACTTTTGCTAAGCAATTTTAAGCGAAAACGGGTAAATAGACATAATCGGTAAAAATAATTAATATTCAAAAGTATGTGTTGGAGTGGGAATTTGATGTTGCCATAGAAGGGAAAAATGTTCAGCATGTTATAAAACTTAAGAATAAGTGATGAAGTTTAATTTCCGAGCTTGGGGACAAAAGTGTAATTATGCAAAAGTTTGGGGGCAAAATTGTAATTTTCAAAAAGTTGGGTGGTGGATTATTTTAATAAATGTGAATAATAAACGAGTTAAATTTGCTATTATAGATCAAGAAAGACGTGAAGAGTATATCAAACGGGGAAAAGAAAAGATAGTGGAGTAAAGTGCAAAATTACGATATTTTGCACCGAGGTAAGTAAACACGTGACTTAATGTATTATTTTGATATTATTTGATATATGTTGAGATTTATTTGGAATTAAAATAAATGTTTGGCAATATCCTAAAATGTTGTTAAATCGGAAAGGTGATAAAGGGTTGCAATATATGGGTCATGGGTTGAACACTCGGAATAAGTAGGAGTATGTTGTATATAAAAGGGGTTGATGTGTGCTGATTCCCCGATTTATGGGTGGTGCTATGTGCGTGATCCACCATATCTTTGAAATGTGAAAGGGGGTTGGTATGTGCTGATTCCCCCGAGGGGTTGCTAAGTGCTGATTCCCCGATTCATTGGTGGTGCTAAGTGCGATATCCACCATATCTTTGAAATAAAAAGGGGTTGCTATGTGCTGATTTCCCGAGGGTTGCTAAGTCTTGATTCCCGATTCGGTGGTGATGCTAAGTAAGGGATCCACCAATAACGGCTAACATTCCGAGTGTTCAACGAAAAAGTGTGGAAGATGAATATTGTCATATGGTGGAAAATTTTATGGGGTAAATATTGAGTTGAATACTAAATCGACCCATGTATGAGATGGGAGAAAATATCAAAAAAGCAAAAGGAACGATTTAATTATAAACTGTGTTGAACAACAGCAATTGGGTAACTTTGAAAAAATCACCATAAATGGTGGAAAATGAATGGGAAGCTGAATAATATATGAAATTGAAGTTGAATGTATCTATTCTCATATGAAAGAAATAGAATAAGCAAAGGAGTTGTATTTTTGGAGATATCTGAATTTTCTTTGAAACAGGGCTGGATTGATTTCGAGATCCCCTGTTCTAACTTTGGAAAATTACCAAAATTTGAAAAAAAATAATTATGGCATGAAATTTATATCCCTGGAATCCTTATTGAGTCTATTTTTATTAGAAACAAGCGAAACCATTTTTCAAATTTTGTACAGAGAGTTAAGTGAATTTTAGTGAGTAAGGGTCAGAACCGTTGGGCAGTGAAACAGGGGAAGGTTTAATGAATAAAATGTACTAATTGGCTGGGTTAAAAATTCTGAAATTTTTATGGTGAAATGGTATATGAGTCTAGTTTCAGGAAAAATTTACGGAACTCAATTTGGAGCCCTGTAGCTCCAGATAAAAATAAATTAGCGACTATGATGCAGAAAACAGCTTGCTTGAAATTGCCTAAACAATAAAGTTATTCATGAATAAGTTTATATTTTGGTGTAGTTATGGGAGTAATTACTTATTTATCATGTGTTTACTTACTAAGCTATATGCTTACTCGATTTTATTTTCTCTTGGTTATAGTGACTTCCAACAACTCGGAAATTGGAACGAAGTCGACAATCATCTACACTATCCTTCACATTTGGGGTATTTTACTACTAGTGTTCCGAAATTTTATGGCATGTATAGACAATTTATGTAATGTGGGATCATCATGTAAATATATGTTATGGTTCCCTTTTAAATGTAGTGTTTATTAATAGTTAAACTATATGTGTGTTTATACAAATGAAATTGGTTGGTATATTGGAATGTGTTCTAAATTTGCGGAGGTTTAAGCAAAATAAGTAGGAATGTCGAAATTTTTAAAATTTAGTAATACCTCATACTACTTCCGAATGCGGATAAGGGTGTTACATTTTAGTGGTATCAGAGCTACGGTTTAGTCGGTTCTCAGACCAATAAAATACGTGTGGAAGTCAGTCTATACATGCCATAAAATTATTGTGATAGTGTGATGATTTCTGACAATTTAAAATTTTGTTTTATATAGTAAATGGATCCTGATCGAAGTGTGGCAGATGATGTTGAAAGTAACGCGCCGGCTCTCGCGCAAGGGACCGCAGCAGAAGAGAGTAGACATGAGACACATGGACAGGATGAGGCTCGGGAAGCCTTCCTCCGAATGATGAGTGATTGGTATATAGAATATGTTCGTTTAAATCCGAATGTTCCTCCTCCTCCACCCCCTCCTATTCCTCAATCGGTCCCCGTAGCTCCACTGAGTGCCGAATTGGTGAGATCAAGTAAGCCACCGTTGATAGAATTCAAAGCATGGGGCTGAAGATTTGAGGCCAATGTTGATGATGATCCGAAAAAGCCGAGTTTTGGCTTGAAAATACTATTCGGGTATTTGATGAATTATCTTGCACCCCTGAAGAATGTTTGAAATGTGTTGTGTCTTTATTGAAGGATTCGGCATATCGTTGGTGGAAAACATTGATATCGGTGGTTCCAAAAGAAAGAGTTACTTGGGACTTCTTTCAGGAAGAATTTAGAAAGAAATATGTAAGCCAACGATTTATTGATCAAAAACGCAAAGAGTTTCTCGGGTTGAAACAGGGCCGAATGTCCGTAGCAGAATATGAACGGGAGTTTGTTCGGCTTAGTAAATATGCCTAGGAATGTGTGCCTACGGAGGCTATTATGTGTAAAAGATTTGAAGAGGGGCTAAATGAAGACATCAGATTGCATGTTGGGATTTTAGAGTTAAAAGAATTTGTGGTGTTAGTTGATCGGGCCTGTAAAGCTGAAGAACTGAGTAGAGAAAAGAGAAGGGCAGAGATGGAATCTCGAGATGTAAGGAAGAGGACAATGGGCAGAACATTTCAATCTCATCCGAAGAAGTTTAAAGGGATGGATCCACGACCAACCTGGTTCAGTTGGGTATTCACGCAGAGACCGAGGGAGGTCGATTCGGAGCTACAACTCGAGCTACCTCAGTAGCAAGTGTGGGCAATGTAGGAAACACCCTACCTGAATGTCAACATGTGGCAAAGCGACATATTGGTGAGTGTTGGGGATTTAAACGAGCTTGTTTGGTGTGGTTCCCAAGAGCATTATGTAAGAGATTGCCACGAGAGAAGAGAGGAAGAAAATTTGCCAAGAGTTGGATCGGGTGATATTGTTAGTAGAGGAGACCGCCGAGAAATGTGGGAAGCAAAGTCGATGGTAAAAGTGTGATGAAAGATGCAGCTGGAGGATCAGAAATTAGAGCGCCTGCCAGGACTTATGCCATACGTGCTCGAGAGGATGCCTCATCTCCCGATGTGATTACTGGTACATTTTCTCTTCATGATATAGATGTTATTGCTTTGATTGATCCCGCTCTACTCATTCATATGTATGCATGAAATTGGTATCTAGTAAGAAATTGCTGTTGAAAACACCTGAATATGTAGTTAAAGTATCAAATCCATTAGGCAAGTATGTCTTAGTTGATAAGATTTGCAAGAATTGCCCCGATGATTCAAGGTCACTGCTTCGCTAATTTGATGTTGTTACCATTTGATGAGTTCGATGTTATTTTGGGGATGGATTGGTTGATATTGCATGATGCCAAGGTGAATTGTAGACAGAAAATTCTTGAATTAAAGTGTGAAAATGGTGAAATTCTCCGGATTGAAACAGAGGAGCCGAATAAGTTGCCTATGGTGATTTCGTATATGTCCGCCGTAAATACTTGAGAAAGGGATGTGAAGTTTATCTTGCTTATGTGTTGAATCTCGATATAATCGGGTCAAGCTTGAATCGGTCTTTAGTCCGTGAATTTCGGATATATTTCGGAGGAATTGCCCGAGTTACCTCCGATTAGAGAAGTTGAGTTTTCTATTGATCATTACACTGCATCGCACCGATTTCTATTGCACCGTATCGAATGGCTCGATCGAGTTGAAGGAATTAAAAGCCCGATTACAAGAGTTGATGATAAAGGATTTGTGAGACCGAGTTTTCTCCTTGGGGTGCTCTGTGTTATTTGTGAAAAGAAGGACGGCTCTATGAGACTTTGTATTGACTATCGTCACTCAATAAGGTGACCATAAAGAACAAGTATCCTTTGCCGAGAATTGATGATTTGTTTGATCAATTAAAAGGGCACACAGTGTTCTCCAAGATCGATCCGAGGTCCGGTTACTATCGCTTGAGAGTTAAAGAGTCGATGTGCGAAAACCGCCTTTAGAACGAGGTATGGACACTATGAATTTCGGTAATGCCTTTTGGGTTGACTAATGCTCCACTATTTTTATGGACTTGATGAACCGAATTTTTACTGTACTTAGACAAGTTCATGGTGGTGTTCATAGATGATATTTTAATCTATTCTCGGGATGAATCAGAACATGCAGAACATTTGAGAACTATGTTGCAGATTCTGAGAGAAAAGAAATTGTATGCTAAATTCAGCAAAAGTGAGTTTTGGCTTCGTGAGGTTGGATTCTTGGGACATATAGTTTCAAGTGAAGGTATTCGGGTTGATCCAAGCAAAATTTCAGCAATTGTTGATTGGGAGCCACCAAAGAATGTGACTGAAGTTAGAAGCTTCCTGGGCTTAGCTGGGTATTACAGACGGTTTGTCAAGGGATTCTCGATGATTGCTTCTCTTATGACTAAGTTCTCGCAGAAGAATGTCAAGTTTGAATGGACCGATAAATGTCAACGAGTTTTGAAAAGTTGAAGGCATTATTGACCGAGGCGCCGGTGTTAGTGCAAACTGAGTCCGGAAGGAGTTTGTAATTTGATGATGCATCGTTGAATGGCTTTGGGTGTGTGTTAATGCAAGAGGGCAAAGTAATAGCTTATGCTTCGAGACAGTTGAAACCGCATGAGAAGAATTATCCGACGATGATTTAGAATTGGTCGCCATTGTTTTGCTTTAAAATTTGGCGTCATTATTTGTATGGTGAAAAGTGCCGAATCTTCACCGATCATAAGAGTTTGAAATATTTGATGAGTCAAAAGACTTGAATTTGCGGCAACGAAGATGGCTCGAGCTAATCAAAGACTATGAGCTAGTGATTGATTATCACCCGGAAAGCTAATGTGGTTCTTGATGCCTTGAGCGAAAATCTTTATTTGCTTTGAGAGCTATGGGTATGATGTTAACTTTATCTGATGATGGCTCAATGTTGGTTGAATTGAGAGCTAGACCGTTATTTCTTCAGCAAATTCGGGAATCTCAAAAGAATGACAGTAAATTGCAAGCCAAGAGAGCTCAGTGTGAAGCAGGTGTTGACTCAGATTTTCAAATTGGTTCAGATGATTGCCTGATGTTCAGGGACAGAATATGTGTACCGAGAAATGATGAGCTAATTCGGACTATTTTAGGTGAGGCACACAGTGGTGATTTATCAGTCCATCCGGGTAGTGTGAAAATGTACAATGATTTGAGGAAGTTGTATTGGTGGCCGGGCATGAAAAAGGATATCTCGGAATGTGTAACAAAATGTTTAATCTGTCAACAAGTGAAGGCTGAGCATCAAGTGCCATCGGGTTTACTTCAACCGATAACGATTCCAGAATGGAAGTGGGACAGTATCACGATGGATTTTGTGACAGGATTGCCTTTAACTCCAAAGAAGAAAGATGCTATTTGGGTAATTGTGGATAGATTGACAAAGTCAGCCCATTTTATTCCGATACGCATTGATTATTCACTTGACAAGTTGGCGGAATTATATGTTGCTGAAATAGTGAGACTACATGGGGTGCCTAAATCTATTATATCGGATAGAGATCCGAGATTTACTTCGAGGTTTTGGATAAAGTTACAGGAAGCTTTGGGTACGAAATTGAATTTCAAGATCGCATTTCATCCATAAACCGACGGGCAATCGAAAGGGTGATTCAAGTTCTTGAAGACATGCTCGGTGTTGTATTTTAGAAATGAAGGACAGTTGGGAGAAATATCTACCATGGTTGAATTTGCTTATAATAATAGTTATCATCAAGTATACAAATGGCACCGTATGAAGCATTATATGGGCGTAAATGTAGAACCCCTTTATATTGGACTGAACTCGGTGAGAATCGGATTCATGGAGTCGACCTGGTGAAAGAAACTGAAGAAAAGGTGAAAATAATCCGTGATTGCCTAAAAGCTGCCTCAGATCGGCAAAAGTCGTATGCGGATTTAAAGAGAAAAGAAATTGAGTTTCAAGTGGGTGATAAAGTGTTCTTGAAAGTATCCCCATGGAAGAAGATTCTGAGATTTGGTCGTAAAGGCAAACTAAGTCCACGTTTTATTGGACCATATGAAGTTACCGAGAGAGTTGGCCCTGTAGCATATCGGTTAGCTTTACCGCCAGAGTTGGAAAAGATACATAATGTATTTCATGTGTCGATGTTGCGACGTTATCGTTCGGATCCTTCACATATAGTTTCTCCTACAGAGATTGAGGTTCGACCAGATATGACTTATGAAGAAGAACCCATAAAGATTTTGGCTCGGGAGGTCAAACAGTTAAGAAATAAAAGTGTAGCCTTAGTGAAAGTGTTGTGGCAAAAACATGGAATGGAAGAGGCTACGTGGGAACCGGAAGAAATTATAAGGAAACAGTACCCAAACCTCTTTTCCGGTAAGATTTTCGGGGACGAAAATCCCTAAAGGGGGGAGAGTTGTAATGACCGATTTGGGCCTAGTCGGAATAGTGGTTTCGGGACCACAAACCGACGAGGAAAATATGGTTATTATTATATTTTATGGTCTACAATTTCACGGAAAATTTTCGTAAAAATTTCGTTCGAAAATTTCGACGTTTGGGCACTCAATTTAGTCAAAAGGACTAAATTGTAAATAGTGCAAAAGTTGAGTTCTACATCTTAGGGGTGTCTAATTGTTATGAAATTTTAAATTGGAGGTCTTTATGTGGTAATTAGACCATTAGTTAGTTGATGGACAAAAATAGACATAAGAAATGGGTGAAATAGATTTTTTTTAAATGGGGCATTTTAGTCATTTGGTTATTAAATAGAATTAAATGGGAAAAAGATGGCAAAATATGCTCATCTTCTTCATGGTGAACGAAATCAGCAAGGGGAAGCCATATTTAGGGTTTTAAGCTTTCAAGCTCCATAGTAAGTGATTCTAAGCCCGCTTTTAATGTTCTTCGTATTTTGGAGTCCCTTAACTTGGTTTAGCTTATTCTACCATTAATTCGTGTTAGGGTTCATATTTGGAAAAATATCCATAGGTGAAATGTGTTTATTTTGCTGTTTTATGGTGGAATATGAAGCTAGAGATTATGTTAAACAACTTTTGCTAAGCAATTTTAAGCTTAAAACGGTAAATAGACATAATCGGTAAAAATAATTAATATTCAAAAGTATGTGTTGGAGTGGGAATTTGATGTTGCCATAGAAGGGAAAATGTTCAGCATGTTATAAAACTTAAGAATAAGTGATGAAGTTTAATTTCCGAGCTTGGGGACAAAAGTGTAATTATGCAAAAGTTTGGGGGCAAAATTGTAATTTTCAAAAAGTTGGGTGGTGGATTATTTTAATAAATGTGAATAATAAACGAGTTAAATTTGCTATTATAGATCAAGAAAGACGTGAAGAGTATATCAAACGGGGAAAAGAAAAGATAGTGGAGTAAAGTGCAAAATTACGATATTTTGCACCGAGGTAAGTAAACACGTGACTTAATGTATTATTTTGATATTATTTGATATATGTTGAGATTTATTTGGAATTAAAATAAATGTTTGGCAATATCCTAAAAATGTTGTTAAATCGGGAAAGGTGATAAAGGGTTGCAATATATGGGTCATGGGTTGAACACTCGGAATAAGCCGGAGTATGTTGTATATAAAAGGGGTTGATGTGTGCTGATTCCCCGATTTATGGGTGGTGCTATGTGCGTGATCCACCATATCTTTGAAATGTGAAAGGGGGTTGGTATGTGCTGATTCCCCCGAGGGGTTGCTAAGTGCTGATTCCCCGATTCATTGGTGGTGCTAAGTGCGATATCCACCATATCTTTGAAATAAAAAGGGGGTTGCTATGTGCTGATTCCCCCGAGGGGTTGCTAAGTGCTGATTCCCCGATTCAGTGGTGGTGCTAAGTGCGGGATCCACCAATAACGGCTAACATTCCGAGTGTTCAACGAAAAAGTGTGGAAGATGAATATTGCCATATGGTGGAAAATTTTATGGGGTAAATATTGAGTTGAATACTAAATCGACCCATGTATGAGATGGGAGAAAATATCAAAAACGCAAAAGGAACGATTTAATTATAAACTGTGTTGAACAACAGCAATTGGGTAACTTTGAAAAAATCACCATAAATGGTGGAAAATGAATGGGAAGCTGAATAATATATGAAATTGAAGTTGAATGTATCTATTCTCATATGAAAGAAATAGAATAAGCAAAGGAGTTGTATTTTGGAGATATCTGAATTTTACTGAAACAGGGCTGGATTGATTTCGAGATCCCTGTTCTAACTTTGGAAAATTACCAAAAATTGAAAAAAAATAATTATGGCATGAAATTTATATCCCTGGAATCCTTATTGAGTCTATTTTTATTAGAAACAAGCGAAACCATTTTTCAAATTTTTTACAGAGAGTTAAGTGAATTTTAGTGAGTAAGGGTCAGAACCGTTGGGCAGTGAAACAGGGGAAGGTTTAATGAATAAACTGTACTAATTGGCTGGGTTAAAAATTCTGAAATTTTTATGGTGAAATGGTATATGAGTCTAGTTTCAGGAAAATTTTCGAACTCAATTTGGAGCCCTGTAGCTCCAGATAAAAATAAATTAGCGACTATGACGCAGAAAAACAGCTTGCTGGAAATTGCCTAAACAATAAAGTTATTCATGAATAAGTTTATATTTTGGTGTAGTTATGGGAGTAATTACTTATTTATCATGTGTTTACTTACTAAGCTATATGCTTACTCGATTTTATTTTTCTCTTGGTTATAGTGACTTCCAACAACTCGGAAATTGGAACGAAGTCGACAATCATCTACACTATCCTTCACATTTGGGGTATTTTACTACTAGTGTTCAAATTTTATGGCATGTATAGACAATTTATGTAATGTGGGATCATCATGTAAATATATGTTATGGTTCCCTTTAAATGTAGTGTTTATTAATAGTTAAACTATATGTGTGTTTATACAAATGAAATTGGTTGGTATATTGGAATGTGTTCTAAATTTGCAGGAGGTTTAAGCAAAAATAAGTAGGAATGCTGTCGAAATTTTTTAAAAATTTAGTAATACCTCATACTCTGTTCCGGTAAGGAATACGGGTAAGGGGTGTTACAATTATTATATGTTAAAGTTAAAAAAATAAAAGGTTATCCATTAAGTCTTCTTCTATTGAAATTTCAAGGGAAAACATGAAGAAGCCATTTTTGGATGCTCCAAACAATCGAACCTTGCATGGTAAGCCTTTCAGAGACCCTTTGTTGTAAATTTTATATTTTTGAGATCATGGTAGCTTGATTTCGCTAACCCATATTTTATTTTTCAAAAATGTTAAAGTTTCAAAATGTTACCATTGATAAATGTTTGAACTTGAGGTGTTAAAATGTTAGGTTTTAATGCTTAGATATGAAAAATGACTAATTTGTAAAGTAAAAATTATTATAGACCGTGATTTGAAGCAATCAGAAGATAATTGAAAAAAATGAGAAATTGCGTATTAGTCCCTGACACCTTGTCTGTTGCTATGTTTGTTTGGTAAGTTCATATTAGAAGTAATTTATTAATTGATGATATGTTTATATTATATCGTTTTGCTTTTTATTTGAATTGTCATGTATATATAAAATGTTTTTGACATCAAAAGGACTAAATCGAAAAATATAATATAGATGATATATATGAATAGATACGCAATATCAAATGGCTGTAAAATTGTTATACGAATTGAAGATATGTACGTGATGATATTTTAATGTTTAAAAGGTATATGGATTACTATTTGAAATATGAAAAGTGCATACAGTTACAAAGATGGAATTGATATGAATTTGATAATAGTCCTGAGTGAACTTAGTAAACAATTAGGATATGAATGTCATACTATTAGGGTCCCAAAAAGGAAAATAGGTGTTGTGATCAGGGATTAATTTGATGGCTTGAGGTCTAGCATGTGTTGTGGATTCTCTAAAGCTAGTGTTAGCAGCATCGAACTAAGCTAGTGTTAGGAACCCTGATCTGAAGCTAGTGTTAGCATCCTGAATATATCAACATATGTGATGCCCCAAACTCAAATTTTGAATATCACATTAGCCACCGAGGTGACTCTCCATTTAAAACTTTACGAACCACACCAACCAACCGTACACATTACACATTTGCAAAATATTTCATATAGGAAATTAGACCTAAGTGCATGCTTTTCTAAATTAATCATTTATTTCACACAATCAAAAGGTATAAGGCGTACCGTAATACTTGTCGTCCTCCCTTAATTGCAAAGTTTTTTTAGTTCATTTAATTATTATCAGATTAATAAAGTAATAAAATCCATCTAAATAAGCAATCAAGCACGCAATTATAACGTTAAAAAATCCCCAAAAAACAAACAGTCCGTAATGTCCGTTTACAACCCGCATTGCCTTCACTTTGAAGTTTAAAAGCTCAACACACACACTCTAAAAAAATTGCCTTGTGATGGATCACCGATTTACCACCCTCCTCGCTAACCCGCAAACTATTTATCAACAAGGTAAAGTAAAGAATGTGAGATTGTTAAAGTTTAGTGAGTACACATGCATACAACACAAATATTCACACCAGACATGTTAGGATTTAAACAAACTTTAACGATTCACATATAACACAAATTACATACTCAACACAGTGATATATTGGCAATTCGTGAATATGAAACATAATCAAATTATATACTAATTGGATAAATGGATCTCCAAAACACACCACATGACTCATAAAGTCGTACGCTATCTCCATGTAAATGTAGCACGTATGCTCACACTCTCCAAACACACCACGCTATCTATGGTGAATGGAGCTATGCTCAACATTCCTTTATCTTTCCAACGCTATCTCCGGGCCACAATGCCCAACACATAATAAAAAGGGGTGAGCACTCACAATCCTATGGCATGCCAATGATATCCAACGGTTTCAAGTGTTCACATTGCCAACATATCTAATTAATCACATTTTATTATGCAATATAAATAGCTCGCATTATTGTTGAGCTCGCACTTAGCATTTCACAATAATACAATTTTGCACCAATCAAAACTCGCAATATCATAAGTCTCATAATTCACTTACAGTTTCGTGCATGCATAGATATGCATTAATGATAAAATTTGAATGTTATAAGAGTCCACATTATATTATTTATTCTTATGTCTGTTCGTAAATATTACAAAACCATAAACAAATATATATATTATATATACAATTTATTTCACTTCAAATTTTAACATACATTAAAAGTCCCGTAAATTTATATATTATATAAAATCATACCCATAATTACATATACTATGTACAATAGAACCATGCATATGTATATGTATATTATATATATAACACAAAAATCCATGTATATATGTTATATATATAATAAAGCCCATGCATATAAATATATTTCACATACAATAAAGCCCACACACATAATATATTATATGTATAACGCCCATGCTTATATATATATATATTATATAATACAACCCCTATACGTATATATATTATATGAAACAATTCCCCTTAAAACTTATATATAATCATAAACGCATATGAATGTTATATAAGAAGACGTTTAATTATTTCATATATACATTCTTATTTAGAAACTCCTTGTCACGTCAAATTTGCATATATACATATATTATATAACAAAACCCTATAAACGCATAGATATATATTATATAATAAAATTCACACATATTTATGTATAACACAAAATTCATGCGTACATTTATAATGTATATAATAAGACCATGCATACATACCATAAGTGGGGGTTCTCAAGCCTCAGTTTAACTCTCTAGATCTCATAATTCAAGCTAAAACACGACTATACAAATGCACTCACCTGTAGCTCACCACAGCTTATCAAACTAGACAACTTTTCGCTTGTTTTTATCTCAATTTGTTGAGGTTCCACCAACATTTTTAGCTTTAGACAAAAATATACATATTACTAAGCATTCAAAAACAATATATCTTACTCTCTTTATGCTCATACAACGGCTCTCCACTCACACATACTTATTCAACTTATTTCGTACAATCTATTTCGCTTAATTTCTTCTTTTTAACTTAATTAAATCCTTAATTTATACCTCCTAACCCCCTAACTTGTGCCTAACTATAGATCTAGATCTCTAACTTTGCTCAATTTCTTTAATTAATATTTTTTCGGAAAAACATTGTTCATCCTCATTCTCAAAAGAAAATCATTTAATTCATGCAATTACTTAAAGATTTTGATAAATTGAATTTGTAAACCTCTTAATCTCATCAAAATATACTACAAATGATTTTAAAACATCTCTTAGCTCTTTATTATGAGATTCACCATTTTTATGCAAAAGATAGCTTTAAAACCATGGATCTTTAATTTTCTTGCTTAGATCTATGAAAATTCAAATTAAAACACCTAATTAAAATTTAATACATAAGATAATAATAGATTTACCTTTAATTCGAAAACCTCTACGAATTTGTACCAATTGAGCAAAAATGAGCTAAGTTTAGGTGAGAAATTGGAGAAGAAAGAGTGGTTGAAAGAATAAAGAGTGTTTGGATGGCAAGAAAATATAAGAGATGTAGAAATTTTTGAGAGAACATTTTCCAATCTAGATCTAACAAATTTTAAAAATGAAAAAGAAATGGAGAGAGCTTGGGAGGCAGGTGGCTTTTATAGCCTACCATTTTTTTAAAATTGGGCTATTTGCCCTCTAAGTCCTCTCCTATTTCTCTTTTCTTCTAATAGCTTCCCTTTTAACCACTAGTTGTTAATTTACACATTTAACCTCTAATTTAACCACTATTCCCAAATTAGTCATTATTATTATAATTTTTTTACTAATTCCCCAATTATTAATACCATAATTATTTAATTTAATTATTATTTTTACTATTATTAAATAATTAATTATTTTATCCTTTTAATTCCTATGACATAAAATTTGATTTTTCTTTCAAAACCATAATCTAATGTTTAATTCTACTAACCTAGTTTTCGGGATGTGACAACATAATTAAGTAAAGTCCCATGTATCTAAGTTCAATTTACTTTAGTTCTCTAAGTGAACAACAAAAATAGAAAAGGTACTAAATGGAAATGAAATAGTCAGAATGAATATATATATGTTACAGGTTGGATATGATTTAATGGTATATGTTTGTGATGAAATGTTATGCCATTGTATGAATGTGTTATAAGCTTATAACATGTGATTGAACTAACTTATCTGATGTATTAGTTGAAAGTACATGAAAGTGTAAGATGCCAAAGGATTGCTATGTTTGTACCAATGACTGTAATTGCCAATTTGTTGTAATGTCAAGGTAAGTTAAGTAAAATGCTTACTCGTTGTCTCTGTTTTCCTTGTAGATCTTCGACTTTGCGAAACATGTCGGTTGGATCACCACGAAGCTCACACTATCCTATCAGTCACTCAATAGACTTTTATTCATTTAAATCCTGGTTATGTGGCATGTACATATGTGTTTTAAACATGAGTTTATTTAGAAATAATATTTTGGTTTTAATCGTGGCTAATGGTTGATCTTTGATAAAATTATTGCCTATATGTATATATGTTTGGTTGATAACATGTATGGAATTTTGAATGTGAAATGGTTTGGCAAGATGGTTTACCATAGATAAAAGCATGATGGAATGAATGAACTTTGGTGAATTGATTTGGTATGTTTGGATAACTTTATAAAGTATAAATGTTTGTCTGATTGGATAATTGTTGGTATCGTGGTGTTTTGGTATATTTTAAATTGATATTTCCATATTGGTAATGTTCTTATAAGCAAAAACCAATGCTATATTGTGTTAGGGAATGAAAATAGACCAAATGGAAGATTTTGACATATTTGGCATTACGGTATCGATACATTATGTTTTTCAATCAAATATTTGCAAAATAGAATACTAAAATGGTATCGATACCAAAGGTAAGTATCAATACGTAAAGAAAGTAACGGTACTTCAAGCTTAGTATTGATACTTCTTGATTTAATTTAATTTTTTGAAACATCGAAGCTAAAAATGGTATCGGTACCTGGCATATTGATACCTGTTCTGAAACTTTGAAAACCTTACAATTTGGCCCTATTTCGTAAGCTTTCATAAATGGAAAAATATGATGAGATGAATTGTATTTTTGGTTCTATAGACCATTTGAGTTTTTCAACTTAGTAGGTTGAAATCAAATGGTACAAGTATGGAAGGAGTCTACCTTCAATGTCACGACACCACTCTATGGATGTTGCAACATCAACCCTCAACATCGCAACGTTCCTTGTTGAAGTCGCAACGTCAATCTCCTATTTTTGAAGTCAGGACACTAGACTATTGAAGTTGCAACACTGAGCTTCTACCCTAGATGCCACGACATGATCCTTACAAAGTCACGAAACCAAATTGTGAATTTAAGAATTTTACATTTTAGTCCTTAGCTGGTTTCGGGTTATCGAAAGAGTTTTTGTTAGCTCGTTTACATTTCAAATATGATCATATAACATGTTGTAATTACGTGTTGAACTTAATAGTATGTATAAACTGGTGAATTTAGATTGTAGTTGCTCCAACAACGAATGTGTCATCTCGTAGTTGATCTGTCACAAGTCGTTGTGGCAAATTAGGTCATTTTGGATACTTATTAAGCTCGTTTTCTAGCAAATAAGTAATATTTTTATTAAGTTTTTGTTTCAAGTATTTAGTGAATAAAGTGAGTAATTTGGGGTGCTTTATGACCATTTAGGTCGATTCGGGCCAAAAGGAGGACTAATGTGCTAGTTGAGTATGCAGAACCCTAATTTAGGCCAAGGATTTAGTGGGCTACTCTCTATGTTGAAACATGCTGCCTGGATGTCGCAACATACCTTTCAGAATACCTAAGGAGCATATTATCTTCCATGTTGTGACACACACCAGAGGATGTTGTAACACAACCTTGGACGCACCACAAAGGAGTATATCGTCTTCGGTGTTGCAACATGGGCTTGAATGTATCATGACACAGTTGCGACAAGGCCATTTAAATCAGCAAGGATGTTTTCATCTACACAACCTCAAATATTCATGTTCAACCAATTGTATTAGGTCTAAATGAGTCAACTAACATGACTCCTATAAATATGATTTCTTAAAACTTAATAGGGGACTTCTTCCATTCGTTTTAATTTCAATTCTTTTATTAAGGTTTTGCTTTTGAAGTTTTAATATTTTTCTTTTGAATTCTATTTCTTAGTTCTTGTTCAATTGCTCTTGTTCTTAGTTCGGATTGTGGATCGCTCAATAATTACTACGGATTTCCAGTTTCTGCACTCAATATTGTAACGACCCGAAAGTCAATGGTGTTAGAAAGTGTAGTTTTGGGACCCCGTTACCGTAAACTGGAATTGTAAATATTTAAATTAAATATTTAAGAAGGCATATTAAGAGTGAATTGAATTTTGGTCAGGTAATTTTTTCGAATTATTGCTTAGTTAGGGTTCAGGACTAAATTACAAAAGTAGTAAAATTTTAATTGCTAAAGGATTTTTAGTTATAAACAAAGGTCAAGGATTAAATTGGTAATTGCACCATCCTTATATATGTGTGTGGACAGTTGTTGGGTTAATTCATTAAAAATTTGAATAATAATTAAAAGAAAAGGAATT
Source organism: Gossypium raimondii (assembly GCF_025698545.1). NCBI lineage: Eukaryota > Viridiplantae > Streptophyta > Magnoliopsida > Malvales > Malvaceae > Gossypium > Gossypium raimondii. The sequence continues at coordinate 7,472,550 of NC_068566.1, read as the reverse complement.
ACGAGATGGTTAAATAAAAGTTAACTTGGTGGAAATAAAGAGAAAGCATTTTCTTTTCTTCTTCCACAAACCAAAACACCATAGAAATTTAAGGGAGAAGCTTTCGAATAAGGGTTTCAAAGGTTCCAAGCTTCAGTTGTTTAGTCAATTTAGTCTATTTTATTATAATTTTTGTGTTTTTGGAACCCCAATAGATTAAGTTAGCTCACCCATGACATATTTTTTGGTACTGTTAAAGATTGAGAATGTTTCCATGGTTGAATAGTTAAAGCTTTAGATGTTAATTTGATATATTTTAAGTTTAGAGTTGAAAAAGGACTAAATTGTAAAGTCAATTGATGGTTTTGTTTAATAGGGACTAAAATGAATAAATTTAAAAATTTGTGGTAGAAATGAAAAATAAGAAGTGTAATTAGGACTAGAGTGAATATGACAATAAAGTTGGAGATTAAATTTGAAAGTTATGTTAGTCCTGATTTTAGGGACTAAATTGAAGAAAATGTAAAAGTTACATAAATTAGAAATCGAGTGTGAATTTGGTTGTGTATTGATGAAATGTCTTGTTTGTTTTTGTAACACCCCACACTCGGCCTAGACGTTATGGTCAAATCTTGAGGGATTACATTAACCTGTTTTAAACCCAGAATTTGAATTTAAAACCATGTGTTTTGATAATATTAATTTTGGAAAATCATTTCCCAGTTTTTAGGAAATTACTCATTAAAACTATTTATTTTATTTCAGAGAAGCACATAAGTGAATACTATATTTTGCAACGAAAATTTATGAGTTCTTAAATTTGAAAATTGTGATTTAGTTTGTAAAACTAGATAGTTTTGCAGCGAAAAGTTTTGAGTTCTTAAATTTGAAAATCGTGATTTAGTTTGTAAAACCAGATAGGTTTGTAATTAAAAAAAATACTAAATCCAACCAAAAATCAAATCAAAGCAAAAATAAAGTCCAAAATAATTTACAGTCCAAAAGCCCATTATAAAACACAAAGTCTTTTAATAACCATTTATTTTCTAAGAAACTAGTCCGAGCTCCTATACGCCGTCCAATCCTAAGTTTTATGATTATTTAAGAGGATAAAAAAAAGGTGAGCTTACAAGCTCAATTGTAACTCATACCAAACAACCAGAGCAGATACAAATACATTAACAAATACAAAAACAAATGCAAATCAGATACAGATGTAATTGCAATTTCAGAATCATATATGAGTGCAATTAAGATTTAGAGTCAAATCCTACCCCCATCTGTTACACACCATATCCGTCCTACCCTACACATCAATTAGGGTAATGAATACCCATCCAACCCCACACACCTATAAGTGAACATATGTCACTTTTCAGAGTTGTGCAATCAAGCTGCCAGATACAATGCAGTTGCTTGCCAGAATCAGATAACTGTGGCTAAGCCACCATAACAGATATGTGGTTTAAACCATCAGATAAGGCAAATCATTAAAATGCTAACACTTTCTCCATCATATCATTATCCCACCCCAATGCACATGCAATACTATATAGATATCAGATTCACATATGTCATACATGCTGTACACATCAAATAATAATATCATACTTTTAGAAATCACATAAATAGAGACAAATTATTAGATTTCATAATCATAATACATACATATCACATTTCGGAACCTACAAAGTGAATAATCTCAAATCACACTTTAAATACGACCCTAACAAAATTTTACGAAAAATAGGTTTACCCTTGTGTGGCCCACACGGCCTAACTGGCCCAGCCTGTGTGGTCCACATATCCCCAAATAACCCAACCTGTGTGGCCCACACGGCTGTGTGGTGTCGGCAGTTCACTTTTTGGCTTCGTATCGTTCATTATTTTTTCGAGTTTTTTGTTACAAGCCTGGTTGGTTTTCGAAGCCAATCCAACAACGAGAATTCGAGAACCTCAAATCAACGTTTAAAACGACCAATTTTAGTAACGGAACACTAAATTTAAACCACTAATTTGGCCGCAACCGCTTATAATAGATCTTAACAAATCGAAAATCAGTCTTCCGACATTCGATTACTTACCCAGAATAGAAGCGACAATCCTAAAATTCTCCTAACTCGCCTGAAGGATGTCGTGCGTTTCACAAACTTCTCCTAGTAGTACACCAAAACCATTAATTAGATTGAATCTTACACACACACACACACACACACACACACACACACACTTTTATATAAAATAAAAACAAAACATCCTGTAAGGTAAATAGAAACTATTATCGGAGATATTACCGTATTAACCAGAAGCACCTAAATCTCAAACGTCCAACAACACAAAGAAAAACACAAAGAAAGTAGAACAAGGAATGAAAGAAAAGAGGCAATAAAAGGAAAAACAACAAGGAAAGAAGGCTAAAAGAGGAAACAGCAAAAATCAATCAGCAATAATTGGAAATAGAATGTGAAAAGAGGGAGGGAAAAGTGAGAGACGCTAGAGAGCGTGTGTGGGAGAATATTGGGAAAATTTGATAATAATTAAATTAAAAAAAATCTGATAAAAATCCCAACTCAACTACCAAATAACCACCTATCAAATCTCACAACAGTTGAATTTGACTCAAACTCAAACCTCTTAACACCCCAGACCCGGCCTAGACGTTATGGCCGAATCTGATGATGTCACAAGGTAGTGCTTTTCAAAAAATATGTCGTTGCTAAATCCTCTTTTCTATTTAACCATTTTTTTCATTATCTTATGTTAATTCCAAATCGTGTCGTTCGTTTTCAAAACATTATTTATCTACAAATCTTTATTCAATTTCAAAATGTTTTCTTATTGCGGAAGCTTTTAAACAGTTTGTGTATTCGTGGTATTTTCGATAAAACATTAATTTCATTTGAAAACTCGAGTTTTACCTAACACTAGCAGATTTAAATTGTGAAATCGTATGCAAACCAAATTTAAACCAAAATCCGTAAAGGCCATAATTACAACAAAATACTCCAAAATAAAAGTAAAATCATAAATAGGTAATAAAAAGTGTAAAAGAAGTCGTGTGGCCACCACTGAGTCCTCTACCGCACCGATCCGCCTAAATCTAGGGATTACCTATACAGACTAAACAGAATGGGTGAGTTTATGTAAACTCAGTGTGTAATCTCCATACAAATGAACAGACAGTAAACAAATAATCACAGTCTGGGTTTAAGCCCTTTTCAGTATCAGTATCAGTCCAGTTTGGGCCTTAGCCCATCTCAGTACAGAAACAATCATGCAGTAGGGCTTTAGCCCATCACAGTATCAGTAGCAGTAATAGATATGCAGTCACGAAAATCCTACCCATCTAGCCTCTTTACACCATCTCTGTCCAACCCTACACTCCATGTGGCCCATCACAGTATCAGTAGCAGTAACAGATATGCAGTCACGAAAATCCTACCCATCTAGCCTCTTCACACCATCTCTGTCCAACCCTACACTCCATATGGGAATATAATTAACCCACCCATCCCTACACTCTAAGTAGTACCAAATGCGACACTAGACAGTAGTTTGTAGTCGAGCTGCCAGTAAATTAGGCTTGAGGGCATTCAGTACACTTCCTTCGAACAATATAATCCCCAAACCAATGCAATGCAATATACAAATATGACATGCTATAAGATAATATCACGCATGTAAACAGGGCATACAGTATTAAATCAGTGGGACATCATCATGCTTATCATATCAGTCATACAGTCATTTCAGTCAATTAGGGGTCTAGGTAAACTTACCGACCCTACAGTAGGTTCACAGTCGACTTGGGCGACCCGTGCAACCTTACCAGTCAAACAGTGAAAATGGGCCTACAAGCCCATGATGTTCGCCTGCCAGGCCCACACGTCTGTGTGGCCCACATGGTCCATATTGGCCTTGGCCACGTGAACCATTTTAATGTAACCCGTGCTAGATAATTTTTCATATGTGTTTGCACTATTTACTTATATGATACTTCAAAGTTGTCTACTTGAGTCACTGTTACTAAATTATTTGTATCTTAAGTTACAAAATTTCAAATTAAGATCTACAAATTTTCCCTAAAACTAGACTCACATATCTCCTTACCATAAAATTTTTAGAATTTTTGGTTTAGCCAATAAGTACAGTTTATTCTTTAAAATTTTCCCTATTATTCTGTCTGACAGTTTCGACCTTTCTCGCACTA